>NW_026901490.1:3016253-3632506 GCF_033783945.1 Neopsephotus bourkii
GTGGAATTACATACCTCTCTTCATTTTCCACCTTTCAACCTTACCTTTCAGAAATGGGTAATACTATGCTGTTCCTTCTGGAAACCAGAAGTGCGGTTCCTTCCCTGAGACCTTTCTCAGCAGGTCTCATTTTCTCATTTTCTAAGCAGAGGATCAGTAATACTCTGAACTTGCCACTGTGCCATTCCTCTTAAGAAGTACCTGTGTTAGGTGCATGTGTTTAAGAAAAGGTTTTAATCCAGTACTGCCACGAGTGCGCAAAAGCATTCTAGTGATAGCATGAAGATGGCAAGAGCAGATTCTACAACAGTTTATCATGTGATAAGTTTAAACAGTGTTGCCAGTTTATTGGGGGTTTTTAACTGATAGAGGGGTCCAAGGCTGGTGAACTAGGGGTGGCAATGATGATGCCTTTATTCAATGATGAGCATCCTCCCCTCCTTTTTTCCTGCAGGAATTAAGTACTGCACAGGGTCAGTCCCTTCTTTAACAGACTTGCAAGCATTGTATTGTAAAGTCAGTGGCTCTAGTACTTTCCAGTGCAAAAAGGAACACTGTTAGGTTTTAAATGTATCATGCTACAGTAGTTCACACAGCACCAAGTGCCGTAGAACCAGAGGGGAAAATGACAACTTCTAGAGCAAAAACAGATACTTTTTTTTCCTACTGTTTGTTTATAAACACGCTGTAATATTTTGTTGTCAGCTAGGGGCTTAAAAATATATTGCTTTTAAGAATATTTGTAAGGTCAGAATCAGAAATGTGACTGGACCTGGGTTTTATGCTTAGTTGCTCCTTCTGTTGGAATGTGTCCTAAATAAATGGTAGCTGTGCTACTCCCATATGAAGCATCTCCTACCCTTGGAACACTATTGCTGGAAAAGAGTATTTGAGAGGAGGCAAAGTACTCCAGAAAGCTAGTGTCTCTCCCCCACATTTTTGGTAATATCATTTTATATGGAAAAGGGGAGAGGATTTTCGTTAGTACCCACTAAATAAAATAATGTGTTTCTTTCTTTTAAATTTTTTGAAAGTGAAAACTATTATTTGAAATGTAAATCAGGACTGTTCAGACATCATTTATTTGCAACCATCCCCTCCTTGCTCCTGCCTCTTGTGCCATTACATCTTTTGACTTGTTTCATGTGTGGAGACAATTCACAAGCAATTTGAGTCAGGCTTTGAAACCATCTTGCATGGACATTACTTTGATGGTCATAATTTCACGTTATCAGTCAATTGGATTTGTCATCTTCTGCGCTGAATCAGGATCACGTCTCTGTGGCTTCTGAGACTCCTTTGATTTGTTTTTACAGGAATGGAATAACCAACTGCCGGATGCGGACAGAAAGCGAACAGTCCTGTGGCTCTCCAGTTGTTAGTGGTGACCCAAAGGAGGATCACAACTACAGCAGTGCCAAATCTTCCAACCACAGGAGCACATCACCTGCAAGTGACTCCATTTCCTCTTCCTCTGCTGACGACCAGTATGAATTTGCAACTAAAGGTAGCCAGGACAGCAGTGAAAGAAGTGAAGTTAGCTTCCAGAGCCACGAGAGCCATAGTGAAACAGAAGAGGAGGACAAAAAGCAAAATCGGAAGGAGACCAAGGATTCTTTAGCTGACAGTGGGTATGCGTCCCAGCACAAGAAAAGGCAACATTTAATGAAGGTGAAAAAAGTACCAAGTGACACACTGCCTCTTAAAAAGAGACGTACAGAAAAGCCCCCTGAGAGTGACGATGAGGAGATGAAAGAAGCTGCAGGATCACTCCTGCATTTAGCAGGAATTCGGTCCTGTTTGAACAACATCACCAATCGGACGGCAAAGGGGCAGAAAGAGCAAAAGGAAACCACAAAAAATTAGAACAAATAAATGATTTGTTTGAACTTACAAAGTTTTGTTTCATCACGTCAGGTGAATTCTAATGATTTGTGGCAATATCAGCAATTTTTTCCTTTTTTGTTTTTCTTTCTATTTGTTTTTGGTTTGTTTCTTTTTTTGTTTCTTTTTTTTTCTTTTTGTTTTGACCCTTAAGATTTTTATTTTTAAAGGAGATTGAAGCCATAGAACTCATACTGACACTCAGCTAATTTACAAAAGCTTTTCATTATCTGAAGACAAAAAGTTAACAAATAACAAAAGCCAGAATCACCATTGCTTTCTCCGGCTTGTCAAAAATGCATGGTTGAATATGCAGTGACATCAACAGTAATGTGATGGGAGTAAAACTGGGCACTTGGAAATCCCTCTTACACTAGAAGAGCTGTGCATAATTTAGTAATCTTTCAGGCCTGGCCCTTAAGAATTGTTTCTAATGGCCTTACAATTGGGTTAAAAGTGAATGTGGATAAAGAGATTTGGGGGAAGGAGGAGGCACGTACTTCTCAACACCAAGAACCATCTAGCAGCACTTGGATACGTAGTGCCATAGAAGTCTTTGGACGGCCACTGGTGGCAACTACGCAAACCGTAATTCACTTTTAGTGCTTCTCTGCTGTACGTGGCTCATAATGTAAAGACTGATAACTTCAAGTTTGGCGGAAATTTGAACTATGTATGCAATGGGTTTCAGTGAAATAACGAGAAGAAATAGGAGGGGGGGTCACTGTTAGTAGCATCGTTAATCATTGAGTTCTGTCTTCTATATTAAATTACAAGAATGTTCAAAAAGCCATAAGCCCGAAGATTGGCACTGTGTGCAAAAAATAATAGTAATAGGGAAAAACAAGCTATGTCTTCTAAACTGCCTGAGTAAAAAGCAATCAACTCTGAGAAATTACAGTAGATATTAAGGAAGGAAATACTTCAGAATCTGTTTCTGTGGATCAAATCCTTGATCTAACTGGGGGAAACAAAGCTACAAAACCTGCCATTAGTAGTATTCTGTATTTAAAAATAAGAGGAAAGCATATTGGTGAACAGTAAAACTCAGAAGTTCAACAAAAGATCTCCTACACTGCCCTCTGAAATGAGCGCGCAGTTACCGTCAGTCAGGATTCGTCTGTGCAAAAGTGACAGCAAAAGTTTCCAGATCAACCAGCGTAGCCAGCAGAAGAAATTTGATCCACATTGCATGGATTCCGTTTGGGACGGGGGGAGTACAAAAAGCAAACGATTTTTTTTATTCAAAGATGACAAAGTTCTTGTAAGGTAAATAATGTATTTAGCATGAAGCATGAATTATTTTCATATAAATATAGACAATAGAGAAAAAGGCTATGCCTCTAATTTTTAAGCCCTTAGGCTTAGAGTTGTTTTTTTTTGGGGGTTTTTTTTTTTTTTGTTTGTTTTGTTTTTGTTTTGGTTCTTTTTTGTTGTTGTTGGGTTGTTTTGTTGGGGTTTTTTTTGAAGCAGGTGTTTAAGGTTTAACCTTCTTCAGGGACAAACACTGACTGTTGGGGAACTTACTCTGCAATATTAAAATCTTCATGCTCTGGTAGGGCTTGGATGGTTGAATTAAACTGCCTTGTCTGCACATTCAGCCCCGCCCCCTACTTCTGTTTAACAAAAAAAAAGAAAAAAGAAAAAAAAAAACAAGTAAACTGTGTCCTTTCTTCGTCTGTACATGTGTAACATGACGCAATAATCTGAGGGCAAATTTAGTAGTGAGTGTGTATGACAGAATCAAGAGAAGAATGGAGGTTAATTGAGGAAAACGCTCTGATTTGATTCAGGAATAAATAGACAAGAAAATAGCTTTGCTAATTTGCCATGAGAAAATGAAGTTAGGGAAGAGCCTTACTGAGGTGTCCGGAGAATAACCAGTGTTACAAAGAGTGTGATTCAGGTATAGTGCTACTCCTGGTGATGACAGCTATTAGATTGGAGATGCCTACAGCAGAGGGAAGCTGTGAAATAAATAAGATCGTCTCTCTCACCCAGATTCATGAATTTGGCATGATAAATTCTACCCGTAGAATATCTAGAGGCAAGAAGAAAATCCCAGGAACCAAACACTTGAGAGAACAAAATGGTCTGTTTCTTAAAAAGAATGCAGGTTTATATTTATCCTTAACAGCTGTTTCAGGCAGCAGTTTCACCAAGATGGACCTAGTTTATGGAGAGTGATTTAAAGAAGGGCTTGACTTCCCACTCAGGGGAGTGAGCTAAAACTTGCGTTTGGAGATGCCTGTGGTGTGTGTTCAGTTAGGGGTGGAAGGACTGAAGGGCAGGCTGGCTGGACCTGTTCCGGTGCTCTGCAGGCATTTTGCCATGTAACAAACAGGGCCACACTAAGGACATCACAGCAAAATGGTGCTTCTCTTCCATCTCACCCGGTGTGTCCTGGGATCTTCAGGAGCTGCCTGACAGCTGCTGGAGCCCAGCACAACTGCCAACTATGCAGATAAGGAGAGAGACAGTGATAGTGCAAGGAACAGCTCTCCACCTCCCTCAGCTGATTCCCAGTGGGGTTGGTTCCCAGCTTTGGTTAAGTCAGGGGTACATCGATACTAGCTTCTGTGGGCTGCCTGCAGCCCTTAGAATAAAGTTGTTGGAAAATGGGAAGGACCAGTCCCTTGGCCAGCTAGCACAGAGGTGAATGAGCCAGAGCTTTCCTCATGTGTGACTGGACCGGGATAATTGGCTTCTGCCCCAATTCACGCTCCTTACAGCCAGAGTCTGCAGGTAGTGAACCACACCACCACTGCACAAGAAAACTGGCTCCTTCTGCGGTATATGGACTTTGGGGAGAGTAATTTGAAATACAACATACTACAGTATCCGTTTGCCACTACCTTTGCTCATTAGTGCACAGTTGTACCAGCTCAGGGGTGGTTTAATACTTATCTAAAAGCAGTGTTGAAAAGCCAGATTTAGTGGCAGAAAATACACTCAAACCATGGCTCAGCCATCTCTGTCCTCCAGAGAAAGCGACGTGGTTACGTGCTGGTGGCCGGATTCTGCCCACAGTCACGACACTAGTTCCAGAGCAGCTTCACTGATTGCAGTGTGTCGGTGCAAATGAGATCCATGTCTGCTGAACAAGTACCATTCGTTAATGTGGACTCTTGGTGATTAAGTATATAATTGCCACTAGTATTACTCACCTTAGAAAACAGTCATTTTGCATAAATATCTAATTAGGCAGTTTATCTCTCTATACACACATATAATCTAAGACTTCAAAAACTCCTTTATATACTTGCTGGTAAACCTAAAATGTTGGCAAGCATCTATTTTCATGTAAAATTTGTTGCTCCTAGTCCGATCTGCTGAAGAGGTATGACCCAGTAGAAGTTTACAAAGTTACATTCCAGAACCAGCAGTTGGGCTGGGGACTAATGCCATCAGCAGTTTATCTCTTGCATTTAAAAACAACTGGTACTTATTGACCCTTACCCCTGACTGTTGGTGAGAAGTACAGAATTTGGGTTTGTATAAAATATTTAGGAGTCACCTTTTAAACTGTTCTTGTGCCTGGCTGAAAATGACAGCTTTGTCAGAACAGTCAGGCAAGTTCTCTCCTATTATAACAATTGAGACTGATTTGTTTTCCAAAATATACTATGTCAGCTTTTCAATCCAATTGTCTCTACTTTGACTGAATCATGCCAAAAGGGAGTGGTAATTGCACTGTATTACCAACTTGCTAGACATGAGGTGGTTTGAGTTTGCTTGTTTGCTTTCCTTACTAAGCCATTTTTGGGTGAGAAGTTGTCAGATCTCTCTTAACTTCCCGTTTTCCTCACTCTATCAGTATTGCCAAATTAGCATTTCTGCAAGACAGGTGGGGCTTGGGGAATCCCAGTAGGTCATCAAGCATTCAGTGGTGAGTTTCAGGGAGGCAGCGTGAATTGTAGGGGTCACTGGACTTCATGGTGGGTTCCTTTGGAATATGCCTTTTGCAGCAAGAGGCTCTTGCAGGTCACAGCTAATATCACAAGCAGATTTCACCAGTGTCTGCAAGGAGGTGAAATCTGCTGGTTGTGCTTAATGTCCTGCAAAGAATTGGATGTCCTACTGCATTTTGATGGCGATTCTGCCTGCATTTAAAAATTCAAGCACAGGTGTTGAGCAGCTTTAATGTATCACCCCATAGCTGTTTCTGAAAGCAGTCTGATCCTGATCTTCTCCTGGCAAAGGCAGCAGTAGTTCTGCCAAGATCACAGGGGTTCACAGCTGAAAAGCCTGACGTGGGAGTGAGCAGGTGTGCATGTATGACTAGATAACTCTTCTGTGACTGTTCTTTCTGGTAATTCAGTTGAGGTCTATACTCTGGCTCCTCTCTTAAATTAACAGGAGAATGGAATCTCAAAGGAGAGGCATCAGCTCCCAGTGCTTGACTGAACTACTGTCTACCTTTGGAAAAAATAGAGAAACTCGGGCTGCATTCTTCACTGGAGTGAGGTACAGTTACATCGACATGCTTTAGCATGAGAGAATGAAATCCTAAATTGTACACAAACTGGCACCAGGATAAAATGACCAACACACACTTTGCCCCAGTTTCTGGGAAGCAGTGATTTATTTTCTCTGAGATTGTGGCTTCCAAATTGTCTAAAGATGTAGATAGGTGCAATCTGAGGTTTTCTAGGAGGTGAAGGTGTCTGATCTCACTTGCCATCAGCAGAGCTATAGACACCCAAGTGCTCCTGGGAACCTTCACTGTTTCACTGTTGCTGTTAATTACCAGTTTTTCTTGAATCTGTCCCTCAGCATTCTTTAATGCTCTTCCATGCTCTGGGATCAGAATAAATGTATTGGGAGAATGCGTTTCCACTTCCAGATGCAATACAACTTACTTCACTCCATGGAGAATGCAAACCCCTCTTCTTCAGGTACGTCACTGCTGCCTGAATAGCTCATTGGCATATTTTACAGGAAATACCTTGAAATGTTGTCTTGACTTTGCCACCAAAAGGGCATCTGAACCATGCATCCTCTTGATTGTAACAGAGTATCAGTGTTGACCGTTTGACCAGTTAAGTTTTAGTAGTGTTCTTCACAGCCCTCCAGTAATATATCAAACACTGTTATGCACATAATGCAGCACTGTGATCTAATTTAAATAATACTTTTTTATTATTTATACTACTCTATGTAATATACATCAACACTTTGCTATATAACCTAAGTGATAACCCTCTTCTTAGTTAACTGCCAAACTTTGAATTTCTGTTTGGTTTATATTGCAGTTAGCACAGTTACCAAGTTGTAATGATGTCTCTTTTCCTTTGAAATGGGATGTGTAAGTCAAACTATACATTTTGTGTGTTTCTGTTTTGAGCTGGAGTTTATAAGGATTTACACACAACATTCGGTGTTCTGTATAAATCTGCATACATTTGTGAATTCATCCGTTAATCCCCTTTTATTTAGAAAGTATTAATTGATGGTGGTTTATTAGGGGGTTTGTTCTTGCATTTTTATTTTTAGTACTGGTTATTCTTGAATTAAGCAGAGACTTGTCAGCTGGGTTGCTTTACCTTTGATCGTGTACATGACCTTATAATTCTTCCACAGTTCAGCAAACAAGTACTAGCTTCACTGACCAAAAAATAAGTCTCAACCTAATGTGTCTATGGTGCTGTATTTTGCTGGTGTACATTTAAAACCAGAACTGATTTAAAGGTCACTGTTGAGTTGTTCTAATAAGTAGCCTTCCCTGGTTTTGGGAGTTCGGGTTTTGTTTTAGCATTGAAACAAGGGATATTTATCTAAAGCTATATAATGTTTTTTCTACTGTATCACATTTCCTTTTGCAAAGAGGGGGAAATCAACCTGGTGTAACATCCTTTCACAGTCGATGGAAGGGAGTTTTGTTTCGCTTCTTTATTTTCAGTGGATTTCACTGGGCCTTGGATCAGGCCAGCAGTGATGAGAGCTCATCTGAGGGCTTAAGGGATAAGGGACAACTCATGCTGGCCCTCAGTGCTAGAAGAGATTTTACTGGATGTTGTAATTCCATGCTGGATTCTGGGATGGCTGATCATCTAGAGATGGGAATCTTTTTCATTTGTTTTTTTGTGGCCTGAAATCCCGAGACTTTTCTTTTTTCATTCAGATGACATTGAACTTGAGTACATCTTTCAGTTCCTAGAGCATTGTACATCTCCTGAGTACACGTGTGGGACAGCAATTGAAAGTCATACCTGTATCTGATAACCAGTTCCCATGCCTGCATCATTCACACTCACTACTTAAAACTGCCATGATGTAAAATGTTGGGGGGAATGATTTGTGTCTGTATGAAAAGCATTATGGACTTGTACATTTTTTTTATACTCTGATCTGTAATTTCTGAAATATTTTGTTTTACAGAAAAAAAAAGTGAAAAAGCAATCAAAAGACCAAGAGATTTAGTATCAATGCTTGAGGGTCACAGGACCTTAACTGGCCAATAAGTTAATTTAGTACAGAGATAAGCCAATTTTTTTCCTGTACTTGGTATCTGAAACTGCCAACTTCATCAATATTAAAACACGAACTGTGATGAGGAATGAACAGTGATGTTAAGTTGTATTTGTGTTTACCTAAATGAGCAGTCCGAAGGCAAGTGCAATCAGCTGATCTTTAGGAAATATGAAAATGTTGATTTAGAGGCATACTTGCATTTTACATTTTCTTGATGTGTAATCATATTGCCAAAGACAAACTATTTCATCAATTATTATTGTAAATAACACTTTCCCAAAACCTACCATAAAGTTTCTGTGATGTATTGTCTTCCAGTTGCAATAAAAATTACTGAGTTGCATCAATTGAACAATTGTAGTTGTGTGAATATTCAGAATATGCCCAGATATTAAGGAGAGGAGGAACAACAGTGAGGTTCTTTTTAATAAGTGAATTCCTTCACTATTAAATACTTCTAGCCCCTGTGGGATGTTACTTGCATCTTCACTGCAGTAGGTACCAGCTAACGTTAATTTGCTGCCGTGCACAAATGGCTACGCGTACTAAATGGGTGTTAGGTTAGGGCCCGATTTTCCTTTCTCAGCAGTTCTGCAGCTTGGAAACAAAGCTGATTTAGCTGGGAATTGTGTATTTTTAAAAAGTCAGCAACAGTCAGGAGATGCAGTAATAAACATATCCAGCAGTGTAGATACACGTAAAACATCCTGAAAAACACCACCTTCTAACCTTCGAATGAACCCTCCCAGGCTTTATTCTGCTTTCTGCAAAACTAGGACCCTTTAATTCTTTTGCCACGTTAGTCCTTTACCTTGTGGCACGAAGGGACTGTTTGCAGCAGGAAATCTGTTGGGCCAAAAGCTTCCAAGCTGGTTGCCTCAATTGCCCAAATCTGTAACCACCCAGAGGCAACCTGTGCTTCAAATACTTGGAGCCTCCCGTGGTCACCTTGGGCTGCTGTGGGAATCAGTAGTGCTATTTGCTCAGTGGTGCCAAAAACTAGCCTGTTCGGTGCCACTCTGCATAGATCCAGCACTCCAACGTAAGTCCAGAGTTCAAGAACATAGTGCAAAAGTCTCTCTTCAGAGAGTTAAACTGGGTAGTAAAATCTTACAAATAAAATCATTCCACAAAGGCTGTTGTTTGAAAGTGTTCTATGAACAGCCCTGTGTGTTCATAGGTTAAACTTCTAAAAGGATGGAGAAGGAAAAACGCTCTCGGTCTTTGGTCAAACAAAAATGATTCTCACATGTGGTCTGAGATGCTGCTGAAGCAGGAGGGTGGTTCTCAGCTGCATAGTGAGAATGCATGGTTGCTGAAGCTGGAACACCATCTGCCCCAGAGCTATAGAAATGTTCCCCTCACTTGTCTCAACACCATCCTGAGCAGCTAATACAGGAGATGACCAGAGCAGGCATCTGAGGGACAAGATGGATATAAACAGGTCTGGGGGGGAGGGAGTGTGGCAGAAGAAACAAACATGCAAGATGTACATAACAGAGCAGAAAGCAGTTCAGCCCCGTATCTGACCAGCCAGTTTATACTTAAGTGTATTGCCTAAAAAGGTTTCAGTTTGTAACCTCTCCTCTGTGCCCGCTGCTGCAGCAATGGAACAGAGGAAAAAACCAACCTCAGCCACTGAGATGAGATGAGACTGATGAGAAGGAAAAAACACTTAACTGCTCTGGACTGTCTTCCTCTAATGGATCTCCCCCTCCCATCTGCTGCCAGTTAAGCAAGTATGACGCAGCATGGTCTATGGATGGATCTGTAGCGACGTGTAGTGGAGCAAGGAGACCCACAGCCTCCACAGCTCACCAAGAGACTGGTCTTGGGCTTGTTTCAGCATAGGGCATTATGTGAGGGCCTTGAACTGTTTAAATCAGGCACAGTGTTTGAGATGTAGTGAATCCCAGTTGTGCTGAGGGCTTTTTGTGCAACCTTGCTGTTTGCGTGCTATGGGAAAACAGTCTCAAGCTGCAAATTTCACTTCATTGCCAATTACCACAGAAGTCTGATCACTCATTTGGGTATTTGTAAAGGATGCAAACAATCGACCGCTTACATAAACACCTGTCCTACCTCCAGCCTCAACAGCCTTATTTCCATCATGGGTTATGCTCAGCATGGTGGTAGGGCTCCTGCCCCTCCTCACTGTGTAGAAATGGATGTGGTTGTGTGTGTGGTTGTGTGTGTAACAGCGCGTGGACAGGACTAGAAGCTTTTACACTGCGAATTTTGGCTACAGAAGTCCAAACAGCCCAGGTAGCACTAACAGGGTGCTGCATACTGAGGTGCAGAGCTACCACACATCCTCATCCAGACACTCCTGCAGTCTCCTGGCCAGAGGTGCGAGGCTTTGGCACAGGACAGACCTTACCTGGTCAGGGCACTCCAGGGAAACCTAGGCTTCTGGGGATCACCCGGCTTGCTTGCAGGAGCAGGTACCTGATGGGTGTCTTGCACTACATGAAATAGGCAAGTCTGTATGGCCTCCATGTTAAATTCCTATCTTTGCACAGCAACATGTGTTACTACAGACTCCGCCGTAAAGGGGCTGCATTTTACCCTTCTGCTTACATATGCACACAGCCTGGTGAAGTTGGCCTGGAAAGAAAGAAGCGTATGTAAGTAATGATAAAAAGCTTTGTTCTATGAACCCCAGATCCTGTATTAGGCCAGGAAATGAAATAACAATGGTTTCTGTGACCTCTGCTTCTTAAAGAAATATTATAAAGGAATAAATCTTCAGCTTTAACACAGCATGATGCTTTGACTGGACACGTTCAACCCACATAAAATAATTAAAGAGTTTTTAAACTTCATCATAAAATAGGGATGATTAACAATGGTGAGAAACTGCAGAAAACACTGCACAGCAAACATCTGTCAGAATAATAAACACACTCTGCTTTTCATCTTACTCTGTTTGACATAAGTTTGATTGCCTATAAATCTGCAGGTTTTGTTTATATTCCTATTTGTGTTAGAATTGGTGCCGCTCTGTATTTGATCAGTAGTGCTGCTATTCACTGTGGTGTAAGAAATCAAATAATGACTGTGTATATACAGCAGTCTGAGCATTACAGCAGAGGAGGCTGTAAACACATTTTAACATCTCTGCTGATCATCATAAGCAATGTTCTCTCCAGGTCTTTAAGGACAATCAGTTTCTAGAGGCTTTTTCCAAATAACTGTCATTGAAAACAACAGCATCTTTTTGGTAGCTTGGTCCTGAAATGCAGCATTTTCCTGCTGGTGAGACACAACTTCTCCTTACCTGTCTGTTTCCAGACAGTTAGGCAATGCACCACGACAGTGATGACAGTTTTCTCCTCCTGTGTTTTTAAACAAATGTTAGTTCATCCTACAGCAAAGGAGGGAAGCACCTCTGGTAGGCGCACCTTAGGAATCGGAAGCTGTGCGTTAGGGACACCCTGTAACTCAGCTGCGTATTGCGGGATGACGCAGCAGATCCCTCCTGAGCCAACATTTCCGTATGTACACACCCAGTCTTAAAAAACAAATGGCTATTGGCAAAATGTAACAGAAGAAGTGGGATGAGTTAGAATGAGGGCAGAGAGGTTGGTGACATGGCTGTTCCGCCTTTAATGAGGACAGGCAAACAGCCTGTTAAAATAATACAGTCTCATTCCTTTGCAGCTTTGTTTTCACATCTCTAGAACAGGGATCAGTCTCTGTGATGCAGGGACCTGATTTTAATCATCATCTTACATAATCTCCGCAATCATAGTAAAGAGCAGTGCTGTTCAGTGATTTTAAAAATAGCTTTATTCTGCTATCAGCATGCTAATTAATAACTTGCTTATTCCAACCTGGTTCATTCACCATTTCAGTTCCAGAAGCTGCGCTACCCGGGGTGTAATCAAATACAACTGGCTTTGCGTATTACAGTACTGTAAGTAGCAGATCATCAATCAGGAGGAGAGCAGCTCCTGCTCCTGATGGCCACTGCCTGCTACCTCCTCTTGGCGCAGCACTGGGAAGGAGACATGCCTGCAGCAAATCTAGCCGGTGATCCACCACGCAACAAAAGCAATGGATTTGGGGAATATCATCCAAAAGGCTGCAAACAGCATTCAGTCAGCCATTTTGAACTGCTGAGCTTTGCAACAAGGTAGGGAGGGAGGGAAGGCAAGGGAAAGCTTCTGCTGGCTGCCCAGGGGTAGAAGGTGATAGCACTGGGGTTACTGGTGGTGCCCAAGGCATCAGGAGCCATGGGGAAAGGACTGGGGGAGAAGCCCTGTCAGAAGCGAGCGCTCTGCATCTGCTGTGGGAAGCCAACCTGGCTTTATCTCTGCCAGCCCTTCTGTTCCTGAGGGACTTACCCCTCACCACTTCCTAAAGCATTTTGCCTGCTCTGAACCATCAGCGCTGCCTGTTCTGTGCCACTGCTGCTACCATCCCGGCACTGTGGCTGCTCCTAACCACCTAGGGCCCAGCTGCCTCGTGTGGTTTCCTCACCTGGCTGCCAAAGCTAAACGCTACTAAAACTGCTTGGAGGGCTTTCCTGAACCTCAGTCAGGCTCAAGTCCATTACCTCCAGTGTGCCGGGTGGAGGCTGATCAGTGCTGATGTGAGGGAGAACAAAATCACAGCTTGAAATTACTCCACCTGTTGAATGACTGGAAGAGACTCGTCAACCGTGTCCTGGGTACCATGTTGGGATATGTCTCTGCTGCTGAGAAACCACGTTTCTATTCTCTTTTCTGTTTTCTCACTATCCTGTTTTGCTTCATCTGGGCAACTGAACCATATCCTAGGTGGTAGCAGGCTGGCTGCCTCCAACAGGAAATCTGGGTGCTAAGAGCCTCCTGCCACTTCTTCTTATCTCTGTTTTTACAGCTATTTGCAAACAGAGCCCTCTGACTTAACCCCACGTCTGACCTCTTAGACAGGACTCACCTTTCATAAGGGTTGTGTTTGCTTTAGTAAGCTGGAGTGTAAACAAATGTGAAAACAGGGGACTGCTTGAATTTGGTGAGCAAGAAGTCTAATTGCTTGGGCTCTTAGTGCTCCCACGCACACAGTAGCTGTTTGCTTGCCCTGCTGCTTTACCACTCCCTTCAAATGAGGCTGCAGTAAAACTAATAGCCTGTGACAACGTATCTGACTGGAAGCAAATCAGTCACCTCCATCACGCTGGTAAGAACATCTCCATCGACAGTGGTGTTTACAGCGACTGGAGGGACCATGCGGGGGACCCTGGTCTGTAGGACGAGTCACTGCCAGAGAAGTAAGGACCCAGCAAGGCCAAGTAGCCGTGAGTAGCTGAGGTCTGAAGCCTACACTGGGTGTCCTGGTTTAGGGTTAAGCAGCAGTGGTAAAAAAAAAGGATTAATTATTTCCAAGAGTTGGGAGTTTTCTTTTCCTGTTTGTTTTAAGCAGTTCATCTTGAAACAGCCAAGTAATAACTTCTGCCTGGCTGTGTTTGCAAGGGGGAATTATAATCATTTCTGGATCAGGGTTGAGGGGCAGAAGAAAAGATTATTTGCTCAAAGGCAGGTAAAGCTTGTCTCCCTTCGAGTGCCATCCATGCAGGCTGTAAATGCCACTAAAATACGTGAGAGCTCACTATGAGGACAACTGTCTGATGCATATAAAAATAAAAAGACAAACATATTTGATTCTAGAAAGAAGACGTTACTATAAGATACAGACTTTAAGACAAAAAGAGAAGCTTGAAAGTGGCTGCCAAAGGAAGGGATGGGCTGCCAGAAGGATTAGTCCCTTGGAAGTTTTTCACTGGGGCATGGCCAGGGTTTGCTGGTTAGGAGAGAGAAAAAGCCCCAGTGTGACTCAGGTTGCAAAGGGGCTGTCAGAGGGAAGGGATATGTTTGCTAAGGCAGAAATTCTTCCTGGAAGCCGGAGCTGGGATATCTGGACCGGAGGCTCAGTCCATGCCTAGGTAGGCTGAGGATAGAGCCTGGAACTGTGGTATGAGCGGGAATGCAAAGGGGCTGCCAAGGGAAGGGGCAACTTGCTGAGAAGGTCCTGGCCTGTTCACTTTTTCATCTGGGCCAGTGTGCTTTGCTTGCATCTCCTTAACAGTGAGACTTCTTAAATTACTGGGTCTCGTCTCCTCAGTCTGCTGGTGAGGTATCAGCTCCTGGAAGAGACGGCAGCCTCCATCTCAGCATTATCCAGGACATCTCACTGCCTGTCTGTCTACAGATTTGAACTTTCAAACTGCATATTTTTTGCCTCAGTCTCTGTCTGTCACAGAGGCAAACACTGTGTGGATTTGTTGCCTCTAAGTACACAGCACATCCTGGCTGGGCTTGAATCACCTCTGGCAATAGACTTGCACTTTGTCTTGTACTGTGGCTCATGCTTTCCTGAAGTCTGAATGTGGATGTTAGTTACACATCCAGAGAGGCATGTGGGGATATGTTATGACATGCAAACCATTCCAGTGCTAACTGGTGAGGAATATCCTCAGTCTGCCAGAGCTAACACCACTCACACTGTGGGGAATCAGAGACTGGTTGGTGGGACTCCTGGGTGCAGGTACACAAGGTAATTGGTACCGAATGAACTACCCAGGGTACGGGTCAGTGCATCCCAGCCATGCTGTGCTCTGAGCAGCAGAGCTCAGTTCCCCTGAGATAGTACAGCAGGAAGACACTTTGTGGACCAGCCCTGACACCTCTGTATGGCACTGCTGCACAGACATCAGCAGGACTGTGCACTTGTGTCATTCATTGTCCTACATTGGCAACGGGGATGATCAGTGCCTGTGAGATGCTTGAGATAATACTTTTGTGCTTCACTCTCCATGGGCACCTTTTGTGTTGTACCACAGGGTCAGCAGGCCAGGCAGCAGCTGTGCTGGTCAGGGGAGTCCTGTGTAAAAGGCCAGAAACACTTTCTGCATAGATCCTTAACATGGCAGAGGAAGGTTGCACTGCCTCGCATCATCTTCTGAGCAAACCTGCTCTGTTTTCAGTGCAGGGATGGACGCTCCAGACAAAATTCTTTTTAGATGGAAGTATCCTAACATGCTCATCAGATTTAGTATCAGGGCACTAATAGACATTAATAGCCCTGACCAGCTTCATCTGGGGTCTCCACCAACACCCGTGATGACAGACCCAGGAGCCTCATTTCAACTCAGCCCTGCGCTGTCAGTCTTTGTCTGAGCTCTGCTGCACAAGTACCAGTCTCCTGCTCAGCTACAGCCATGCCTGTGCCTGGCCATGGACCTTGATCCATATCTTGACCTGCAGACTGACTTCCCAGACATGCCTTGTCACTGTGGACCTGTCCAGCAATTGCTGGGCTGTATTCAGCTCTGGTTACCGTCACTGAACCTGATTCCAACTGCTGTATTGACCTCCCAGCTTTATTTCGGAGCTACCTCATAAGCACGAAGTTCCCTGATGAGATCTGGATTCTTGGTAGAACCTGGCTACTGTCTCCAGGTCTGCCCTACTCACCTTGTTCAGTATTGTGGGGCTGGTCCATTCTGGAGAGGTCCCTGCCCCTGGGGGAGCAGCTTGCCTTCATGGCTGGCTAGCACCAAGGTGGAGTCAGGCCTCATAGTGCTCCTTAAAGAGCCACAGGACTCAGGCACTGCAGATGGGGCATGCTGCATCACGAAGGTAGCACACGATTTGCTCATCTAATCTGTTCAGTAGGCTGGAAAATATAACTAATTCATTTAAATTGCTACTGAAAAAAAAGTTGTCTAAATGTCTAATCAAGTCCAATTAGAAATGTAAGTGGATTATGTTTTCCATTGGGATACAAACGACAGCCTTGTTTTTAATCACCAGTGCTGGTGTCGAAGCCATGGGTTTGCACTCCCCGCAGCCCTGAAGGCATACCTCATGCATGCACTGTTTCTTTCATACAATCAGCCAGGTTGGAAAAGACCTTTAAGATCACCAAGCCCAACCTCTACCCCAATCCTGCCAAGTCCAACAATAAACTGTATCACTGAGGGCCTCATCTGCTCGGGTTTTGAACACTTCCATGGACAGTGAGTCCACCATTTCCCTGGGCAGCCTGTTCCAATGCCTGAGCACCCTTTTGGTGAAGAATTTTTTCCTAATATCCAACCTAAACCTGCCCTGGCACAGATTGAGGTTGTTACCTCTTGTCCTATCACTTGTTACCTGGCAGAAGAGACCAACCCCTACCTCACTACAACCTCCTTTCAGGTAGTTGTAGAGATCAATAAGGTCCCCCCTGAGCCTTCTCTTCTCCAGACCGAACAACCCCAGTTGCCTCAGCCGCTCCTCATCAAGCTTTTGTTCCAGGCCCTTCAGCAGCTCTGTTGCCCTCCTCAGGACCTGCTGAGGCCTGGGCTGTATCCATCCCCACTGAACCTGATTCCACCTCAGTGTCTAATTCCCTACCAGAGCAGCTCACTGCCGGAGGCCACCCCCTGCCCGCATGGTGCAGAGCTGCTGTGCAGCTCAGAGTGGGGAAGCTCCCTTGCCTGCTGGGCCTGGGACACCAGGCACTTCTGGCCAGAATGTTCCCTGTGTAACCAAGGCTTCAGCAGCCCTTACCCAGAGCCCTGCTCACAGTTCTGCTGGCGACACCACCAACTGTATCTGCACTGTACTGAAATAAAACGGTTCTGCCCTCTGATTTGGCTTGAAACCCCCCCCCACAGCTACTCTGCCCTGGCCTGAACCTCACTTAGAAGAAATTTTATGACCAATAAATAGCCAAACAGCTATAACCAATTGTGGAGGTAAAGCAAGGAAGCAAGAGGAGAAAAACTAAACCTGTGCTCTCCCCCAGACCTCTTGCGCCTGTTGCACATTCGTATTGTCAAGTGAGAAAGAAAATCATGAGGTGACTGTATTTTTGGCATTTCTCAACTATGAACTAATGGTCAGACTAAAGTTTTCTTGATTTTAGAACAAATAATTACCTTTTTGTCAATACTGGCCCACGGGTACAATGATGGTAATCTTATCAGAGATGCTTCCATCCAGGTAACCAGACCATCAGTCCTGGTTCCACTGAAGCTGGCAGCAAAACTTAAATTGGCTGAGGAGCAGGGCTGTCCCTTTCATCATGCACGTCTGTAGGTGTGGACATTTGGACATGTTTTACAATGTTAAGCTAATAGAAGATTCAGTTACTTCTTTCCAAGACTATCATTTTCTTGTCATTTTCCTGCTCCCTGTTTCTCTGCACAGGCTATTCTGTACAACTGCTGCAAGCAATCTCCACAGGCACACACCAAAACATGGCAGTGATTTTGCCCCTCTCCCCCCCTTCTATGCATGTTACCTCATTTTGTTCTAACGGACCATCTTCTGGGCAGGGTACTGACGATCAAATTAAATATGCTTCTGTATCAACACTGCTCCTAAGCAAAATATATTGATTGGTGAAGCTTTGGACCTACTTTAATCAAGTAATCTAAACAGGGCTTAAGCTTCAAAAGCCTGGTGATGCTCCTAGCTTCAAAGCTTTTACTTAGACTGAATTAATTTACCCTGGATGTTCTAATGCTCCCAGCAACCCTATGGATTATAATGTTAGAGGTTGCAATCATGGCTCTGATAATATTCCTGAAGCTTAGACAGTATTGATCATACAGTAAAGGCAGAAAGGGGTGGGGAACACAAGGCAAAAATCACAGAATCACAGAATCCCAAGGGTTGGAAGGTACCTCAAGAGATCATCTGGTCCAACCCCCCTGCAAGAGCAGGGTAACCTAGAGTACATCACACAGGAACTTGTCCAGGTGGGCCTTGAATATCTCCAACGTAGGAGACTCCACAACCCCCCTGGGCAACCTGTTCCAGTGCTCTGTCACTCTCACAGTAAAGAAGTTCTTCCTGATGTTAACGTGGAACCTCCTATGCTCCAGTTTACACCCATTGCCCCTTGTCCTATCACTGGATATCACTGAAAAAAAGCCTAACTCCATCATCCTGACACCCACCCGTTACATATTTGTAAACACTGACGAGGTCACCCCTCCGTCTCCTCTCCTCCAAGCTGAAGAGACCCAGCTCCTTCAGCCTCTCCTCATAAGGGAGGTGTTCCACTCCCTTAATCATCTTTGTGGCTCTGCGCTGGACTCTTTCAAGCAGTTCCCTGTCCTTCTTGAACTGAGGGGCCCAGAACTGGATGCAATATTCCAGATGCGGCCTAACCAAGGCAGAATAGAGGAGGAGGAGAACCTCTCTTGACCTACTAACCACACCCTTTCTAATGCAGCCCAGGATGCCATTTGCCTTCTTGGCCACAAGGGCACATTGCTGGCTCATGGTCATCCTCCTATCCACCAGGACCCCCAGGTCCCTTTCCCCTTCACTACTTTCCAGCAGGTCAACCCCCAACCTGTACTGGTACATGGGGTTGTTCCTGCCCAGATGCAGGACTCTACACTTGCCCTTGTTGAATTTCATCAAGTTACTTCTCGCCCAACTCTCCAGCCTGTCCAGGTCTCACTGAATGGCAACACAGCCTTCTGGTGTGTCAGCCATTCCTCCCAGTTTAGTATCATCAGCGAACTTACTGAGAGTACACTTGGTTCCCTCGTCCAGGTCATTGATGAAAATATTAAACAGTGCTGGTCCCAGCACCGACCCCTGAGGTACTCCACTAGTCACAAACCTCCAGCTAGACTCTGCACCATTGACCACAACTCTTCCTTCCAACCAGTTCTTGATCCACCTCACTACCTGACCATCAAGCCCACACTTCCTTAGCTTATCTATGAGGATGCTGTGGGAGACAGTATCAAATGACTTACTGAAATCAAAGAAAACCACATCTATCGTTCTTCCATCATCCATCCACCTAGTTACTTCCTCATAGAAGGCTATAAGGTTGGTCAAACATGACCTCCCCTTGGTAAAACCATGTTGGCTGCTCTTAATGACCCCCTCATCCTTGATATGTCTAGAGATGGTGCCAAGAATAAGTTGTTTCATCACCTTTCCAGGGATGGAGGTAAGGCTGGTCTATAATTACCATGGTCCTCCTTCTTGCCCTTCTTATAGACTGGTGTGACACTTGCCATCCTCCAACCCTCAGGAACCTCTCCCATTTCCCACGACTTACCAAAGATCATGGAGAGTGGCCAAGCAATGACCTCTGCCAGCTCCCTCAGCACCCGTGGGTGTATTCTATCCGGAATGAAAAGATTTAATTTAAAGCAGGAGTGAATCTGTTCATGCAGGCTGCAGGAAAGGAGTATCATAAGGTGTTAACAGTTGTTTTTAGCTTGACTCAAGATCTATTCTGATATGGGCTGAGTGTCAAGTGCTCATTTCCAGACTCCTTCTTGCACAATATTGTATTATGTCATAAATATAATTCTTTGGCAAAAGGGAAGTTGGTTTGGATTTCACATGGAGTAGCTAGCACAACACCGTTGAACATCAGTACAAGTTACAGTATTAGTCTCGGGGTCTACTCCAGGAAATGGGAATAACAATATTTCCCAGTCCAAGTGAGAGCTAGAGCCATTCTGTGTAGCCACCTGATGCTAAATTATGTGCACTAATCACACAACTGCTTGAGAAGCAGACCTGGTAATGTTAAGTTGATAGTTGGACTTGATGATCTTAAGGGTCTTTTCCAACCTAAATGATTTTATGATTCTATGACGCACTCTCGTCTTTATGAAACCAAGATGTTTATATTAGCAAGAACCAGTCAGGTTCTTGCATAAACCCTAGCTGATGCACTGGACACCTGTGCAGACAGGGGAATCTCTTACCCTGTGTGCACTGTAGTCTAAAGATGCCATTAAATCTGATATGGTTTGACCTTCATTAGAGAGAAGATAAATGTGACAGTGTTTGCTTACACAAACATAACTGCACCCACTGTGGTGCTGATGCAGGGTCCCTCGGGGCTGCAGGCACATAAGCCAGTGGCATCTAGCAGTTTTATCATAAGCACCCATGGCTGGCACCTTTTGTTTCTGTTACCCTCAGCAAAGCCCTGGCACAGTCTATATGGGCAGCTGTACCCTGGCAGAGCACTGCCTGCTGAAGTCTGCAGAGGGGCTGGGGAGTAGGGCAGAGTTACTGTCCATCAGTGGAGGGTGGCAGAAACCCTTGCCCTGGGCCCTGTCTGGCTTACAGAATTTATCCCAAAAACAGCATGAATTAAAAGATAATTTAAGGCAAATATAACTTTCACAATGTTATTAGATATCCAGGTAAAGGCTCATACTATTTTCAATACAGACTATCTCCTGCTTTGCAAAATTCAAAGCCTATGAAATGGTTTCACACAGAGAGCTCTGATTACTACAGTAATAATTTCTTCTAACAGCCTTTCAAACACTTATTAATAGAAAAAATAGTTCAAACTGTCTTCCCATCACACAGAAAATATCAATGTTCACAGTGTGAACTTTAAAATCCCATCTGATTAGTTAATGCCAACAATTATTAGTGTACTGTCAATTTAGATTTCTATTGTCCTCCATTGATCTCACTCTCCATATACTGTGCAGTGCACATCACTCAAAAAGTAACTGTGCTATGCTGACTGGCTAGGGATAATTTTCTGTCGTGCTGTCAACTGGCAGTAAGTAAAATAGGACTTGGGCACATTTTCCTGTGACAGGCTCCCACCATGCTGCTTACCACCAGTAGGATGGCATCTTTAAGGATACAGAAAGTGGCTTAAAGGAGGGACCAGGGGAGTAATAGCAAGCAGAGTGCCTCTTGGTTTTGTTTATTATTCTCCTCTCCTATTTTATAAACCTTTGGGCACACACATATGGCAACTTTTCTGTTTTCAGCATGGCAGAAATGATTGCTACCTCCCATGAGAAAAGACACAAAAAGGAGTTAAAAGGTCAATCACAGTCTATTTAAGATATCAATAGTGCTGCACCTGGTGTTTGGAAGGCACAAGGCTTCTAAACTATATTTTTCTTCTAGTCTGTTAGTGTCAGGAATCATATTCCTCTAAGTGGTAAGGTAAGGCAGCCTCTGGCATTTTGGTTTTCCTGCTCCCAGCCCTAATTAAGCTTGAGTACTACTAGCAATACTCTTTATATTCTGATTGACTGTATTGCAGCCAACAGAAGCTTGTCCCTTTTTGCATTTAGGTTCCAGAATGGGTTGAATTGCTCTATGGGCACTGATTCCTGAAGCAGGGTTAATACAGACTGCAGTTGCTAAAGCTGTGAATGAGGGGATCCCACCAGCCCGTGCTTCCCTTACAGGTCTGCCACCCTGTACTCTGGGATCTTTAAAGGACACAAGACTTTTAGACAGCTGCATCCCAGCGGAAGGGAGGGACTGACCTTTAGCTCTGCAAAATCTGCATCTCAGGTTCACAGGTGTGGAGAAGACTGAGGAAACTCAGTCCAGCTGATCAGCTTTGTTTAAGGTCATATAACAAAATCTCAGTCCTGAGTAAGTGTGGACTCCTTGCATAGATGTCTGACTTCACTGCATAAAACAGTAGGGGTTTTTCTATTTTATTTCCAAAGCCCTTCGAAACCGCATATAGAGAGTAGACATCTGGACTCCTAATTTCTATCTCCCTGTTCCTGCCTATCCTCCCCCCCCAGTAGTAATCCCTTTCTGTGTTGCCTGCAGGAGAAAATGAGTCCACTTGTTCCTCCTGGGCACTGCTGCCAGCCCATCTTACGTAAGCATCCTTTTCTGTTCTCCGTTGCAGGACAGCACGTCCTGCTGGAGCCACTTGTTGTCTTTAATCTCTGAATGTAAACACACAGATTACATTCCATTCTGTCACCAGTATTCAGTGGATAACAGATGTGCTGTCATATCTGTGCTGCTTTCCCTGGGCTGTGTTGATCACTCCCCTACTGGGCATGTGGCACCGGAATCACTTGCCATCAGTGATAATACAGGCTAGGATAAGCCTTCCTTGCCCCCCTCTCCCCAAGGCTTTGATACATCAGGCTGCTCCATTCAACCCTCTATGGAAAGCTTTAGCATCATCTTCCTCATTCAGAGGTAGGAGGACATCAAAGTGGGCAGGCTGGGCTGACTGTGTCTGTGGTCACATATGAGACTCTCCCCTCTGTCCTAATTGGTTTACCAGTGTTTAACCTTCCTGGAAGCTCCTGCAGATTTATCAGAGGTCAGAGAAGAGGTCTGAATTGACATCCAGCTCTACAGTACTGTGTGGCCTGATGGCTCCAAACAGCTTTATGACAATGCAACAAAAATGCCAGAAACATTTATCTTGGACAACTCCTGACCCCAAGAGTTGTCTCCTTCCACTGGTGGAGCTGCTTTTAGGACAGGTGATGGAGAGCTTGAGATTAGACAACAGATGGACTCTAAGCAATGTCTTCACTGCCAGAGGTAGGGGTGGGAGGGGTAGGTGTATATGCACATGGATATAGGTGGGGAAATATGTCACAACCTGCTATGTTGCTGCAGGCTCCACTTTTGTGTAGATATGGAGCTTGGCTTCAAATTCAGAAAGATGGGGTTACAGGCAACATCTCAATATAGGATAAGTCAAGGGAGTGTGTTAAGAGCAGAGGGACTGAGCTGTATGTACTCTTCACTGACAGAGAGCTGAAGGCAACATGATTTTTCTAGAGTGCAGGAGACTCCCTTCCATCCAAAGCCTGACGCTTCCAGCCCTCATCATGTTTGGCTACAGCATGGCTGAAAAAGACTCGCACCTTGCACGGTCATTGAAACCCCTGCTGCAGGTTTCTGTACAGGAGGATTGGCAGCTGCCTACACGTAAGAGCACATCTTGCCTGATTTTCATTGTGTTATGCAGTAAGGACTTGAAAGCACTACCAGGGAAGATCAAGCATCCTTATATTGAAGAGGGAATGGGAGTTTACTGAGAGGCTGCAAAGCTTTCTGAGTGCCTGATCACTTACTTTGTATTCATGTGCCACTTTCAAGAAGAGGGTGGCAAGATGGGGGAGAAACACCATGGTTCATTCAGTCATTCAATTAATAAACATAGGGAAAGGGTAGACAAAACTGGTTCTTGCTTAGTGTTTTATCATTTGAACTTTATCTATGTCAGGAGATGAAGGATGGCAATACTGTACATCAGCTGTGCTGGCTGCTCTGAACAGACTGAACTTAGGAGCTCAAATTTGGGAATTTGAGCCTCTTCTCAAGCTCCAGCTCAGGCATGGGCAACAAAACACTGCTGAGGAACAAGATCACAAACAAGCTTGGTGCCCAGCTCTCCCCCACATCAGAATTGCATAAGCCTGGAAAATTTGTTGGCTTTCTACACTAATGGGATCCAAGAGACTGTTTTACTTTAACACAAATCTCTAACACAAACGTATTTGCACTGCTTTGAACAAGCTTACAAAAGCTGAAATAAAGAATGGCTTACACCAGTTAACTGCATTTATTACTCAGGTTTCTACTGGCTCATCAATCTGTGCTGGTCACACCAGAGAAAATTTCCCAATATAACCAAATCCCAAGCAGCAGAGCAGGCTGCATCCCAGGCTGTGTACTAAATTGCTGTTCACTTTCTTCCCAAGTCTTTGTCTTTCTCTCATTTTCCCTCTCTCTCATCTCTTTTTTCCTTTCTTCGTGCAGAGAAGAGAAATGATTGCTAATGAATTGCAAGCATGGGGTATGAAAAGATCAGTTAATATGGCCCAAGTATTCAGTAATACAAATACATTAAAGTGATCAAGCAATGAATAAAATAGACCCAAAGAGCAGGTTCCACTGAGAAAACATGTGAGAATGTAAATTAATGTGACTTGATGAAACTTGAAATGTCATAACACAGCAGGGCATACAACACATCAGAGGAAATGTGAAAATTATACTTTTTCCTGAAATCATAGTTTTCAAAAATAAGTGGCTTTTAAATTCTTCTAAAAATATAATAAAGGAATTAGTGTCAAGAAAAAGGTTATTGTTGTTTATCAGACTGCAGGCTCAGTCCATGGTGGCTTTTCACAGATATCTGCTTTTATTCCTCTAACTATGCAGTGGGAAAAGGAAAAGAAAAATCCTGAAGTCTTTCTGCTTGTCTGGTTCCCTCTTCTTAACTTTGCATAAGGGAAATTTTTAGTTGGTTGGAGGGTAAATGGCATGACTAGCCCTTTTGTTGGGAAAAAGCTTTCCTTTCTTTCTGCCATGAGGGATGTCAGATTTTTCTGCTGGCCTCTATGCTAGAATATGGTCCTCACAGGGGTCTAAGACATGAATAGGAGGGAAGGATCCCTCCCCTATATAGCACAGCCAGCAAGGAGTATGAGAATAGTTTCCCTTTCATCTGGCACAGTGAATTTCTGTGAGAACACTGACAGTGCAGATCCATAGAGTGAAAGGAGGAATTCCCACACACCACAAAACTGTTAGTTTGCTCTTCTGACTGCAGTGACCACGCATGGAAAATTCTCAGCCTTTTCCTCTAGCACTGAGTGCTCCATAGGAAGAGTGGATTCTGGATGAAGATGGGTATCCGCTATGGAGTGTGTCCTAACTGTCCCTGTGCCAGCCACCACCTCTCTTCACTGTTTCAGCTCAAGTGCTTTCCTTAGACTATTTCTCAAGTCTTTATTTCACCAGCCTCCCTAGCCTTCTTTCTCTCAACTGAGTTAACACACATACAGGATGAGTTAACAAAAGCCTGTATCCAGCTAGGGACATGAAAAGACTTTCCATACAAGAGAGTGTCTAGTAAGCAGGACAGTCTGAGTCACTAGGCGATACCTGAGTAAAGGTAGCCTTGATGCAACCCAGTCCCATCTGCAGATGGTGGGATGGTACAGTCCAAAGAGAAAGCTGACAGGTTCCTGTGTAACAAAGCCTGTTCATAAATGAAAGAAATAGAAAACAAAATTAGGGAAAAATGCATGCAAGCACAAAACATAAAAAGCAGGCTGGAAAGAAGAAATACAAGAGGTCAGTAAAGCTATTAGATGGCTAATTAAATAGCACAGTATGTAATGTCATCCTTGTATAATAGATAATATTAATTTCATGAAATGTCATGATTACAACCAGGACTGTAATGCTTATTTTGTCTCTTTTTAAATGAATGCAGGAAGCTGGCTGTAAAAGAGAATGATAAAAACAGGTTAAAGGATATTTTACCACTCACAGCGTGCTCAGAAAATTTGTGATGTGCATGCAGCTTGTGTATGTTTGCATTGATGCAAATAAGCAGAGTTGGAGGCTGGTTGGTCTGTTTTCATCAGCCAACAAGAGAAACAGAAATAGTGAGAAGGGGTTGCAAATCTCCTATGCCTTATCTCAGGTAATTGTTTGTTTTTTTCAGATCTGAATTTATATGCCGAAACATATGGCCACTGTAAAGCAAAATCCTAACAACGCAATCCTGAACAAAAATGCAGCCTTTCAGAAAAATTCAGCACTTCATCTAAAGGAGAAAAATAATACAGATTTCAAATGTTTTAATGTGACTGAGCAAATGATAAATGGGAAATGACTGAATAGCTATTTCTTCTGGACATTTTCTTTGCCTGGCTTATGAATATCTTCTCCAGTTGGGTTAAAGTGTAAATTAAAGTGGTTTTTTTTTTTTTTTTTTTTTTATTTTATAGTAAGTTTTGTTACATATTGGTAACAAATATACCCTCTATTAATTGCTGGCTAAAGCATAAAGAAGAGCCTTCTGCTCATATTAGAAACACATCTTGAGTATCATTGAAGACAGGATTGTTTAGTGTTGGCTGGTTAGGATCCAATTACAGATGGTGTATTTATTTTAAGTATATATAAGATGCACAGTAGAGATCTCCAGGAACAAAAATGAGCCAAAATTGGCTGAGCACTGAATGGAAAAAATAATGATCCTTGTTACATACCTTGTGTACTGGAGAGTACGGACGAGGGATTAAAAAATTAAGGCCGTGTCTATTTACATTGCACAGCAGAGATTGCTCTGAGTGTTATTTGAATGCTGGCACCCAGCAGATAGGCATCTTGCTTTTTCCATGATTTACGTACACCTGCTGCAACACAAAGGATGGCATGAAGTACGAGTGTAAGGTAGCAGCTGCTTTATCAAAACCAAGCCACAGAGGGGCTATAAAAGTTTTCTTCTGCCAACTCTAGTGATGGACACAGCTTTCCAGGGTTACTGGTGTCATGAAAAGCCTGGTAGTCATTTGTGCTTACACATTCAGGGTCATCTTTTTCCAGCCAGTACTCTGGTTAATGTGGAGAGATTTCATCCCTGGATATGCAGAAATTAAAGAGGGGAGGAAAAGAAACTTTTCCATAGGAGATGGCTGTTGAAGAAGAGTGCTTCTAATTCCATGACAATTGGTAACAGAACACAAAGCAAAACCATAGAAGTAGAACCCCATCCACTTACTTGGAAGTGATAAGCTAAA
Organism: Neopsephotus bourkii; assembly: GCF_033783945.1. NCBI lineage: Eukaryota > Metazoa > Chordata > Aves > Psittaciformes > Psittacidae > Neopsephotus > Neopsephotus bourkii. Next base: position 3,042,928 of record NW_026901490.1, read on the forward strand.
GAAGCCAATTGGCTTTTGCAGTTCTCAGCATGTGTGATCTCTCCAATACCCCTTCCACTTACTTACGTAATATCGTTGCTGGGGAAGATGAGTAAACTTCCCTGTTACAAGCCACTTTTGACTCAAAAAATCATTGTATTACTTTCTACATGCTTCATTACATGTTTTTAGACAGGACTTCTGAAATATCTTGTCCATGTTTCCCAAAGAAGAAGTTGGTGGCCTGTGGAAAACCTCTTCTGTCTTAGAAAGCCACAGAGCTGCACACAGTGTTTAGTCTTTCCTTGGTCTAAACAAACCTTACAAATGACCTTTCCCTGTTGGTAGACTTCTGCTACTGGAAGTTATTTCTAAAGCAGCTTTGTGCCTTGTCAGTCTGCCTGTATTTACTCCGCAGTTCCATCTGTCTGCTTGCCTTTGAGCCCTAAGAGTGCTTTGCTTCCAGCTTTAATTTTTTCCTGGTGGAATGAGTTGAGGCTGTGAGTGAAGGAGCTACTGTTATTAGGATACTTCCAGATAGAATTAATTCTGGATAGTTTCTCATAGCTCATACGCTTTCACTTCCCTGTTACTTTTACCCTGGGTTTGGGTTGCAGACTTTGTTTATTGCTTAGAAACAGCAATGCCAGAAGAGACATTAACATCCAGCAGTGCAAGCTGGTTTTTAAGAAATAAACTCACTTCATTAGTAGCAACTGTGAACCACAAGTGGAAACAGAGCATCTGGGTGAGCTACACCTAAGAAGAACTTAAGAGGATGAACCATTGTGGGAAATGTGATCCAGGAATACAAATGCTAGCTTGTATCACCCCAGACTGTAGAGTATCAGCAATGATGTCCATACTACTGGGATCACTGATAGAGACCAGCTCTTTGAAAGCCTCTCACCAGGTTAAATAAGATTCAGTCATTGCAACTATCTGTACATTGCCCGATTTCAGTTTCAAATGTTTTGGAAACCAAACAAATTGCAAAACAAAAACAAAAACCAGAAAGAGTAAAATATTTTACAGTTACTTAATAGAAAATGAGACATTATAATAGATTTTTTTGTTACAGCATCATGCATGTTCTTTGAAACATTTCCTCTTGACATACTTTTGTAACAGCTATTCATATAAACAAATACTTTTTGCCAAGAGACCAATACAGTTATATTATTTATGCAATCATATTAAAAAATCTTTATCCAGATGATATAAAACTTGGAGAGTGAAGAGTTGACCCCTTAAGTCCCTGAGAATATTGGTTTCACTAGGATCAGGATTTCACTCTCATTTCTTAGTCTCTGACATACTCTAGTAAAATTGTTAATTATTGTACCTGATCACCCTGTGCTAAACTGATTTGCAATTTTCTAGCTCATAGGCAGCTGTCACCACAGTACAAAGGATTCACTAATTTTAAGCAAGACAGAGTCAAAAGATTTTTATGGCATTTTGGATATTGCAGTAGCCTTTAAAGAGCTTAGTGATGATACAGTTGGAATTAAGGTACAAGTCTCAGGTAATATTTTATGGCTCTTGATGCTTGCTGTTATTAGCATGTTTGGTTGTCTTCCTTCTTAGTGAGTCCAAAAGCTATTTGTATGAATCACTGAGGTCCTCTAGTATGGTATTCGAACATCTCTGTATAAGTCAATATGTAAATGCCATTCCTTAAACCCAACAAAATTAAAGAAGGAAATCCAGTTTAAAAACTATCTAAAAGAGTGTCAGCCACCTTCATTTTACTGGCACCTGTCTGGAAAGTAACAAAGAGAACAGATACAAGTGACTAGGAATCACAGGGATAAACACAGGGCAAGGCCAGGCTGGTTTTTGCCTCAGGAACATGGGCTAGTGTCCATCAGGCAAGACTGGTGAGCACTGGCTCATATCATCAGAAAACACCATTCTCCCACTGCAATCTGTGTAAAATGGGATGGACTTGAACGTCTTTTTTCTCATTTTCCAGCTATATCTCATTCCCTTGACACTCTTTCATTTTCTGTGCTATGCCCCCTTACCACACTTTATTTGCTAGCCACTGCTGTCAGCAGCACCAGCAGCAGCAGCTCCCTGCCTGGCCAGGCCATGTCCCTCTCGGAAGCAGATTTTGTAGTGGTAGTATTATATATGCCACAAAAGGAACATCTATTCCATGCTATTCCTTCCTCCCCCAAGCCATCTCTCTTATTTCTTCCTCCTCCCAATTTTATTCTTTCAACTTAAATATTACCCCTACACATAACTTCCTCCACTCACATTTGCATGCTTTTGCTGAGCTGCTGCTGCTGCTGCTTAGCACTTAGGAGCATTTTTCTTTCTTCTGCATGGAGGGCAGCAGTGGGTTTTGGGATCCTACTAGCAGCTATTAAGTACTATTGTAGTCAGATGAGCTAACAGTTATCACGTGTCCCTTTGCATCCTTTCTATGGTCACCTTGAAGAGTCATCTTGGCAACCATCTTGAGAAATCCTAAGGAATTTTAAAGTGGCACTAGACACATATGTTTAAACACCTAGCTGGCTCCCCAGTGGTGGTCAACAACCTTTTTTCCCCAAAATTTCACATTAGTATTAGCTATCTCACAACTTGACTGTACCTCATACAGTTCAGAAACATGCAATGGACAGTGTCATAGCGGTAGAAATTCTCATTGCTCGCATGAACTCATGAAAGCTTCATGAAAGCTGCCAAAGCCAAAGATACTATGCCATTTATTATGCCAACTTGTGACATGACCTGCTGTTGTAATTTGTGCATCTTCTTATGCCTACAGATTTCTTCTGCATGTCTTAAGAGCAAAATCTTTGCAATAAGGATGTTTTACTCAGCACAGAGCTGTACTTCAAGGTATCGAACGTCCCCCCAAAGCACTGTCCAATTATACTAGTCAGTTTTCAACTCACCTATTTGTCATTTGCTTAACCATTCTGTAATATTCTGTTTGGAAGTCATATTGCCCATTTTGAGCTCAATGGCAGTGTTCACGTTGACCTGAATAGAAGGTGTCCTGGATTTCAACTGGATATATAAATCACATGTAACAGGAACCTTTTCACAGTCTTCCCAATTTTTCTACTCTTTCAGGACTAGGTTATGATGTATCTTGCCAAGAGGGAAGTACCAAATTGCATCAGATTTGAACAAACTTTTAAAATAAAATTTTGAAGTTGAGATCAAGTATTACACCCTTACATTACCTAGTCAGTGCAGATGTTATACAGATACATATTTTCATAACTCTCACATGAATTACCATATTTTAGTAACTATGTGCATTAAAAGAATGAGTTGTACTCAAACACCTATTCATAGGTTGTGTATTTGATCCTGTAACTCTCTACATATATCCTGTATTTATCAGCAGGAACTTGGGGACTAAACTATTGATAAGTGGCAAAGACAGGCAAGAGGCAAATAAGTTACCCTGAATGAGGGGCAGTGAAACCATACTGCTGTGCCACAGAAGTCTGTACTCCACCCATACCACAGGAAGATCGCTTTTAGCTATTTCCAGATTCTTCTAGTGCTATTCACTTCATCCTTCTGTGTCCTGTAAAGGCAGACTTCTTTCTTCAGCCTCTACCTAAAGCATCATAAAAAGTGTCCTCCTCTTGCCTCCCCAGAGTTTCTGTAGCTACAAGTGTCACAGAAACAAAATGTGTTGTTCATCCATTTGGAGAAAGGACACATCTTTGATTAGAAGGAGTCTCTTGTGTCTAGCTCATACGGTCTTTGAGGAATGGCCTGTCACTCATTATATGTGTACAGCATTCAGCATGGGGGACTGCCTCACTGGAGGCCTGGGCATAGTATTGCAATACAAATGTTAGCTGTGGGGGTTTGTAGTAAAATGATGAACTACACAGTCATGCAGCAGCATTCATCACACAGCCTTCATTTCAACAAATAAAGCACAGAATATAATAATTTATAAAGATGTATATTACTTTTTCTTCCTCCCTTTTTGTCTTCTTCAGGTGGGAAATTAATATAGTACCACGGTAAATTGTGACTAAGAGAATTGGTATCATTAGAAAACTGTGCTGCAGAAAAAGTGTTGTTTTAAACTACTAAAATCCTTAAGAAAACTTCAGTAGAGGAGGCCAAAAAAATCTTGATGATAATCTGCCCTGAGTCTAGGAAGAGTAAGATGATACTGACAAAGTAACATCCAAACCTTGACCATTTGTCTGCAGTGCCAGGGTTTTTAATTAATCAGCTTTCCAGGTGCACTTACAATTTGTATCTGCATTTGGCATTTAGTCATTGCAGATAGTAAACTGTATTTAGTAATCTTGCCTATTCCTCATGCATCTTCTTGACAGACAGACCGGAGCTGTATATCTTCCTGAAGTCAAAGAGGTCCTCTCACACATGACAAAACCTATCAGCAAAACCAGACCAACAAAAATGATCCCCAAAGTCAGTAGTCCTGCGACAGCAATGCACAGGAGAAAGGGGTGGGAAAGGGGAGGAAAAGGTGGGAAAGGAACAGTAGAGCTTGATGGGAAGAGTCTGCAAGGCAGACCTACAAAGGAATGGAAAGGCATGTCTGAGACTGCTGGGAAGGCGCAGGGATAAATGAGACCATTACCCACAGACCTGAATGTGCAAATGGCCTTTGTCTCTCACTACATCTGTCTCCCACAGGCAGAAGTCTGGCATCTTGTCTCCTGGGTCATTGGGAAGGAGGATTGCCAGTGTATGTGTGACTGGGAGCCCCCAGCTCCTCCTCACACCCACCACTTATTCTGCTGCTAAATGCAATACGCTTTGCAGTTATCTAGCTGTAATTTGTTAAATCGTTATAAAGAACTTTATCACTATAAAGAGAAGCTTCAGCTGCAGAGTTGAAAGGCTTGTTAAAAATGTGAATATTCCACATGAAAGAATTCATCTTGTTTCAAACCATTTGCATTTTCCTTACATGTTATTGATCTGATTGAACGATTTCCAGATCAAAGGAATGCTGGTAAATGAGCAGCCAAGGTGGCAATATGCGAAGTGGACAGCTGTTAAGAGAGCAACTTAAATAATTGCTCAAGAATTTATTGGATAACATGATTAATGATTATGGAAATATGATGACATGGAACCAAAGAGTCGTGTGCAGTGATTGATGGGGAAGTTGGATAAGGCCAAGCTTAGATGCCAGAGTATGGGAAACAGTAATATAGCTTGTAATCATGGTATATGCGGTGCTTAGTTGCTGAGGTGGAAATTTTGGTATTCATTTTTGCCCGCTGATAGGAACACAAAGTGCAAAGTATGTTGTGTGTAGTATTTCTCTTGTAATGAGGTAAGGACAAAGCCTCCTGCTAACAGTGCATTGTAATAGCAGGACTGATTCAAAGAGACACGCTCATTGAAAAAAAAAATAAAAAAATCATTTAAATCACCACAAAACTTCCTGGAAGCTCATGCTGCTGTTTTAATTAACACCTGAGAGAACTATACATAACACATTAAAGGAGGAAAAGATCTGTTGGCGGAATTGACAGTAGTTTGCATACAGACAGCTTTTTTTCTGTTCTGTTTTCTTTTAACCTCAATTCCAGCATCCAGCAGTAGCTTAACACAAGAGATGGGAAGCAGAGTACCAAATTGCAGGTGAGAGCTACTCCGTGGCAAAACTACTGCAAACACTTGGAGCTGATTTTCTCTTAAAAGTTGCGTGAGATTGCTGTTCACTGGTGAGTGATGCAAACCCTCCTCCTCCTTCAGAAATCCTTGTTTAAGAGCTCACAAAACATATTACATGAAAACTTAATAAAAAGCTATTATAAATGTGAAACATTAGCAGACAATTTTAGAGGTCAAAGTAGGCAGTGAAATCCTCACTGTGAAACCCCAGTCCAGGTAACTGGAGTGCAGAACTGTTACTGACTTCAGCGTGGGCAGGATTCCATGCTTGGGTTTTGTTTTGCTTTTCTAAAAAATTACATTTCCTATATTGAGTATACTTGAACATAAATAGGATCCTACACTGGATTTGAGACACACAGTCTTTGCATGCCACAGACTTGGCTGGTGTAAATGAGGGGACCTCATAAAAATTTTCAGTTGGGTTGCAGTAGATGACAGCTATTAGAGCCAGAACTCTGGATCCTGCCATTAGACAGTTGTGGTATGCAACAATTGTCATAGCTTTAAAAATAGAGTGATGTGGGCAGAGCTACTTAAATGAAAACAGCATTGCTCATGCTAGGCAAAGCAGACAGCTCTGGAAAGAAATATCTATATTTGAAACCTTGGAAATGTTGTTAATCTTTTCAGGGATGTGAGACAACAACAGAGATGGTGTAGGATTCGACAGAGATACTGGGAAGCCTCGTATTTTAAAGCCATAATCTAGTCTGCAAGCCTCAAGAGTGAGTATTAGTGAGATTACAAGGTCCTGTGAAGAGTTTTGACAACAGAGGGTAAGAGATGGAGTTGGAACATCTGTTGGCATTTAGGGACAGATTCATTTGTAGCCTTAGATGACTTCCTTGGTGCGCAGGGTTATGTGATGGGTCAAAACCCCAATGTTTAGTTACGATCATGCTCAAATATTCTGAAACATTGTCTATTTAATACATCACAAACACCATGTACCCCACCACGCTTCACAACTGGGAAGCCCACGCCTTGTTTTGTAGCAGGCATCCCCATGAGAGAAAACTGGGATCTCTCTGTAGCTATTTCACACCAGCCTGACGTGCCAACTCTGCTTGGCCCTTCTGAGGGCTGTTTTGAGGACATTGCAAATAAGGGTTTACTATAGGGTCCTCATACCATTTCAGTCATTTCGGTGTTTTCGAAGTGTAACCTGTAAGTACTACATGGCAAGGACTGTGTGTGCCCACATGTTTCTGCTGCAGTCATGTTAACAACAAGTGAACTATAAATAATAACCTTATGCACACCTGGAAAGAAAATCTGTTGCATTTTTTATCTTTTTCCAGACATTTATTATTATATAGTTTCTTATATTTGTATTATTTGCTCTTACATAGTTTCTCATGGTTGGCACTGGCTTTTTTCTAATTCCGTTTATAACCTGCATCAAATTTGGGCTAGCCCCTCCTGGCTTCTGTACAGATACACTAGAATTTCTGTTGCAACATTCTTTTAAAACAAAACCAAAGAAAACAAAACAAAAACAAAACACAAAGTTTGTTATTGACTTAAATATGATCAGGACAACCTCATTTATCTACTTTGCTGTGTCATTTATTTTGAAATACTTTTTTTGACTGCTCTCCTGATCACTTCCGTTCTCATAATTTTTCTAACTTCAGGCTGTGCAAACCTGCACTGTAGAAGTCTGGAAATCCTGCTAATATCACTGAAACTGTGTATGGGCCAGCTGAGATTTTGTGCATCAAGCTGGGGAGGAAATGCTTATGATGTTCTTGTTTTGAGAAGGTCTGACTGGCAAGCGCTCTGCCCTTTTAGGCACTCCACCAAGACCATAGCTCACTTACGGTCAGCCCAGCTTTCACATCCCCTAGGAAGCCCACTGATGTTCCAGGTTCCTGGGACCCCCCCCATGTGCCTCTAACAGTCAGTCTTGATTCCAGGTCCCCCTCAACATCCAGATGGCCCCGCTGTTGCCTGGTCCCTGGACTGCACCCTCTGTACCTGACCACTTGGTGACTGGACAGCCAAAGACCGTTTTCAGCCTGCCCATCTTCCAGGCTGTGGTTCTCCCATGTGAAGTCCTTTACAACTTTAATGGCAAATTTTGTAGTTCCACTCCATTTTATATTTCTTCTTGAGAATTTAATTTTTTCATTTAGTTTTCTGGAAGCAGATATTTAGCTGCAGGACAGGAATTCAGGTAAGAATGACTGATCAAACCTTTCACCTGTGACTTCAGCTTTAAGCTCATGTTCAACTATGCCTGGTTATTGCAATCAAATTACTAGTAAAATATTGACTTGGATGATTTGAATCAGTGTAAATGACTGATTAATACCGTAGGCATAATAAGAACCCAGTAGCTCAAGCAAAAATTGAATGATTTTTTTTTTTTTCCATGAAGTACACTGGAAAGTTACATGGATTATTAATGAACTAGGGAGCATTTGCCACCTTCTGGAAGGCAGTGAGGTTGGTAGGAAGCTCCTTTCATGGAACATGAGAGTGATGTGCATCACAGGAAACCCTAAATTGTTCTCAGATTGTGGGTGCTTGTTGGCGTAATGAATCTGATAGCTTCAAACCTGCTTCAGATGGAAAGATGTGCAAACCATAAACCAACGCTGCTACACTTTGTACACCGAGAATCAGCTATAAGGTTCAGCTATGTGGGTCCAACAGCAGCTGTCTATTTTCTATAAAATGTAGCTGGAGACAGAGTAAGCAGTGACGTTATATCTTCAGTAGCTTAGTGCTTCTCTCTGTTAGAGAATTCACAAAGATGAAAGTTAAAGTATTTCCTCAACCGGAGATATTCAAACCCAACTCTTTCACTGCCCTAAAGTACCAGCTACAAAACTAGTCTATTGAAAAAGTAGAAGCATTCTTCAGTTTTTCAGTTGAAATTATTCAACTGTACTTAAACCAATTCATACTTTATTGCACCAGATTTGAAGTCTGACAAATTTTTGCTTGGGTGTACAAGACTTGTCTAAGCTCAGTTTGTCTTGCATCTAAGCTTCTACCTCAAAGTAGCCTACAGCCATGTTATTGGGCTACTCCTGTGAGAGGCAGGAGCTGTGAGTACAAATCCTAACTAGAAAGACATAATTAAGACCTTACAGAAGCAGGAATTACACCACACTGCTAAGCATTGCCTACTGTGGTGGCTGCACAGCTGCATGCTGGGTGTGAATGCTGCTGCAGATGTTGAGTTCTGCAGCTGTGTGGACTCCATTTTGGAACATGCACACTTAAAAGACAGGAACTGCAACAGTAAATGACAAATGCTTAAGTGTTCTTCTGGGTAGTGGCTTTAGTGGCTTCATCTCCAGTATGTTCCCCCAGATCAGAGCTGAGGTATTTCATCAGAGGTGGTGCCTGTGAGGGAAGGAGGGAGGAGGTGGCATTGCAATGCAGTATTGCCCTATTTGCTTTTTGAACAGGCTGTAGTTGTTAGTGTTGTCACATCCCTGGAAATTAACTCAAAGAAGACATTTGAAGGAGAACCTCTTTCTTCCTGCACACACAAACAAACACAAGCAAAGTTTTTTTTGATGATGCTTTCAGATAAACAGCCACAGCAAAGCCTCAGTTTCATTTTATCTCCATAGATAGCTTCAGGAAAAAAAAAAACACATGGCTTCTGCTGGCAGCCTAAACAGCTCACTTTGCTGCCAAGTGCCATCTAAAAAAGAGGAACAACATAAACTAATTTCATACCTATTCAGTTCAATAATAGGTATTGTTCTAACTATACCTCTAGTGATAAGGGACAGAACAGCTTATTTGCCATTGCTAAGCAACTGTTATAACTGTGCAGAATTCAGCCAGCTCTAATGGGCTGATAGGAATCAGTGTCTGAAGTTCTTGTTTGCATTCTGAAGTCAACAATAATTGTCCTTCTCTATTAACATTCATTTAAGATAGTTTATGGCTGCATCAGATTCAATCAGGATTCTGTCTTAATGGTGTTCTGAATGGTCTGCTCTCCCTTAGAAAGAAATATTTAACCATAATGCATTAAACTGCTTTAATCCACTTGTTTTGTTTTGATGTAGTGATGAAGTGGCATAGAAGGTAATACAGAAAAAAAGAAAGTAATATGAAACACTCTGGAGAAGTAAAAGCTGGTGGTACGAAGTTGCAGTCAGGCAGTTTGATGTATTTAAGTAGGGTTCCATAAATCACAATGGCATTTGTGTCTGAGATGCAAAGACATCTGCAAAACCTCCATGCATTTGGAGAAATGGAATATAAGAAACACAGATGTAAAAGCCTAAGTGTATTAAACCATGGGATTTTTTTCCAACCTTAATTTATGAGTTCAGATTTTAGTCAATTGTGTACATGACTTAGGAGAAGGGACTTTCTGGCTCTGATAATGCCTTACTGAGATAAGGAATGAGCATATGAATAAATGCAAAGGAAGAAATGTTGCACTAGAGGATCCTGCATTCATAAGCATTTCTTTGTAGCTGCAGAATGATTTCTGTGACCTAAAAGGAGAATGCATTATCAGGAGAGGAGGATATCTCTTAAGATGCTCTGCTCCTTATCTGTGAGTCTTTAAGACACGTGAGTAAGTAAAGAAGCATAAGCAAAGGGACTGAAGGCTTACTGTTGCTGGAGCTGGAATTCTGTGCTTGTACCCAGCACTGCTCCATTGCTTTTTTGGGTACGTAAACATATGATAAATGCTTATGCATGTGAGCAATCCCATCACGTTTAAGTAAATGCTTAAATGCTCTGTTGGCACAAGCTGAGAAAATCAGCACTTTTGTCAGATGGAGCCCATGCAGGTGAAACAATATTGCCTTGCTTAACTCATTGTGCCTCACACCATGACTGGCAAGAGCCAGGTCTTAAAGTAAGACCAGAAAAACAAGTGCTTTGAAATAAGGACTTCAGCCAGTGCCTGAGTCAGATGACTAGCTTGTTACACAATGATATGAAAATGTAGAGGTAAAAAGTTGAGACTGTCCCTCCACGGAGCTTACAGCAATGTCTGAGTCACCACAGGACATGAGAAAGCTGCAGGCAATGGCATGCAAAGCAGGCTTGCTCTGACTCCTCTTATGTAACTCCTACGTTAACATCTTCTCTGCTCCATATGTAAACCCAGAAAACATCAAAAAGCTGTTACTGAGAGAGGTGCTCTTATTTATTCATTTCTATGAGCCAAACATGACTTAGGAAATGAGGTATTTTCCACATAAGCTTTAGTACAGGACCAGACACTTTCCTTGCTGGTACTGGTAAGACCATTTATTTCTAGGCTCATTAAAAGGATGTTTGCACCCCCTAGTGTATAAGAATCTGCAAGAAATCAGGTTCTTGTAACAGCCTTGGCTGAATGAGGATGTTTATCATTAAACCATAATAAAATCTCCCTGTTACAATCCGAACAACTCCAAGAGGAAGGATTGTAAACTGAAAGATTATCCTAGCTGTAATCCCTCATGTCCCTGTACTCAGCAATTGCAGGACTTGAAAACAGATTCTACTGAGTTAGATTTTTACCTCACTGGAAGATCTCAGGGATTTAGGATTAAAAAAAAAAAAAGAAAGAAAAAAAAAGAAGTACTGAAACCAGACAATCTGAATCCAGACCCCGGGAAACTAGGGCATGTCGGATACAGCTTCAGCCCATTACTGAGATAGAGTCTGTAGCTCTGTTTCACTGAAGGACAGGGACCTTTGAATGTGGACTTTTACTCCAGTTAACAGTAACTGTACAAATGAGAGGCATGCGCTTAACTGTCTTCCAAGAACTAATGTCCATATTGTCACAGGTAAGTAGACTTCTAACTTGGACAGTGGCCTGCACCCCACTGGTTGGAGTTAGGTCTTAAAACACCTTTGAAAAACCTCTCCTTACAGCTGTGGATCACTTTCTTGTTCTCCAGAGGCAACTTCACTTAGCCAAGCTCTGCTTGTCATGCTAAACAAGACAGAACCAGTCACTGAGATGAACTAATTGAGCTTGCCTTATTGGGACCCAAACTGGCAGTTCAGGTCCCTGTGTCAGCTCCCTGTGTTCTGGAACCTGAGCAAAACCCAGGTGCTCCTGGAACTAAACCAAACCCAAGTACTGCCTCCTGTCTGTGAGTGTGGGAAGGGAACAGCTTAAGGCCGAACTTTCTGGTGGGTCTTGCACTGACTTTTGAGGACTGGAATGTGTGATTCAAACCTTCACAGCAGTCTGTATGTGCTGTTTGTCTGACCGTCACCAATGCAGTCACATGCAGGCCCTGATCTGACTAAATTACCTATACGTGTTTTCAAGAATTAACCTGCTCACCCCTCCACTGAAAACAGGATTTGACCTTTTCCCCTGAGGTATCTGAAACCAAATCACTGCAGCCTTGGCAAGTGAATGACAACCAGAAAACTGACATTGCCAAGGAAAAAAGTGGTCTATTTTCATTGTCCAATCAAAATTAAATGAAAAAGCAAACAAACTGCATAAATATGAAAATTAAATTAGATTTTCTTTACTTTCATTATCTAAATAGTTCTTACAATAAATGCTTTCTAAAATATGACTTTCAGCCTTATGAGAAACAGACTGATTTTATGTATTGTACAATGCTGTAATTTTAAATTAATTCTTTGAGATTTTTTCAAAACAAGAAACTTGGCATTTTGACAGAATAGTCCTTAATAACACACTGAAGATACTGTCAGGAGGTCTGATGATGACTTTTCGTCAGATATACTTTTCTTCCACAAGAATTCAAATCATTGTGATATAAATGCATAGATCTTTTTGTCATTTGTGTAAATAAATAGTAATAGTGTAATATGTGAAAAGCACCAGCATATTGAGAGAGTCCCTAAAGAGCTATATTTCAAGGCTCAGTACTATCACTGTGATATTAACTAGGCAATGGGTATAATGATTACATTGTCTTAAAAAGTACATTAACAATAAGAAAATTATAATGATAAAATTGGCATGTGTGGGTACCAATTTTAAAAGCACTTTCCCACCCATATTTGGAAAATTAAATGTATCTACTTCAGAAGCTGGACTTGTCCTTTTTTTTTTTTTAATTAAAAAGCCAGATCTTTTCATATCAAACAATTAATTTCTGGCTTAGAGCCTTTTTTTTTTTCCACTACCATAACTAGATATTTGAAACTGAGATTTCTGTTAGACAGAATTACAGCTGGAAGGCTACTGAAGTTCACAAACTCTTCACTGTAGTTAAGAAAGAGCTGGGACCATGGGTCTCATTTCTAAGAACAGACAGAAAAATGCTACCTGTTTCCATCTGCAAATTTCACGTTGGGGTTAACTCTGAGGTTAACCACCTAGGTTGGGCTGCCATGGTCCATGGTATTTCTTAGCCCTGACCTTTCCACCTCTCAGCGGCTCATGAAAACAGAACTGGGGTTCCTGACCACAGAGTGCAGAACTACTGACTATCAGATTTGAGGTGCAGCTCAACCTGGTGATCATGAAGTCATCACTCCTGCAGCCTGTTTGAATTGAGTTGGTGGAGTTTTAATTTACAGTAGATATTGCTATGGAGAGTAAGCAAGATGGAGCAGGAGACTGCCTGAAGTTTCAGTGGATGTCCCATGTGAACACTTGAAGTATTTTCCCAACCAAAACTGAGATGTTTTATCAGAAGATTATGGTCTTACTGGTACAGGGCCCATTACTGGAACAAATAGCTCACTATACATTTGCAACTAGAATAGCCCCAAGACTCTAAATTAGCCTCCTAAAAGCAGTGCAGGTAGAAAACAATAAGAATTTTTATTACATTGTAAAAAGAAGTCTTGCGTAAACCCTTCACACCTGTCATTGTTCACAGGAGGATGTCAACATTAAATAGGTAGAGTGATTGTCATGGTTTAAACCAGTCAGCCATAAATCACGCAGTCTCTTTCTCACTCCCTGCCCCCCCTCCCCCCACCACCCCGTTTGCCCTCCCCTGCTCCTGGAGGGATGGGGAGGAGAATCAAAAGAATGCAACTCCCACGGGTTGAGACAAGAGCAGTTCAGTAACTGAGGTACAACACAAACCACTGCTGCTACCACCAGTAATAATAATGATAAGGGGAATAACAAGGGAAGAGAATAAAACACCTCACCACCAGCCGACCGATAACTCGCCCCACCCCGCCCGACCAAGTGCCAACCCATACCTGCTCCAACCCCGCAGTGAACTAGCCCTTCCGGGTAATTCCCAGTTACATCCTGGGCATGACATGCTGTGGTATGGAATACTTCTTTGGCTAGTTTGGGTCAAGTGTCCTGTCCCTGCTTCCTCCCAGCTTCCCCTCCTCCCTGGCAGAGCATAAGACTCAGAAAGTCCTTGATCAGAGTAAACATTACTGAGCAGCAACTAAAACCATCGGTGTTATCAGCGCTGTACCCAGGCCGAAAGTAAAAAACACGGCACTGCACCAGCTACTAAGAAGGAGAAAAAATGACTGCTACTGCTGAACCCAGGACAGTGATGTTCTGCTTTCCAGAGGATTCAGCTGAAATCAAACGAGGAAGTAGTACACCCCCCCCCCCCCCCTTCCCTACCCCCTGCCTCAGATAGTGAAAGTAACTGAGGGATTTGGAGATGTGATATGGCTTGCAGTGAAATATACTGTCTACACTGAAATTCCATATAAACCAAAATGGGCCTCTGAGAGCTCTCAGGACTCTCGAAGAGATTGTTGTACTTCCTTGGTCTTCTGATAATGCCCAGTGACATTTCCATAGGAATGGCAGAATGAGTTGCTTTTACTCCTTCACACTGTGCAAAATAAAAATTATGGTAATATGGTATTTTATATGAATATCAGATTGCTTGTTCACAGGGAGATGTTTTTTTTCCTGCTTCAAGAAGGCTGAAGTACTCGAGCCTTTGCAAAGATGCTGACACTCAGTCAGACTTCCCAGCAGCCTTATGCAGCTATTATTCCAAATGCATCACCTTAAAGTCTTGGAGAGAAACCATTATGGTTAATGCAGTTTGGCGAGTTAGGGTAATACTGACTGCATTGCATTGATGTGGTTTAATGGCATAAGCAGCATGCACTTTGTATCAGAGAAAATTACCTGTTGAACCTTGCTGTAGCTTGATGCCTGTTCTTATCCTGGATAGCTGTGAAATGGTGTGGAAAGTCCACTCTGGGCTCTGGGGCTCTGTCCCATGGGGAAATCATTTCCTATCAGCTTGCCTGTTAAAAAAAACCCAACAACTTGCTTTGATATTTTCATTTGCTACAGTGTTATTTTATATACAAAACAGGGCTGCCTAGTGAGCAGCCCTCCTGCCCTACCCTCCTAATGAAAATATAAACCAGTGATGGAAGTGAATACAGAAGGTATTAAAAAGACGGAAATGCAAATGGACTTTTTTTTTTATTATGATGGGAAACAAAGAGACTTTGGCAGTCACTTTTGCAGGAAGCAAAGTCCACTTGGTCCATTCTTGGGGAATTCGTTCTTCACTCAGGAAACTGATTGGCACAGTGAAAACACAGGTGGTCTTTATAGCTGTATAATGTGAGAGAATGAAGTACACAAAGTTTCAGAGATGTGACCACGCAATTTACCACTGAAGAGGTGGTTCTTCCCTTACTTTAGTGGGAATTTAGGCAACTGGCTGGGGCAGATCTTTGAAGTCTCATGTGCTGACCCTGCAAACATTCCCCTTTGGACTTTGCCTCCTCCTCATTGCCGGGAAACTTACTGGTCAGACATTTGTATCATGGCTCCAGCAGGAACCTTCTGCTCTGGCACTTCACTTGCCCAGTGCTGGTGATTTTGCTTGTTGAGAGATATTATTTAGTTTAAACAAGTAAGTTTTAAATAGCTTGAGTCAGAGTTACAGTATTGTGTGGTCTGGTATGCTATTTGCTTAGCTTTACTTGCTTAGCATGAATAGCTGGATTTCTGAAGCCTTGGGCCCTATGCTGTGGACTTTCACCTAGATACACTTTTGGCTGGAATAGAGTTAGATTTTAGTAATTCTCCTAGAAGCTGATACAGTGCTGTGTTTTGTCTTTAGCGTGAGAAGGATGTTGATAACACATTGATGTTTTAGTTGTTGCTAAGTAATGTTTCTTTTAGGTCTAAGACTTTTTTAGTGTCCCATGCTCTGCTGACAAGCAGGTACACAAAAGGCACAAACCAGAAGATAAGGAGGTTACAACCATCAGCAGAAACTGCAGCTCAACAAGATAAGAACAGTTAACAACCTGCTGGTAGGAAAACACTGAAAAAATCCAGTAAGGTGTTAGAATACCCTAGACCAAAAAATCCCCACTGGACTAAAATGAGGGGCAAGCGCATAAATCCTAAGGGTATAATTGCCCAGGGATTTCTTTGCCAAGGTCCCTCTCCAAGGGCACCCAGCTTGAGCTGTCCCTTTTGCTGTACCACTCAATTATTTATTTTTCCATGGAACTGAATGCCTGAGACTCTACTGTGGGAAACTAAGGGTCGAGCCTGAGGAAGGAAGGAAGAAGAGTGCCCAAGAGTGTGTGTATGTGAGGCAGGAATCAAAAGTGGCACCTGTCAGTTCACTGGAGCCACCTCCTGCAGAGGGACTCCTGTTCCAGCAATTAAAGTCTCAGGTAGTGTGTGTGCAACAACTTGAATGTTGTGTGACTGTTCGGGCAGAAGCTTCTCCCCTAACACGCCATGGGAAACAAGGCAGTTGGGTGCATGGAGGAATATACTGCCAGGCACGGCTGCCCCCACCTACAGCCTCCTGTTATGGGTCCTAATGGATGCCATCACCTGGTGAGCTCAGGAGCAGAACCAGTCCATGGTCCAAGGCGTGCGCATGTCACCATGTTGCTAGATGTGAATAGACTTAGGCTCAAAGTTTCTAAGAGCTTGAAAGCTGTAATCTAGAATCTCTAATGCAACAAAGGCTAGCGTGACACTTGTGCACAGGGATGCTGTTTCTGCAGCATGTTGTACTCATTAGGCATGAGTGTCAGTGGAAAACAGTAAGTTAGGTTCTCAGTACTTCCCTTTGATGTCTCAGGTAACATGAAAGGCAGCCTATGCCACTGCTCTGGTATGGTGACATTAAAAAAATGAAAAAAGAGGGAGAAATCATCGACTGTAGGAGATCCCTGCAATTTGGCCATGCTCCCAATCCACAAAGCTACTTTTCTGATTTCTCTCATTAGCCCAGCTGCAGTATGCACAGAACCAGGCCAGAATATTAATGCTCACAGCATTAATGTTTTTGGGCCCTTAAAATTAAGAGCACTAACGGAAAAATCTTTCCAATCCTTTCATATGAAATCCCAGCCTTCTGAACTGACAAAAATAAATGCAGTGAACTTTCAGTGATATAGTACCATATAAAAAGGTTATTAAAAATTTATTTGAAGGACTAGCTTTGTCAATACTGATGCACTGAAGAAGTGGAGGGTTTCCCAGCTCAGGCAGTGATGTACACTTAGTGAGGGCGTGATTACTGCAGTAATAGATTCTGGCAGCTTAAGTAAGACAAGCATTTTTAGACTGCACATGCAAAGAATCACCCTCTTATAAAAAGATGGGATACTCCGTAATACTGAGGTGAAATAAGAATATGTGTTTAAAGGAATATTCCCAAGTAGATATTAATGTGTTTGGGGTACGAAGATAAAATAGAGCAGTTTGGAGGGATAGAAGAGTACTGGCAGGAATGTAAATGACTTATTGGTTTAGTTGTTGATTCTTCTTTCCATAGTAATCAGAGGGGTTTTCAGAGATAATCTGTACAGTCCCTAAAGTGTTGTGAACATAGCAACAAAGTGGCAGCACATAAAAATTTTAAAGCACAATTAACGCCATTTTGAGAACTGTCTTGAATTCAGACATCCCTGACCTTGCCACTCATGTTTGTACTAAACTACTGCTTGATCAAGATTCAGCATTCCTGCTACAGAGTTTTGACACATCTTCCAGAACCAAATGAAAACCAGTCAATCCTATTTTATTGCTGTAAATTATGAGCCTAGAATAAAAAGAGAGCAAGGACAGAAAAAGCGAAGCTGTCAAACCCTTAAATTCAGCCATTTGAGACAATGGTAAGAGAGGTAACAATTTATGTCTAATTGTTATTGTGGGGCTTGGGTTTTTTTGATAATGCTTCCATTGAAGAATGCATAATATACTTTACTCCTCCCATTTATAGTTGCTGCCACTTTCAGGTTTGTTCTCAAGTACCATAGCTGAGGTGTTTCTTTGGGTGTTTGCAGGAACATCTTTCACTTCAGTCGTCAGCCCCAGCTGAAATGAGAAGTGCCAGCTGCCTCAGTTGTGCTGCCAGCTCTCACACAGGTTTTGTACAATCCTGTCTTTGTGAGTCCCAGTTCTGAAACAATCAGCTGCATTCTGTATTGCTGTTTTTAGTGCACAATTGTCTGCTTTTCCAAGGTTAATTTAATCAGCAGAAGTGCCCATTAGTTTTTGAGTACTTTCTTAAGGATGTAAGGGCATTAAATACTAAACCCAGCACAATTATTCTTGTCCGAAGAGGGTCTCTTTGCCCTATATTGGGAATCTGGGGCAGCTCTTGCCTAGGGGTGATAGGTCCACTCACATCAGAACTTGTTGAAATCTCTTCTGTTTGTTCTCCCTTAGCAGTGATGTGTAGTAGCAGAACACAACAGAAGTTTAAGAGAGCAGTATGGTAACATCTAACAAGTTTTCATAAAGTGTTGTTGTGGGCTTTTGGGGTGTTTGCGGATTTGGGGTTTTTTAATAACGCTTAAATATGTTCTGGACTTCTTGTGCATTGATGCACTTACACGACAGCCTCCAGCTGGAATTCCACTGACTTTCCTGAGTTCACAGATGGGCATGTAGTAACTCCAGGCCCCAATCCTCCTGTGGACTTAATTTCATTGTGTAACATTCCTTATAAAACTTCTCCAAGCCAAGCCAGGTTTATCAGCCACCCCACTGCATGCTTTTCCCACCCACTGATCCAACTCTGAATTCTATAGAGGCAGATATTACTACAGAATCAAGTCAGGGCCCTGAATACTGCTTTCTGAAAGGCATACAACTGGAATTTAAATAACTTTAATCTGCATGCAGCTTACACACATACACACACACAAAAAGTTCAGTCCAGCCATAAGCTACCAAAGCTCTTTGCAAGGCATCTGCTTTAATGTGTGCTGTTAGAAGTGATTGTACCCAGCATCAGCACTGGATGCAGTACACCGGAATGGGCCTTACAGCATTGCTGCCTTACACCCATTAGCTATTACCTGAAGCTTCCATCTTCTCTGAGCTCCACAGCCTGTGTGAACGTGGCTTGCAGGTACCTGGTGAGAGAACATGCTAAAAACTCTAAGGTTAATGCTTAGTGCTGAGAGGTGTCACGAAGCAAATGATGCTGGAGGACCCCCGGGGCAATACATCTGTGCTGCAGCAGGGGCTCTCAGACTTCGTCAGACTACCCAACCTTTTCAGAAAGAACACCCTGCACCACCTTACATGGCTTTGTCGTGACAATTTTTACTCCTAACCTGTAAAAATCAGGCTTTATTTCAGACATTCGCCTATTTTTGATTTCTCCTCTTGCGGGTTTTTTGCTTCACTGGATGTGTGCGCTTCCGACGAGTTTTAATTTCCTGGTTTTGCGAACGTCCCAGGCACCGTTCTTCGGCCTGGACGCTCCGCAAGCAGCCGCAGCGCTGAGCATCTGGCAGCGTCCGGTAAGTCGCGGACTCCCGTCGACGGCGTCTGCTACGCCGGCCTCAGAGCGAGCCCCTTCCGGCGGAGGGCGGGGAGACAGCTTCCCCGGGGGCCGCGGGAGAGCTGCTTCAGTGCCCGTTAGTGACAGTCAGGACAAACTTCGAGCGGCGGCTCCATAGCTCAGTGGTTAGAGCACTGGTCTTGTAAACCAGGGGTCGCGAGTTCGATCCTCGCTGGGGCCTCGTTAAGCAATTTTTAGGTCCTACTGCATCCCCCAGCAGCTAGTTTCATTTTCGGGTATTTTTGATGGTAACGGACTAGAGCGTGCGTGCGAGCTCCGCGGGCTTCTCAGCAAGGGGAACTCTCCAGAAGCGAAAGCTTTTGGTATAGTCTGAGTGTTAACATCGATACTGGTCACCAAATTATCTCATGGCTGTTCTTTGTGCTGGCAGAGGAGTCGGGGGAGCAATAAGCTCTTTGGGAAGCAGCATGGGGATGGCTGAGTAAGTGTTTGTACAGCTCACATCACAATTTCCCTGATGGGAGCTTTGGCAAAATGCTGTTAAGGGGCTTTAGAAGGAACAAATTGCCCCTGAGTGGAGAATAAACTGGACAGGATTATCTGACTGTTGCCTGTGTGTCAGGCAAGCCGAGCTGTTGGTTTTATTTCTGTATTGGAACCTAGACAAGGGAGGTGTCATTTTGTGGGGTTTTTTTTGTTTGTTTGGGTTTTTGTTTTGTTGTTTTTTTTTTTTTTTTTACTTTTGCTTTTACACTATAGAGAAAGGGCTAAAAACGTCCACACAAATACTCTAGAGCACCACACTTTTAAGATGTGCATTCAGGGTTGTTTTTCAGAACTCTTCTGAGCAAGTCTTAGTTTCTAGCATTGCAAACACTACAGCAATCGTTACCAACAGCAAGCAAGGGAATTAATACACACACTTTGGAAAGTGGAAGGGCAAACACCTGCAGTCCATATGCTGCAAGGTGCTCTCAGAGCTGTTGCACAGGCAGGCAGCTGCTGGAGGCTGTGGCTTGATGTGCTGGGAGGACACGTGGGCTGTGGCGTAGCAGTGCAGCTTGTGTTACACCCTCCTGCCTCCTGTCACAGCTCTGCTCCAGCCTCCTTTCTCCGCTGAGAGTAGAGCAAAGTTGTACTGATGCACAGGGTTATGCCATTGCTGTGGTGAGAGGAAAGGGGGCTGGCAGGCTGTTTCCTCCTTATGGCAGGAGTCATGGTGCGCTGTGAGGCCCCCAAAAACATTTGAATTTGCTGTGCTTTGGGGTTCTTGCACATAAGAGTTTGCTTGGAATGATTCCTGTTTGCAGCATTGTCTCCCCATCATCCAGGAAAACAGTGCTTGGGTCTCATCCAGTGTTACCAGCTGACTATCATCCTGGTTCAGCAGTCTGCCCAGGGTCCTTACGGCAGGTTCATGTTGCGTGAGAGGGTCGGTTCTCTCGAGGGGGCTGGTTGGAGGCTGAGTACAGTTTCGCTGTGGACGGGGAGCTGGGTTTCGCCATGACCAAACAGAGCATTACCAGAACCCTGGGGTGCCACAGATGGCCTGCAGAAGCAGTCATACATGTGCTCATAAAGGCTGTGTAGTTTTAGTTTCTCCCAGAGTGAACAAGTAGGAACTGCCTCTGCAGCTGGGCCTGGCACAGCCCAGCAGAGCCGTTTTCATGTTCAGGGGCTGGGGCTATGGTGTTTCAGCCAGGGAAGGGAAGATGATGAAGCAATGCTTGGTTGCTGTGTTCCCCACATCCATGAAGTATCGCAGCAACAGGGTTCAGCTATTCCCGTTTGCCGTAGCTGTATGAGCTGCCACGGCAGTTTTTCTAAAGCGCTGACAGGTTCCGGGTGTGCCGCTACAGCAGTGTGGAAGCGTCAGTGGGGGCTGAGCATCCGAACCGCACCTCCATTTCAGGGCTCCCCCGACAGCGCCTTCGGCCGCGCGGCTCTCACTCAAGCGGCCGGGAGCGGCTGATGCAGCCGGAGGCCTCCAGAGGGAGAGCCAGCTCCTCGCAGCCGTTGCCGCCGGCACTGGCCCGGGAAACAGAACCCAGCGGGCAGCAAGCAGGGGAAGACCCAGGCCCGCGAGAGCCCTCGGTCTTCACAGTATCACAGTATCACAGTATGTTAGAGATTGGAAGGGACCTCAAAAGATCATCTAGTCCTTCCGCTTCGAGCATCTGTACCCTAATGCTCCCAGCTGCGAGTGCTGCTGTTGTGGGGCCGTGACTGGCCTGGCCATCCACAGCCGGCGCTATAAGGGGACACGGCACTGCATTGCATGCTGCCCAAAGTCCCGAGTTTGCTGCCGGTGTGATTGAATTTTAGTTTTTCTGAGATGCTTCTTTACAATTAAACAGGGCCTGTTTTAAAATAGCGGTCTTAAGAGTAGTTTATGATTGTTCTGCTACCATATTGTGTATAGCAGACTGGCTGATGTGCTGTTACAGCTGACCCCACAGAAACCTGCAGCCTCCTGGCTCCATGGCTGTCTGTGGGCCCAGTCTGTGGACACAGCCCAGTAGCAGGCACGGTCAGGACCACTCTTGCCCCCAGCATTCACACACATGCAGGAGTGGAAAGCAGAAGGTGAGGACAGGTGTCCTCTAAGCTGATTTTCCTCACCACCTCCATCACCCATGGGACACCTATGTACCACCCCCTGATACCAGCCAGCAAGTGACCCCACATTTCCTCCATCCTCTGCAAGTGGTGTCATTTCTTGCTGTAAGGAAGAAATCTGCTTTATTAGCAGCTGTTGCTACTGAAGATGAGAAGCGTGCTCAAAATACCTAAGGCAACCTTCACTAGGTCCAGTGATACAGCCATTGGTGATACCACTAGAAAATGTCTTTATGGTTTTGTTCCTCCAAACTATGGTAAGGGGCCTGGACAGGACTAATTGTGTTTTCATTTTGGACCACTAGCAGAGCCCCTGAGAATTGCTGCATTATCTGGAAAGACAGATACCTCGTCATCACTGCAGGGCATTCTGAGCATATCTCAGAGATATTTCTCTTTGTTCTGTTGTTTTGTTTTTTTTTTTTCTCCAGGAAATTTATACCATCTTGCTCAGCTCAACATCAGGAGGCCTGACACAAGAAGAGGCTGTTTTCTTCACAAGTCTACTCTTTTTCTTCCAGATATGTAACAAAAATTGACATATCTAAGCATAGCTTACTGCAGTGTGGTATCATTTTTGACAATGGGAATAGGGAATCAAAGTCAGTTACTGTGAAACTGGTTTAGTCAACAGAGGAAAAATGAAATACAAACTCTTCCAATATTGCACATGCTTTATACTGTACAGATGCTGCCAAAACTTCACAAATTTGTAGAAAGCACAGCCTCTTTTCCACCAAACTCCAAGCACTTTCAAAGTATAAAAATATAAACGAATGTTTTAATTTGTTTAGTTAGAAAGGAGCTAAAGAAATTCTGACTTGTAATTATGGACTTTCTACAAGTACTCAGAGTTTGATGACTGGCTTTGTGCCAGTGAGGTAAAGACAAAAAGTGGAAGTTGAGACTTCTTTTTTTTTCCTCACCTGATGCAAATGCAGCTGTCAAAAAAAGTTCAGTGAATAGTGAAAACATTTACTTGTAATAACATAAGCTGTTAACAGTAACATCAAGAAGAAAAATGTGTTTGTCTTCTAAAGATACTATTTTTAGTCAGACATTGCTCTTTTAATTCTGTTTTTTCTGGTTGCTAAAACAACACAAAATTCCTTGTGTATGACAAGCTATAATGCTTCTAGTCAGGATGTTCCACACTTGATGCCTGACCACTTGTTTTTACAAGTTTAATGCTCCTCTTACTTTGTGTATAGTTCCTTTTGTAGGGTGTCATTCATAAACTTGCAAGTGTTGTTTGAAGGTGGGTAGAAAGAAATCTGAACACCATAATCACCAGCTATAATACTTTTCCAGTCTGGTATATCCTGACCTCTAGACTGAGCTGCATCCTTTTCCATTTTCCTCCTCCTCTGTCAAAATACCCTTTTTAAAAGAAAGTAATTAAAATACTGCTCTTCAAGTCCAGATGCAGGCTAAATGCATCCCCAGATGAAATGGGAACTCAATGCATTGGGACTACGAATGATGATGCAACGCAATCTTCACATGGGAGGAATAGTAGATTAGTCTGTACTTGCTGGTATTCTTGGAAAAAGACCATATTTCTGAGCCAGTTAGCTGTGGATGGAGAGACAGCTAATTAACCCATTTGGCTTCTGGTATGGATGTGATTTACTGTGATGTTAACATATGAATAAGGGTGCTTAAAAAGAGCAGGGGCCTCTGGTAATGAGAAAGTGCAGATGAATGCAATCCTTCAGTGTTAGCCAGGAGAGTGACTGTTGTGTTTTAAAGAGAAATAAAGTTTTACATATTTTCAGGGAATCTTTTATAACTCTTGAAGAATAGAAAAAAAAAAAAAAACACAAAAAAACCCCAAACAAACCAAACACAAATGTCTTATTGAAACTCACAAAGTTCAACAAGGCCAAGCGCAAGGTCCTGCACCTGGGTCAGGGCAATCCCAAGCACAGCTACAGGTTGGGTAGAGAATGGATTGAGGGCAACCCTGAGGAAAAGGACTTGGGGGTGTTGGTCGATGAGAAACTTAACATGAGCCGGCAGTGTGCGCTTGCAGCCCAGAAAGCCAACCGTATCCTGGGCTGTATCAAAAGGAGTGTGACCAGCAGGTCGAAGGAGGTGATCCTGCCCCTCTACTCTCCTCTCATGAGACCTCACCTGCATTACTGCGTTCAGCTCTGGGGCCTCCAGCTCAAAAAGGATGTGTAACTATTGGAGGGATTCTGGAGGAGGCCATGAATATGATCAGAGGGGTGGAGCACCTCTCCTGTAAAGACAGGCTGAGGGAGTTTGGCTTGTTAAGCTTGGAGAAGGCTCCAGGCAGACCTTAGAGCAGCATTCCAGTACCTAAAGGGGCTTACAAGAAATCTGGAGAGGGACATGTTCCTACAAGGACATGTAGGGACAGGACAAGGGGGAATTGCTATAAACTGAAAAAGAGGAGATTTAGATTAGATATTAGGAAGAAATTATTTACTGTGAAGGTTGTGAGGCACTGGAACAGGTTGCCCAGGGAGGCTGTGGATGCCCCATTCCTGTAAGTGTTCAAGGGCAGGTTGGATGGGGCTTTTGAGCAACCCGGTGTAGTGGAAGGTGTCCTTGCCCATAGCAGGGGTGTTGGAACTAGATGATCTTTAAAGGTCCCTTCCAACACAACCCATTCTATGATTCCGTGGCTGAAAGAGTAAAACCAGAGGATCTTCAATATGCAAGAACAAACAGTAGTATTTACATCCAGCTACCATTCTGGGGGTTATTTGTATTATAAATTTTTCACTGCTTTTTGATCCTTAGTCAGTTAAACTGTAAATGTTCTATTGAATCAGAAAGAGTTTTGCTTTCTGGTGCAGAGAGCCCTGCCTTTGATAATACACCCTTCCAGTCAGCAGGCTACTAAGAAGAGGCATGAAAAAGCACTCTCTGCCTCTTTTATATTTTCAACAGAAGGTGCTTTTTCTACAATTTTTGTATTTTCCCTTCTGTTTAATGAGCTTCCTGGGCTGTGCAGGTCTATTCCCCCATGAGGCTCATGGAAATGTTGACATACTTGGGCCCTCTTTCAGTGAATAATAGCAGCCATTATTCAAGGTAAAACTTTTAAAAATGACAGTCACAGTGCATGTGCAACAGATGTCCAGGGCAATCAGATGTGTATGTGCCAGCAGAGTGTTCACTTCACCTTGCAAAGAAGGCCCATTTGAATACAGTAGATCTTTCAGGCTAGCCAGGCTGGATTTACTGAGGGGAAAAAAACTTGTTCAGATATTATAATTAACTGCTTAATAACCGCAGGCTCCTTATCAGCACAATAGGAGGAGCAAAACTGGAAAGCACTGCCATGACTGTTCTAAAGTCACCCGGTTGCCCCCTGAACACATTTCTGCTGAGTGCTGGCCTGAGCAGTGTGTTTCTGCTGCCTTCTCTGTGCACCCGGAGGAGAAACATGTCTGCTTTCTTAAAAAAAATCAGACCATATTTCAAAGGTTCTGTGGCAACTTTTGCGTTGCCATCAATGCCGTTCTCAGAAGTGGCAAAATACCTGAATGAGCTCTAACTTGTCCATGTTAGGTACTAATACCTGGGAAAATGCAGAAATCTGGAGTTCAGGAACTTGGCATTCAGGTCAATGTTCAGCACCGTGGGCTGTTTTTTTTCGGCCCAATCTGAGCGTCTGCTTTGCTCCAACTGTACCTTGTGGCTGTTTTTTGTCAGCTTGAAATCACTGTGAGACTGTCAGGCTCACAGTCTGTGGGCCTGAGCTGGTCCTTCTGGGATCACACTTCCTGCTTGGTGAGACAGTTTGCTTGTTCCAGATTTGAGCCAGGGTGAAATCCAAAATGTGGGCCTTGTGGATGATAAATGAGTTAGTGTTTGACAGATTGAGTCCTGAGCAAGCACAGCAACAGAGATGTAACTGAAGATGGTGTGCTAGCTGTGGCATGCTGCAATACCACTGCTGCTTATTTAGCTTAAAAATGTCAGTCAACCAATTAGTTCAGTGAAGCTTTTCGAAATACTGCCTGTGAGGTTATTATAATTGAAGTGCTAACACAAATAGCCTGCATTCCAAGTTCTGAGCAGCAGAGAAGAAATCTCAGCACAGGCTGAGTCTGGACCTGATAGAAACTGTGCAGCTAAGCCCTTGACATTAGAATCAGGGAATTTTAATGCCTAGTTTACACTGCGATTTTAATCTCTCTGCTCCGTTCTGCACAGCTTGCTTAGCACGACAGCATGTCTGCTCAATTCCCCTCCAGCCAGCTAATGAAAGAGCAGACTGCTGAAATATTACACGTGTCCCTCATAAACTGGGTCTGTTACAGTATACAGCCCCATATAGAGCAGGCAGGCTGTGTTCCAGCTGTGCTTCAGGGATGAGGGGAACTTACTGTGCAGCTGTGCAGAGGAATTAGGGACTGCATTCAAGCACAGCAACATCCATCATGAAGAATCAATTCTTGCTCCTCCCCTCAAAAGCAGCAAAATGCCGGGGGCCAGCTGCCCTCAAACAGGGTTGGTAAATACATCTGAGGAAATGTCAGACTGGTTCAGGCAAAACTAATACTCCTAAACCACCACTGACAGGAGCCCGTATCTCATCCAGCCTTCAGTGATGCTGCTATAACAGCTCAAGCCTCTGATTCAGCATGTATTTTATCCATTCTTCCATCTTCCCCTGGGCTTTCCACACATTCTTGCGCTGCTGGCTTCATGCTGCTTTGACCCTTCGTTTGCATCTATCTTTTACTATTCTAATCTGCTTTTTAAAAGCCAGTCTTTAATTTGTATCTCTTTGTTGCTTTATCCCACCACAAAAGCCTTTAGATATGCCTTTTCAACACACTCCTGTAGGTAAGTTCAATTTTTTATTAAAAAATGCACACTCCACCCCCCCCAAAAAAATAAAAAATAAATCTTTCTGTGATGATTTTTCGTGGTTTTTTTTTTGTTTTTTTTTTTTTTTTTTTGCAAGACATTTATAGCCCACTACTCTGGCATTTCCAACGTACTTTAATGTTCAGCTTGGTTTTTCTGCTTCTTCGGGGGTTCAATTTCTGTTGGCTAGGAAAGAGAATCTAGGTGAAGATGTAATGCAGCTGGACAATTAGCCACTAAAAATAGCTTGTTAAAGGTCTAGGCAATACAGAGACTTCTATAAGTGTCAGATTTGTAGATGATGTGGATTCAGGCTGAGTAGTTTGCTTAATCCTCAATGCTCTGCTAAGCAATTTACCAAGACTGCTTTTTAATAAACCTTCCTGAACCAACTATATTCTCCTGCTGTCAACAGAGTTTAATGTTAGAAACAAAATCCTAAAATAAGATTATGGTGGCAACTATATTGTCTCATGAAATTTGTTCCATATTTGCTTAAGTCAAAAGGACATCAGCATCAGTTATTTAATAGCAATTGAATTAAAGACATAGAATCATAGAATGGTTAGTATTGGAAAAGGCCTTAAGATCATCTAGTTCCAACCCCCATGTAACTCAGTAGGCAAAATTAAAGTCCAGTGGGACTTTGCTTCTAGAATTTGAGACCTACTTCATTCAGCTGTGCCTCTTGGTTCAGCGTGTTTCATCCAAATGAAATCAATGTCAATTCACTTAAGCTTTGTGCTCTCAAAGTCAGCATTTTACTGATAACTACCTCAGGACTTCCACTGACTTCCTCCTGAGGAAATGCTGGCTAGATGCTAAGTCAGGACATTTGGCTCTCAGTGATGAAAAGTCTACCAGTCTGTATGTAAAAAGTGTATGGACAGAAGGAAGTGTGTTGGCACTGAATGTTGGTGAAATGCAGGACTTAGAGCAGGAATTACACCGTAAGTTCTGGATAAGCTTGATTTTTAAGGGTAAGTTTAAAGTTACTGCTTTTCAGCCTAAAACGTCAGATTGGAAAGTCAGTAATTACTGTTCTAGACAGAGTGCTTATCTTTGGTTATCACATGCCCTGAATTTCTGAGATGTGGTTTTATCACAGCTGCAGACAACTTCTAACATTTTTTTGGATTCCTAAAGATCTCAAAATTATTCCCTGCTTCATGTAATATTGCCTCTCAACTTTCTCTCATTTTTGTGTGTCAAAACCCCCCCAATCAAACCAACCAAATCCCCGAGAACATTTCTTTGACTCGCTTTTATGATCCTATATCATGAAACTGTGTTTTCTAATGCTAGCCAGTAGGTCTTGTCCTGATATATTGGAGTTAGCACCAGAGAGTATTGTGATACCAAAGAGTGATGGTGAGAAAACAAGGAAAAGGAAACACTGACAGATGTTTGCCCAAAACAGGTTTTACTTTTTCCTGAGGTCACCAAAACACAATAACAATCCAAAATAATGCAAAGGATGATCAGAGTTATTATCTTGTTAAAGCGTGCCTATTGAAAAAATAGTGAAGGATATAATTACACAGATTGTTAGCTGCATTCCAAATTATTATCTGTGACAATAAAATTATTAACACTTAAGCTTTAAAATGCCAGCCAGCTAATCAGTTCAGAGCTATTCAAAACACTGTCTTTGAGATTATATAATTAAAATACTAATATGTATAGCCTGTAGTTCAACATTAAATTCTAGTGTAGCTTGCTCTACAGGCCAATGTGAGGACCTCGCAGTGTTGTAAAGAGTAGACCAGAAGCCCTCTTGTCCTTAAGTTGATGAAAGAAGCCATTGACATTTTAGTCAGTCACAAGGGGCAGATGAGGCTGGGTGGACAAATAAAAATAAGTGCTACTGAGGAATGACCAATGAGTCTGTTGAATCCAGAGATCAGGCACACATTCACATTAGCACATTTCTGAGCTGCAAGTCATCCCTAGTGAGGTCCCAGCAGTGGTATCAACAATAGTGAAGTCTGTAGTGCCTTAGGGGCTGCACCTCTCTATTACCTTGACATTCAGTCTGTACACAGCACATTGGGAAAAAACCTGTTTGTCCCCTTTATCAACTTAACCAGTGGTACAAATACTCAAAACCTCTTTTTACATTAGCATTTCTGTCTTTGCTACCAATGAATGAGGGAGGAGGCACTGAAGAAGATTTCTTCAGAATGCTGGGAGTGGACAAAACTAGTGGCTTTTCTTTTTCTTTTCCCTTGACCTCTGCTTTCTAATATCTGCTGAGATACTGCCTCTTCTACTGCAGTTCCTTTCTAGCTAAGAATGGCTTTGGCTGGATGATAACTTGTCACAGCAATTTTAGACTCATACTGTGATTCTTCTTCCCCTCCAAGCCCCACAGAACAAATGACATTGTATGTATAGTTGTTTTGCTAATGTAGGTGGTACTACTTTGATGGGAGTGGGGATGAAGAAGCAAATCTGATAAAACATCTTGCTGTTGACTCAATGTGGTCTTTAGTTCAGACTTGTGATGAAGAGTCCTCCTTTCCCTGCTCCCCACTCTCGTCAAGATGATCACAGGAATATAAGAAGCCAACGATGTCCTAATACTTGCTGTTTGACATGGGCAGGCATTAATTACAGGCGTTCTGCCTTTGTACCATTTGCCTTTGGATGAAATCTTACCCTTGTTTTTGAGTGTCCCCTTGTCGTGCTTTAACCCCAGCCAGACAGCTTGTTCACCCACTCCCCCCCCTTCTTGCCCTTCCCCTACTCCTGGAGGGACGGAGAGGAGAATCAGAAAGAATGCAACTCCCATGGGTTGAGATAAGAAGAGTTTAGTAACTAAGGTATAACACAAATCACTACTGCTACCACCAATAATAATAATGATAAAGGAAATAACAAGGGAAGAGAATACAACACCTCATCACCAGGCGACCGATAACTCGCCCCCCAGCCCAACCAAGCACCAACCAATACCTCCTCCAACCCTCCAGTCCCTTGCCCTTCTGGGTAACTGTCCGTTACCTCCTGGGCATGATGTGCTGTGGTATGGAATACCTCTTTGGTCAGTTTGGGTCAGGTGTCCTGTCTCTGCTTCCTCGCAGCTTCCCCTCCTCCCTGGCAGAGCATGAGGCTCACAAAGTCCTTGGCCAAACCAAAACATCGTTACCTGCTCCCAGGCCGAAAGTCAAAACACAGCGTTGCACCAGATACCAAGGAGGAGAAAAATGACTGCTACTGCTAAACCCAGGACACCCCTGTAGACAAGCTCTTAGTTGACTCTTACTAATAAACTCATTTCTGTGACACTACAAAGCCCACAAGCAGAACCTATAGATCAGTTTCTACTTGAACTTAAATCAGAGGAGTTATAATTTAAAACCTTCCTGAGGGAGAGATTAGTCTTGTACGGTCCAGTAGCTGTCCCTGACCTTGCTTACTGAAAGAAAATGACCCATAGGAAAGCTGATAGAAAGAGAAACATTTTAGTCACAAAATATTTATTATTAAAGATGCATTTTTACTTCATGGTAAGAATCTAAGCTATTACTTGAACCATTTGTAAAGGCAAGAAAAGGGAGAGTCTTAACTGCTTTTATTAGTAAAGGGCTATTATTATATACTAATAAAGAAGCCTAGAAAAGTTTAGGAAAGAAGTATAAAAATGCAGAGGACTACATCCAGATATAATACAGGACTTAGGCACACATGATCCAATCCAATGTGATCCAATTAACTATGGCAGCCTGTCAGCTAAAGTTACTATAGGGGACTGCATGTATGCCTCAATTGCTTCGTTAATTGCTCATTTCATGTATCTCAGTTATGAAGATCAGTAATCCAGGAATATAATAATAAGTAGCTTACTGATACTCCTTGTAAACAAATGTAGATCTCATTGTAAATAAATGTACATGTGTAAAATAATGCCTGTTGTATATTCAAAAAATCCTTTCATTCTTACCAAATTCTCCATTTTACAGGATTTTCATATATATCAAAATTTAGGACTTGTAGTTTATGACCTCAAGATGACAATTTAGTCACTGTGAATTAGTGTAAATATATTATTGTACAATATGCAAACTGGGGAATATTTTGATAAGGTTGTAGATACTTCAAATTATAAGCAATAAAGACCAGCTCAATGACTTTATATGGGCATGTGCCTTTCCCATCTCAGCCTAAGTGTTACCACACATTCATCACAGGGCTGGTACAACCAAACTGAATTTGTTTGCTTTACCTCAAGGATATGAGAGAGGTATTTGTCTCCTTCCTTTCTATTGACATGCTGAACAGGGTGCTTTATGAGGTGCACTCTGAGGGGGAAGAGAAACTCAAGCATAAGCCAGACATCACAGTGATGTAGCGCGTTGCTAACCACTATTTCCTAGGAATACTTTGGTTTATAGATGGAGATTATACTGCTAATTGCATTGACAGTTGCTGACAACTGGAGACACTGGAACTCAGTCATGGCTGCTTCCCTCTGTCCTGACAGCACCATTTACACTGCATAGGAAGAAAACTGGCTTAGCAGCAGCTCTTCCGCAGAGGTGTTTTAGTGTTTCCAGACTAACCATCTGCCTCGAGATCCGTCAGTTTGTCCTGTGGTAAGTGCAGTTAGGGTTTGGCACATTTGCTCTTCACAGGGCTGCTCTTGCTGCTGCCTAGAAATCATCCCTTCCTATTACAGGTGTGCTGAAAACAGAAGCTCCACACTGAGAAAGATTTGCTTTTCAAAGCTGGTGCCATTTCAAACTTAAATGAGAATGCTGTTGACTGTTCTTCGAGCAGGCCTTTCCCACAGCTGACAGGCTTATTTTATGGTGATGTAATAGAGGCTACGTTTGCTGAGTTTGCTTCTGGAGAAGGCTATCTGACACTGCAACAACTTCACTAAACTGAACAAACTTTTTCTCTACTGTCTTCTTCCACCCAGGAAGGCAAGTTTATTCTGGAAAGCAGTTATTCACTTGAAAAGAAGCTAGCTTGGTTTAACATACTTTATTTTGATAAATGCAAGCTGTCTCTTATGATGTTTATGTCTTTAGTTGCTTATACACAGACTGTTTCATATTTTGTTGCGATGTCTTTCCAGGTATTAAACTGAAGCTGACTAACCTACAGTTTTCCAGCTTCTCCTTTGCATTTCTTCTTTCTGTTGAAGAGCACTGTAGCTGTTCTTGTCAGTCCTCTGTGTGTCCTCAAAGAAGTTCGGATTGTTTCAGTTATTTCTTAATCTTCTAAGGTGGATTTCAGGAGGCTCCATTATCATGCACACATGTCTCAGCTAAATATTTGCTGTCTGTTCCTCCTAATTCTAGCTGGTGTTCCAGATGACTGAAATGTGTTAAGAATGTGGTCACAGATATTCTTTTTATTAAGGCTGAGGAACTGAATACCTTGTCCTTTTACATTCCTTCATACATGTTTTACTATTCCTGCTTAAGATCAGTGCAATGCTCTCCATCTTTTACCCTCAATGTATTTATAAAAGCTTTTCTTCACTGCCTTTTATGTCCTTTGCTGGGTGCAGCTCATTTTATGCCTTAGATTTGCTGATGGTATCTGCAAATCGCTTTCTTATGTTCACTGAGTGTCTGTGTTTCAATTTTTAAACAATTAGTTTTTGATTTTTAGGTCATTAGCAAGGTTTTGATGTTCTTGATATTGAGCATTCACAATACTTCTTATCTCTCCTATGCAGAGGGATAATCTGCTGTTGTTTCAATATAGAACACTGCTGTGTTCTATTCCAAAAATATCAAAAGGATATTTTAATGCTGTCTGAACTTTTTTTTTTTTCAGTTTTATTCTATAAAAAAGAAGTAGTTGCAAATCAATCCCATTTCAGAAGAAAGTGGATTTTAACAGTCTGAATATAGGACTAAAATAAGATTTCATCAAACTTTTTGCAGCCAACTGCTATTTCAAAAATAGTGTTTCAAGAAATGGGTAACATCTGCAGGAACAAGAGAAAAGAAAGAGGAAATAGAAACAGTCTGAATATATATAATATGGCGAGAATATCAGATAATGCTCCGTTACAGCAATGCTCTTGAAGACTTTCTGGCAATAGAAATCTGTCAAAGAAAGCCTTTCTTGCCTTCTGCAGGATAAAAGTGCATGTGGGAGATCAGTATCAAGGAACAAACATGCTGCCCTAAGGCCATTTCCATGGGGAAGGCAGATCATTAGGACTGTGGTACTAGATGGCAGAACTGTAAAACCTTTTCTATACACCCTAGCTGTCTGTGATAATCTGTCAGGCCCAGTTTATAGGTGAGCTGTGTATGCTTTCCTGGACAATGCAGGGGTTTTGTTTCTAGCTAAGAGGTGAATTTTCTCATCCACTTGCTTTCTATTCTTGTCCAACTAAGAACAATTCAGTCGGTGAGTACTGTCAAAATAGTGGAAAAAGGGTTTGTTGGAAAGAATAGAGCTTAGGCCCAATAGATGTATATCTGATATTTACATATGAATTTTCTTTGGAAACCTGTCCTGCTATTCTGTATTTCTTAACTTGAATAGACTGTAACTGTAACTTCTTATAATCTTTGTTAGATCCCTATTTTGGAGGTTCACCCTACTGCTGAACTCAATCACAGTGAAGCACTCACAGGATCTGGCCCTCGATGAACTTTGTGTCTTAATTTGGCACGGCAGAGTGTTCACTCCTTTGCTTTCATCAGATATGTGGAGCCCCACTGTCTAGCTGTCCTCAGCCGCAAAAGCTGTGCTGACTCCCCAGCTAGGTTAAGGACTTCCTCCCATAGACCACCTCCGTCCTCACCTTCATAGAATCTCTGATTAATAATCACATCTTTCAAAGAATACAGAAGTTTCATTAAGTTTTACACATCTTTGCAAAAGCTGTTAAATTCAAACCATTTTGCTAGTTGATACGGTGCATGATACATACAGCTTTAAAAATAGCCCATGGCCAAAACCTGCAAAATCACAATTTTAGTTGTAGTTGTAGTAAGAGTCTTCCACAAATTAGAGCCTTCCCATTCCTTTGGCCAACTCCAGAAGTTTGTCTCAAACTGATTTCCCTGAGGTTTTTTTTCTCTCCACTCTGACACTTACAATTCTCCATGATGGTTACAGCAGATAAGCATCATTAGCAAATCACTAGTGTTTGGCAGACTCTCTTCATTCTCCTGCTAGGGCAGAGCTATGCTGTCATCGATAGTCCATCTGCCTGCCCAGATTTCACAGCAGACATTGAAGCACAGCATTCATCTCTTGCAAATGAATTATTTAATGATGTAAATCATTTTTACATCATTTTAAAGATGTAAATGAATTATTTTGCTAGCCGGCAACCCAGAACCACGCAGCTGCTCGCTCACTCCCCCCACTTCCTTCCCCCACTCAAGGAGGGATGGGGAGGAGAGTCGAAAGAATGTAACTCCCACGGGTTGAGATAAGAACAGTTCAGTAACTAAGGTATAACACAAATCACTACTGCTACCACCAATAATAATAATGATAAGGGAAATAACAAGGGAAGAGAATACAACCGCTCACCACTCGCCGACCGATACCCAGCCCGACCCGAGCAGTGATCTAGCCGTTCTGGGTAACTGCCCCCAGTTCTACATCCTGGGCATGACGTGCTGTGGTATGGAATACCTCTTTGGCTAGTTTGGGTCAGGTGTCCTGTCTCTGCTTCGTCCTGGCTTCCCCTCCTCCCTGGTGGAGCACGAGATTTGGTCCTTGGTCAGAGTAAACGTTACTGAGCAACAACTAAAAACATCAGTGTTACCAGCACTGTTCCCAGGCTGAAAGTCAAACTGGATCCAGTTTTCTTGGAAAAGCAGACCCTGTGGCTCATTCTGGTGGCTGGGGAGAGTGAATGCCACCGACTCTGCTGATGATATCTCAGTCTTGGAGGGGACAGAAGAAAATGGAATATATACTTGCACTTGTGCTGTGCAGCTTGGCAGGACAGGATGGCATCAAGGGCCCAAGTCAGGGTGCTCTGGAAGGCTATGGCAAAGGTGAGTAGAACACCCTGAGCAGGCTCAGTTGGGTCAGTTCTCCTTACAGGCTCTACACATTCCATGAGCCAAAGGCTGAGCTCTTTTGAAGTAATAGAAGTAATAGAGTAATAGAAGTATAGAGTAACAAATAAGAAAGGTTAGAGCCATATG
Organism: Neopsephotus bourkii; assembly: GCF_033783945.1. NCBI lineage: Eukaryota > Metazoa > Chordata > Aves > Psittaciformes > Psittacidae > Neopsephotus > Neopsephotus bourkii. The sequence goes on from NW_026901490.1 coordinate 3,077,861, forward strand.
GAGAATTGGGAAAGTCAGACTGAGTATATTGGTTTCTATAGCTAGCTCAGACTGTCAGTGGAACACTGTATGACTGACACAAAGCAAAGCATATGTTTTCATGGAGAATCAGTTTTTTGATAAAAATAAATACTTTGAAACTGAGCAATACACCTCACAAGGACTATGCTATGCTGCTAGCATTAGTTAGAATCAACATTTCTTAACTGAAAATACTTGTATGACTGAGATGTGAGCAATAATTGTTAATGATTTTCAATTCTGCTAATTCTCTGATAAGTTTATGTGTTTTGGCTTTTACCTCTGAAAATACAGTAGTAGTAGAGGAGAGATGTTTCAGTCAGCCTGATGTGGTGATTGGTACACAGCTTCTTGCAATTATAACAAGGCATTGCAGGACTCTGATAGATATTGTCACTTCTGAGGACATTTGTTTTTTTTCAGACACAGCTTTGCCTTGTGCTTTGCAAATGCACTTGAGGCAGACTGACATTTGACACAGATCATGGTCATAGCTCTGAATTTCAAACCAGCTGTGTCTTAGCTCACTGCTCAAAGCAGCTGATAATATCAGACTGCCTTATAATTTAGGCCAGATGGGACTAAGCTGAATTTCTTGAAACAGCTGGCATCTCAATTGAAATAATTCTTGCAGCTAATCAGAAAAAGCTTGAAATATCAAATTAAAAAATAAGTACAGGAAGAAATATGAAGCCTTTTTCATTTCTGACTGAAGTGTATTTGTTTTTCTGAGCTACCTCATATTACTTGGTCTTTTTTTATTATACTGCACCTCACCCCCACTATGTGTTAAAATATTTAGCTAATGCAGAAGATCTAAGTTGTTACACTGTAAGGGCTTAAGACAAATACCAATGCTTCATGCTGAAGGATTCTGTTTGATTGCCAAGGTTACCCATTGTGGAAGCAAAGCTAAACTGGGGGTTAACATGAGAGAAGTGTGGGCATACAGTGTAAGGTATTAGAGGAAAGGAAAAAGATGTTTACATGAACTTTGAAAATAATACATTAATGAAAACATTCGTTGTGCCTGAGTTTTCTTTCAGCACAATATGCAGAGCTTATTCCGAAGCTGGTCAGAGGCAACTGGTTCTGAGAGAAATATTCAGTCTTGATTTAAGTAATATAAGATCCTACTGCTCTTGATAAATTTCTGCTTTTGTAGATTGTTGACTTTGCTTCTTGTTATGCTTGCTTATTTTCTAGTAGAGTGCTACTAATATGTTTAGTGAAATGCTGCCAAATGGTTTCTGTGCCTCTGTCAAACACTGCTTTGTGCTGACACTGAAATGCTCTTCCCAGGCTCCAAGCAGTCTCCACTTTCCAGTATCTGGGCACTTTGAACTAATTGTGATGGTACTTTGGTATCCTTGGTCTGACAAAATGTTAGCAAAATGAAGGCAAGGGTTTTAGACATGGTTAGATTAAATACAATGAGCAGGATACGACACATAATAATATTTCTTACAAAAAATTTGGAGTATGGGTCTCCAGTGGCTATTGAAAGTCAGCTGCAGAAAACATGAACAATGTGCATTGTGGCTCTTCCTCTTCCTGACTGGAGCCCACCAGTTCTCCATAGATCTATATTGCTCATCATGGATAGAGCTCCTCAAAATAAAGTCCTGCAGGCTGGGCAAGTGGTATGTAAGGAAGTAGTAACAGTTCTAGTAAGCATACAGGTATTTAATTTTGTGAGTGAAATGTACTCTTCCTGCTCAAATTTCAAAGTTTACTTGCACTTTTAAAAGTACATGTAATAAGTGTTAAATCTGATGCCATTGCACCCACTGAACTTGGTGCTGGATTCATTGTTCTCACGTGCTAAGAGAAGGGAACAAGAAATAGTAACAGACCTCCAAAATATCATTCATTATTTCTCTGTCTACCCTGTACCCCTTTAGCATTGCTAAATTTCCCAGGAAAAGAAAAATAAAACGCGGTTTCAAATTACTTTTGTTCCATGCAAAGAACCAAACCTTTCAGGATTATTTGACTTAGAAGTTCTTCCCTCACTTTAGAACTTGCAGAGCTGATTTTTATTTTTTAGCTGTTATTAGCTGATTAGCCTTGATCATGTTGGGAAGCAGTGTGAGATCTTCCACCACAGAGCATCTCCTCAAGTTTTGGGCTCCTTTTTGTGTGTAACACAAACTGATAAGAACTTCAGTTTAAAGGAAAGAAAATTATGAGTGCAGAATAAAAATTTGTTCTTTAGATTCTCTTTGCAGTACAAGCTGAAATAATTTTGACTGAGCATTTAAGGAGACATAAAATAGGAACGTGGAAAATATTTTGTCCTCAAGTTCTTTTTGACACAACTGCAGAACAAGGGGGAAAACTCTTTTGTAAGTTAGCAATTCAGTTTTTTTTCTACTATGATTTTGCTGATTTTTAATCAAAGATATATAGGAAATAGTGGTGAGCAACTGAATGGGGAGGACTTGCTTGTTCTGTTTTAAAACACTTTTGGGTTTTTCGTGTTGCCTGTACTTGCAACATATCTTCTCAAACACATAAACAGGTAGTTGGGAAAAAACAATCTAATAATTCCTTTCCCTGTTAAGGGGCCTACAGTAGTCCCCAAGAAGAAAATGCTAAAAAATCTCCCCCACCGGGGACCTAGCATCCTGGTATGTTCAAAGTGCTAATAATGTCTAATAGCTTATTTTCATTTGTTGTGGGAAAACGTTACTCCCCACTATTCTGTCTTTTGTGCTTTACTTATGTATTTTAAAAAGGAATCAAATAATTTTTTCCCCTTTGGAAATCAGTATAAAAAGCCTGCACTATCCACATTGAAATTACGACTGTTTACCTGGCTTTTCCTAACATGTTTTCAACATGCATTAAGTGGTCTGAAGTATGCTTGTAGGGCATTATTAGATATCTCTAGGTAAACAAGGTCAGGTATGTCTAGCACTTGATTAAGATGTACTTAAAGAAAATGTAAGATACTGCTAAAACTTTACTGATGTTGTAGGGTTTTTTTCTCTTATCAGTGTAGTACCAATTCTCCAGAATACTGATAGAAGCTAGGTAAGCTCAATAATGGCAGGCTCCAGATGAGCACCAAGACTGTACCTCTCCTTCCCTAAGAAGAGAGCCATTAGCTTTATATGTGGCCCCATTTGTAATTAGTATAATTCTGTCTTGATTATCTCAATTTCCTGCTATTTTAATGGATCACAGTGTTGTTTTCCCTACAAAGTAACACCTTGTGGAGTGGCACTGTGCGTGAACTATTAAATGGGATTCTGCCTTCCATCTCTGTGGGAGCAACATGCAGGTTAGATGAAGTTACTTCTGAATTTACAAAGTACACTGGCATCATTTGGGAGTGTAAAGCTCTCAAGCATTATCAATATTTTTGCAGCTTATTGGAGTCTGACATCTGTGATGCAATTGTGTTTATTTACAGAAGACATCTACAGTGTTTCTCTGAATGAGTCTTTCTTAGTTCCAAGTTATTCAAATACCACTTTGTCCAAAACTGTATTTCTAGACTTTCTAGGCTTTTCGCAGGGTGATATCCCATCGGTTTGTTCCTCTGCTGCACTCTCTAACAGTGTTGTTCTTCCTCTTGAATTCCCCTACTTCTCCAGCCTCTGCTAAAACAGTATGCAGAAGTTGTTTTCCTATATAACTCCAATTACTGACCAGATTTGTTTAGGCAATGCTGTGTCTGTGTGTTTTGGTGTTTGGGTTTTTTGGTTTTTTTTGTTTGTTTGTTTTTAAGATAATATTTTTTTTCCTTAGCTTTACCATAAATGATGGATGACTTTCATATTTCTCATTTTTCTTGAGGCTGGTTATGGTCTGTACTGTATCCTGGGGAGCCCAGGGGAAGGAAGGAAGAAATGTAAAAGGCAAGATACCAATTTTTTCTCTTCTAGTTTCTTTGATATAGTTAGACTGATGCAAGCAAGAAATATTCTTCCCTGGTCCTCTGTCCTCTCCTGTCTTACTACAGCTAGGCTTCTTCCTGGGCAGCGCGTAAGCTGAGTTCATTGTGAGCAGCTTCAGGCACTCAGTAAAAGCACTGCACAGCCTTCTGAATAGCCTGTGCATATCCTGGCCAATCAAGCTGGGGTACAGCTGGTATTTTCAACCCTTTGTCAGCAAATGTTGGATAGTACTTCTTGACTGAGAGAGAGTTAAATTGTTCCCCAATTCTGGAAGCTGATTCAAGCCCAACTGCTGACCTGCCATTACTCTGAATATGAAAGTTTCATGACTGAAGGTTGAAGTATATGAGCCTAAGAAGCAATACTAATCCTTGTAAGGGAGCTTGCGTATCTCTAAAGTAAATTAGCCTAAAATATTTTCTGAAGACCTATCTGTAATCTAACATCTCATCTGTATTCATATTCATCAGGAGCTGAAGCCATTTTCCTGTGGACTTCATGCAGTGTGTGAGGGAAGCTTAGGCTGTGCAAGCAGCTAGGCTATGGTGAGCTACTGGACATCAAGAATATTTAAGCTGCTTTAAATAGACTTGTAGGAATCTGAAATACTTTAATCACCTAGCTTGCAGCAAAGCATTTGCAGTGTCTGGATTTATTTTTATTCTCACATCCTCTGGAGCAAGAGATAATGGCTGATAACATTTCCTTCCACCCCACTAACTTTCCATAATTATCGTACGAAGCTTTCTGCACATGTCCCCGGACTTAAAGCTTGGTGACAGCACTGCCTGTGCAGAACAGGATCTATTTACTAGAGTAAATAGGAAGTGAGGAGTCAGGATTAGATACATACTTCATGAATAAGCAATATGTGGGAAACAGTTACTATTTTGAAAGAGTAGCTGGCTCATTAAATTTTAAAGCCAAGGAATTTGAAACAACAGCACAGTAAGCTTGTCCTGGCCTTGAACAGGATAATGGTGAGCTGGAAATCTCCTTGCCATGAGAAAGGATGCAATGTATATGATAGACATTACATAATAACTGTATACTTAGTGTCTACTCCTTAAATCTTGTTTTGGATATTTCAGTGGTCTACTTTACATCCCAACTCACTTGCTTTCATCATTGCCATGATTGGAACTGGAATCACATGTGTTTGCCTGATGCAGGACTTGATTGGATGAAGCTCTGAACAGCACACACACGTGGCCCCACATTTCCTGCGCCCCAACGCTGACCACTAACTTTAGCAACAGGCAGATGTGGATGAGGAGCACTTTGTCAGGCCAGTAATAGACTTTACAAGCTGCAACCTGCCTAATTTGGGGTTTCCCCTACCCTACCCATAGTCAATGTCAGTCCATGGCCTGGCCTGGCCTAGCCTTGGACTATCCACATTCCCAGGGTGATGCCTGTGTCTAGGGCTGGGACTGGCTCTGATGCCCCTGGTGTCCTGCTTCGGCCTGGGGCAGGGGACTGGATGCCAGATCCTTCCCTGCTACCCTGGGGCACCCCACGACATAGGTAGCTGCTAGCTATTGTGGCACGCTGCTCCTTCCTTTCAATCCCAACTCACACCAGATTGGGTTTTCTTCATAAAATGTAAATGTAACCTGGTATTTCTTTTTTCTGAAAAGGCCAACATAAAGCCATGGGGATGCTCTTGCATGGTGTATATGCAGAGATATTTCCCTGTAGGAAGGAAAGCCAGTTTGTTCTAAAGGTCTGGGCCCAGCCTTAACTTGCATGGCATAAAATGTATCAGTGGCTCTTTTCAAAATTCACTCTCAGTACATCCACATGCTGACATCCCAGCCCATCTGGTTCCTCCATGTACTTTCCACTTCAGTGCTCTTTAATTTATGCTGAGATTTTCCTTAATTTATGCTGTCCACAAAGTTTGAGCTTTTAATGCCCCAGGGGCATCCTGGAGTGAAACACAATGGGCTGCTGCTGACAGCGAGGAAACAGCTGGAGTTATTGACTGTTTTGATCTTTGGCTGGTCATCTGGGAGGCCACCCATGCCTGCTAGATAGCTGTCAAGTTGACAGAAGAGAGCAGATTTTGCTGCATAGAAAATTTCTAATGAGATGTTTTTGCTTCTCTGAAGTCTGAAAGCTATGACCTGTGAACACAGCTCTACTAGGCAGGTTTGAGCCTGTTGCAGAGGTGAATCTGCATCCCCAGTGTCTGAGTCTTGGTCTTGAACACCCCAAATTCTTGGCTAAAGTACGGCAATGATGTTTTCATTTGCATTCTGTATTTTGATGGTATTCAGCTCTAAATGTAAAAAAATGAGTAGTCAAAAGACACCTCCTACTCAAATAGTCATATTTCTGTAATGACAAGAACGCAGAGCAAAAAACATCACCTAATTTAGCTGAAATTTCTCTGCTATTTTTCAGTGATGCTTAGACACAAACAATGGTGGGCATTTTTATATACATTCATAATCTAACATCCTAACACCTCTGTTAAAATACTTAAGGTACTTCTATTTTTCATTTGTGTAATTCTAGCACAGTTTCATACACAAAGACAGAAAGAAATGGCACTAAATTTGAAGTGAGGAACAAACAGATTAAACATGGGAACATATCACTGATGCTGTTTGTGGACTAACTACAGCTTTTCTTTCTGATTTTCTACAAGGAGTAACATGCTCAATCAAGAGCTTTGGCAATGCCAAGAATAACCCAAACCTGTCAGGAAAGTAATTTTTTCATAAAGGACAGTGAATAAAAGATTGGGTTTGATTGATTCACAGTTGTATATCATATTTCTGGTCAGTGCAGATGTGGAGATGAAACTACTGTGTGGATTTCCTAAGTCCTTTCACTCTTCCTAAGATGGCCTGGATGGTTCATGCAGCCAAGATGGTTCTCCAGATGACTGCCTTATATTTGCAGTGTGTGTCACTTCCTCCTCTATCCAAAGTCATGGAAAACCTTCTTGATATAAATGTAATGCTCAGGATATAAATACTGTTGATATAAATGTAATGATCAGGATGCTTAGCTTAGGAAAGCTAAAGCCCAGCTAGAATTAAACTTGGATAGGGATGTTAAGGATAACAGGAAGGAATTCTGTAGGTACATTGCAAATAAAAGACAGACCTTGGACAATGTGGGCCCTATCTGGAAGCTCTTGGGAGAACTGACTACACAGGATTTGGAGAAGGCTGAGGTTCTGAATGACTTCTTTGCCTCGGTCTTCACCGGCAAAGGCTCTGACCGCACCACCCAAGTCTTGGAAGGTAGACACAGGGACTGTGAGAATGAAGACCTTGTGCCCACTGTAGGAGAGAATCTGGTTTGAGACCATCTTAAGAACCTGAATGTGCACAAGTCCATGGGTCCTGATGAAATCCATCCGTGGGTCCTGAAGGAGCTGGCAAATGAAGTTGGTAAACCACTGGCCATCATATTTGAAAAATCATGGCAGTCAGGTGAAGTTCCTGATGACTGGAAAAAGGGAAATATAACCCCCATTTTCCAGAAGGGGAAAATGGATGACCCAGGGAATTACAGACCAGTCAGTCTCACCTCTGTGCCTGGCAAAATCCTGGAGTAGATTCCCCTGGAGGGCATGCTAAGGCACATGAAAAACAACAAGGTGCTCGGTGACAGCCAGCATGGCTTCACTAAGGGGAAATCCTGCCTGACCAATTTGGTGGCCTTGTATGATGGACAGGGGTAGAGCAGTTGATGTCATCTACCTGGACTTGTGCAAAGCGTTTGACGCTGTCCCACACAACATCCTCGTCTCTAAATTGGAGAGACATCAACTTGATCGATGGACCACTTAGTGGATAAAGAACTGGCTGGATGGCCGCACATAAAGAGTTGTGGTCAGTGGCTCAATGTCCAGCTGGAGACCAGTGATGAGTGGTGCCCCTCAGGGACTGGTGTTGGGACCAGTCTTGTTCAACATCTTTGTCGCTGACGTGGACAGTGGGATAGAGTGCGCCCTCAGCAAGTTTGCTGATGACACCAAGCTGTGTGGTTCGGTTGATACGCTGGAGGGAAGGAATGCCATCCAGAGGGACCTTGACTTGCTTGTGAGCTGGGCTGACGCCAACATTATGATGTTTGACCGTGCCAAGTGCAAGGTCCTACACCTGGGTTGGAGCAATCCGAGACACAGCTACAGGTTGGGCAGAGAAGAGATTCAGAGCAGCCCTGCAGAGAACGACTTGGAGTTGCTGGTCAATAAGAAAATGAACTTGAGCCGGCTTCAGTATGCGCTCACAGCCCAGAAAGCCAACCGTATCCTGGGCTGCATCAAAAGGGGCATGACCAGAAGGTTGAAGGGGGTGATCCTGCCCCTTTATTCTGCTCTCGTGAGACCTCACTTGGAGTATTGTGTGCAGTTCTGGTGTCCTCAACATAAAAAGGACATGGAACTGTTGAAACAAGCCCAGAGGAGGGCCACAAGAATGATCAGGGGACTGGAGCACCTCCTGTATGAAGACAGGCTGAGAAAGTTGGGGCTGTTCAGCCTGGAGAAGAGAAGGCTGCGTGGAGACCTCATAGCAGCCTTCCAGTACCTGAAGGGGGCCTATAGGGATGCTGGGGATGGACTCTTCATTAGGGACTGTAATGACAGAACAAGGGGTAATGAGTTAAAACTTAAACAGGGGAAGTTTGGATATAAGGAAGAGGTTCTTTCCTGTTAGGGTGGTGAGGCACTGGAATGGGTTGCCCAGAGAGGTGGTGAATGCTCCATCCCTGGCAGTGTTCAAGGCCAGGTTGGACGAGGCCTTGGGCAACACGTTTTAGTGTGAGGTGTCCCTGCGCATGGCAGGGGGGTTGGAACTAGATGATCTTAAGGTCTTTTCCAACCATAACTATTCCATGATCCTATGATTCTATGATCTCTCTCCATGAGCACTTCCTGTCACATTTTGAATTAGGATGATAATTGGGTATTAAAGAGGTCAGCAATATTCAAGTTAAGGGGAAAAAGAATCTGCTTCTAATTTCCTTCTTTAGACTGAAAATTATGAATTTCCAGATATTTCTGTCATGGCTACAGATGCCATGGTTTTGGAAGACCCCTTCTCCCAAAAGTGCCTGTTTTTGGGACAAATTTTTTGGTGACTTTTTATCCCATGTTGTTATTAGCTGAGTTTTGCCTTTTGCCTAGAGTTTGTTACAATGTCCCAGAATTGTGTTACATTAAGAGAATTGTAAAAACCCAGCAGTTAAGATGCTTTTCATACAGCAATAAAAACAAATCCAGTGTTAGAAAGGATGAATTTGGCCTACATTCAGCTGATGTTTGCATAGTAAACATTTTGGCCATAAAGAAATAAAATTCTATATACACTTATAACAACTGACAGGCTTGAAAAAAGGCTTCTTAGATTTCCCTTATTTATTACCATTTGGCCGAGATTTTCAGAAAACGCTGTGCCTATGTGCAAGATGCAATAAGTGGTTTTGTGTTTATTGTCAATCCATTTGAATGGTAGACATTTGTAGTGTCTGTGATTTAAATCTGTCAATATTGTCATCTATATTATGTTCTGTTCCTCAAAATGGCAGGGGTTTGCAGAATAAATAAAAATAAAGCATTTAAAGAGCAAACATCCATTGGCCTGATACAAACTGGGACCAGTAAGCCCATCACACAAGGAAGCAGCCATCCACATTTTTCACAGTCCTTGCATAAAGTTCAGATAGCTGGGGCTTTCAATGACAAGTGAAGCTATAATCAGCAGCAATCACTCTTCTGGACCATCTGTTCTTCATTCAGTGGGAAAGGAAGAATAAAATGGAATTGAAAAAGACCTGGTTAACATATTTATTGAATTCGGGTACCTGGAAACATCAAAGGCATGTGCAGATTTTGTATCAGTGTGAGTCTTCATTGAACTGATATTTCTTCATCTGGAAATTGGCATGGGTTTCAGTTTTGCATGTGTGTGCATGCATGTGTGTGCATTGAATCTGCAGTATGTTATACATACAGATGATTAAGCATTTGCCAACATTTTTCAATACTGAGGTTATTGATTTGGGACCATGAAGAAGAAAGAGGTAAATCATGGTTTAAAAGCTTCACAGCATGGCTTGCACTGCTTAAAATGGCCCTCTTACTGTTTTTTCATTTGACATAATACTAATAGAAATTCTCAGATGTGATCTGTAATAGAGAGTATTAGCCATATCACTGTAAGAGGTGGCTTTTTATATGCTACTTGTTTATTCAAATTTATTAAAATGCTTGAAAATTTCAAATGCTTCTGCATATGCATAAACATTTAAGAGCCAGACCAGAATTCAGTCTGGCTGCTCTGATTTAGTGAATTGAATAACTAATGGGATGAAAATCAAGAAATCTGGGCTTTCTTCCACATTTTCTGCTTGCTTGTCTAATTTTTTTTAATCTGTTTCTGCCTTGGTTTCCCCATCTTTAAAAAGAGGAACATTTCATGTGTCCATATTTGTGAAGTATTTTAAGACATCAACTAAGTTTTGTCCATCAATAGAAAGTTTTATTTATCATCTCTTGTTCAGTGCCTGCTGCTCTGAACATTTTGGAAGCGGATTCATCGGGGTGCAGATGCACTGGTGCATTCATGAGATTATTTCAGTTCAAGAAATAATTAGAAAACCTCAAAATATTTCTGAAGATGCTGAAAGAAAAAATAATGTAAGATTCAACAAAGGAGTAAAGTCTCAAAAGGGCAAGAGTATAATGAATGAACGAATCTGGAGATATGTAACAAATTACATACATGTGATAAATTTGATCAGTTTTGTGCCTCCATTTCTCTGTGTGCAGATTGGGATTAAGGAAATCCCAAGGCTTCCCAACAAATCAGTGAGAACTCAATTCAGTCATAGCAACGCACTGAGGATGTGAATTGCTAGTCACTGCTTTGGGTATTTTGGGGGTTTTTTTTAAGGCACAATAAGGTAGAACTAAAAACTGAAACTTCCTCAAAAAAACCCAAAAAAAAAAACAAAAACAAAAAAACCCACAAAACCCAAAACCAAAGTGGATTCAAATGCATGTTTACAGAAAGATTGTTGGCTTCTTCTGGTGGTCTGTTTCCTTTGATACCCATGACAGAAATTAGGTAGTGTTTTCTGGAAATTGAATCAGATTATTTTCTGATATATCTAAATCTAATAATGCTGTGTTTTGGGATGGATGGGTAACAGCTGGCAGTACTCAGGCACATTTATGGACCCTGACAATACCCAGATGTATACCAGGAGCAAAGACTGCAAGTGAATGTATAGTGAAAGTCAGCAGATACTGTCCATGAAAGCACTTGAAGAAATTTGGATGAAAATCCAGTGAGCTTCCTGCTGTTGGACCCTGTTGACAAGTGGCAGACATCTGTCCTACCTCTCCTGCCATCTTGCTGGGTGTCCCACAATCACACATGTTGAGATGTGGAAATGGAGCCAAATCCATTTAGGAGTGAAATCATGGGCACGTGCTTTTTTTTTTTTTTTTATAGTTAGTTTCATGCAGTGCTAATAAGCAGTCATGTGGCATTGCAACCTACTCCTTATTTACAGCATGAAACAGCTTTATTCCTGCAGGGCAGAGGCAAATGTTTTGCCAGCAAGCAATCTTCACATTTCAAATGAGCTGTTTCTATAATTCTAGCACTCAGTAGCACGAACCAAACAGTCTAATTATAGGTAAGGAAGTGGTGGTGCTGGGGGGAGATGATGGAAGGGTTTTTCAGCAAACAAGCAAAGCTGGGAGCTTATATCCTGCTGCTGCTGAAGCACCAGAATGTGCCTAGAAGTCTCTGAGGGAAATCTTCAAAACGTAAGAATGTGCAATGAGCATATCCTAAACAGAAACATGTAGATAAAATAGAGTCCAAGTGTGCCTGGCCCATAATTATCTTAGGAAGTAAAGACAGGAGTCCTCTGATCTGAGCTCCAGGCTGGCAGATGGCTGCAGCCATGGAAGAACCAAGGAACAGATTACTTTTGAAAATGAAATAAAAATCAGTAAGAAGTAGGGAGCAGCAGTGTTTTTCTTCTTTTGCTGCAGGAGCTCTGGTTTAAATTAATAAGGTAGCTATACTGGGCTGGATTTTCTTTCCACACTGCAGCAAATTTGCAGGTGTGTGGGCCTGCCCAGGTGATATGGGGGTCTCATCTTGTATCCAATTGGAAATTTTATCACTGACTCCTGTGATAAAAGAGAATTTTATTTATTTGATAATACATGTTTATGTGGAGAACATGAAAATGGAAACTGTTAATATTTGGCCATGTCTCAAGGTATGCTATGTAAATAGACATTAGAATATATTGCATAAAATGTTGCGCAAATTGTACTGCAAGCCACTGTACTCCTCTCTAAAATTATTTTCTCACGTGACTATCTCCTGTCTCATAAGTAAGGAGTCAATATGAATGTGTTTATAACATGCAGAAGGGGTTTTTCACTGGTGTGAAGCAATTATGTATAATCCACATTGCACTAGGCATCTAGCCAGCCAGGGTTGTAGGCAAGTGCCATATGCCATTTCTCAAAGAGATGATACAGCGTTGCCTGGGACCCAAGCATATTTTGCCACACATTGCCCATCCATTTCTTGTTTTTATCTGTGGATTCTGCCTGTTTCTTATTGCAAGCTCTCTGCCTTCTGTTCTCTTCGGAAATCGCTTTGCTGATTATGGATACTATCAGTACAACCAAGACCAGAAATGATGCCATATCCTAATTTCACATAAAATTAAAGGTTATATTTGTGAAATTGATCTGTAACTGCAAAACTGAAGAACAATACAGCTCCGTCATTAGCAGATTAAAAAGAATAACACTCAAAGCAGTTACTGAAATGGGGTAAAATTTTTCCTTGGACTTTGCAGGTATGTTCTATCTTCTGTAAGCTACAAGGAGGTAACAGTTCTGTTTTATTTGCCTATTTATTCCCCTTCAAAAATCCTCATTAAGAAACCTTTTTGGTTTATCTGCAGGTTTATTACATTATGAATGACCAAATGATAATTTTCTTCTCAATCATCAAATAAGCCCTTGGAGATGGACTGCAGAAATAGGACTATCTGAATAGTGATGAGGACAAAGACATTTTAAAATTGAACTTCTGGTACCACTGTTTGTTTGCAGATTAGTTTGAGACGACTTGTAAAAGTTCCCAAGCCATATAACCCTCAAGAAAAGCGGCTATCACTGTTACTTTATTATGCTCTTTTTTTGAGAAGGACAAAAATGGAATCTCAGGGGCTAACGTTCCTTGGATATATCTGGGTTTTAGCATTTGGGTATCTCAATTCACAATGAACTCTCCTTACCACGTAATTTGTACAGAGCTGGTGAGTGTGGGGAGGTACCTGAGTTTGAGATTGTTAGTGATGTTGCAGATGATGCCAGTTTGCATGGTACAAGTTACTGAATGTATGAAATAAATGTTAATGCAGTCTTACTTTGCTATTTTGAATGGAATTTATATTAATCAACATACTGATTTTATAACCCTTGTCTACTAAAACTATTCAATATGCTTTTAAAATCAGGTTCAAGGAAAACACAGATATACTTGGAGAAAGAGTATTATCATTAAAAATACAGTTTCAAAGCAATTTAAAGTGGCTGAATTTCTGGGTAAGTTTTACTTTGATCCTGAAATCCCATATAATCCAACTACAACTCACTTTTAGTAGGATGATAACTGAATAGAACTCTGCTTCTCTCTTCTTTTTAAGGCACTGTGCTCTAATTTAGAAAAGGCACAATATATTTGCTGAAGCTTTAAAAGTGGGAATTCATACAACTGCCCCCCATTCCTGGTTTTGTCAGAGGCTAAGTATGTGAACTTTAGGACACACTTTAGAACAGCACTTTTCCTTCTCAGGGTGTTCTTAGTTGTAGTTCTAGGATGATAGCATTCCTTTGCTTCAGTATTACAAAGATAAATTAATTAGTATTCACTGCATTTGGGCTTAAGGTGCTACAGAAATGCAGCCATTGCCAGAACCATGCTAAAGGTTGGATGGGACTTAGTCCTGTATGTGATGGGTTTTGTTCAGCCTTAGGCAGGCCTTGGTTCAGGAACTATCCTCTCGGCTGGCTTGGCTGTTCCTCCTCCTCCTTTCCCTTTGTCAGTGCCTCGTTGCGAATCCCAGTCTTTGGTCCCAGTCTGTACTTCCATTTGCAGCAGAGGAAATGTAGCATCATGAGCTCCATTCCTGCAGTCCTGCGTCTAAACTACTTAATTGAGTGTGCCCTTATATTCTCTGCTAATACACTGGTTATCATCAGCTCCTATTTTGGTATATTGTACCACTGCTGGGGGAGGGAAGTAACAAACACGTGAGACCATATCGGCCAAAGACTAAAATTCTTTGCTACTTGACTGCACAGGAACAAGACACAGTCTTGTTTCAGTCAGTAACAGTAGCTTTAGCTGCAGATCGAAGGTCAGTGCTCCTAATGTTTTGGGTTCTTAGCTGAATTGTAAACACATAAGCTGACATGTCAAAATGTAAGTATAAGCAAGATGTGAGATCTCTATTATTAGGTTTTTAACTCTACCTTCCAAGTTTGTGTTCTGTGCAGGACAAAAGATACCTCAATTTAAATGTATTACTGTTTTACTTGTAATCGATAGAAATGTCAGATGTTTTCAGAATATGGGACTGTGTATCAGTACAAGTCATTAGCTATAAACCCCTTTATGCAGCACCATTTGCTGCTGGATTTGCATACATTTTTCTAATGACTCCACCTGTCAGCTGTCATGATTTCTGCAGTATTTTAGTATTTCACTGTTCAGGGTTAAGAAGGCTTATGAGATCTTGGATCAGTTATTGGTGTTCAGTGTGGAGTTTCATTATTCCAGGATGGATTACAGAGGCACAAACTGCTATTCCAATGGCATGTTTGCAAGTGACTAATGAAGTCTTATCAGTGGCATTTTATGTAGCTGTACCGTATGTTTAAAACAATACGATGTGGGGTGTGCAGTGGACAAGATATCAACATTTGTTTTATTTGTATTCTGGGGCACAAGGGTATTAAGGAGAAATGAAATGGCAGCTGCAGCTGTTGTAGGCATTCCCCAAAGGGATAGCACTAATAGGATATATATCTTCATCCACAGCTGAGTTAGTTCGAAAGCAGAGGATGAAAAATGAAACTAACCACATACAGCAAAATCTTGGATAACGGGAGTGGGGAGGAAGTAGCCACCCTCAGTAATCCATGACATCATTGTGATAAAGAAAGAGAAGGGTTTGCAAGGATACTGAAGTATTAGTCTGTCTGGAAAAGAGAACATTTTGGGGAACTGTATGTCTAACGGACTGTGTTTAAAATCTGCACATATTGGATACCTTGAGTGCTGGAAAAGCATTGCTCAAAAAGGGAATAACTTTAAATGACTTTTAGACCTGGCATTAAAGGCTGTGTTTTCTATGTTTATGCTGTAGATGAAATATGGTGATGGAAATACGAAACCACAAAATTTACGAGAGAAATTTATCTTTTTGTCAGGCCTTATCTTCATTCCAACAAGATTTATATTCTGCATTGCTTCTAAAATGGTATAATTTTTTAAATGGAACTGGATGTAGCTTTTCATTTAGTCTTTGAGAAGCTTTCAGCCTGTCTCTTAGGTCTCAGATGTCATTTCTGTCTGGAAATTCGCCAGGTGCAATACTGTGGAGAAAAATGCCTCAAACCTTTATTTAATCTTCACTCTATTCTCCCACCCAAAGAGCATGATTCACAGCAAAATGTCCTCATGTGCAACAATTTCTCCCCTGTGCACTGATGGGCTTGAATGTCTGAAAGCTGTGTCTTTGCTGGCAATTGTGAAAGAAAAATAATCTCCTAGAGGGACAGATTCATGAGCAGTGATGATGCCATGGGTGTTATGTAGGCAAGTACCTAATTTACCACTTGGTAAGCTAATGTTGCACAGGAGACATCTAGAATAAACACATCTGTCTACAGCCTAGCTCTCTGAGGCATAGTCAACTTAACATACCATTCTGTTCCTAGAGTCTTTCCTTAAACAGACTGTTAACATAAGGAGCATTGCAACCTTGCCCTCTAAGGTTTCTTGCTAAAGGTTTTCCTTTTTATCTCCATGGTCTGTCTCTATAAACCTATGTAAATGTGATGTTCTGCAATACCTGGGCCTTTACACATTGCTGTCAAAGAAGTCTTGGGCAGAGCCTAAGCAACAGATATGTTTCCAGAATGAAATGCAATTTGATTTTATAGAATCATAGAATCATAGAATAGTTAGGGTTGGAAAGGACCTTAAGATCATCAAGTTCCAACCCCCCTGCCATGGGCAGGGACACCTTGCTCTAAACCATATTACCCAAGGCCTCGTCCAACCTGGCCTTGAACACTGCCAGGGATGGAGAATTTTGCGGAGCCTCATCCTACCACTTGCTTAGTCATTAAAGAATTATGCAAGTGTTTCCAACCCTGGTTTAGGCTTTTGGAGGAGCTCATGCAGGAGCAACAAATGTGTGTCTAAACTCTGCTCAACCCCAGGTACTTCTGAGCAGAAAACATTCACTCTGGGTATTAGGCAATGGGAAAATATCATGTTACAATATGGATATGCCGTGTTAAGTGTGCCAAGACAATAGACAAGCACCTGATAGGGGTCCCTTTCTATAGTTTAAGTGTCCTGTCACTTCTGTGTCATAGCAGCATAGGGTGCTTTGGAAAATAGGTTGCCAAGGCTTGGTGGCAGGACTCTAAAAGTCTGTATGGAAGTGCTCTTTATAAAGTTTAACAGTATTTAAAGCAATTTTTTGCATCTTTTATGAGAAGTAGAGCAAAAATACTATAAGCTTTCATTTTTTCAAGATAGCAACCATTAATTTGCTATGGTGAAGAAAAAATGTCTACTCATGCTCACTTAAACTAGTGGGGGTTTTGAGCTTTAATTTCCTTTTTCTGAAACATCAGGAAAGAGTTGCATTAACTCAGTTGCTTTTCTCTTTCTGTTTAGTCCCTGTGGAAATAGTGCAGAAGCTGTTGCTAAGAGCTTGTGGAAACAAAGGTCATGATGGATTCTTCCTTGCCATCCAGAAGGCTCATATTTTCCTTCAGTTCCCTTCCAATTTGGTAACCTATCATATTTACTAATAGGAAAGTTTTCCATGGATATAAACATTTTAAATCATTTTTTTCTCTTACTTATACAAAGTTCCTTATTAAACCAAGGTATATGAACAACTGTTCTGCAGGAAAGAAAAAAAAAAAAGAAAAGAGATGCATCTTTCAAGTACTCTCTGAAGATGTGAGGCAATATTCTAATGGATCAGCACCTACAGCTGCAGAGTGGGACTTACCCAGCAGAGAGAAGAGGGGTTTCTTTCTGGTTTCACTGAGACATGCGCACTGATGTTCTGCACCATGGAAACACTTGTTCAGTCCCTGCAGTGGACACAGTGAAGGATGAGGTTGTTTAAGTGACACAGATTATCTCTCCATCAGAGTGTGAGGTTGAGTTTTTCAAGCCCAGTTCACAGAGGCTGCAGTAGCTCGGCATCAGCACTGGTTCCTGCAGCAGTACTTAATATTGCATGAACAAAGCCTCCCCCATGTACACACTTCACAAGGTAACCACTTGTCTTTCTGCAGCTAAATGAAAGCCCTTTGTGGGGCAAGAAGGCAAAATAATGGAAACAACCACGTAAAGAGAAAGGAAGCAATCAGCAGTCCCATAGTATTTTTTGTGCACTCTGTGGTAAATTGCCTCTTAGGCTTAATGGGGCCAAGTCTGGGTTCTGGGTAGTAAGGGAATTGTGCCCAGATATCTGAACGTAAAACTCATTGTACATGTGATACTAATTTGGGGGCAGCATTTCTTATCATGCTGCAAACCCTTCCCTAAAGCTTGCCTCTAACCTGCACTGTCACATTTCTGTTTAAAAAGATGAGTGTATCCAGACCAATTACTGATATAGCACCCTGCTGGGTTCAAGCTATTGTTTTATTAATTTATTGTAATGAGATAATGGGAGGTCGTATCAAACCTAACCACTTCCAGCACCTCGAGTGCTTTTCCCTGTCCTGGTGGTGCTTCACAAGTAATTGATAGTGACGCAGGGGTGGCTTGAACAGAGAGCTGCTCATTCAGGTTACAGAGCACTTTCCAGAGAAGGAGTCCTTTGGTAAAAGCTGCTAGAATTAATCTTTTCCCCCTGTGGGAGAATGGAAGAATTCTCCTGCTGCACCTCTCTTGCTTTTCACCCAGTGCTACACTGCCCATGCTGCAGAGGCAGGGAGCTCTGTCAGCAATATATGCTGTGAGACTGGAACCAGAGCAACCATCTGGTTAATTGAGGTGTAGCGCTGGCAGAGTTGAAGGCGAATCCTGCTAAATACTCATATGACTCTGTAGGGTACAGGAAGAAAACTAATGGGGCAGAGAGTGATTTGGGCCTGAATATGACCAGCCTTCTGCTTTTCCCCACTAATCACTAAATAATTTGAGTAAAGGTTTTAAAGCATGAGGGTTTTTTTGTCATTAGCCAGTGACTTTATAAAGTAACATTTATGGTTAAAGCAATAAAAAACTACCATGGTCAAAATTCATCTGTTCTGCTGCTGGCTTAGCCACTTGCTTTATATGTGATGATGAGCAAAACACCCACTGAATACTTCATGTTGTTCATAATAATTACCATCCTGTGAATCAGGGGAGGATATGGCATAGCTTCTTGGAAGTCATTAAGAACAGGCTTTACTCAAAACAAGAACTGGTTCTTTACTCAACATGCCTATTGAAGTAATCTATATGAACTTTTTGTTTTAAAATACTCTTCCTGTTATGTTCTGTTTAATGTTCTAACTGTTCTTTAAGGGAAAACGTAAGGGAAAAATATTTTTAAACTCTGTAACTGAGCAGATCTTCTCCCTCTATTATTTTTGATGATAGCATAGTAACTTCTATCTATAACTTCCATAGCTAGAATTCATCTTCGAGCTCCTGGCAGGGAGAAACAGGAGTAGGTAAGCACATCAGCTACTAGATATATCTAGTGCTTTTTCTGTGAAAACTTTTTCAAGTGACACTAACCTAGCATTACCTAGCATTTTAGAATGTGATTGCCTCTCTAAATAGTGCAGCATGATGAGAGCATGGATGTCTAGAACAAAGCTGCTGATGCTGTGAATCACTTGTCCACACTACACACCTTTCAGGGGATTTCACTCCAGTCTATTTCTAGATCCCTCTTGAGAACTGGGTTCCCATTAATGGTTCAACTAATGATCTTGTCTGTGCCAAGACAGCTTTCTGGGGCAACCCAAAGCACAGTAAAGTGAGCATTACTAGGAGTTCAGTTTCAAAGTGCCCTCCTGAACTTCAGCATTAGTGTATACACACCCTTCAACTGATGCTGCATTAGCAGTATTTGTGTCATGGATCCATTAGAGGACTGTGCCTTCTCTGCAAAGTGCAGAGGAAGCATCTCCAAAAACAGCTTCTGTATTTTAAACCTCCCCTAAGGCCTATGAAGCAGAGGAAATCTGCATTTATCTGTGATCTCAGTTAATTCAAACAGCAGTTGTTTGGAACAAATCATAATCATTCCTTCCTGTAACGAATGCAGATATTCAGATTGCCAGATGGATTTGAATGAGCAACAGCCTAATTCTGACTTACAAAAATAATAATAAGAAACTTAAATTGAAATATTTCTGCCCCTCATCTGCAGTTGGAGTTAAAAAGGAGCAACATATGGAAATGTTTTCAGGAATAAGAGGCCTCAGTCCACTACATAGCATTTGGGCCATGAATCCCACCACATGGAGCTTTAATACGGTGTGGCAAAAAGGTATGATATATGCACAGAAGGTGTATGCTACAGAATTATCAATCATGTCCACGTATGTTCAGTGTTTGTACAGCTTCCCCAAAAGACTTCTGACTTTAGTAGTCTCAATGGAAAGTTACCTGCCTGTTGACTAGTACCTACTATTTATATTCAAATTCAAGTTATCAGAGTGATAACTAACAAAGAGTATTGATCTTGGAGTATGAAATGTGACCATTTCTTAGTAAGTGGAGCTACATTTGCAATAAGCAAAATATGTTGGGGTTAGCTAGAAATCTGCAAAAAATCCAATGTTACTACTGGCATTGCACATTCTGCTTTATTTGTTTGATTTGATGGGAGAGGGTGTTAGTGCAAAGGTTCCTTTTCTTACCTGCTTCTATTGTTGTGTCTACTTTAGATGGAAAATACCTGCTTTGCTGGAAAGTCTTTATTTTCTGTGGGAATCATCACACTCTGAGACACACCAAGAACAAAGGAAACATTCATATTCACTATGAGACTGTGGGAACTTTTTGGTTCTGTTCCCATATTGACTGTGGGATCTTTCTGGTGAAGTTCTTGTGTCAGAAGATGAGAGGTGTTTTCTTATCACTACAAACAATAGGTTGCTGAATATCTACTGTATGTTATTGCACTGCACAGGGATCAGTGGGGACTTCAGGGAACCACAGCTTTTCTTCGCTAGCTTGGGGGAAGTATCTGTCCAAGATTAAACTTCCAGACTGATCCAGCCAAGCAGGACAGGGCAATGCATGGAATCAGTGAGACAGACTGAATATGCAAAGGATTTTGTTGGGTTTTTTTGTTTTTTTGCATCTATATCATGAATCAAAAGTGTATCCTCAAGGTGCTATTCTGTAAGAATAATGTATCTAAATAATGTATCTAAATGCAATACTGATGTCTATAGGATGTAGCTGTACATAAATAGTGGAATAATCTCTCAACTTGTCAAGTGTTGTATGTATTGCTTGCTCTTGGCCATATTAACAATAGAGGGTGTAGACTAGAAAAAAACTGCTGTTCCCAGATAACCCTAATGTACTTCTGAACAGGGGGAGCCATCTCTGGTGGAGATAATACTATCATATCGTCATCTCAGCAGACTGTCTTTCAAGCCTCAATGTGCCCTAAGGCCCATCAACAGGAAGGTTGCTGACAATAAAGCACTGGTTTCTAGGGAGAGCTCTCTTTCTGACTGGCTGTCTTAGCTGCACACACTAATTGTCCTGTCATCACAGGAATAATTCACTTTGTATAATTCAATTTCAGGTACTATCTAGGCATGGAGCGTGGATGGTGTTTATGTAAGGAAATCAAAAAATCCTCTTTCTTCTAATATAGTAGAAAGGAATAATAAGCCATTTTTTGTCTTTTTCTGCTAAACAGAAATTAAGGAACCTCTCTGACCAATGGACTTCTGACTGCAGGAGGACACAAGAGTTAAAAATCTTGTCTTTATTTTCTCTCTTTTTTATTCTTTAGATTTCTGACTTCTTTTTATCTCAGTTGCATGACATCCCCTTTATGCCTTGGGCTCCTTCAAGTCTCTGCAAAACAGCTATAAAAAGATTGCAGTATAACTTTTCCCATCAACAAAATCCTCCTTATCAGGTAAGTTGCTACCTGGAACAATCCTCTGAATGACAGCCTTGATCATGGGGAAGGCGTGAGAAGGTGATATTGCCGGGATGTTTGCAGAGATAGGGGAGAGTCTTCATATCATTTACCATTCACCCTGTCTTACTGACATTACCCTTTCCATACTGCAGTAGCCAGCTATACTATAGTTTACCCAACATGGGATATGCTATCTTGAGAGCCCCATGTCCCGAGGTCATAGTAGTGACAGACATAAACCAAAAGCTTATGTATACCTCTGCTGTGCTTCTCAGGGATGGAAACTTTTCCTACTAGAACTTTTCTGTGATATACTAATGCTTCAATATCCTCAGGACAATGCAAGGAAAATTGAAAATGCATTGCCTGTGACCATAACCAAAATGCGAGTCTCAGAGGAATTCCCAAAATGATTTCACTAAACGATATATACTTCATTCTAAGAATGCCTCAAAGTAAGGAGAAGATTATGTTCCTCATGCAGCTCTCCCCAGTTTGCCAGCCCACAGGCACAGCAGCTCAGGCCCACCCTTCCTCTTGTCAGCCCTCTTTGCTGCTCTGTGCTGCAAACATAGAAACAGAGCAAAGAGGGCAAATGGCTTCAGCAGCTCTGCTTGACCGTTTCTTGGTTTCAATTTGGGAGTAATAGAAGGACAGAGGAATGGGAGTCCTTATAAATGGATTGTGGTTGGCAGTGTTTGTGCTGCTGCACAGAGAAGGTTCTGACAGTTCTTCCTGGGCTTTATACCACAGCAGTGCAAAATTGCTGGGGGTTGAAATATGTCATTGCAAAGCTAAACCTGCAAGGGCAAAGTTTCAGTTGTGAGACTGCAAAGCATTATTTGTCTATCTGTACTTTGAGGACTGTGATTCCTTCTGATGTTGGACACCCCCACCCATATCTAAATTACTTTGGAGGAGAAGTGAAGCAAGACCTTATAACTCACTCTCTAAGTTCAGGGCAATTTGACCCTGACCAGTCACTTCCATTTTTAACATCTTTTGCAATGTATAATGTGATGCCAGTTCAGGTTTACCACTTGTTCCCCACCCAGTGAACTGTAAGTTTCTTGGTGTGGAAAGATCTGTACGCTGTTCTAATAGGGATCATCTAATAAGCAAGGCACGCTCTCGGGAAGGCACTTTAGAAAGCCCATCCTAGCAGCTGGGGGAATTCCAAGAAAAGTAGTTAAGACTTATTAGTCTCAAAGTCTTTAATGATGAGGAATTTCTATTCCCTGCATCCCTCTACAAACCTATCATAAATTGAAAATGAGGATGCAGTTATTGACTATTTCACTGGATAACCTAATATAAGCCAAAAAAAAAGTACTTCAGAAACTTGGAATAATAAAAAATGCATGCCATTTATTAGCTATTCTAATGAATCATGTTGCTATGAGAGTTCTGGAAAGGCATAAATGTCTTCTGATTTAAATTTAAGTATATTATCATATATGAGAGCTTCTTAGTATTCGTCAGCCCAGGATTTCAAATTGCTTTATGAAAAAGAAGTGTTGAATCTTCATAAAAGATCTGTAAGGTAGGCTGATGCTGTCAGTTACTCTGACAGGAGGGAAACTGAGGAGCAAGGGGGCCATGCCACTTGCTCATTTGCTTAACTCTGAAGAGAAAGACAGCACTTCAGTTTGCCAGTCTTGTGCTTTGACCCCATGCAATTCCAGCAACTTGAAATAATTACCATTTGTGATATGCATTAAACCCTTGACCTGTCTCACAGGTACAGGTATAAGCTAGGGAATGGAAATTCACCTCCCAGGTTTATTTGTGGCTGAAACCTTGTGAAGCAGTTGTGGGTGAGCTCCTAGACCACTTGTGATCCTTGCTCTGGCAAAGGTGAAATCCTCTCTTCTGGTTACTCACAATCAAAGTCTACTGAAGTGCCCATGCCGTCTGTCACTTGCAATGTTGATGGGTGAAGAAGTGAAAGAAATGAAGAGACATATATACGGATCGCTCTGTATTATCAACGGATCATCTTTATCTGGATCTGATTTCCTAAGGAATAGTTATCCAGTATGATGGAGCCAGGACAGCAACCATACTTGACTGAATACTCTAGGCCATTACAGAATCATAGAATCATAGAATAGTTAGGGTTGGAAAGGACCTTAAGATCACCAAGTTCCAACCCCCCTGCCATGGGCAAGGACACTTCGCTCTAAACCGTATCACCCAAGGCCTCGTCCAACCTGGCCTTGAACACTGCCAGGGATGGAGCATTCACAACCTCCCTGGGCAACCTATTCCAGTGCCTCACCACCCTAACAGGAAAGAATTTCCTCCTTATATCCAGTCTAAACTTCCCCTGTTTAAGGCTTAACCCATTACCCCTTGTCCTAACACTACAGTCCCTAATGAAGACTCCATGCCCTTCAGATAGGAAAGCTGCTAGGAGGTCTCCACGCAGCCTTCTCTTCTCCAGGCTGAACAGCCCCAACTTTCTCAGCCTGTCTTCATACAGAAGGTGCTCCAGTCCCCTGATCATCCTTGTGGCCCTCCTCTGGACTTGTTCCAACAGTTCCATGTCCTTTTTATGTTGAGGACACCTGAACTATACACAATACTTCAAGTGAAGTCTCACAAGAGCAGAGTAAAGGGGCAGGATCACCTCATTCAACCTGCTGGTCACACTCCTTTTGATGCAGCCCCGGATACGGTTGGATTTTTGGGCTGCGAGCACACGCTGAAGCTGGCTCATGTTTGTTTTCTCATCGGTCAGCACCCCCAAGTCCTTCTCCGCAGGGATGCTCTGAATCTCTTCTCTGCCCAACCTGTAGCTGTGTCTGGGATCGCTCCGACCCAGGTGTAGGACCTTGCAGTTGGCATGGTTAAACTTCATGAGGTTGGCATCAGCCCACCTCACAAGCGTGTCAGGGTCCCTCTGGATGGCATTCCTTCCCTCCAGCGTATCAACCGAACCACACAGCTTGGTGTCGTCGGCAAACTTGCTGAGGGCGCACTCAATCCCACTGTCCGTGTCACCTACAAAGATGTTGAACAAGACCGGTCCCAACACCGATCCCTGAGGTACACCACTCATTACTGGTCTCCAGCCAGACATTGAGCCATTGACCACAACTCTTTGTGTGCAGCCATCCAGCCAGTTCTTTATCCACCGAGTGGTCCATTCATCAAATTGATGTCTCTCCAATTTAGAGACAAGGATGTTGTGTGGGACAATGTATTATGCATGAGAAGAAGGCAGCCTGCTGAACAGGTAGTATCATGGGGTTGTGTCTGTTATCTAATCTGTAAATCACTAAATACTCACCGGAAATTTGCTACAGTAAATAACAGCTCAAGGTGAGGCCGAAATTCTGCTACTCTTTCTCAGTTGATGGACTTGTGAGCATTTCCAAGCTGCCACATCTGGGTGTGCACCCTAACTGCATCTTAGCACCATCTTTCCTTGTCATGTGCCAGCAGCATTCCTCAGGATTTCTGGGCAGCACTGGCTGCAATCAAACCTCACCACCCTGGGCTGGAGGCCAAGCACAGATTCCTCTGTTTACACCTACTGCTTCTTATAATGCTTTCCTCTTAATTATCCAGATTTCTTACTAAAGTAAGTGGAAGGTGTGAAGGATCAAGCCATCTGTTCTTCAAGCCCTAGAGCTGCAGCTATGTTAAGAATCATGTGCTTGACATTTGGGTTTCACTCTAAACAAATGAAAACTGCAGCTCAAATGATGCTGATAAGGTCATCAGTGCTCCAGAAGGATTCCTGCAGAGATGGATCCACTGAGGTGGGTTTCTCACCCATGGAGACTTGGTATGACCATACTGTAATTAAGAGGACACCTGCCAACCCAATGCATATGAAATATAGAAACCTTCCATGAAAAAATAATCAACATTCAAGCAGGTGATTTTCCCACTTGCTGTATGACTGGTAACAAATATTGTGTTGCCAAGTGTTGTTGCACTGATGACGATAAAATGAGAACATTTCATTTGAATAGATCAAGATCAAGGGCTAAATTCTCAGCTAATTTAGGTAAGGCTAACGTTGAGGTTAGTCCTGTCAATGACTGCTTATCTATATTAACACTTAAAGTATATTAAGTTATTTTATTAAGAAAAATATAAGTCACTTCACTGCATCTATGTATCCTTGCTCGTCTTTGAGCAGCATCACACCTAAGACAGGTTTGTCTCACAGCCAGACTCATGCCATACCCACTTGATCCCACCTTCAGCTTTCTTCCATCCTCTCTGATGATTCTGCTCTAACAAAATATTTTTTCCATTTAATTTTTTGGTTTTAGATATGAAAGGCCAACTCCCAGCAGAAAAACAACAACAACCACAATAAAATTATTTGGATTTAAGAAATACCTTTCTTGCTTAAAAACTGGTATAAAGGAAGTCTCAGCATTTTGTAATGAAGAGTATTTCTGTGGTGATTTCAGCCTCATTATTCAGTTATATGTTCCTATGAGTGCCATAATATAGATATGACATGCATAAATGGAAATAAATGAGGTAGAACTGTGAGGGCTTCCATTTCATCTATAAGTTTCAAATCTATTCAAAGAGTCTTTACTATTGGGTTCTTGTCTTTTCAAGCTTAAACTGCTACCAAAGCTATGGTGCAGCTTAACAGTCACTGATAAATAGAGGAAGTTCTACAGCAAATACCTTGTTGGTATCTACATGTCTGTACATAATTTTCAATTCCTTAGACTCAGATTCTTAATACCATTTTTTATATTTCCTAAGACGTGCTGCCTGGCCTCTATTTGGCACTACACACGTGGTGTGTGCTTCCCGAGGTCTGTAGATGTTTAGGCAATTGAATACAATGCTTCATATGGTATAGTACATGAAGAAGTGCTATTCATGCTAGAGAGCATGAGGAATGGGCCCAGAAGGGGATATGGTTAAAAAAAAGTAACCTTTCTGGAGACATTTTATGAAATTATTCTGAAATACCAAGGACAAGGAAACCATTCCAATTGGAACCATACCTGAAAGTGTATGGGTGAGTCAAAGTAAGAAATTAAGAAGGGTGCAGGTCAGGTAACCCTGGATTAAACTGTTCCAGTTAGCAAATCACCCTGTGTTCCGTTCCTGCCCCTCATACTGAAAGACTTACTTTCCTGCCATGTGATTGTGAAGCGACAGCAAGAGTGTTGACCTCCCAGTTAAACAGGACTAATAGCTTTTCCATTGTTTCCTACAGGGAACACATTTTTCTAAGATACCAGGGAGGAGAAGGAAAATTTGATATCACCCTGTATGATTCTTATTCTTTGAAATTACAGGCAGTAAAAGAGGTCTGAATTGACTTAATACCTGCTCTGGATGTAGCTGTTACTTGACTTTGGAAAAATAGAAACTCTGGTTATAACAGACTGATTGGGAGCCCCAGACTGCTCATTTTATGTTTCACGTATAGGTGTGTGCTCTCTGATTCCTGGACCAAAGATCTGTCTCTCAGAAGGTGCTTATTTAGTGCTTCCCACCACAACCAGAACTGCATGGCTTGGAAATCAAATTTCCTGGTGTGTTTGTCATGCTGAGGTTTCATGGAAGGGAATTATGGAACCATGAATAGTTACTGAACAACAGGTGAGGAAATTAATAATAGCTGATGATATAAAATATTATTTTTTCCCCTTAAACTCAGGGCATGCTGAGACTGACATTCAGGTCCTTTTAAATGCAGGACAATCAGACATACTATTTACTGCTTATGTCCTCTCTGGCTCTTCTCCATACCCAAATGACCCTAAGTAAGCATTACAGTTCATACACCAATTAGTTCTTACCTGTCTTGAAGCAGTGTCAACTGACGTTATGGATGAATAATGCAACCAAATGTAAACCATGCCCTCCAGAAAGAAAAACCCACTTCACAACTTTCCAAGGCAAGTAGGGTGAATCATAGATAAAAATGTTTAAAATATTTAAAAGTGTGCCTGAAACCACCCCTGCAGAAGCTTCCTTTAGCAAATCAGAACCTATGGTAGGATTATGAAAGCTACACCATGCGTCTAGGCTCTTCAAAGTCAGTTATACTGCCTTTGAGTAGATGACATCAAAATGACTTGTCAAAAATGATACGGAAAGAAACTAGGGAAAAACTGGCATTGGCTACATTTCTGTTCCAGGATAGAGTGTTAAATATCATGGAAACTTGATGGTTGGTGCTTTTTGGCAGTGTTTTGATGGCCATGGGCATTGGCTGAGGATCCTAATGCTCCAGAAAGTCTCTATTTGTGCACACATTTCTAAATGCAGGTGCTGGTGGCAAGGGATGAATTCTGCCAGGTATGAGGCTTCACCCTGAAAACTGTAAGCGCTCAATTAATTTTTTTTTATCTTACCTTGCCTGCCATGGTTGCAACAGCAGAAAAGCTGGCATCTTGTGGTTATCTGTAGGAGGAGAAAAGTGACACTACACCAGCAGACAGGTCTTTTTGGGCACTGCATTTCTGAAGACCAAGAAAAGCAGCAGATATCTTCCTCTGTACTGTGCACAGTCTTGCCTTTGGGGAAAGGAGGAAGGAAGAGTCAACACAGCACCCACTTTAATAGCTAAGTTTAATTCACTGTCAAAAATATTAATGTCATGACAATGTTATACAACCACATTAAGAAAAATATTGTTCCTATTTCAAAGACTGTCTCATGAGGATGATGAAGTGTACAATCCTACCTGTGCTGTTTTAAGGGAAACTACCCATGACAGAAGGAAGAAGCAAGGAGTTTCCTGCACCAGTAGCTGGCTGTGTTCATCTTTAAGCCCTGCTGCTCTCTAGGGTGTGGAGCAATTGGCAGTGAGGACTGTAGTTTTGCTTTGCCCTGGAGGGATGATGTACCAGCCTGGAGAAGCCATACCAGCTTGATCGTATACTTCAGAGAGGTCTTCTTTTCACCAGCAAATGTGATGTACCAGCATGATGTACGAGCCTGGAGAAACCATACCAGCTTGATTGTATACTTCAGAGAGGTCTTGTTTTCACCAGCAAATTTTGACCAGGTTGCCTGATGTCCAGAAGTCGTGGAGAAAATGCCTTACTCATCCTGAATATATGAAACATGCATGGTAGTGTGCATATGTTGGGCAGTTCTGTGGGTGCTACAGAGAGCTCCCTCTTCCCTTTGCAACCCAGATGAAGAGTGATGATATTCAGCCTAGGTAGAGGAATCAGAAAAATGGAAATTATTTGTTTCCTCCCTGCAGGTCAATGCTTAACATGGTCAAACCTGCTTCCACCAGCACATAGAACTGTCTACAAATGTCAATACCAAAAATACACTGAGAAATTGCATTTGTCTTTCTGTTGTGTATTACAGACAACTGATGTTGAAGATGCTGCTTGAATGCACTTCTGGTGGTAAACATGATCTCGGATATATGCCAGGCAGTAGTAGTTGTACTGGAATTTTCTACGTGTTATATGATTTTTGAGAGTCTCAATTTTAAGTCAGTGACTGAAGCTGTTTGTTAGGTTTCTCAGTGTGTCTCTAACATAGTGAAAGGAACTAATAGTATTTATTTTTGACTTTGCCACCAGGCTTTCCACATGTTCTGATGACCTCTTTGTATCTCTTTGGTGATGGTGGGTAAAAGCACTGATGTAGATGGAAGGTCCAGCAATAAAAAATATTGAATGCTCTTTATACCTTGCCCAGAAGAGAAGGTGACTTTTAATGTATTTCTTGAAGCGTGTGGAAAGCACTTCTGCACATCACCAGTACCCATGATCATAAAGCTGCAGCTTTAGGCAGTACTTCATTTCTGATGATAATAATTCAAAGTTACAAAGGGTTTTTTTAGACTCTCTGAAAACAGTAGCAAAAGCTCAGCAGGAGCAGAAGCTCTAGATGCCCTAAAGCTTTCTTTTGAGCAGAAAACCAAAAAGGTGTCATGTCCTGGGCTCTTTTGCATTTGGTGATTTCCCTGACCTTGTGACATGGCCCAAGGGAAGGACTCTGATAAGCAGCGTCCATCTGCAAGACAGAATTTAAGGAAATACCAGGGGTAAGTCTTTTACCAATGACACACCTGGGATGCAAATTCTTCTATCCACAGTAATGCTGTACCTTTGTGATTTCACAATCATTATTTTGCCTAAGTGAATAGGCATAATTCCTGGAAGCCATCTGGATATGGTGACTGATCTTCACAATGTGGAATGGGTCTTGAACCTTCTCTGAAAATACATGCATTTTGCTTGAGTTGATTTGATGAGATTTGCATCGGGGTGAGCCACAGTGCTACTGCAGTCGGGTCAGTACTGAAGCAGCACTGACCACTTTGATGCCCTCCCACTCTGGTGTCTGGGGTTTCAAAACAAATTAATACATCTAGTATCTAGTCAGCGAGGAGAGACACTGGGGCAGAGTCTTCTGGGAGGATTTCCTCCCAGCTGCTCTGGAACTGATTTATTGTGAAATTTGCTGAGTCTCTGAACTGTTTAAAGTGCTAAGAATGTCTTAGCAGTTGAGGGATACACTCACACACACAAACACACCCTGGAGTTACTGTGCTGGAAGCAATGAATTCATCACTTCAATGGGCTTTATCTAAGCAGAAGTTGTTCTTTTTCTTGTGGTTGCTTGGGGATGGGAGCTGCTCAGGTTTTTCTGTTGTTCTTAAAAGTGGGTTAAAGCCAAAAGAGTGGGAACTGCACTGCATGTTGAGTATATTGGGTGCATGTGATTGCATTTGGAATGTGACTGCATTGCATTCACACTCTGAGTACTCTCTTGTGTGTTCCTCCTTCTGCCTAGAACCTTGTAGAAGTATTTTTCTCCTTCAGGTATTAGGGTTTTTTTATGATACTAAAATTACGTGGGTGATTACTGAAAATGGTTTATTACATCCCAATGCAGTGAGGCAATTAAGTTATTCTGTGTCAGTGAGATAACATGTATACAGTGCAGCCATGTTTCAGCAGTGGAACATCCTCAAGTGGTGGAAGCCAGGCGCTCCATGCTCTCCCATACTCCCATGCTCCATACTCCAGACTATTATACTGAAGAAAGTGTTAGTATACAAGTAGGATGTAACTCACATATTCATCATTTCCCTTTTCAAGTGTATTACAGGTGCCTGTTCTCAGTCCTAGTTCAAAAGCAACATATGTGAATGGGACACCCAGTCAGTGAGAGTTTCCATCTCTTGCCTGTGCTGTAGCAGACAGTTCCTTTGGGATTTTCATCCTCAAAATGCAATTGTATATGCCAGGATTCCTATCTCATGTCTCCAACAGATCCACAGGCTAGGAATGAGGAAAGAAGAAGACTATTACGTGACTGCTCACTGCAGTTCTGACTGCCTTGTGCTTCACTGCTGGTGATTCATGAGGTCTCTCCTGGTGGCAGAGTTCTAACCTGGGATTCCAGACAAATGTAGAAATACTGGCCTTTGGGCAACTGACTCTGCATTCATAGAATGCAGGTGATAATCTCCAGTTCAATGGCAGCAAGTGCCAACTGCTCCTCCTTTTTTGAAACAAAGCACACATACAGACAGGGCATAAATGCTTTACTTGGTGACAAAAGCATTCAGAAACATGACAGCAGTAGTCAGGGTGTTACAATAGTCTGCATTAGAAAAAAAATACTTTCCTTCTGTTCAGTAACTTGACACAGAGCCTATTATCTACTGCATTAGGTCACACCAGTGTGTGCTGCATGACAGAATGAGTCATAGCTTGGGAACAACTGACACAGCATTGCTTTTCCCCACCACAGAGAATACATTGGATGCTTGGGCAGCAAATGATGCAGTTTTGAAACCCTATCTGCAGTTAGGCAAGTGGCCTGTGCTCTGAAGCATTTGCATTTAATAGTAAAAATTGTTCTCATTGTGCCACCTTGGTGACAGTATTCTGTTATATGTCATCATCACTGCATTGCTTTAGAAACTTTTAGGTTGCATGTCTTTTGTTAGGTCTTACTCTTGTTTGATGGTGTGTAAGACCTTGCCGGAAATCAAGGGTAAACATTGTTCAAACAGGTAACAGAGAAGATTGTACCTGCCCTGGTCATTATGAAACTATTTCCAGATTTTGTAAAATCTATTATTCTCTAATGATAACATGGGTGTTGAAGTGGAAAAAATATCAGGATCTGATCCAAATCCTTTCTGACTTCATTGATGTTAGTGGACTTCAAATGAAGATAGTAGACTGCAAATGTTGCCAGTGTAATTTTTTGTTAGAAAAGAACAAAACTGTGCCTCACCACAGGTATTTTATGGATGTCTAGTTTAGGTACAGGGAAAGAACGTATGTGAGGAGTAACAAATGTAAGGTAACATTGTCAGTCTTATGTGGTCAGGCTAGTGGCCTCCCCAAACACCCAAACATGTCCATTGAATTGAAACTCCTAGTTACTTGGCTTGGACGTTTTTATTCCTTTATTTTTTTCAAAAGCCTTGATGTCATCTTAGCTTAGAAAATGTCTGCTCGGAGTAGCTGCCTGACAATTTCAATTGCAAGTCTTGCTTTATGTGGTTTGAGCTGCTTGGAAGTGAAAGGATATTGTATTGCTGCTGCCCACTGGGACCAGCATGATAATAGGGCAGATATTTTATGAGGCCACTTTATGAATAACTGTATCAATAATATTCTGCTATAACAAAGGTTCAGGCAATAGAAGAGCAAGAGGAAGCACACTGCATGCTTGCAGAAAGCACAAACACATACCAGGCTATAAGATTGCTGATTTCCTCATCGTATTTGACCCCTTGTTAGAAAAGGTCCATTTCTGTGTCCTAACTCCATCACCTTCCCTGAGAAAGACCAAACTTCTTGCTAGGTGGGTGTATGTTAGGGTATGGAGCTGTGCCTTGGGTAAGAATGAGCTAAATTGGAAAATAATGAAAAAAGTTGTTCCTGCTCTTCTCAGGCCCCATACATACACCTCTCTAGGCAGTGTGCATGACTTCGGGGACAGCTTCCTGCTGCCAGCCTTGGTTTTGTGCTCTGGGGGTCATGAGAGGATGTTGGTGTTTTCTTAATCATGAGTACCAGGTGTGGAGCAGAGTAAGGACCAAGCCAGGAAGCCATTGGAGAGCTAGCATTAGGATACTGTAATGGCTATGATGACTAGTGAACTGGAGCATCATAGTTCAAAGCTGGAAGGTGACTGTGATCACAGCGAGACAGAAATGAACTGAGATACCTGGTCTGGAGGCTATGGGCAGACAGCTGGGTATGCACATCCTTCTGTGGGTCACTGACAGTCAGGTCAGAGGGTTTAACAGGAAGATCAAGATGAAGCCTCAGGTGCAAAATTTCCTCAATTAAATTTATAAACTGGCTCTTATCTGTGTTGCTTCAGTAACTGAGAACCCATGATCTGTACTGGAGTCAGAGGTGATGTGTGAGTAAGGACCCCTTTCTTTCTTGCTATGTTAAGAAGAAGCTACAGTAGGAGCACTCAGGATCAAACCGGTAGCGCTGTGTCTAAGTACCTAGGTCTCTGCTCCCCTAACAGGGACTTGCAAATATTTGAGCCGTGAGACAGACAAGATGCAACAAGAAGGGAAAAATACCCAGGATACCGAATTGCTCTGAAAGCCTGAGGAGACCTGGTGACTGAACGCGCATGTAAAGCAGGGTAATGCTGCAGTCGCCATGGCAGCATCTCAGAATTGTACAGTAATATTTCGAAAGTAATAGAAATTCTAATTTTTCAGCCTTAACCCATCAGATCAGTTTTACTATAAATACCCACACTGTCCAGCCTCTAAAGGGCTAAAGCTGACATGTATTTTAAGACTGTCCAACCAAAGACTTAAGAATGCAGTTTATAATCTCTGCCAAAATACACTCCTTCAATTAGGAGAACAGAAGGATTTTGATTTTCAGCAGGCAAAATCAAGGAAATACAGACATTATGAGAAGAATGTGATCTGTACTTCCTCATGTGCCTGGATTGTGGTAGCCTCCATTTGCCCAGCCTCTGAAAACACTAGGGCATTGTAGGCATGTACACAGGCACGGTTCTTAATATAACTAGCTATACTATAGATCAACTACAGCTATGAAGGAAAGGAAAGAATATATACAATAGCCAAAATTGGAGTGAAGCATTAGATTCCTTTAATAAACTTAAACTCAGAGTCTCTGAGGGCTGCCCTTTGAAACCAATGAGAAATTTAAATTAGCTTATTTGGCAAGACCAAACAAGACATCATATAAGCATCTTGTAAGAGAAATCTCCCATGCATTGTAATGACCTTGCAGACCCTCCAAGCGTCTCATCCAGTCCTGCTGTCTCCATTTTGCTGTCTGACAGATGTGCAGATGGACCCCACCTAGCCTCTGAGGTAGCTGACTCCAGCCCCAAAGCTTTGTAACTGCAGTACCTTGACTTTCTGTTTGAGCTAGGTACTCACCCAGGCTGGATTAACTGTATTTTCTCCTCCAGCTGAGGACGTCTGGCTCTAGACTTCAGTGTATATACAAGAGGGAAGAACTAGCATTTTCTGGTCCTTGCTTTCCTTACCGTGTTGTAGAAGCCATTTCTGCATGAGTTTGTGGGAATGGTCTCTGTGGATGCCCATGCATATGGATGGAGAAATAGTTACCAGGAAACAAGAGGCTGAAAAAGGGCAAACTCCCATTGAGATGTAAAGTGTAAAAGTTTCCAAAGAGCTGATAAGTGCCAGAGATTTATGATGCTATTGAATCCACAAGAACTGATAAACTCAGGACACAAAAAGGTTGCTGAATCTGTCTGAAGCCATGAACATACACTGGAGCATACTCAGACCACATCTAAGAAGGTGGTAGCTGCTCTACGCAGACAAAAACTACACGCTTGGATGCACACCTGGTGAACCAAGGGAGTCCAAGGGTTTTGCTGAACACACTAGTGTCAACATGAGCCTCCATGCCTGTAGAACCAGCTGAGCTCAGCCCACCAGACAGGTAACAAGGAGCATGTGTGCATGCTCAAGAAAGTAATTGAATGTACGCTGTGATAGAGTCTGGTCCCCATAATAACAGCTGGATTCCATTCAGAATAACAATTTAATTGGGAAAAGGTGTTCTAATGGACATCAACTGTGATCTGTGTCTCCACCTGACTTTATCCGCTGTTGGGGAAAGTCACAATAATATTGTGGGAGCTGCTGAAAAGTTATCCCTGGAAAACACGCCCTTATTCCTCAATGTGCAAGCATAATTACTGTGCTAAGCTGTAACTCCTGTTGAAGTTATTTACGTTTGCTGTGTAACTCTATGTGCAGATGCTATTGGGTCTGAAATACTCTATTGTCATAGACCAGATTTTCTAACGCCACTCCCAGTTTTGCCCCTGCATCAGGCCACTTGGATACCTGAGCCCCAGGCTGCTCTTACAGATTGGGTGCTGTGAAGCCCAGATGAGAAATGGTTTGGACAGACAGGAAGCAGTCTCCCCTATAAACACCATGAGCCCAGTCTTACCCTCTGACTGAAAGCAAGGGGCTACAGTCTGTCTGTCAGGTATGACAGCTCTGACCCATGCTAGGATTGCTACTTAAAAATAGCTCCTCATGCTCTTGGTACGTTGTGTGTTTCCATCTGTAGTAGCAGATACTTCACAGCCAACACTTTAGAAAAGAAGAGCATCTCACTCTTTCCAGTCTCCGCAGGAACATCCAGGTGTTGCTGGCAGCTTTGCTGCTAATTACACTTATAACCAAAGCAAAATGAAATAAACAGAGCATGAGGTAATTGGAAAGTGCTGAGAATGTCAGGTAAACAAGAGGGTAATCAATAAACAAATACTTCTAACAACTGTTTCTGTGGAAATTGGACACTCTAATTATCAAGCGGGGATACCAGCTTGGTGTCTCAGGTGCTGGCCTGAGCCCAAAATCTGCTCGGTACTCGCCACTCTTTCCCAATGCAGTCAGTGCTTCTAGGATTAGACCCATTTGTGCTTGCAATTAAATGGGAAAGAAGGGTTTGTCAAATGCTCATGAAGAAGAGATGTGGGGATTCCTTCCATCCAGTAGGAGGCTGCAGCCGTCTTGATAAGACATGGCATCCAAATAAGAAAGAGCAGGAAATGACACAATAGTTTGAAGACAGTGTAGACTGACAGCCATGATACTTGAGGGGATACCCCTTGGTCTCCAAGATGCCCCGTGTTATATCTGCTGCCCTGTGCAGTTGCTTCAGCTGTCCCGAATATGTATGTACAGTCAGCATACACTGAGCAAAGGTAAATGCCAGTGATCAGGTTTTGATCAATCTTCCCATTGAACCCACAGTCCTGGTTTACATGCCGTCACTCCTTTGGGCTTGTGTGTGAGTCTCCATCAGCTCTCAGGTGCTCACTGCAGGTCTGAACAGTGGTTGACATTGCTCCATCATGAATTATCACTGTGGTACCTTGGGCAGCCCCAGCAGAAATCTGTGTGCTCAACCTCTGTACAAGAGACCTTTACCGTTAGCAGTGCATGCACATCTCAGCCCTCAGAGCTGCCTTTGCCTGCCTTTCATCTATAGCCACATCACACCCCCTTTGCCGCTTCCACCATCACCCATGTGTCTGTGGCTGCTTTGTAAACACAAGATCCTTTTCCCTTCGAGACTGGATTTGCCTTGGGAAGGTCTCCCTGCAGCTGGGGTTTTCCTGTGGTTCTGTCCCTCTCCTTTAGCTGCAGTGAGGGGGCTGCAGTAGAAGCTGCGCTCCCTCCTTCACCTGGTGTCAGTCCCACTGTGACACACAGCCGTGGGTCTGCCCATCCCCAGCCCACCAGTACCACCTCCCCAGGCCCTGGCAAGGAGGCAGGAGGACTGAAATGCCAGCCCATGGGGAAATGTGAAGGGCAGCCTGGTAGCATGGAGGTCACCGTCTGAGATGTGGCCAGCACAAATGATAACAGCAGCACCACCCAATAGCTTCCACCCGAGGAGCAGGAGAGGAGGAAGAAAGCTCATATTATTGCATCTAAACACAAGCCAAATGATCACCTGTGGTCGTTTTCAAGCAGAAAATTTAGATGTGGTTTTAGTCTTTTCTATTTGTACCACAGATGGTGAATACAATTGCCCAGCTTGTCCCATTTCTCTGCTGTGTTTTCTACACATATTCCCCCCTTTATGGTGCCAGTGATATTCTCCCCCAAACCTGAGCTGATTCTGAGTTACAACACATTCAGTTATGGAAAAAAGCAGGCATGTAAGAAAGTAGGAAGGTCACGGTTTCAAAAGCAAGTCCCTGTCCCTCCTACTTGTTATAAACCCTCTTTTTCAAATCTTCTGTCTCTCCAGGGGCTGTTTCTACTGTGTTGTTTGTACACCATCTGGCATCATCAAACACAAGCGTGGAAATCTTGTCATTACCACTGTATAAATGCTTTTAAAAATGTCCTTGATTTAGGAGAAATTCTCTCTGTTTATATCCTAAGATCTGACATTTTTGATACTTAAAACATATGTAGCAGAAAAATCTACATCTGTATGCATTTCTGTATAAGACATGAAAAAATGTGCAAAGAAAGAGCAAAGAAATTTCACAGTTCCAGCAATACTTGCAGTTACATATTCTTTCTTAATCCTCAGGTCAATCTGGAGCACTGATATGCTCAGTCAGAAAATTCTGATCAAAGCAAACCTTAGCTCCCAGCTCAACGTTAAGACCTAAAAAACTGCATGTTGATTTAAACCAAGCAAGCACACCCTAGAGGTAAATATGAAATGCCACAGCTTCATACAGGGTTGAGTTTAATAATACGAGCATGAAACACAATGCAGGAAAACATTAATAACAAAAAAATCAGAATCTTTCTCTAAAAAGTGCTGCCTGTCACATGTTTATACTTATTTTAGACAGGGATTTGTTATTCACAGAAGAAAAGCTGTGAAAATATATTCATGCTTTTAGCTGTTAAAAGCACCTTGGAGGATTCAAGGGAGACAAATAAGTGCTTTTTTTGTCAGCTGGGTACAGGGTGGGGGAGCTCTGCCTATGTCTGGTTTGGGAACCTCAGAGAGCTGCTCATTTTAGGACAACTCAAGGACTGAATCACAGGGCATCACTCTTTATCTTATTTTACTTCAGTTCTCCTTGGACAGGCTCCAGGACCTGCAGGGTCCCTGTTTTCTGCTGGTGCTGCCTACTGCTTGCTTCCCCTCCTTGCAAAGCCTGGTTCTAGCCCTGCAGTATCACCCACCGCAGTAGTCGGTGGAAAGCAGTCTGTTTCGTTGGACTCCTAACTAATCCCTGGTGCCTAAATGCCGCAGAGTCCTTGTTCCCAGACACCAGTCACACCAATTGGCTCCCCTGGGTGTCTCACAGCAGTGGTGTTGATGCAGGCTGCAGTGTCCCCCTGCCCTTCCTGCAAGGAGCCAGCATTCACTGCGACATTCTCCATCTCTCATCCCCCCTTCTGCCCTTCACAAAACCTCTGACACCCCACATGTGCCCATCTCTGCTGTTCTGCAGCTACTGCCAAGCACCCGTGCTCACCTCGGGAGGGGTCACATAAGAAATTCCTCTTCCTTCCAGATCCATAGAGGCTTTCCTGATGAAATCAACCTATGCCCATTGACCTCAAGTTTCCTACAAACCCAGGGCTTCTGGCTCAGGTGGGCTTTGCATTTTCGGCACACATGGTCCTGGGATGGGTTTTTGATGCAGGGAACAGCTCAGAGAGAATTGGCACTATTTGGATTTCCATGTCTCTGGTGGTGATGCAGCATTTAAGCATTAATTTGTTCTGCATGAATTTGCACAGGAGGCAAACACAGAGGTCAGACTCTGCCACGCTGAATCACGAGGGCCCCTTAGTTCTGCCTGCCTGCCAATCAAGGTTAATAAGAGCTGGCAAGCTCCAGAGGCCCAGTTACACTCATTGCTTTAAAATCTCTCAAAGGCCACATTGGCTATGATGAGCAGAATCAACTGTGCTGGTCTCACTGGAGTTACATTTGCTTGCCACAGTTGTCAGTTTGTCTGTTAAATAGATGGACCTGCTGCTGAAATAAAACATCTTTTTTAGGTCAATATTGATTTAAGCTGAAATGGCGTTGAAATGGGGATTGATAGCACTTGAATAAATGGACCAATAGAACCTCTGCTTGTGTTGCAGTTTCTATATTGGCACTTCAACATCTGCAGTGCAAAGAAAGTTTTAGGACTGAATGAAATCTCATTCTGCTGTGGCTGACACTAGACAGCCCCATGACATGAGGACTGAAGGGATCAGCCTTCCTTTCACACTGGAGAGGTTGCAAAAAAACATTATCATTAAACAGAATTCCTGCTCCATCAAGTAAATCTATGGAGCACCTGGGAACCCTGTGCTTCACACCCGAGCTGAACTTCTCAAGTCTGCATTGTTGAACTACAGCACAAGGCCCATACTCTCTCCAGAATGAAGGCAGTATTCGAGTTCCAGAGCACAGCCCCACAGCCGTTGCCTGTGCCCTACATGCTCAGAAGTCACAAGCCCCTAAGCTCTCGCTACTAGAGCTCTTGGTGTTCTGCTACTGCCCATGCCCAAAATAGCTTCCTTATTGCATGGCTGGATGTCTCTGTGATTATCTTACATCTGCACTTTGGAATCTCTTCAGCTTAATCCTCCACACACCACGCAGGCATAGCCCAGCATAGCTAGCACAGGTAAGGGCTGTCCTGAGTTCAGGATAAAACTTAAATGTCACTTCATTTCAAACCAGCAACAGTGCTGCTAAGAGAAGAATATGGAGAGATCGTGCACTTTCTCTGAAGGCTGGGAGTATGAATGTAGTGTTGTCTGTGCTTTAAAAGAACAAGTCCACTGCCTGTTCTGAAAAAGGTGTCTCAGATGTTTAAATCCAAAGTGTGTATGGAGCGTTGAATACCCGGCTTTACATTGGCACCAGTCTCGGGTTCCAGAGAAGTGTCTGCATTTAGGGGTGACAGCAGGACTTCTCCTCAACATTTCTGCCATAGAATCTTGTTTGAAGGTGGTTCACTGTCCCAGCACACCTCAGCAGAGCCCATCTGTGCAAAGCCAGTCAGGATGGAGAAGATGGCAGCAAAATACCATGTAGGAGTTCCCAACAGGGTGCCTAAGGGCCAGAGGCCCTCATCCTGACACCAAGGCAGGGCAGGAGAATAATCCTCTGGGCTACATGAGAATATGAGGTGTATTTTCACCTGCTGGGCATAAGGAGCAGCGCCAAGTAATTGCAGAGCAGTGATGTTCTGGAGGAGTGTGTTCATGCTGCTGCTCATCATTAACCTGCCCTCTCAGCCTGGACACAGGGCAGCCTTTTGTATACCAAATACTGATCTCAAAGAAGGCATATGTAGCCCAGACTCTTTCCTGGCCAAACATATGCAGACACTGCTGTTACAGCAAAGGCTCTGTGGTGATGTTACATTAAGAAGAGCCTGTGTAGGAGGGAGCAGGGAACCACTTTGCACTCAGTGCTAATGCTTTTGGCTAAGCATAATCCAGCTGAAGGCTTTTTCAGCACAGCAGAGTTCAGTGGAGGACTAGCTGAGTGTGCTGGTTCAGAGGGCACTAATGCAATTGTGTGATTAATTTACATCTGTGCTTTTGTTTGCTCTGAAGGCTGCGTTCGGAGGAGAGAGGCAGCGGGATGCGGTCAGTCGCTCCTACAGTGCTCACTGTCCTCTGACAAAGAGGACTCCTGGTCTCTGAGAGCTGTCTCCTTCAAAGCAAGGATGAGTCACTGTCCCTAGGTAAATAGCGAGCATTATGATGATACTTAAGACTAAAAGACAGTGAGGTGGAACAAACAAGGTAATTTCTGAAAACATATTTATTTCAAAGGTACTTATTGGGCTTAATCTTTCTTCCACTGATGTTAATGAAAGTTAGGCATTGACAAAAGGCACCGCAGCGTTTGTAATGTATTTTGACATCTGTGGATGAAAGGTTCTAAATAATAGCTAAGGATTATGTATTCCTCGGTGAAAACATGAGCTAGCCTGCTGGATAAATTAATAAGCACATTGTTATGTAAGTATGGTAAAATGCTTCTGATGCTTCATGCCTACACTTGACATTTTGACAAAAGGAAGCTGAGGATTTGTTTATTTCGTTTTATTATTTTCTTTATTTTAGTTTAGTTTAGTTTGGTTCATCTTAGTTTAGTTTAGTTAAATTTCATACTTGTAAGGCTTGCTTGAAAAATCTCCAAGTGCTTTCTAGTTTTAAGACATTCAATTTCCAAACAGAGACAAATATTGTTTCACAGGTAGAGAAACTGAGGTATGCAAAAGATCACTGAGACTTCACTGTCACGGGATCTGTGAACTAAAGGCTGGACCCCTGGTCAATACAAAGATACAGGAAGAGATGTTTAATCAATCTCACCATGTAAAAACCTCAAAACGGTCTCACAAAAACAAAGGCACCTTCATGGTATAAAAATACCAGAAAAGAGATGCTTTCGGGGTTTAGATAGTAATGGCCAAGAAAATTTACCATGCACTCACTGTGGAATAGTTTGCACTCTACCCTAATTCTCACCACAAACACTACAAGCATGGAAGACCCCAGATGGCTTTCTGTGCCATGTGGGATACAGGTTCCTGTCTCTGGGGGTTTCACCATTTATTTCTCAAAGCTTCTTAGGTTTTTCTCACCTCCCCACACACATGAGTTTACCACTGGAGACACTGTATAGCATTGCCAGTGCATGCTAAAGCCTGTCTTTGCATTCCAGCTCCAACTGCTAAGTGCCACCTTTCTTTCTTCTTTCATCTAGATCCCTGAACTTTAAGCACTTGTACAGCGGTCCTCACTGTGGTGCAGGAGCATCACTTAAACACCAAACTTGATCTCAGAGCTGAAATGTCTAGTACCTGAAAGTGGTACTTAGTGGTAAGACAAACTTGAAATCTGTTTTCAAGCATTAGACTGCTCGGTACATAAATGACTGGTGTTTGCTACTAAATGCTAGACAGCCTAGTATGGAGTATTTATAGCAGATCACAAAATGTATCACAAAGTGGTTCTGTTTTCCAGGTGCAGCTTACATCCTTCCTGTAAAGGAAGCCCACAGAAATGACCAAACACTGAAACTGGTTACCACAGGACAAACTCCAGTGCTTCCAGCTTATTCTGGTATTGGATTTTCTGCATCTCCAGCAACTCCACAATCATTCTTCTGGACTTGGGAAAAATGAAGATTAAAAGGTCACTCTCCAGTGGATGACAGTTTCCTTCTAGAGCTGAAGAGGGGTTTGTTTTGTTTTTCTTTTTCATTTTTCCCTAAAATTTAGAGATCTGTGCTGAAAGAGTGAAAGAGTTCAGTACCCTGACTTCCGTTCCTGGACCCTGGCCCACAAAGACTACTTTGAATTCTAAGCAACAACACGTGAGCTTTTTAAAAGGCTTATTCCATAATGACATTACACAGACTGGACATCCTGCCTTTCAGATGTTTGACTGGCAACTAAGGGAAAAACAAGTGATGCAACATCAAGTCACAGAACAGCATAAATAAGCAAACAGACAAGAAAAATTAACAACCAAGGAAACCTTGTGGTATTTCCCTCCATCCTGTTTTCTGGTCCACCTGAATTTACTGCTGTTTTCCTGTGGGAATGAGGGTTGGTGTGATAGTGCCATCTCTTCGTTATGTCTCTTGATATGCCTTCCAATTTCCGTGACATTTGGCAGGAAGGAAATGGTCTGAAGGAGACAATGTTTCCACAACAACCTCATAAGCAGAGGTGTTTCTGTGCAGGAGGCCAGCTCCAAGTCCATTTGACTGGGAAGGAGTCGTACTAGGAATCTCACACACTGTTAGAGTGCAGAGGAGTCAAGTGATGAAGTGGTTTTATACATGCCAACCATGGATAAAACTCAAGAATTCATGCCTTCTTCTGTACTAAAACAGTCACCTTGGGAATTCAGGTCTGCCTAGTCCTGGTGCTCAGGGATCCGCTTGTTCCCTGCCTTTTTGAAATGCTTTACCCACTTAGATGACTCATGGGGACAAGGGCTCTCTCTTAAATAATGTCCATACCTAGCACAGTGAGTACCCGTCTCGGCTGAGTCAAGGACTCTTTCACAATGAATGCAATTATGCATTGATGAAACCTGCTTGCTATGAAACCATAATACTCAGATCAATCAGGTCGATCACTAATCTTCCTTCTCTCTGATACAGTTAATGGAGATGCTGCCATCAATTACCACTCTGATATTACTGAGAAGAATTATATATTACCACAGGAAGTGAAAAAAAGAAACCCAGCAGGTGAAGGCGAGACTGCAACTCATTCCGTCATAGTGGAGACTTTGATTCTCCTTTAAGTTTTTCATAACAGACATTTAATGAACAAAGAATGGGTGAAGTTGGTATGATGGGCTGGCAGTTCTAGATTGCACCTCATTTGCTTGGTGGTAAGGGAGTATAAAAACCAAGAGTAAAAGAAAACTGGGTGTTTCTCTGGTTTTCAGAGAAGAGGAATGTTCATTCCCACATGCATGTTGTCTTCAATGACCATTGTGGTCATTGGTGTCAAATGCTTCTGTTGTCAAGTTTTCCTGTGCAAAGAGAGTGTCTGGCTGCTGGAGCAGCAGCAGCAGCAGCAGCTGTTGCAGGCAGCACAACTTGGGATGCCTCCTGTAGGTCACAGCTCATGGGTTGCTGCAGACAGCCTAGGCCCTGTTGCTGGGCTTTTCCTTAGCCTTTAAACACATACTCTGGTGTGGGGTGATTCTCTCCGTGCACAGTTACAGCAGAGAGCAGTGCTTCCCTCCTCATGGCACAGTAACTACCATGTAGCTCGCTTCCCTGCATCTCTCTCTCTCTCTTCCTCTCAAAAATAGCTGCAGACAGAAAGCAGTCACTTAAGCAATTCTGTTGGCAAGATGAGCTCTGTGTTGCTGACCTTTTCCCATTCTTGGGAGACCAAACAGACCTTTTGTCTCCTGCTCTGCCCTGGCAAATGCACCGTCTGCTTGTGTGAGACCAGCCTCTTGTCACCCCAGCTGTGATGCTGCTCTGCCAGCATCACCTCCCTTTCTCTGCATTTCCCTCCCCTGTGTCTGCCCCTCTCTTACCAGCTCCTTTGCCCACACAAGCCCTGGGTGGTTTCTCCACATGCCATGTTCCATCTCTCCCCTTCCCAGTGCAGCTCCCACTCAGCCCCTTTCCAAGGGCGCTCAGCCTGCTGGCTGCAGTGACCTTTCAAGCACATGTAGTGCTGTGTGTGCTGCAGAGACATGCTTCCCTCCACGTGTTGGCACAGCCTCTCATAAACTTCTGACCCTTGCTTAGCCCTCCACCATCCCCTGGCAGAAACAATGGCAGGGTTCTTCACCTGGGTTTAGTTACCAGGGCTGGGGACTGCCAGGGAACCGTGTTGCAGCTCTGATTACACTTACATGGGAGTACTCTTAGGGCAGAAGCTGCCATTTTCTTCCTGTTTGCATTTGTTTTCTGGGCTGGTTTCCCTCTTCTTTCATGCGTGTGTTGGTTCAGTTTTTCCCTATTATTTGTCTTTAGTTTGCTGCTCAAGATCTACATGTGAAAGCTACATCCGTTGTACTGATACAGCACAGTGCTCCCTGAGCTGTATAAGAAGTCTGTGTTACAGATGAAGGCAATGAAGAGCATAGAAACAGAAAAGGGTGACTGCAGTGCTTTTGGGAGAGTGGGGAGAAGGCAAAAGCAGCAAGTCCATGTGTTTAAGCTGGAAACCTGATGAAAGAAGTTATGTCTTCCTTGATTCCTATTTCTCTAGTTGTTTTGTTTTGGGTTTCATCATAAGTGATCTGCTCAAACCCCTAAAGTTTTGCTGTGCCCCTTTATCCTCCTATGCCTCTTCCTTCTCTCTGTTTAACCAGTGCATTTATGGGGAGGCTGAAGCCCAGATAAGGTTCTCCTTGCATCAAAGTCCTTGA
Organism: Neopsephotus bourkii; assembly: GCF_033783945.1. Classification (NCBI taxonomy): domain Eukaryota; kingdom Metazoa; phylum Chordata; class Aves; order Psittaciformes; family Psittacidae; genus Neopsephotus; species Neopsephotus bourkii. Next base: position 3,122,105 of record NW_026901490.1, read on the forward strand.
CATCTACCAGACTAATAGTGAGATGGAGCTTGTGAGCTTGGGGCTTCCTTCTTTCCAACAGATATCCTCCTTGCAAGCATCAGCTTGAAAATGTTTTCCAACAGAAACCCCTTTTAGCTGCTTCTTTCTTGGACTCTGGCACTGCTTCCCTTAAACCCCTTGCTTGTTGGCTGTTGTAGTTTCTGCCAGGCAAATGCCACAGAGGGACAAACAGGTCCCTTGCACATTGCCTCCTTCCCATCACCTTGCAGTCACTTGGCACCCCTGGGGCTGCACCAGACTGCATTGCTGCAGCAAGTTTGCCACTCCAGAGGTAGAAGAGCTGGCCTCATTGCTCCTTGGAAATAGAAGTGAAGACTCAGCTTCCTGAAGCTGTCTCAGTTGCCTCTGAGGGGCCTGGGTAGAGAAGCTGCAGCAATTCTTCCAAGAATGCCCTTAGTGAGTACATCGTCATGGGGAAGGCTGGACCCAAGGAAGGACACACACGCTTCTCCTTACGTGGGCTTAAAGCTGGGGTGGACGTCAGCCTCTCCTATTCTTATGTCAGTCACAGCAAACCATAATGCTCACAAGCCCAGTGCTATCTTGTTTCCCCCTGGGGCTGCCATTTGCCCTCTATGAGAGAACAAGCTCAGATTTCATTGAAAACCAAATCCACAGGATATTTCTTGCTGTTACAGAACAGACAGAACACTCTGGATTGTTTAGAATAACACAGGTACAACCTGGTTTATATTTACAGTTGCTTGTTTTGGAAGTGAGGCTGACTCAGGAATTTCTGTCAACTTGGCAAAATCCTTCAGCTTCTACCAGCTGGGCTATGCCTCATGCCTCAGCCTCTGAATATTTGCTTTGCTCTGGACCTGTATTCCTTCAATGCAGATTATAGGGAGGACACATAGTTATTTGTTTCTTTTCTACCTGGAAAAGTATTTTCCTTTTGTATTGTTCAATGTTATCTAAGTAATGGCTACTCTCTCTTGGTAGCATGTTGAAACAAAAGTTGATTCTGCAGACAACAACACACAACATTCAACATGTAATCTATTTATCTCCATCCAGACACTATGGCCTTGGAGCAAACGTGTTAGACCACAGCACTGTGGGGCAGTAATACTAGTTGTAGTTACTGGCTTTAACAGAGTATGTTTACAAAGCAGCTGTTTGATTCTCTTCATTTCTATTTCCATTTAAACTTGATACCCTATTTTTTTCACAGAGCAGGTGCCACAGCTTTAATAACGGTGACGCAGTATCTCATTGCCCAAAGAAAAGAAAAGAAAAGGACAGGAAAAATTTCCAGTTTATTGTCAGCTTTCATGAGAGAGCTTGCAGACAGAGCAGGAAGTGCAGTCAGGCTCAGGAAACTGGTGAGGAATACAGATAAATGTTAAATAAATTATTACTTATGTATTATTAAAAATAAGTCACACTTCTATAGCTCGTCTCAGGTAATGAACTCGAAGCCATTCATAATTAATTTCACAGCGCCATGTAGGTGAAGGAACTATGCCAATTAGTTTTTATGAGCGAAGAGCTGTGACGTTGAGAAGTGACGCATTTAAAGTCATGTAGACCCCCTTTGAACAGCACCGGGGAGTTTTTCCTGAAGATCACTCCACCAGGTGAGTAAGGGGGTCGGGCAGTCTGGTTGATTTTCCAGGTTTTAAGCTTCTGGAGCTGGCACCATCCCTCTGTCCTGGGTTTGGTTGGAGTCTGGCCCAAGGGGGTCTCCAGATGTGCCCACTGAGGCATTGACCCAGCATCCCTAAATCTATGGGATATGCTCATCATCCCAAAACCTGGATTTGCCAAAAAGGTGTCTCACAGTACAATGCTGCAACAGGGCACTGAGAGCTTGTGTCACTGCTGTTGGAGCCTGAGAAATTGTAATGCTGCACAGAAGAGATAACAAAAGGACAAATACTGATTTAACTCCTGGGCAGTGGAGCTGCATCTGCCGAGACTGGAAGCTCTTGTGCCACATGCTGACAGGAGGCAGCAGGGCAGTACTTGTCTGATCTGCTTATATGCAGAAGGAAAAAGCATTCACCTGCTGCTGAACCCAACGAGAAAAGTAAAATCCTACCCCGAATCATTTCCAACGTGGTATTTTCCAAACCAAAAGCAATGACATTTGCTGGTATACTGACAACATGAACGTTACGCGTAACACAACTCAGTATTTTCTCAGAGCTGAAGTCAACTGTGAAGCCCCTATTACTGCCACTTTCGTAAGCTGCATTTCAGAGTGCTGTGGGAAGCCACAGTTTGGGAAACGTCATTGTTAGAGAATCTGAGCCCCAGGAGCCCAGGAGAGCATGGCGTGCCCTCCTTTCCCCTGCACTGCTTGCATTTCCAAATGCCAGATGCTTCTTTTTCTCAGCTTTCAGCCTCATTTTATTTCTCATTGGCAACTGAGTCAAATTGCACTGTAGATGTGGTATCCTGTGACTGTGCTCCTTATTGGGCAACGGCAATCTTTCTGTGAAACAACATGTCCAAATACCATCCTTGCCCAGACGAAGGTATACCTGGTACCTTCTGCTCCAGCTCACTGTGTCACACAGGGAGCAGCAGTGAGACCCTGGAGCCAGAAAATGCTATTTTTGGTTCTGTGCTTTGGATGTGTATCTTTTTTTCCCCATCTCCTAAAGCTGTGTTTATTATCGAGTCACGTTTCAAAGAAGCAATTGATTCCTGCACTTAAAACACTTCCCCAGAAAGTGGTGGGCTTTCTTAATAAAGTGACAGGTAGGAAAGATCCTGGAAAATTATCGTTGCTTCCTTCTCATTTTACTTTTACTCAAGCTGTTCCTTGTTGTACCTGCATCGTCCAGAGATGCATGGATGTTGCCTCCAGTGCTGGATTGTGAAGGGCCCAGGGAGCCTCAGGGAAGAGGATGATCATGATGAATGCACACCTTCTCTTGGGGCCAGAGAGGTTCCTGCAGGAGGTGAGATCCAAATGGTGAAAACAGGCGATACACTATTCAGACAGCAGCAGAGGATCTGTCAGGACTCCAGCTGCTGATGGTGAACTCTGGTTCTCACAAGGGTTTATATATTTTGTGAACGTGAGCTTTAGCTGCACTAAATACGCAGTTCCTTCCTCAAAGCAACATCCTTTTCATATGAATTATTCTCTTAGTTCCTCTCCGGCAGGCTTCTACTGACTTAGGGGTTAAATATGCTACAAAAACTGCCCATGAAATGGACTACATGAAGATTTAATGAATATTGTGATATTCTTAATAATCTGGTGGGTAGTTCACTCTTATCTTTGTGTGTGTGTGGAAGAGCATGAAAAGAGGAAATCTGTGATGAGTAATGGCCATATGAATAATTTATTTGACAGAAAAGGATTTTGTATCTTGACAAAAATCTTGTATCCCTATGAAAGCAGAAGTTCCCGAGGCAGCACAGTTTGCCTCTAGGGCAATATGCTTTCTTCTTATCTTCGGTTCTCATTTTCTACCAATGATCTTATTTACTCTCTCAGAATTCATCATTAATAATCACTTGTCAGGAGTTTCCCAACTCTACCAACAATTATTTTGCTATTCTGCATCATATATTTCCAGGGTGAGCAATAGACCATAGATTCCATGTTTGCTAATAAAGCTCTGGAAAAGAAAATAAGCAGAATGGATGTAAGCTCTGAACAACAGAATGAGGTACAGGTTTGGGATTTGTATTTTTACCAAGTGAAAAATGACATTAGGATTAGACAGAATTTTTTTGCTGAAAATAAGAAAAGGTTACCTCAACTTTTTTGCAGTTACAGGACAGTATTCAAAAGAGGTATTTTTATCCACATCAGGGAGCCATCCAGGGTTTATGCAGATTTGACATTTCATTCTTTCCTCTCTGTTTGTATCCAGAGCCCTGGGTGAACAGCCTCCCTTTTGCTTGCTCTCTCCAAATATCTTTGTCTGGGCAGCTGTTGATTCAGGCCCTGTGAATAAATAAAATGAAGAGGACTTCCTGCATGATCTAAAAAGAAATGCTATTTTCTGACTCCTGACTTGCCATTTGTAGTGTTAGCAATATCTTACTGAGACAAACAAACCGCATGCTTCATATTAGCTTTGCACTCGGAAAAGCTACAGCAAGTGAACTTTCCTGACATTAATGGGAGGTGATGGCAGGCAAGGGAAGGTGCTGCCTTTGTCCAAGAGGAGAAGCACTGCAAGCAAGCGTGCCCGCAGTGCTCCAGCTTCCCTCACAGCTTTTGTTCTCCCAGTGCTTGCGAGTGTTACTAAGGGAAATCAAAGACAAAATCCTTTAAGGAATTCAGTCCTGTCACCCCTCCGTGCGCGCACACACACACACACACACACACACTGCCTCTCAGCATCACTTAAGGAGGACTATTCACCCAAATACCCCAGTGATCACTGTCTGCAAGCATTGAAAAAGGGTGTCAGCTGACAGAAAATGCATCCATTTATAATAATACTAGCAGCAACAGTCTCGTTAGCTTCATTTTACACATATGGAAAAGGGAGGCATGGAAAAGTAAGTGCTGAAGCTGGGAGCATCACCCGGCACTGGGATACAGGTGCAGGTGCTTCTTGTTCCAGGTCTCTCTTCTAATGACTGGACCACATTACATGATCCCAACATGCAATTGCTATCTGATATTCCTTATTAAACATGACTAGAACTTGTCAGGAGAGCCTCACACAGTTCTTTGAGGTCCATATATCTTCACTGATCCTCAGTCATATTTGTGCTGACTCTTTCAGAGCATCAGGCAATTAGAATGAACACTCCTCAACTGGTAGCTCAGCATCTGTGTTTGTATGATCTAGCTCACCCATGCCCTGTTTACACCCCATTAACATGAAGGCTACTGCACCAACTGCACCCTGTACCTATGTTTTAGCTCCCATTCCTTTCAAGACAGTCCAGGCCTAGGAAGGAAGGAGACAAAAAGGACAAAATCATAGAGGCAATGTGGCACGCCGCTGTGCGACGATAGGAAGTGTTGGATACTGAGAGGTGCTCGTTATTTTAAGGTTGAAAGTGCTAAGAATATCGGGAAAAGTGTTGAGCATCTTCAGCATTTGCTGCCCTCAGCGGGAACAGACACTCAGCTTCTCTCAGCTGACACTAAGGGCTCACCAGGATCACCCTGATAATGAGCTCAGACAAATCCACGCTCCTAGGCTGGCGCACTGTAGGGAGATGTGGTAGCTGTTGAGCAGAAAGTGGAATGGACGCTGGCTTCAGCAGCCATAGAAGAAGCCTGGGAACCCGTGTGTTTTTGTTTAAATCACACATGCACAAATGCTCTGTGAAAAACAGCTTTGAAAGCTGAATGACACATTGAAGCTCCAGTCTCCAGGGCTGTGGGGGCTCCCTGGCCAGGCAGCCACTCCATCAGTCCTCCCTCTCTGCTCTGTGCTGGGGGTCAGCCAGCACAGAAGCTGCTGCTGATGTGGAAAGGTGCAATTGCAGGCGCCATGTGTGGGGCAGGAGAGCATATGGGTGAGTAGGAATCTTTGCCATGATGATTTGTTTTCAGTAATCTCTTCAGGGTCTCTTTGCTTTTTGCAAGCCAAGAGGGATGTGCAGGTGATGGGGAGGTGAGGATGCTGGGGTTTACATAGATCTGGAAGGACTCTTGTGTTTATTGTGCCCTCATTAACGCTCTTGAGGGGCACACTTCTGCCAGATCAAAGTACCTGAATAAGCACCACTTCAGTGCTATTTAGCACACAAGCTACAATATTTGAAATCAGAAAGAAACTTTCAGGCCCTCTCTCTGATCCAGGAAATACTTGGTGAAGTGATGTTGTTAATAGCTGACTTCAGATCTGCCTGCTATTTTACCTCCCTCCAACATTATCCAGGAGTAGAGTCACCACAGTTTCTTCTCATTTGTCCTGTGCTACGAACATGGCCCGTGTGTAACTGCCCAAAGCATGCCCCATGTCTTTTATGCTCTTTCCTGCCAGAGGAAACGTATTGCCACATGGCCTCCAGCAAGTCCCACTGCTCCAGCAAGAGCCCAAAGAACCTGCCTGCATGTCTGCAGCTTCCCTAGGACAAAGGAGTATTTGATAGAATACGGAAATGACTTGTGGGAACACCTAATGGGTACCAAGACACTATCTGTGAGCTTGGCAGCCCCATGTACTATTCTCAGTACAATCTTTTCCTTCCTTTATTCTCTCAGTCCTTTCTGATACTGCTTACGGTTTTTGTCCCCTATCTCTGCAGCAAGGTGCCATATCAAGACTCCTTCTCCCAGCATTACTTCCTCCATGGTTGCTGCTTGTTGGTGTGACAGATCCCTGGCTTCCAGCTGGCTTGTGTACATGTTAGAAATTGCAGAGACTTAAAATGGTCTGGAATTTCCAGTGTTAGAGCAGGAGGCAGTGGGGGTAGAGAAAAGTAAATACTGTTCATGTCTACTGTTGCGGTCTTCTAGACCTCCATAACACAGGAAAAGAACACGATTAAATCAGGTTACGAGGCTGGAAAATGATCACATTCCTGTTAGCCAGCATGATCAATTACACGACATCGAATTTTCTTTCCAAAGGTGTGCACAGGGCAAACCCAAAGCATCCAGCTGACGAGCCCAACCAAAATGGACTATTTGCTTTTCTCTACAAGCAAATGGCAAATCTGAACCAATTCCAGAGTCACTGGTGTCAAAGCTGGTCAGACATGGTGGCGACTTGAGCAGATGGAGCTGAAGCTTGTCTGAGGAATGCATTTCTTTGGAAAAAGCCAGGCTTACACAGTCAGCAGCTGGAGGAGGAAAGGAATGCTTTTGGTGTCACTCAGACCAAACTGCCTGGAAACAGAACATGAAGTCATGGAGAGTGCAAGTGCAGCATGGCAGGGTGACCACATCCTGAGAGAAAAGATGAAACTAGGTCATAAAAACTGAGAAAAGAGGAGAAACCGCACTTGTCCACCAGTTATTCCTAGGTTGCCTGCTAGTTCAGATCAAGTATCTGATCCAGAGACGCATTTTACAGTGATCTGAATGATCCCTACTTTCAGCTCACTTTCAAGAAAAAACTGTACATTTTTCAGTTCTTATTCCAGAAACTAAAGGTATTTCTCATGTCAGCTGTCGTGCCAGCCTGCTCCAGCCACAAAGCTGGGCTGTAACTTACAGCTCCCTTTCCTTACCTCACTGGTAGCGACATGCCAGCCAAGGGAAGTGGTGAGCAGCCTCCTGAGCTTTTGGGAGCTATGCAATCCCCTGGAGTATCATCCTAACAACTTTCTCTTAAGGGTAAGACAAGTCTTAAAGCAATGTCCTGGGCTGCCTGTTTTTCAAGTGCATTTTTAATTGATTAAAGCTTAATAAACCCTGACTGGAGATGCTATATTCATATGGAAGCTTATGCTGTAAGAGAGCAGCTCTGTGATTGGGATCACCACACGGTGGGTGGTTTCTTCTTGTCCCATGAGATGTTTGGCCTGAGAGTGCTCTCCTTTCTCAGCAGTTATAATGGGCTATCATATCTACTGCTTCTCTGCTGTAAGCACTTTCATCACCTAAGTAGAAATGAAAGCACTGGCACAGAACACTGAAATCAGGATTGTTTAAAATGTTCTTCTACTACAGGTATAATACGGAAGCACATCACTGACTACCTGCTGTGGGTATGAGTGGAAGAGTGCAAAAGCAGCTCTCATCTTTTTCTATCTAGCTCCTTTGCTGCTGTTAAAACAAAATTGTTATACTCAGCATGTCTGGTGATAGGAACTCCTGAAGGGGCAGAAAAATGTAATGACTGTGCCTAGCTGGCGTGATCTACTTGCTGAAACCCAGTTTCCTGGCTCTTAATGAGTTTGCCCTTTCCATAGCGCTGAGCAAGGTTAGCATCCTGCTGTTTCTTCTTGTGTCTCATTTCTAATGGCTACAAGACTTTGAAGCAGCATTACTGGTTTCATGGGCAATACCTGTCAAAAGCAAAGAGGAGATGGGGAAAACTCCACATATGTATGTGCCTGATATATTTGCATACACAGACAACGCATTATGTGTTGGGAAGAGCTTTTTACAATGAACTCATCAAAGTGTTGGGTTTTTTTTCCTGACATGTTCTATACAGTCCTAGTATCTGTCTATGAAGCCTTTTTCTGCTAAATCTTTATGAACCTTTTATAAACTAAGTGAGAGAAGGCTGCGCACTAAGCAGCTGCTGTAACCAACAGAACAAGATAAACACATTACTCTTACATTACAGATAACTCAGTTATTCAGTATAATTGTGGGTATGTTTGCTTGATAGTTTTTCAATAAAAACTGCTTTCTCTGGTGATGTATCTCCCAGATTTAACCCATGTAACAGATGCTTCTGAGCATTTGCACCGCCGGAGCATTCCTAAACTCTGAAAACACGAATAAGGAAGGTAGTAACACGACTATCGGAGCATGGGCTATTGTAGAGTGACTTAAGATACACGTCTGTCTTATGACCCTATGACTTGGATACCAGGCTTACTTGGCTTTTGCTTCACTCACTTCTAAGGCACAAGGAGAAACTTTGTTTTGTTTTCATTCATGGTGAAAGGGCATTCTGCATTCTACATCTGCCATCTGCTTGCTTGCTCCTAGTGATGGCTGGGAACAGTAAACTACTACTCCATGGCCTGCAGAGCTTGGCAGCGCAAAGTCAGTGTGCGTACACACAGGTATCTGCTGGGAACTGGAAGTTTGCAGCAGCCCTAGACCTTATACAAATTCCAACAACCAGAGAAAACTGGGCAGGCTGCCTCTTGTCCTGGACCTCTGATGATAGCTCACCCTTTCTTCAGGTCTGGCTCAACAGTGGCCTCATGCCCCACATTTTATACTGCTATATGCAATATAAAGTGTTTCTCATCTGTAAACATGCTAAATGGCAATTCTTACACTTCATCTGGAGTGGGTGAGGAACAGGGTGGGATCTCACAAAGCCTTTTACTCAGCTTATTTAGTTTCCTAGTAGGCAGCTGCTTTTCCCCTGCACTTACCATGAACTGATTTTTGACCTGCATTTCAGACTCTCTAGCTCTGTCCTTGCTGATGGGGCATAGCTGATACCTGCCAGTAAGTTTTCACAGCAACTGCTTCTTGTTTGGAATAAAATGTCATGTCCTAGTTTAGACAAGTGGGGTGATAAAAAGGGTTCTTCTAAGCTCTCTATTTCATGTTTCTACGGTACGGAAACATTGTATTTGGCCAAAATTAACCAACCATTTCACTGTATTTTATTTTCTACTCCCAAGTGGCTTTATAAATGCTGGTGGGACATAGATGGAGCTGTCCTACAGGTTAGAGGAAAAATTATTTCTATGCTACAGAAATGCTGCTTGCAATATTAAGGTCACACCATCCTAACATGATCCTACCACAGAGATGAATACAGATTCTGATGCAGTGTTGTGCTGTGCTGTCCTCAATTAACTGAAGGCAGTTTGCCCCAGGGCCTGACAACTCATCTGTTCGATGGAGCTCGCACTGAATTAACATACCACAGAATTGAAGGATTCTTCCATGACAAACAGCCTGCTCATTCAGCTGTTGTTTTGCTGTGGTGTTTTGATTTGATACCACGTTTGATTTCATTTGTACATGTGCTAGTCATGAAAAAATATTGTTGTAGCCTTGCTCTGAGGCATGAAAGGTCGACAAAGCAAATCGCTGCTGCCTTTTGGGGGAATTAAAATACACGATGTAAGACAGATTTGGAATGGCTTGCAGATGCTGCACATTAGGGAGCTAAAAATGTTTTAATCCTTATTTAGAACTTCGTGTGCTTGTGTGTGGGATGGACTTTTTAAAATCTTGTATAAAGGATTCCTTACCATACATGAGCCTTCTCCCTTTCAATCTCCACACATTCCCTAATATCAATAGAATAATCATGTCAGACCTACATTCTAAAGAGTACTCTCTGCTAGAGGGTTATTCAGATCATTAACTTGAGCAGTGATCACAGTAAGTAGGATCTTATAAGCACCTGGGAGAAACTACTGAGCTGCCACACTGGATTAAAAACTGAAGTTGCATTACTACTTTCTGTTCCCGTTCATGTAGAAACAATCTTATCCACTATGCAATTTAAAAATACTTTGTGATAATGACACTCAAAAATTCTCTGTCAAGACAAACCTTTTCTGGTAGCTTCCTAAGTTTAGCACTGCCAACTGGAAAGGCAGAAGTACTGTAGATCAAAGGATGGAACTTCCCTATAAGTTCTTCCTTTTCAGCAAACAGTAAAATCTTATTCAGGTAAGGAAAATTACTGATAAATAAGGCTCTCTCTTAATATAATTTCCATTAAAGATGTTGGAACTATTCAGCTAATAATGCTTTTGCATTCCCCAGCATGATGTGACACCAGTTACTGACAGTGTTTCTAACTGTTACCTACAGCCTGCTCTGTGGGAGAGCCTGTGGGTACATTTGTCTAAGCTCCCGAGCACCTGCCTTCACCAGCTCTAGAACAATCATGAAAAGATGAAAGTGGTGAAGTAATGAGTACTAAAATGAAGAAATAATATTCATAAGCATGTTTAGGGTTGCTTTCTAAGCCAAGATAAACCCTTAATACATCAGAGAAACAGGAAAAGATTTTTAACTGCCATTTCAGAATGCCTTAACCTCCCACATTTCTTAAAGGTCTTTTTAAAAGGTCATATTGCAAAATCATGCAAATTTATCCCTTTTAGTTAGAACACAAAGATATTTGACAGAGAAAGTCTTTGTTGCTATTCACAGTATTCTTGTAGTTAGGATGATTCAAATATTTATTTAGCAACAGTGCTTTTGTGGTAGTGCAGGTAACCACCCGATCAATGCCTTGTTCTCAACTATTAGTACTTAACTCTGCAAGCTTCTAAATATCCTTTTCCATAACTGAGATTAAGAATAAACTCTCCTGGGTAGAGAGGAACACACATATTTATGCTATTTTGTACCAGTTCTTTCAAAATATGTTAAGATAGCTGACTCTAATTTTCATGGCAGTGCAGATGTAATTTTAACTTTCATAAACAACACAAACCATACAAACTGGAATTTATTTAATTCATATAGTACAAGGAATATAATAACTTCTGCTTTACACATATATTGAATTGGTTTTAGGTATTTTAGTTTTAAAATTTAACATTCAGTAAGAATGTATATTATCAAAAGCCAAGTTTGAAGACCAGTTAGGAAGTACTTTACATCACTTGACAGATTGTCACACAGGAGTATTTAAAAACATTTTCTACAGAAAAGTCAGAAAAAATCCTTTAAAATGTTCATTAATATTAAATGGAGACTTACTCATATACCAGACAACTATTTCAGAGCTGTCATACTGGCAGCATCCTGACAATCCTGTAATCTCTTGTGTATGAGTTGCAACGTAACATTCTAGCTGCGTTTCAGTAGGTGTTACATTTTAAGATGACAGAAACTAATTAGGACTCTTAAACCTTTCCTGCTACTCAAACTAACACAGGCTTTGCCACAGGAATGCATTAAGTGCAGCTTATCTATTTGAGCTAGCAATTTCAAAAAGATGCATGGGACATTCTCTTTGGCTGTTTTTACATAATGAAAAATATGCTCATCAGAGCATAGCAAAGTGCTGCTTTAACTGTTTGATGAGCTGCTGTGTATCGACATGGCCTGGAAATGCTTCTTCTGACTTCTGAGCAGCTGTGTAACTCCTCTGCAGATCTCCAACCTGGAAGAAACACACAAACTCATTTTGTGAATCCAAGCACTGCAGTGTTTGCACCACGATTCTGTGCAGTGCGTTTCTGAGACTCACAAATGTTTAAACACAGCTGGTCCTGAGAATGAACAAATAAAACAGAATCAGCACAGAGGCTTTTGAACTTGGGGTTATACTCCCTTTACATCACAGGATGAGAAGAAAAAAGACAGACGTGTGATTTTAATGGGAAGGATGCTACAAGACAGTAACTTTAATTCCCATTCCATCTGACTTGGAGAATGGACAAGGTACACCATGCCCAGTGCTTAAAATGAGGAGGAATAAAAAATAGAAGGTCTGTTTTTAAACTCCACAGAAGTGCCTTTGCATACACAAGCAAAACTCAACCAGTCAGGTCTCTGTAAAAGCTGCAACTCCATGTGATTTTCTGCTTCCTCACAGAGAGGCACAGCAGCGCTGAAGAGGTGACATTGCTCCTCTGCTGCTTCTAGAAGTATGTTTCCACATTGTTCCTTACTTCAGAAACTTTTTTTTTTGCTTAATTAGGCTAAATTCCTACATTATTTTTCGAAAGGAGGAAGTGTATATACGGAGAGCATCTCAGAAAGTGTATTAATCAGAAAAGAAGCCAAAAGTTCAGGAACATGTCTAGTAAAAGTCATAGCTTCTGGGTGGAAGAAGCTATGGAAAGTGTCAGCAGGAGGCCTGTGCTGCCTGCGCATCAATCAACACAGAGCCTCAGTACAGTAAGAATTCCATGAAGGGGAAGAAACCAGGGTCCTGGCCAGAGAAGTTATGGTTTGTAAACAATGGCCTTACATTCATGCATACAGTCTATGGATTGCATTTGCCGCACTGCATAATCAGCTAGCTGATCTGGCCATCTGCCTTCTCCCACAACCTATGCAGGTTCTTTGTGCAAAAGCTATGCAACAAGACATTTGCAGACTAGGATTTACTCCTTCATTGGGAAGTACAGAATGCAAGTATTTGAAACCATGTTATGTTTCACAGTGGAGAGGAAAGACTTACAAATTAATGGATTGTTCTCTCCTTGACACATGTACTTTAGTATCTGTAGGAGTTGAGCTGCCCACACAACTCAGACTCGTAACAGGATCTTGACGGTGTAGGCACAAGAAAAGGAGCATTTTTTTCTTGTGAAAAATGTAAGGACTTGCACAAGTTTCTCCTTATTAACAGGAATGTTAGACACACTGTTAATTCAGTGGCTGAGACACTCTACATGACATAAATTATTAACACACGAAATACAAAGTTGGAAAGCAGAAGAACAGACTTTCCTTTTGAGATCAGTAAGATCATGGGATGAATAAATGATATCCTTTCTACAATTACTGATATATCATATAATATTTCACTTGACATTCTGAAAAGGCCAATGACTGTAAAGACTGCAGATGGAACTGTTACTGGTTGCTTGTCTTCTGGGCATTTGGAAAATTACGAAGTTACTTTATAGCTAGTTGGCCTCATTTATTCTTTAAAGCAAACATTTGAATGTTTTACACACAAAGCTTTTGGGTATTAAAATGAAAATGTAACTTAGTTTTCCACGAGTGTATGCACTCTTCTTTTATCTTACCTATTTGGAATTCTCAGTAATAACAACCAAAAACCAACTACTTCACCAAGGCTCCATTTTCAGATTGCAAGAATACGATAGTGCATTACCTTCTCTGAGAGTACCGCAAAATTGAAATGGGGCTCATACATATGAGGTGCTAAAGATGAAGCAGTCTGCAGCAAAGCTCTTGCCTGTGGAGAGAAAAAAAAAACAACCCAAAACAGTGAAATCTGTGATGCAGGGAGGATAACAAGAATCTAATGCAGTTTTTATCACTTTTAAAAGAAATCATCCTATGTTTTCTTTACTAGGCCTTTCCTAAGAAAGTAATCTTCAACTATGTATCAGTTACCCTAACAGTACATTTAGGCATAATACAGTTTAATAGCATTGAAATTATACAACTCTTGGCTGAGTCAGAAAAAACCATGTTGCGACTTCCTCAATTAAGCAATTTAGTTCTAAACACTGAGCAGAATATACAAATTAAAAGCATTTAAAGTCCCACACCACTGTATTTATCTTTTGTCTCTGAGTACTGTCTTAAGCATGCACAAAAACCTGAATAAAAAAGCAGTTTTCATACTCAAAAATATTAACAAAACATTAGCAAAACAGTAGTGTTAAAAATTAATGAAAAATTAAGTATCAGAGTGTGAGTTTTCAAGCTGTAAATTCAATGCAAAATTAAGGTGGGCTTGTGAATGGTTTTACTAAAAAAAATTATTGAGAAATTCAAGGGAAAAAAAAATTGATCTTTGAAAAGCAAAAGTATCTGTAAATTGTTTGGGATAGCAGAGTAAAGAACTTACTAAAACTCCCTAATGACAACTCTGAGCACATGCAACAATACTTACGCAAGAACATTATAAAAGAAAATAAAGTCACAGATAAACTGAATATGTTCATATTTTTTATTCTTCTACGCATAATGTCATTGCCATGATAATCCTGATTTTTAATTATACTTGTCACACAGGAAAAACCAGAAAATTTTAAGCTAAAACCTAAAACTGACAGAAAACCATTGATTATAATGGAAAGGCTCTGCAGTGTAAATTATTAACAATCACAAACTCCACAAATGGAAGCAAGTTCACCTGGGAAATAAATGTCTGTAAATTTACTGATTATGAAACTAAACCCAAAGTTTATTTGTCACTGGAAACATCCAGTGCTGGATTCATTTCAGTGTTTCCATGGTAATTGCTAAGTTATCTGAATAAAGTTAACTTTGAGAATTTGCTCATTAAAAAGGCGTTTACAAGTCTCTATATTGTTATAGCTCTCCTACACATATATGTATCCATCAAAAGAGATGTGCTCCTATAACGATTAAAACAAGCCCACAGTAGTTCAAACCATTCCACAAAAGCATATTAATTTTCCCTATATGTGTATAAAACTGAATGCATTAATCCACTTAGATGTCAATTATACATCTAAGTACAATACAATTTAGTATACTCACATTATGCAAGACAAACCCCCAAACTCAATAATGCAGAAGTATTTAATCAAGAACCTGCTACTTTGGGACAAATCTCTTTGCAATCTCCTTGTTGAAAAAAAATCTTTTAAGAGCTGATCTGATTGCTCTCTTCTGCCACCTAGTAAAAGTGTATTGTCTACATTTATAAAAAGAATATATAAACTTGTAACTTAAGTGATGATTAAAGAGTGATGGGTTTTGTTTTGTGTCTCAATGTAGGAAAAAAAAATCTCAACTACAAAACCTTGTTTGTCTTTGATGAACCATTTGGACATGCCCAAGAACGAGCAGTTTAATGAGAGACGGCATGACAAAGTGGAGGTTACACTGAAACATGCATAACAATTATCCATGTTTTCTCCCTGCAGTAGTAATAAGCTAGACATTCATATGGGGCCTCCACCTCAGGGAAATAACGTTTCTTAAGTACAAAAGGGCCAAAGGAAACATGCTGCTTAGGCTGAGATTCAACACCAACCTGTTCAATGTGACCTTTTCGCATTTCCAGCACAGCCAAATTGTTGTAAGCTTCTGCGTAGTCATTATTGTTGACTAATGTTAGCTTGAAACACTGGTAAGCCAGATTCAGGTCTCCTATCCCCTAAAAGTAAGACTGTTTTAATTTATGACAAGACTGAAAACAACATGCATCTGTTTTGTTGTCTGGAGTATCTTTTCACCCATATGTACACGCTGATCAGAACCATATGTGCTTTCTTCCCAGACCCTCTCATTTTGTTCTAATTCATCCTCCAGACAGAATCATTTCTCTCCAGCACAAACTTCCATGCTCCAAGTGATACTCATTTCATCTAATTTAACTTTTAGATGACTAACGTGTCATCTAAAGGTTACGCTGTCTGCTACCGTCTACAGTAGGGCAAGAAAAACATATGTCTCCAGAGGGAAAGTCATCTTGGCTCTCTGTGTCTACACAGAAAAAAAACCAAACCTCACACATAAGCCTAGTTTTTAGAGGACAAAAATTAAAGGAGATTAATTTCTTAGTATGGAACAGCTCTCTGCTCTTCAATGTTTGAGTATTATGACCAACACTGATAGAGCCCCAGTTTAAAAATTAAAGGTAACAAGTGCTGAATAATATAGGCACACCAGTTAAAATTCAAATGTGTTTGTATAAATTAATGTGCTTATCCTAGTTGCCGTACCATCAAAGTGAACAGTTGAGTTTCTCTCTGATTTCAGTTAAATCATAATCAGCATTTGACTACAACTTGTATTAGAAAGCTGTCAAAAACTTTATCCAGTAACTTTATTCTGGGCACACAGCTAAACAGAAATCTGTTTAGTTCCAGACACAACATCTGGAAGAACATCTGGAAAAATGTGCAATGAATGCAAATTAGTGTAGAAATTTAACAAACTTTATCACACAATGACACAATATTTCTGCTGCTGCCTATATGATTGAGGAACGTGCCTTCTCAACTATGACATTCATAGTGCTTTAGTGTCTGCTACATGTTGCTGAATACATATTTTTATAGCCACAGAATTGGTCTAATGCTCCACATAACACAAATAACAGCTCAGAGAATTGCCTGTGTTGCAGCAACGGCTTTCAAGGGCTGGTACATGATGCAATTTTCTTAGGAAAGGAAGGCTAAAGATGGTGAGGAAGGAGTATCTTTCAGGAGGAGTAAGCTGCATTCTGTGAAGATGTACAGAACTTTATTCTTTTGCCTCTTCCTCTCTAGTGAAGTGCAAATAAATCTTTAATCTGTACTGTACCCTGTATACTGTCAGTTTTCATATTTCAAAGTAGGGCAATGACACCTTTCTAATTATTCTTTTTCCAGTTTTTGTAAAATTGTATTTACTCAGAAAGGCTGTTAATATTTTTCATACCACAGCCACATGTCCCAAGTTGTACCACACATCCGCTGTCTCCTCTTCATTTTCAGCCAAAAACAGTGCGCGTTCAAATGATGATAGTGTCATATCATATTGCTGGGCATAGAAACAACAGAGGCCCAGATTGTTAAAAAGTTGGCAGTTATAAACACCCATCTGCAGGAGCCGCCTAGATTGAAAGAAAGTATTTAATTAATCAGATTAATTTTGAATAAGAAATCTGTTCTAAATGACAAAGTTCCCTCCTCCTTTCTCCCTGTACTGAGAGCTTGCAATAACCAAGTATTATAGCCTGATACTTGGTAAAGGTTTCATGAAGGGCAGCGTAGGACATTTTTGATTACCAGAATCAAAGCTGTGCAAGTCTTTGTGCAAATTAGGTAACTTCCATCTTTTTGACTGTGCCACATGATCTGACTTTACTGTAAGACATAGCTTTATGCAGACTTTCTCTATTTCCTCTTTCCAATACCTCAATGTCAATCAAGATGTAATTTGCTGCAGTCACTTTCTGTAACTCTCAGACTTCAATTTTTTTGATTGATTCCTGTCCTTCAGCACTGCTCTAATCAGTGCTAGTACATCTAGTACGTGAATCTACATGAATGTTACATTTGAAAGATAATTCAGATTTTGATTCAAATTGATGGGTTTTAATGTGTCTTTTAGAATGGAGATGCTTTATAAAAACTCTGTTTATTAATATTTATAGCAAAACCAGATATGCTAAGAGGGTCAGAGGAAAAGAGGGCTGCTGTCTGCAGCATGACTGTGAGTTTCTGAACTTAAATTAGGAAAGAGCTCAGGTCCAACAGAAATGAGATGCTAGTGTTTATATTGACTTAATCTGCTCTTAGGCTTCAGAACACAAGTCAGGCTTTTCTGGACTCTGTACTGAAATTAAAAGCAAGCAGCATCATTCAACACTATCTTTTTATTGCTTTGAGCAAAGCAGGGGGGGAACCCCAGCCCACATTCAAGTAAGGGATTTTCTGGTCACAACTTCTTGCAACTTCCTGTGGAACTTTTCAAAGACTACTTTTTTTCAAAGGGCTAAATAGGAAGCCCTTGAAGCTTCTGAATACAACTGAAGTTGTGAGTAAGACCAGGGCTCTCAAACTGCCTCATGCTGTGAAAGATCATTTCTCCTTTATTCATCTAATAATCACTGTTTTGATAGTATTTGTTGATAATTCTACATACTCCACATGTAATGATGACAAGTTTTTAAGACAGAGATATAATTATCACTGGCTGAAAGATAACTTAATTTGGTAATGCTGATTTTACGGTCATATTTGTATAAATGCTTGATCACCCTGCCATACCAACCTCTTAATATTCTTTTTTTTGCTATCAACATTACAAAAATCAACCCTTTGTTATACCCTCCAACATGTTCAGTTCCCCCTCCAATTCCCTACAAGTAGTAGATACCTATAAAACCGCAGAGCTATCTCAGGTTGGTCTGAATAGAAGTGGTTACTGCCAATGCATGCAATGGCTTCCACGTGAGTATTGTCTTGTTTTAAGACGTCTTTATAGTATTCTGCAGCTGAGGAGGTATTGTTCATTTCCTACACAATTAGAAAAAAGTCAGATTAATTCTACTTTTTATTACCAATTTTCATTACAAAACTTATTAAAATGTTATTTTACTAAGTGCTTTATTTATGCTGTGTACTGTACTTAACTGAGATTAATTATGTATGCTTTTATGGTTCTCTGATCACACAATGCAACACCACTGATTGGCATCTTCACAAGTGACACACAGATCCATAAGAATGCATAATAATTTACTGGTGCTAGCTTTACCAGTCATTAACTCTATGCCATAGCTACAAGAGGAGCTTTATTTGGTTTTAATTTTTCAGACTGGTCAGAAGTTTAGCACATGCAATAGGCATTTGCCACATTTTGCATAACACCTTGTGTTACACAGTACTGCACAGTCACTTTCCCAGTATGATAACATACAGCAGACTTCTTTCCATAGTCAAAGTCTCAGTTACTTTTAATGATTTGTAAGTCAACTCATGAATTGATTTGAAAACAAATGAGAATCGCATATGAAGAATTATTACAACGTACTCTCAACACAACTAAAGAATAAGCTTTTTTTTAACCTCAGCAGCATTATTTAGCTATGAAAAAAAAGTCTTTCTTGTGATTAAAGGGAACAACAATAAAGCAGCTCCCCCCCATTTTTTTTAACCAATAAAGGTCTACAAACCTTACTGTCAAAAGGTAAAAGAAAAAAAGTAGAAAAAAAGTAAAAAAAAGAAAAAAGGTAGGAAAAAGGTAAAAGAAGAAAAGGTAGAAGAGCTTTTTTCTACAGAAAAGTTCTGATTAAGATGCCTAATGCATACATTCCACCATCAGTCTATGTAATGGAAAAAGCTCTGTGCTGCAGTACAAATCTTTGGCAATGAAGTT
This sequence comes from Neopsephotus bourkii, assembly GCF_033783945.1. Lineage (NCBI taxonomy): Eukaryota > Metazoa > Chordata > Aves > Psittaciformes > Psittacidae > Neopsephotus > Neopsephotus bourkii. The sequence continues at coordinate 3,141,198 of NW_026901490.1, forward strand.
ATAATGCTGCACTCAGGTGTCAGTGCAAAACTAGATCCTGTGAACTATATGCTGCTCTTTGATAAACCCTTAAAGGGTTATGCAATGTCATGTATGGCTCTGTAAAATCATATCCACATTAAAAAACTGTTAATTGCTGAGGAAAATTCAAATGAAAAAAAGAGGCTTATAAAAAGTGGAAGCAAGGACAGGTGGCCTGCAAAGAATACAGGGATGTTGTCCAGGAAGCTAGGGAATAGGTTAGGAAAGCCAAGGCCCAGTTAGAATTAAACTTGGCTAGGGATGTTAAGGATAACAGGAAGGGATTCTACAGGTACATAGCAAATAAAAAACAGACTAGGGACAACCTAGGCCCCCTCAGGAAGCTCTCGGGAGAACTGGCTACACAGGATTTGGAGAAGGCTGAAGTTCTGAATGACTTCTTCGCCTTGGTCTTCACCGGCAAAGGCTCTGACCATACCACCCAGGTCTTGGAAGGTAGATGCAGGGACTGTAAGAATGAAGACCTTGGGCCCACTGTAGGATAGGATCTGGTTCAAGACCATCTTAAAAATCTGAACATGCACAAGTGCATGGGACCTGATGAAATCCATCCGTGGGTCCTGAAGAGGCTGGCAAATGAAGTTGCTAAGGCGCTGGCAATCATATTTTAAAGATCACGGCAGTGAGGTGAAGTTCCCGACGACTGGAAAAAGGGAAATATAACCCCCATTTTCAAGAAGGGGAAAATGGATGACCCAGAGAATACAGACCAGTCAGTCTCACCTCTGTGCCTGGCAAAATCTTGGAGCAGATTCTCCAGGAAGGCATGCTAAGGCACATGAAAATCAACAAGGTGCTTGGTGATAGCCAGCATGGCTTCACTAAGGGGAAGTCACCTGCCTGACCAATTTGGTGGCTTTCTATGATGGGGCTACAGAACTGATGGACAGGCGTAGAGCAGTTGATGTCATCTACCTGGACTTGTGCAAAGCGTTCGACACTGTCCAACACAACATCCTTGTCTCTAAATTGGAGAGACATCAATTTGATAAATGGACCACTTGTTGGATAAAGAACTGGCTGGATGGCCGCAATCAAAGAGTTGTGGTCAATGGCTTAATGTCCAGCTGGAGACCAGTAACGAGTGTTGTCCCTCAGGGATCAGTGTTGGGACCGGTCTTGTTTAACATCTTCGTTGCTGACATGGACAGTGGGATTGAGTGCACCCTCAGCAAGTTTGCCAATGACACCAAGCTGTGTGGTTCGGTTGATACGCTGGAGGGAAGGAATGCCATCCAGAGGGGCCTTGACATGCTTGTGAGGTGGGCTGATGCCGACCACATGAAGTTTATCCATGCCAAGTGCAAGGTCCTACACCTGGGTAGGAGCAATCCCAGTCACAGCTACAGGCTGGGCAGAGAAGAGATTCAGAGCAGCCCTGTGGAGAAGGACTTAGGGGTGCTGGTCGATGAGAAAATGAACATGAGCCAGCTTCAGTGTGTGCTCACAGCCCAGAAAGCCAACCGTTTCCTGGGCTGCATCAAAAGGAGTGTGACCAGCAGGTTGAAGGAGGTGATCCTGCCCCTCTACTCTGCTCTTGTGAGAACTCACTTGGAGTATTGTGTGCAGTTCTGGTGTCCTCAACTTAAAAAGGACATGGAACTGTTGGAGCAAGTCCAGAGGAGGGCCACAAGGATGATCAGGGGACTGGAGCACCTCCTGCATGAAGACAGGCTGAGAAAGTTGGGGCTGTTCAGCCTGGAGAAGAGAAGGCTGCGTGGAGACCTCATAGCAGCCTTCCTATCTGAAGGGTGCTTATAGGTATGCTGGGGAGGGACTCTTCATTAGGGACTGTAGTGTTAGGACAAGGGGTAATGGGTTAAAACTTAAACAGGGGAAGTTTGGATTGGATATAAGGAGGAAATTCTTTCCTGTTAGGGTGGTGAGGCACTGGAATAGGTTGCCCAGGGAGGTTGTGAATCCTCTATCCCTGGCAGTGTTCAAAACCAGGTTGGACAAAGCCTTGGCTGAGATGGTTTAGTGTGAGGTGTCTGTGCCCATGGCAGGGGGTTGGAACTAGATGATCTTAAGGTCCTTTCCAACCCTAACTATTCTATGATTCTATGAATTCAGAAAGAAAAGCCTCAAAAAAAAAAATGCAGCTGTTTTCTTCCTTGCTGAAGGACAAAAAGGATTTAATATAAAAATGGATTAATGCTTAGGGGTTAGATGAGAATGATGAGAACAGGAAAGAATGCCAAGTATGAATACAAGCAAACAAAAAAAAAAAATCATGACTTTAAAACACTTGCTCTAGAATAGGATCGTTACCAACTTTTAGTTAAAAAACAATGTTAAGTCCACTGTTTCACATAAAAATACAGTTTTAAGATACAAAATATATAGTTACCAAGCTAAAATGAAATTAATTTAAATCTAATCTTGCTTAAAATAACATCTACTTCGTAAACTAAGAAACATTAACATTCAACTGTTCTCACTGGCTTTAGAAACTAACACTGAAACATAGTGCTACTAAGAGAAAAGATAGTGCTAATAAAGACAATGCTGGTAAGTAGACTATTTTGTTGTTCATTCCTGCTAGCACTGGCTGTTGCTGAATTAAGCAGTTTTATTACAATGAAACATATATAAATTTGACCTAGCTACACGGGCAACATCTAGACCAGTTGACTTAACATGGACTTGCTTCCATGTGTCAAGGGTAAATAGGATCTCACTATGTGATTAACCATTTAAACAAATAAGCCTGAAAGGCTCCCCTGATGTTACTTTGGTATCTCTGTGTAACGCTACCGGTTTTGCATCAGTGATGCTGAAAAACAGGATAGTTAATTTTTTATGACCTTACAGTTATATTCAACGATAGGCTCTTTTTCTTGCTCAGGCAGCTAACCTCGGCCACAATGAGTGCATAGTGGATGCATACCTCATGGATTCTGGCAATTCCACAAATAAGAGTCACTTCTCCAGGAAATCGATCTAACCCTTGCTTGAAAAGGTTCAAAGCTGTTACAGGCTGATCCAAGCGCAAATACACCTAAGCAAATAAGAAGTGCATATAAATGTCAAATGTCTGACTTTTATACTTCCACTGCTGTTTAACTATGGGGACAAATAAAAAGGATGACACCTCCTGATATGCAGCAAACCATTATCTGAGATGGTGAATCATACTGGGAAAATAATGAATACTGAATATATCTCTGTAATGAAGATAAAATAGGCTAATTAGGATAATTTCATTTGCAAGCCTATCACCTATACATTATTAATTCAGACAAACATTACTAATAAATGAAAAAAGTATCTTTATACTTACTATCATACCAAAATAATATACTTCCAAGACTGAGGTGAGGGTATCACCTGGAGTATTTTCCTGTTTAACATATGTTTTATGCCTAGGCTTGTAAGAACTAGATCTTCAGGTTGATAATGCTGGAATACTGAATTATAAGTCAGATAAGACTGCACTGCACTGAGCAATGACACTTCCAAATCTCCCAACTGCTCTGTCAACCTCCCCTGTCACAACCAATAAAGTCCTGCAACAGGAAGAGGGCAGTTTTTTGTCTCTGTGATTCCGGCTTCTGTGTTGACTATAACAGCATGTGATGCAGGTAACATTGCGTGAGAACTGGATAGAGGACATCAATATGTTGATAGAAACTAACTCTGTAGCTGTCTGAGAGTACAACTGTAAAGCCCTCCCATTGTAAGGTATGGTAAATATAGCTACAGCAAAGGAAAAAACCCTGCATGGCTGCTCTGGGACACTAGATGGCTAATGTGATCAATCTGTCTCCCACTGAGTGGAAAAGCGTTTCAAGTGCTCCTGTTGGAGAAGTATTACATTAAATAGTGATAATACTTGATATGATGAAAAAAGGGAAAGAATCTGTGACTGGCATCCTGCCACAAGCACTCTGTGATGCAATGTAAGAAAAACATCAATGTTAACTGAACACCTGAGAAACCTCCAAACACATTTTCTGCATCTGGCCTTGAGCTTCATTGACTTTTGAGTGCCAATATCAAAAGTGTAAGTTCATTTATTTTCATCCTTATAGATATATACTGCTGTCAACATTTGCAAAGAATTCTTTCCTATGACCACTCCAGTGACATTCTTAATTGTCAAAGAGCTGTCGACTGTGAGTGCTTTCCTAGTAAAGGGACTGCCGTTTCAGGTTGATCACTGGTAAAAAAGAAAAAAAAACCCACCAGGCATTTTTTAGAGTAATTTTGCTGACATCACTTCAATTGCCTGTACTAAACAAAAAACTAATTCCTTCTTGCGAAAAGCAATAAAAAAGTGAAGGCTTGGGGGTTTTAGGAACATAGCACTTGGTAGAATAGGACTGCAGAGCTGCTGTCCAGATGAGTGGAAAAAGAAACTCAGAGATAGGTGGGACAACTTCCACCTACTCACAGCTGCTTTGGGGAAACCTGCTTAATAAGAGAGGTCTTTATTAGAGCTGTAGTCATTAAGTTTTAAAGGCTAAATGCAGAATGGCTTGATTTTCTTTTTGCTATCTCTCATTTCTAGTAAAATTAACCTATCTCCAGCTCTTCTGAGTCATGAAATACTTTGTAACTTTCCAGCAGCCCTAATTTCCTTAAAGAGTCTTTATTTTTCCATTGTCTTTTGGTCTTTTATCTTTTCATAAATTGCATTTCAAGGGAGCGTTAGGTTTCAGGAAAATATTAGAAAAAACCCAGATTGCTGTTGTAGTAATTAATATAAACGGAAAATTAATCAGTTCTGTAGTACTGAACTGTTTGCACGGAACTTGATGCATTCCCACTGCTTTTTCAATGGCTGCTCAAGTCTGATGCTCTCAGTACTGTCAGAGTGCCCTACTCTATTGCTTGTCCACCTACAGCCACTAAATCATGTTGTGTAATGCTTTATACTTGCAGGAGCTGGTCTATCGAGTGAGAGGTGGAAGTTCAAATGCAGCTCTTACTTGAGCTAATAATGATGTGGGTGAATGCATGTCTCCCATAACAAATCACTGTTTGTTAACTAAATTACTCTGCCAAATTAATCAGTCTGTGTAGCTCGTGTTTTGCAGAATGACTCCTGGTAGTGACAGAAATCTAAAATTGCTAAGCTCAATGGAGTAAACTAACTCCAACTGCTGTACTGAAGATGTCCAGATAGCAATAGTGATCATTTAAATACAAAACGTAAATTGCTCAAGAAATGTAAAGGTAAAGCAAGTATCATAATATGAATATCTGAATTATCCACTAGTAGAGATGGCATTTGGATAGACCTGTGACAGCTGGCTTAAAGGGAGCTGACAAAGAACAACTGATTTAATCCCTTTCTAGGACAAAAGAAAGAAAATGCAGTTTTAGTTTCTCATAGGCCACCTTTTTTTTGAAAAATGTTTAGAATCTGATGTGTACCCTGGTAAGCAAGTAATTCTGAGGCTTAGCTGTGCCACTTGCTCTTCTAAAGCTTTTAATGCCTTTATTTTGGCAACAATTTCTGTTTCAAGGTCTCTGATTGCCTTCTTTAAGCTCACTTTGTTTTGAGTTTGATTGTGAACTAGGATTTTGAGCTTCACTCTTACTGATTTACTGCATTAGTTTCCCAGGGACTATATAATACTACATCGTTCTTCATACTGGAACTCCAGTAATTCTTTAGATACATAATCCTCATTGGTGTTTAGAGCACAGAATCCAGTAACACAGGAGATACTTTTTCGTTTCTTTTAGTGAAATCTGGAAGCTTCAAAATCTTTCTGAAAACTACAGACTTCCATTTCAACTGTTAGCACGTATTGCCTCAGATCAATATGAAGATCACACACTATTAAACTTAATGGCGTACCAAGCTCAACATTTGCTTATTCTGGTGTATGGTCTTCTCAGGAATAGTCTGGAATTTCACTTCATTTTTTAAAATAAGCAAATTTATGACTTACTTTTGCTAAATACAAGACTGTATCAACCATGTCCTGTTGCTTGAGAGCTGACTTAAATTGTTTTTCGGCTTCACGATATAATCCTAACCTAAAGAGACAAGAGAGAGATATAGAAGGCATTTGTTTTTTAAAAAACCTTATTAAATAATGAAGCAGTGCACACTAAACCAAACATACACTGCCCAAAAGCATACTCTGAAGTCATGTATTTCCATGTGTGTTAACAAAAACCATGCTGTTAAATATAGTAAGGTTACAAAGACAACAATGCAAAATGATGAAAAAGGCAATTTCATGAAATTTCACCCCCTTCTGTACATGCAGCCTTCTGGTACTAATTGAATAATTATGTACTTGTTTTCATAGGACTCCTTCCTGCTCTTTGTATGAAATGGATAGTAGAAAGGAACAATTAGAAAGATTGAGGACCTCAACCTCTTCCCACATGGTTTTGGAGCAGAATGTCCTCACTCTTTAACTCCATGGGAAGCCTGTGCTGAAGCAGGTTTGCTTGGAGGACTTGTGACCCCATGGGGGACCCACGCTGGACCAGTCTGTGCCTGAAAGACTGCACCCCATGGAAGGGACCCACCTTTGAGCAGTTCACTGCAGTCCATGAGAAGGACTCATATTTTCCCAAAGTCAAGTCTGTTTTGCGTGTGATGGTAACTGCTGAGTGATCTCCCTGTCCTTATCTCTGAACCACAAGCCTTCCATTATATTTTCTCTGCCCTGTCCAGCTGAGGATGGGAGTGAAAGAGTGGCTTCTGGTGGGCATCTGGCATTCAGCCAGGGTCCACCCGCCACAGCTCAACAAACAGATAAATAAATAAATCAGTCTAATCTTCTAAAGAATGTCAAATAAAGGTTAGGGATAACAAAGAATTTCATTAGTTTGGGCATCAAAAAGAAGCACTAGTTTTAAGCCAAGATACAACATGGAAATTTAAAGGACTAACTGCTCTGTATTATCAGCCTGTTCATACAAGAATTGCTTACAGAGTTGTAAATACTGCAAGATGATGCTTCAGGTTTTCTAACAACCAATATGGAATCCATATGTTTTACATTCATGGACAAACACGATATAAAGAATGAAAGGAGGAGATTTCTCAAAACCTGTTTGAATTACAGGAAGCATGGCTGTAGCAGGAGTTTCACCTGATTCGGTACAACTGGCTGTTAACATTCATAGCCACAAGCTCAGCAACCAGGCTGAACTGCTTGCAACAATCTCTCTTCCCTGCTGTTGCCACTCTTTCCCCAGAGACTTATCGCTGCACAGTATCAAGGTACTCCTAAGTCACTTGTATCAAATGCTCAGGTATGGGGTGCCAGTCCTTAGCCTTTGTTGTCTTTGGAATTGGTACTTCCTGGGTAATGTACCTCTGGCAAAAAGGGTCTAATGTGAGTATTTAATTTTTTATTACCTCCTCAATCTGAAGCCCTCATTGACAGTTAATTTCTCAAGCTAATATTGTAATACTCATTTTGTATAGGCTGTTTTAACAACAGTTCTCTGCATTTATTTACTGATTTTTCAAACAGTGTTTTTGAAACACATTAACAAAGGTGAAGATACAATGAATTCAGTTACTCAAGTGTTGACCCCTTTACTTCAAGCAGCTGAATATAATCTTGTGGGTTATAGATTTACCTTTAAGGACGGCGCTCTGCAACTAGTGAACTACTTCCCTCAGTGTTCAGCATTGTGCAATACACCCAGCAGTTCAGGTCCTGTATGGGTATACTCACTGCTCGCAGAAGATATTAACCATGGCTTACCTATAGTAGCACTTCCCAATTTGGACTTTCCACCACCAGTCCTTGAATTGTGCATGCTCGGTAGCAAGGGCTGCCAAATGTAGAGCCTTCCAAAACAAATTCATCATCTTAACATTAATACCTTCAATGTTTACACAAAGAAAAGAACACAAAGTGAACAACGTAAAGACCATCAAGAGAAAATTTTGAACAAAATGTCCTGGTAAACTTGAGGTGAGGGCACTGCTTTATGTTTCCTATTTTTATAGCTTAGTGTATAAAGTAGCTGAGAGGATAATTTGTCCCTGTAAGAACATGTAATCCAAATAGCTTCTGGTAATCCAAAGAGAAAAAAATAAAATCAATTTTTTGATTTTTGTTTGATGAAAAAAAATAAAATCAGACTCCTGAAGTGCTGCTTCAGAATATACAGAGTATTTGTGTAAACTGACCCACTTTTTACAAGCTTCCTATCCTTGTTCACTAGAAGTTGCTAAAACAAGTACAAATATACTAAAATAAAGAAATCAGTTCAGCCACTTGGAAATACTGTAGAAATTGTCATCTTATTACTAGTATCAGGCTGCCTCCACTTCTGGAAATTCTCATGTTTACAGTAAGAAGTACTTCTGCCTTTTAAAAAGTCCATGACACAAGAAAACTGATAGGAAAAATGCACAAGAGAAACGGATAGCTATTGAAAAGGGTGGAGGTCTAAAATCTCTTTATCTGGTATACTGGAAAAACAGCATGATAATCAATGTGCTACTAACATCCTGTGCAGAGAGTAGCTATGGCTTTTTGTGGCTTAGCTCTAATCTCAACAATTCTGTTAAAACAAGTGTGTGTTCTGTACCAAAACCTATCAAATAAGCAATTGCTGGCATTCCTTTTTTAAAATTCCATTTTGTCAGAACAAATCAAAGCCATGCTAGGCTTTTTACTTATATTTTAGGGATAACAGGAATAGTTTAAAAAGCTTTAATGCAGTGTTTTACAACAAACAATTGACTTTGTTTTCTGTTTTCATAAACACTTTGCAGACCACAGAAATCAGAAGCTAGTCATCTATTAGGGTCAATATGGAAAACTGTGCACTGGCCACTCAGTAGTAGAGGAACCAATACTTTCCAGGAAAAAAGTAAACTCGAATACTTGAAATACTAGAAAAGGCCTGATTTCGTGACATCTACCTTGGGTTTGATTCCTGTTCTTCCTACTAGCAAAATGAGGCTGCAAGTAATCAACGGGTGTTGATTTGCCGTATCACAGTAAAGACATGTCAGTGAAGATGTGACAAATTAAGAAAAGTTGTTCTCTTTTGGCTCTGAGAAAGAATGATTTGTTTTCTGTAGCTAAATTCAGGCTAAAGTTTTGCATTGATTCTGTCCTCATAAGAAAAAGACAGCTGTTATTCCCTGCCTCTGAAACAGGAGAGAGAAAACTGAGGAAAGCTTACAACTCTGAAGTCACTATTTCTTCCAGTTAGGTGGAATCCTTGAAGACTTCAGATGGCAGCTCTTACCTTGGTTGCCCTTTGTTTCTTAATGGCTATGCAAACCACACAACAGGGCCTATGGAAGCTACAGCTAAAATGACAAAGGAGCTTGCTTCAAGACAGAAATTACAGGGTTTCTCTTCCAAATACTTTCTTTAATCTGAAGATATATAAATAATTTTGTCCCAGTACTGGGAAAATTTGGGAAAGTAGTGTTAACTCTGTGTCAATGACCAGCTGGAGTGCATGGAGCTTTGCCTGGTGATTCAAGAGATGGCTGAGAACTCATGGATCAGGATTAAAGGGAGGGTAGGGACTGATCACATTATAGTGAGTGCCTGCAGGTTGCCCAACCTGAAAGACTGAGTGCACGAGGCCTTCTCTAGAGAGGTAAACAACAGTTTCATGTTAACAAGCCTTGGTCCTTATCGGGGACTTCAATCATCCCAGTATCTGGAGAGACAGCACAGCAAGGCATAACCAATCCAGGTATGTGCTGACAACTTCCTTTTCCAGGTGGGAGAAGAGCCAATAAGGAAACGAGCTATGCTGGACCTTTTCTCACTAGCAAGGGGGGAAAAGGGTTGGTGGGGAATATGAAGCTAAAAACCAGCCTCGGTCTAGTGGAAGGTGTCCCTGCCTATGGCAGGGGGCTGGATCTGCATGATCTTTAAGGTCCCTTCCAACCCAGACCATTCTATGATTCTATATTAAAACACTGGTTACTTTAGTTGCATTTACAAATGCATAAACAATGCATGCATCTGTCAAATACCACACCTGCTTATAATGCAGCATGAGCAGCTACTTAAGGTGAGGATCGTATGACAAATAACATGTTTTCCTTAGAGTGCTCTGATGGCAAGTATTCAAGGAGAAGGACTGAATTTCAGAAAACAATCCCTTCTGTAGCTACACATTCAGTTTTCTTTCTGATGCCCTAAGTATTTCTGATAACTATTTTATGCAAGGCTAACAACTCTGGCTGCTACTGGAAAATGGGAACTAAGACTGCTTCAGGCATAGTAGACACTAACATCAGCAGTTTATCTGTCGGTGCCAATCCTGAACTCTTTCTGGAATCTTATTACTAAGATCAAGAAACAATATATGACTTTATTTTTAAGTTAGTTTCTGAAATTTAGTCTTGTTCTTATACTTTTCTGTTAAGAAAATAGGAAAATCCTTTGTGGTATTTTATCAGCAATCACAAAAACTTTAATCCAAAAATATTAGATGTTACCAACATTTCTAAAGTGTTTGCCTGGAAAAGCTTTGTGCATATCAATGTCAGCTTTTTGCATACTAGTAGTTAGACCTTTTGATAGTATTACAACAAAATCTTTTGACAATGTGGCCTTTGAAATGTTAGTAAATTGAAAAGTCAAAGTCTTCACCTTACCATGTCAGTAACAACTGCTATCATATTTCAAGTTTGGGGTTTTTTTTAATTATACAGTTTAGGTACAAATTAATGTTGAATCTGCACAGCATGTTAAAAGTCCGTAACAACAGCTGTGTTATACCTGTCCTGCACTCCTGTGCATTACTGAATGTTGGTGCAGTCTTATTAATAACTAAAGAAAAACAGCATGGATTGTGGATTGGCAGATACTGGTATGTCCTTCTAAAGATTTTTCCTTCAAAAGAAAAAACACAAAACTGATTGACTCAAAAGTTTTAATAGATATAACTCATCATTTGGAAATGCTGGTAAATTGAAATTATTACTCTACAGAGCACTTAGCATACCTACTCATTTATGCAGGAGTTCATGTCAATAATAGTCTTAGCCCTCAGAAGCCTTTCTGAACAAATTTATTTTACTCTCAGTTCTTATATTTATGCAAACAAAAATAATGAAACCCCTGAATACTTGGTGGGTTTCCTTAAGTTTTTTTTTAAATTAATGAATCAAAGCTATTTTGTAGATTTTTTAAATTGTAACTGTATTTAGCATGATTCCAAGATTAATTTCATTTACCATTACCTTCCTTAGCTAAACTGCATTGTAACTAAGACTTTCCAACTGTCTACCAGCTGTAACTCAGTTTAAGACAGCTTGTAGGGTTGTGGTAATTTACTATTGTATTGCAGAATTAAATTGGCAAATGTACATTTGTTTGGAACTTAGCAATTTAATACACAGTATTCTAAGCACCAAGAAATTAGTTAGATGGAAATCACAGCAAGCATCTGCTGCTTTTTTCACATGCTGTTGAATAGCAGTAATTCTCCCAGCAACATTTATTGACTCATTTGTAGACAATTCAACACAGGATAGTCTATAAGACTGCTGAGTAAATTACAGTAGCCATAGTTAATTTAATACAATTTCTTTTGACGAGTGTCTCCTGGATTGGTATAGTTTGTAAATCTAATATAAATTTCATTATAAATAGATTTCTATCAAAGGTGTAGACTTCAGATTATTAGGAAGAACTAAGGAACTATCAGAGGTCTCAAGTATATACTGTACACTCGTTGTTCCTCTTGTAATCATTACCCACCAGAGAATAATGGCACAGAATGATGTCACAGCCTACTGCTACTATTTCTGGACAACTCTTTAGAAGTGCCCTGCTCTTACAGCATTTAACCTATAAAGTGGCTTTTAGAAATAGCTTAAGGGGTACAAAAGTCAGTTATTAAGTGTATGTGTTCAACAGGAAACAAGTCAAGAACAATGGACAAGGGCAATAATAATTTCTTCAGAGAAGTGTTTGACTTTTCATTAAATAAGATTAAAAGACTTCTGACTACATTTTCAAGTGCTGAAAAAGATCACGTCTCTCTTCTTCCATCCCCACCTTTCTGACAATTGATAGCTTACAGATTTATTTACTTTTAATTTGAAGCAAGTTCCTAGCATTATTTGTCCAGTTGAATAATACACACTGATTGATGATATTTCTCAACTGAAATTGCTGAGGGTTTTTTTTTTCTATGAACTGACTGAATACTAAACAGAAGATAAATAATAAAACTGCCTTTGCTTCATAAATAATAATGCAGCTGAGAACAGTACAGACTGTTCCAGATCAGTACAGTGACAAAGGAAGGATATTGTCTACCACTTTTGTGAGTTTTGTGTTTTACTTGCAAAACTGCAGGAACCAGTCTTCCAATTCTACCTATGCAAAAAGTCCACAATCACAGGCTTTTTGATCTATACAGTCACAAACTTAAGCCAATTTCCCAGGCTTCCAAGCCTTTCAAGCTTTTTCATCACAGTATTTCAACCTTCACCTAAAAACATTTGTTTTGTTGGGGTTTTTTCCACTCTCAACATAATACTGTTTTCACCAAAGAACTCTGCTCTCAAAAATAACTCACTCTAAGAGCCTGGCATTACTCTGCTCAAATTATTACCTTATTAGTAGCTTTAAAACTCAAAAAAGCTCACTGCACCACCAAGGACCGTCTGGACGATGCTTCTAGTCATACGCTTTAACTTTAGGTAGCTCTGCAAGGAGCAGGGATTTGGACTAAATGATCGTTATGGGTCCCCTCCAACTTGAGATCATTCATGATTTCACGTAGAAAAGTGGATTTTTTTGGTGAGGTTTTTGTTTGTTTGGTTTTGTGTTTTTTTAAGAATGTGCCACGTCACACATTGGCAGGTAATACAAAGATGAAGAGATTGTCAGTGAATGTTCTAAAGAGTGATCAAGCAAGATCCTGATCAACTTTTACACAGGTAACATACGTGCAGTTTCTCTGCTAAATCCTTCTTTTCAGGGAGAAGGAAGAAACTGAATAGGTGAAATTACATTGGTAGGAGAGGTGAATAAACAGTGATGCAGCTAAATTTAAGCAGAAGTTGTTTTTTTTCTGTTTAATAAAAATTCATGCAGACGAGGTTCAAAAGGAAGGGAGGACAGTTTGGAGAATTAGAATTATATTGAAAATGATGTATAAATTACAGAACAGAAGAATGAAAGCAAACCAGAGAAAGCAGACTGAACAGTTTAAAACAAAAAAAAAATCACCTCTTCAGAGATACACATGACATTATAAAGGCACCTTGTACTGTGAAGTGTGACGCATTCCTTTTTTTCCTATGAGAAGCTATCATTAACCAAACATTTTAATCTCACTCCCATTACACAATAAACAGGGATGACTAAACAGACACTTCTTTGCTTAGGGATACAGGCAAAACTTTTCCGGCAAGACAGTGATTTGGGATTCTTAGTAAGAATTTCAAAATACATATAATACAGTGTAAAAACATCTTACAATTTTATTCTGGCATACTTGGAAAAATCCTTGCATTATATGAAATTATCTGTCTAGCCTAGAGATCCTGCTTGTCCTTAAAGTGCAGGTCACAGGCACATGTGGCTTCTTGTCAAGTAACCCTTTTATTCTTAGTGAACTGAGTTTTCAGTAACAACATAAATTTTAATTATTGGCAGCATAAAACCCAGGCACTTCCTTTATATTAATGATCAGAACATGTAAATATTAACTGCTATTTCTATTTCTTTCTGACATTTCTGACACTTGTACTTACTATTTCACCCACGTTTTGGATTAATAGTGCACTGCAATCCAGTCCTCTTAAACGAATGGTATGTGACAAATTGAGTGCGCAACTATAATAATTTGATTCAAGATTTAAAAGTTTTACATAGCAGTGCATTTGGAAATGGTTCTGATCTCTGTCAGAAAAATATTTTTGTGTGTGTTATTGATGAACCGGAGACTTTCATTTCATATCTAATCACACACCAGTCAGTGATCTGAAAATTTGGTAATTGTTTCATCAGCTGTGCATTATTTACACAAAGGGTTCTTTCAAACTTCAAGCAGAAATTTTTATTCTATTGCAACTGGGTGCATATCTAACATAGTAACGGAATAGTTTTGACACTTTATTCATTAAAATAATCCTTTCCCTGGTTGAACTGCCAAAAAAGTTCTGCAACTTTTACCTGTCTCTCAAAGTGTAAAATACAGGTACCCAAACTTGATCTTACCAGTTCAGTGCAGCAGCAATACTAAGAACTACTGAAGAAAAATTCTGGACAGGATAAAAGAGAATTTTAGGAAAACTTCTGGAGAATAAATGTTACAATCGTATGGACAATACAATTTTTCCCTTGAGGACGCAAAACACTTCAGCCCTATGGAATTAAATTGCTAGAACAAGTGCTCAAAGTCCTACGGATACTTAATTTTTCTGCAGTTTCACCAAATACCTTTCTTTCCTTTCTATTCACCAAAATGCACAATCACCTCAATAGTTTAAAAAATCGAATCTTTTTCAATTCAAGCATTACCTATTCAGCCAAGTATTTTCACCTTCTTCTGTTAACAGACAGTTTTCTGTAGCTTACTGCTTACTCTCAAGTCTCAGGAGCACTGAACTTTCTAGGCAGGCCAGCTACCAGACACGATGCGTTTCAGCTGCTGCTCAGGCTCAAATTCTGTTAACATGAAGTCATTAGATATGGGGATCTTACCATGTTGATAGATGAGTGACCTAGTTTTAAGCATTAGAATGTTTTTTGCATCTCAAAACAGACAGCAATCTGTCTCTTGGTATCTGCGAATTATCATTCCTGACATTCTCTCACCCATGTGAGAGAGGATTTCTCTCTCCTCCACAACTTTTAATGCTTCATTTCTGTACTCAGACATGATGTACTACCTGGATCATCAGTTCAACAGAATACTGACTCAAATAATGTAAAATAATGTTTTGTAAAAACAGAAAATGGAACACACGAATTACTTACATTTTTTACATCATTTTCATGGTGAAAAATATATTCAAACAATGCCTGTCAGAAGAATATTTAAAACATTGTCATATTTGAAGATAAAAATTGATAACACTCTTTTACAGGCATGCAGAATCTTGATTATGTTAAGCAGAAATTAATTATTTGTGAAAGCAATCACATTCACACACACAATTGCTGACATGTACATTTAATTAATACTTGAATAGACAAGAACTATAGATTGCTACATTGGCATTATTATGGACACATATAGGAAAGCATTTTAATTCTTAATTTGTTGCCAGAGACCAGTGGAATTGCCTCTTTTCTTTGGTCCTTAGAGTCACTTCTAAAAAAAGGCACCTATCATTTGAAAGTGAATACAGATTTGGAAACCTGGTACCATTTTCATGGCTCTGTAACTGGAAAATCAACAAGTGATCTAATAAAAGACTTTGTGCAATGTACAGTTAGGTGCTTATGGTTGCTAGTGGTTGAACCTTGATCTTTTTCTGCATCCAAATCCCAGTCTTAATTGCTTCAAAAGAACAGAATGTTTTCTAAATTCTTACTATTTGTTATTTAAAAGAAAAAAGAAAGAGAAAAGAAGAAAATACTGCCCCATGAGGAAAGACATAAAGAACAAGACAGCAGTCTTCCAAGGGCTTCCATAACTCTCTTGCTAGCTTTTCTTAAAAGATTTACCTTAAGGAAACTAGAGAATTACTAATGAATTGTCATGTCTGGGGAGGAAAATAAATCGCAACCTACTTTTTTTTTCTACTTTTGGTCAGAAAAGACTGAATAGATGATTGAAAAAAATTAAAGAACTACAAATAAAACCACATTTATAGGAAATTGGAAAAAGCAGATCACAAAAGAATAGAAAATAAAGAAATATTGGAATATTTCCTCTTCTAGCTCAGTAACAGGGAAGTTGCGTTCAGTAAAAGTGCGTAAATCTAAAGTGATGACAGACGCTTTCTTCCATGGCTGGAACAAGAAATTTACCACTATTACCTATATACCTTGACCTTCAAAAGGATTTAAATGACTGAACATTAACTTGAATAAAAAAAATAATCTAGAGCTATTGAGATAACTATTAAAAATCCATAAACAAAAAAAGATAAAACTTTATGGTTTATACTATAAACCAGTTGCTAACTGAGATTAGTCTATAGAGGCTCTCTCTGGCAATGTGCTACCTCATACATCTACTCTGGGGTTTCCTGCAATAGCCCTTAACATGGCTGATGCTAGTCAGAAAGAACCTACATTCCTGTATACTTCAAAACTTTGGAAAACCAAGTCATGCAATTAAAAGATAGATAATCTAACTTAAAAAGGAAACAAAAATATATAAAAAGACATGATGGGTATACTTTGCAAACATACAAGGAAGAAGCACATGGAAGGATTACATACCACCATAAATATACAGGCTAATTACGTGAATCTGGAAGTTGTAAGATTTAGCATCTTTTTGCACCTGGGAGAGGTGACAGCTCAAAGAGTTTTAAAACTTTAAGCAATGATTCTTAATACAGAGTGTAGCCTGCAGTCTCACCTCCTGCTTTGGCTTTAGCCTTAATGCTGTCTTGTTTAAAAAAACCCTCCTAAATCCATGTAGCTCCTAATTTAAACTTAGATCTTACATTCTGTGTGAACTATTAATGTCAAAATGTATTAAATTCGTAATACTGACAAGTACACTTGCTGCCTATGGATGTTGCTGTGACTGTTGCTTTACAAGTTTCGGCTTAACCTTCTTTTCACATAAAACTGAAGGAAAACAGAGCTACCCCATTGTCCAGAAAATGCTAATTAAATCCCAAAATCGTTAAAAATATATGCTTCTTATTCCTGAGAGCTGTTACTGGGAACAAATATTTCCTCTGAAAGCTAACCTACCTACTTAAATAGTATACAGTTACCAAACACAATTAAAAGCTATCTGTCTGCAATCAGAAGAACTAAGCCGAGTTTCTTATGGATGTCTCTTCTGTTTCTTAATCCTTCCCAGGTTTCCTACATTCTCCCTACTTTACTGACTGTAATAGATCTAGAATAACGTGTGCTTTGGCAAGGTCGTAATTGAACAAAAGGCCTGCTATTTCTTCAGAACTGATAAAATCACTCATAACTGCCCAAATTTTGCTAAAGTCTGGAAATCTTTCACTGTTTTGCCAGACTAGAACTTACTATATTTGAGATCTATTCTTCTGCCTAGTTTAAAGAGCACAAGGTACAGATACATAAGAACACAGTGAAATCACACAAATCTAGTTCTTTTGAAAACAACACTGAAAAGCGATACCCTACATCACCCTAGATCATGTTTTAAAAAGCAACAGAACTTGCTAATTGCTTATGAAAAATTATTGACTAAAGTTTTGAACTGGAGGAGCTAATTTCCACCAGCAGATTATTAGGTAGTTAGTCTTCTAACAGTGTTCACCACTACGTTTCTCAAAACAGACTGAATACATATGGATTCCTTCAACCCTAGGCTGCTAACCAAACACAGCTCCTGAGAGTATCTGATAGTCGTTTGATACCTTGTGCAAAATGGGTTGTTGGCCTCAGCCCAACAGCTGTTTTTTGTGAACAAAATATGCACAGAAATCATCATCATCTATACAACTTACTGGTTGTGCTGGGGAAAGATAAAACTGAAAGGCCAGAGTGACAAAACTCATAACATGACTTTTAGGTCCCTTCCACTCAGAGTTTAAAATAGTAAATTAGGCAGACAACCTGGATAAACCTGTCCTATTGGCAGATAGTATCAGTTTCAAGGGCTGACAACCATAAGATCTTAACTGAAAATTAAGGAGAATTTTGATCAAAAAGATGAAATCTCTTTATGTAAGAAGTATTAACTCACCATAAAATGAAAGGAAAAAATCCAAACTATTTGAACATTTTTAGGCCAGGATTGCCATTTGTACACAGAACTGCATTTCCAGACACTAAGCAGAGTTCTGCTGAATTTTTTAATCCTGGAATTTTTTTTAGTTGCCTTTCATCACTCATATATGCAAAGTTCAAAGTTATTTACAAATGGAATATTTCAATCTATACATGTTCTTCCGATGTTGAAGGATGTGATCCTGCCCCTCTACTCTGCTCTTGTGAGACCTCCCTTGGAGTATTGTGTGCAGTTCTGGTGTCCTCAACTTAAAAAAGACGTGGATCTGTGGGAATAAGTCCAGAGGAGGGCCACGAGGATGATCAGGGGACTGGAGCACCTCCTGTATGAAGACAGGCTGAGAAAGTTGGGCCTGTTCAGCCTGGAGAAGAGAAAGCTGCGTGGAGACCTCATAGCAGCCTTCCAGTATCTGAAAGGGGCCTACAGGGGTGCTGGGGATGGACTACTCATTAGGGACTGTAGTGACAGGGCAAGGGGTAATCGGTTCAAACTCAAACAGGAGAAGTTTGGATCGAATAAAAGGAGGAAGTTAGGGTGGTGAGGCACTGGAATGGGTTGCCCAGGGAAGTGGTGAATGCTCCATCCCTCGCAGTATTCAAGGCCAGGTTGGACAAAGCCTTGGGTGAGATGGTTTAGTGTGAGGTGTCTGTGCCCATGGCAGGGGGGTTGGAACTTGATGATCTTAAGGTCCTTTCCAACCCTAACTATTCTACGATTCTATAATTCTATGTTACAGTTTCAACATAGTTTCTTCAGACGTATTTTCAATTTCAAGTCTGGTAACCACTGTCAAAAGATAAGTAAATGCACCATTTTTCTGAACTTTACATCTACACCATAGTTCACTGTATCTCTACGTACAATTACATTAGAATGCTGCCAGAAAATAAGGAAAAGATACCACAACATTAACTAAAATATTTACATACCTTTGCCAGTTTGGGTTTTTGAGCATATTTTGCTAAATTCAGTCGAGACAGATTTATGAAAGGGCCATCTGGATTTGTTATCATTGAAGCCTGAAGGGGAGACAGAATTTTTTAAGTAGGAAGATCCTCTACACTTTTCTGGAAAATTTTCAAAATATTTGCAGTATCCAAAAAAAAAAAAAAAAAAAAGTCAGAAACAAACAAGCAAAAAGAAAAAACCCCACGAAACCAAACAAAGCATTTACAGATGCAGTATTCTACTGTGCAATACAGACTCTTCTTACTGAATTTCATCTTTTCTGAAAGCCAGGACTTTGTCCTACTCCCACACAGTCCCTGAAAGAGGTTGCACAAACTACCTTCTAGAGCTACCTTTTTATTCATTCTCTCTACTATTTCCATAATATGCCCAAACATGTAGTTTAGACTAACTGTTGGATGGACTGAAGGTAGTTGGGATACATAACAAAAAATCTTCAGGAAAGGTTTAGGATTATCAGTTAATATCTGCAATACGGAGAATATAGGCATGTTTTGCCATTAATGTAATGTTAAACTGTATTACATATTCATGCCAATTGCAGATTATTAATTTTACCAATAAGCCAGGATAAAACTAGTATAATTTATTTTCCTTATCTTCTGAAGTAACAAGACACTAGGAGATTAGTAATTGTTTTGTAGTAAAGTGAAAAACTTGGAGCAGGTTTCAACATACTTACAGTGAAATTATATCATAATCTTTTCATGGCCTTCAGTGAATAAAAGTAAGTCTCACAGAACTTGTGAATTTCGAATTTATGTGATGTTTTGGGAATTTATGCACATTTTTAATATAAAAAGACCAGAAAACAACATTTTCAAACTATACTATGAAAAGTTAGAAAATTAAAAATGCTCACCTCCTTCAAACTTGAGTTCAGGTGCAGCTTTTATATCAATTACAATGTCACTGTACCAATACTCTCACCAAGAAAGCCACCATTCTGAAAGCAGAATCTATCAACTTACCGTTCCTAGCCTAATATATCTCCCAGAAGCACTAGTAATTGGACGAGCTGTGAGAGGTGTATTTATAGCCTGTTCCATAGTACCTGGCCGTCCACTTTGTGTGCTGGGTCTTACAAATCCTGTAATAGGTCTTCCTGATTGAGTTACCGGCCTGAAAATGTTAAGCACATTACCCTTATATTGTGTAGTTTTTATCAATAGACAATTTAAACACTTATATCTGAAACATTTAATTTCCAGAAGTCAAATTTAGGATTTGCTCAATTTCAATTGGTCACATTTAAAAAAACATAAACAACTACATACCTAACAGCTGGGCTGGGGCCTCCACCTTGGCTAGTTCCAGGGAGTTTCAAAGATGTTCCTGGTCCTATAAAATAGGAGCATTTCTCACTTTACATCAAGACACACCACTTTTGTCTGGCAGACTTAAAAAAATTTTGTTTTACAAAAAACTGGAAAGCTCTTTGTTCAAACACAGAACAAAGACCAAACACAAAGGAGACAAAAACAAATATTGCACAGTACTACCGATAAATTGTCAGACTATTGTGAGAAACCTGCCACAGTGAACATTACTTTCTTACTTCTACCCTTCCCATTCTCTCCCCCATCCCACGTGGAAGAAGTGAGCTAATGGCTGTGTGGGGCTTAGCTGCCTACTGGGGCTAACCCACAACAATTCTCAAGATCATCTTAGGAGCAACAGATAGCACTGAAGTAAGAAAGGTTACTGAAACAATGAGATCATTCTAATTTGAAATGGTATATTTTCTATGTGGGACTTGAGTAGCAGCCAGACTTGAGTAAAGAAATCAAAGCCTTCAGCTACAGGGCAGATGGAAAATGAGCTCTCATATCATTAGGCCTCCATAGGACCCCACACACAATTTAGGGCACGCTAAAGTTCAAACACTTCCATACCCAAAGGTCATCAATGAAAATATTGAATTGGCTTGAGCTCAGGTGAACAGCTGAAGGGTCCCCTTTTCACGCATTTATGTTTTGACAGTGGATCATTAAGCATTACTAGCTCCCGCATGTATATTATCCATCATCTTCACTGACATATGATTATAGTCAGTTTTTCTAACCTCCTGACTGAATGTCTAAGAGATGGTTTCAAAAACTTGGTTAAAAGCAAGATACGACATCTACACCTTTGGGTTTGTTCACTACTTGCTACCATGTACAGAAAGAAATGAGACTTAGTTGAAACAGACAGTTCTTGACATATCACTCTTACTTATCTACTTGCTTTCTAGATATGTATGAACTGCTTTTATTCCAAATGTTTCAAAGAACTGAAGTTAAACTTGTAAGTAGATAGGGTTTTTTTTCCTTTAATTCACCAAGATAAAGCCTGAGTTTGCCCTCCTTCAGTTTATCTCTCCTGCCCTCAAGCTCTGATTTCCTCTGAGATACTGCCAGACCACTGTTTAAACCAGTAGACTTACCCAAATTTTTAACTTCTAACTCAATCTAAATACCTTTTAGCTTTTTTAATCCATAATGCCAACTAAATATGTAAGTGATGTTAAAAAAAAAGGAGCAAAACTTAGGATTCTCTCTCTTCTGGCTGGCTGCACTTAGGATCTCTGTTGCTTACTTGCTCTTTACAGTCCTGTGAATCTTCAGTTTTTTACTCAACAGACAGGGTGGCCAGCCCATCCAGCATATCTTCTAATGTAATCATAGAATCATAGAATAGTTAGGGTTGGAAAGGACCTTAAGATCATCAAGTTGCAACCCCCCTGCCATGGGCACAGACACCCCACAATAAACGATATCACCCAAGGCCTCGTCCAACCTGGCCTTCAACACTGCCAGGGATGGAGCATTCACAACCTCCTTGGGCAACCTATTCCAGTGCCTCACCACCCTAACAGGAAAGAATTTCCTCCTTATATCCAATCTAAACTTCCCCTGTTTAAGTTTTAACCCATTACCCCTTGTCCTATCACTACAGTCCCTAATGAAGAGGCCCTCCCCAGCACCCCTCTAGGCCCCCTTCAGATACTGGAAGGCTGCTGAGGTCTCCACGCAGCCTTCTCTTCTCCAGGCTGAACAGCCCCAACTTTCTCAGCCGAAAACATGTTTTTCAGAAACACATACTAATTGGCAGCTCATACTAATCACAGCTTTTTCATTGACAAGGAAGTTACAGGAGTCATGATGCTATAGGACATTTGTATTAATAAACAAGACTGATAAAAAATTAACACAGCAAAATTATAAACATTTTAAAACTAATGGAAATAGATTTTATTATATATATGTATGAAGTGGAACCACAGAAAAGTAGTTGTTTCCACTGGACCCTTTACAATTCAGTAATTATTTAATAATGCAAGACCAAGAGCAAAACCATTATTATGATAGCTTAATCTGGAAAATAAGATAAGGACAGATGAAAAATTTAAATGGATATTTAACTGATGCAAAAGGATTTGAACTGCTTAGTAAGTGAAGTGCATACAATACCTGTTGTAATATGTGAGGTATGACTACACACTTAAGTTTGTAAGCTATAAATATAGTGGTGGAGGATATCCTAGATTTGCCAAAGTGAAAGACCCCGAGACCTGCACAACTATGGATAACACACTTTAACAGCAAAATAAAAACCCCACAGTCAGCTACCACTTTTTCTTATTAGATCATGTGTAAAAGTAGACGTGATCACAGAATTACAGAATGGCTGATGTTCGCAGGGACCACTGGAGGTCATCTGATCCAGCCAGACTCGAACAGGCCACCTAAAGCCAGCTGCCTTGGACCCTGTCTAGATGGTTTCTGAAAATCTCTAAGGCCAGAGACTCCACAACCTCCTTGGGCAACCTGTGCCAGTGTCCAGTCACCCTCACAGTAAAAAAGAGTGCTTCCTGATTTTCAGCCAGAGCCTCCTGTGTTTCATTTTGTGTCTACTGCCTCTGGTCCTGTCACTGGGCATCACTGCAAAGACCAAATCCATTCTCTTTGCTCCTTCCCAAGTGATATCCCAAGTGATATCTGTACTTATCTTTTACATAAAAAATGTTACAGAAAAACACTTCAGGTGTATAAAGAAAGTAAAATCAAGCTGTGGAAGAAAAACATATTTTCTATGTGTCAGTGGACACATTGTCTGGTTTAGTGACACACTGAAAAAGCATGCAGATTAACTGTAAAGAGTTAAGAGAGTTTCAAGATTTAACTCAAAAATTAGAATATATACCTCAGAATGAGAAAATTGTTTAGTTTACCAAAGAAAAGATTACTGGATGACTTAATGACAGCTTTAGCTACTTTAGAAAAACACCTTTGAAAATAAAGACCTCGTATCAGGCTTAAACTGTACACAAAGAAGCAACAACTGGAGCTACAGCTGATAATTCCCACTACAGATATGGCATACACTGATAAAAGCTAGCAAACTTAGTAATTTAATGAAGACTGCAGGGGGTTCTCCCTCTCTGGAAAGTTCTTATGCTTTCTGAAACCTGCATACTAGCTCAGGCACATCTAGTGGATTTGAAGCACAAATGGCAAAGTCTTATCTCATTGATTCAGGAGCGTAGGCCACACTATCATAAAGATTTTCCTTGGCTTTGAAATCTGTGACACACTACCTAGAAAGACACCTTCTTTTCTGTTTAAATATATCATGAATGTGTTTTTCCATAATGCCTTATTTCTCAATAAAATTCATCAAATGACTTTTCTTGGCAGATGGTCTCTACCACAGGGGACATAAAATCAAATAAAAGTCTAAATTTTATTATCATGCTGCTTTAAGACAGACACATGTAATTAGATTATTATAATGTATAAACACAACTTGAATACTGCTTGACTGTATTATGTGGCCAAGCATATAATGAACATTTTTTAAAATGTCATCAGATAGATATGCAATTGCCTGCTTCTATCCAGATGAGAAAAGCTTTTAATGCTTCAAGTATTAGTTCTGGACTACATCCAGCTCTTCCCTTGAATTCTTTCACATGGTAGGCAGCTAAGAGCCACACCTAATACGATGCCTAAAAGAAAAGAAACAATGCACTGATGGAAAACAGCCAGTCAGTACAGATGTAGAGGAAAAGCTGACAAAACACTATTTGTCTGAAGCTCTGTCTGACAAGACTAAGCACTACATCAAGATCATGTGGGGTATCTGAACACTGCCATGTAACCATGAAACAATCTAAAGAAGAGCACACTCTTCTTGTAGCAATAGCTAAAAACAGTATCAAGTCACCTCAAGATATACTATTTTGTGCTAGAATCCAATCCTGAGCAAAAGAGATCTTCTTGCTTTAATATGCATAAGTGAAAGTCGTTCTTACGTGCAACTTGAGCAATGGCATTTTCATCTAGCACCATCTCTGCGATTTCTTCTTGATCCATATCAATTTCATCCACGTACACCATTTCTGTCAAAGCTCGTGTTTTCAGGCTCCAGGCAGCCTGAATAAGGATAAAACAAAATGTAAAATATTTTCAGGACACAAAGTAAATAATCTAATAAGTATTACTGCCTTCAACATTTTAACAGGCTTGAATAAGGTATTGACTTAAACAGTTGTGTGTATCCTGCAGTTCCCTGATGCAGTGGAAAGGGGATCAAGACTTTAGACAACTCTTTTGGAGGGAAAAAATATAGTCATTGAGTTTGGAGGACACAATTTTACTCCTCATGAAAAGTTATGATTAATTTAAGTCAGTGCAACCCTCTGAGAACTTGTGCTTTGGAAGAAATCCCCAGATACCAGTGCTGCTCAAACACCACTGCTGACAGACACATCATTTAAATTGGGATGGGAGAGGGAGGTAAGTAAACAACAGTAATGCAAAATAATGCCCTTTCTAGGCATCCGTAGAGAAAGAAGGGAAATCTTTTAACCAGCAGTTACAGTACATTACTATCCACAGGTGACAGTCTTTAGAAAGATAATCTAGAACGCCTTCATTCAAAGCATCAAGTGTAAAAAAATGTGTAAAAGTATAAATTAAGCATCTCCAATTGTGAGATTATTGGAGTACTTGTTAGTGAACTGAGCTGACAAATTGCTACATTAAATGTCTTGGAGAATTATACGAGCAGTTTAGAAAGGCAAGCATAATTTTAGCCTATGTGACAAGCTTTGTGTATACTGTAGAGAAAACAAATCAATGCGGAAAAGAAAAACCAGTGGCAGCCATACCACCAAAATAAGTGCAGATCCAATCACTTTGATAATTTAATACTTATGGAGAAGGTATAATAAAAGGAGCCGTAAGATTAATCCCTGATCTTCCTTCTGATTTTGAACAGATCATCATGAATTTTCCAAATTGCCAAAACAATTACATTTGTTTCCTTTCTGACAGGGAGTACAGCAGTCTGGTGAAAAAGCATGGTTAATATTTTCTAAGTAGGCATTTCAAAAAAGAATCAGACTGATGCTACCTTAATAGAACAAAAGGTCAAACGCATGCAAACATTTGTTCTTTAAATGAGAGGTAAGAAAAGCTGCCTATAGTAACGATCTTTTCCTGGGAACTGAAAGCAGTACCTTCTTCACACTAATTGCTAAAACTGGGGCCAGTTCTTAATATAAACATGTTACTGTGATTTTTCCAAACACAAACATGAAATAATGTGTTTTGAGAAGCAACATTATTGACATTATTGGATAAATATCTGTCATAAAAAATAGATTCCTTAGGCAGCTTTTCTAGTCTTAAGATCCTAGTCTGAGGCTTCACAGCCAACAAAAATTTGAATATTGCATATTATTCCTTAATTAAATATCAGCCTGTAGATTAGAGTATTGCCTGCAGCAATGTTTGTTACAGGACTTCTGATCAAAACAGCAAAAGAGAAAAATGGCCAGTTTGCTACTTAAACTACAGAAAGGTGACCTTTACTTTGGGAGACTAAAAGTGTTGCCGCAGATTCCATTTATATTACCTGCTCTCTCTTTGCAGGATCAATAATTTTGTTTTATGACAAGCAACATGTCTGGCATTTATTAAGACAACCTGCAGTTTTATGAAATGGGCATTCAAACAGTAGGAACAAAAAAGAGACAGCTCATTTCAGACAACCCACATATACGCAGCATAATAATAGATTTACCTTGCTTACTCATCAGAGCAGAACTTTACAGTAACTGATAGTGATTAAAGAGGGAAAGAGTATCTTAACAACTGTAAGTATAAAAATGTAATACAGTATTTCTTAAGTCTAAACTCCAGAAAGTGACAGTGTTTTTCACTTAGTTCCAGATAACTGTTTTTTAACTGAATCTTATATCTTCCTCTTGCTCCTCAAACTACAGAAACCAAATTTAAAAAACAGATAAACTTAAAATCTAAAATACTTAAAATGTATTTTCTAAAAGTAGCAGCACACATTTGTAAGAGGTTTCATTCTCCAATAATCCTTTTAATTACCATACATTTTATTATGTACACAGTGAAAACCCCACAACACAACTACCTTGCGAATCATAATCCTTAAAGTTAAGAAGATATCTGTCAGAACTTCACTGAAACCATTTCGTATGCAAACAACTTGCATGACTTCATTGGAATTTAATTGGAAACTTGTAAAATATGTTACTGAGCCGTATTTAAAGATGCAATTTAATGTTGCATTTAATCTCCTCTGACTGTAGGGTGGAGCCAAAAGATGCCACCTGCATATTACTGCTCTTCCCATCTCAGTAACCTAGTGCTAATGTGGACAGAGTGAAAGCTAATCAATTACCCTCAGTCTTCCATCACTTGCACAAAGCATCATCACGCAGCTTCAACACTACCAGATTCTACACAAGGTAGTGAGAATGAGCTGTAGGAGCAGGAAGATCATGTGTAGCACCCCACCGTTACACAGCATTAAATGAAATGTGAAAGTGAGCCCTAACATCTTAAATATTGTTCTGTCTGTGAAACACACATTGTCTTTTCCCTAATTGAGCTCATTCAGCTCAAAACAGATTCAATTTAGCTTTTAGAGGGAACTAAGCTACTGAACTGTTGAATAAATCTATAAGAAATATTTGAGAGAAATAAAATTCTACCAACTATAATAGCTGCCTATTTAAAATACCCTTTTCAAATATACTGCCTTACAAATTATGAAAAACAAATGTATGCCATTAAGGATTTAACAACAAAACCAGTATTATTCACAGTGTATCAGAAATTCTTCCCCGTGATTGTATCTAATAATTGTATTTATGAAAAGAATTTTACCTGAAACACGGAGTATTCAGAATCAGGCTCCTGAAAAGAGATTAAATAGGAACTGAGGAATTGAAATGTAAAACAATAAAAACAATGACCAAAAAAATGGAATTATGCTCTGTGACCACCTCACTTTGAACAAAGATTTTCTCTCTCAACTTACACACATTATTGAGCTAATCAGTGTTTCACACAATAAAAGCAGATTTGCAGTAAGCACATTTTTCAGATCTCTTTTGCTTTTTTTGCTTCTGCTGGATCATGTCGGCCAAATCTTGCAGAACATTACAGAATTATTAAACGAAAAAATGGTACATAAAAAAGAACCAAGCCAAACCAAAAAACTTAGAAGATGGAAGCAAATCTCCAAGATGTTAACAATACTATTACATGGATTTATAATGCCTACATAATAACATCCATCTTTGTGCATTTTTGTTAAGCGCTGATGGTTATCACACTGATGTCACTGAAGTATATAAAAGAGAATTCCTGCAGAAACTGATTATATATATTTTTTTTTTACTTCTATGATAGAAATGATGTATTTACTGTATTCTGGACAGTAATACTGTTAAGTGGAATAAATATCAAACTAATAGTTTATTGCACAATCCAACAAACAAAGGATGAAGTTTACTACAAGCCAAAAAGAAGGAATTTACATCTGTTCAAAAATCTGAGGTAAAAGCGAATAATAACAGGAATTGCAGATTTATCATAATTTATTGTCTAATTTTCATGTTTATATAACATTTAAACTATCCTTCACAGCTTCTGCTGCTCAGTTCCAGGCACTAGGGAGGGATTTCTCCTCTCTAACATACTACTTAGCTTGAGGGGAAAGACAAAGAAGGTGGGAGATGGATGCTACTTTCTTTAAATCACTATTAGTCTTTCACAGAGTGAGCTCATTTTTGCTCCTAGAGACAGTGGAAAATTTCTTAAACATCTGGCCTTCTGTAAATCTACTACAGTTACGTCAGCTATACTAGACTGAATATAGAAACTTAGTGTAACACTGACTAGAAAGGGACTTCAGGAAGCCTCTAGTCCAAAGCCCAGCTCAAAGCAAGGTCAGCTATGAGATCAGTTGAGGCTGCTCAGAGCTTTGCCCAGTTGGGTATTGAAAATTTCCAAGGATGGCGACCACAAAATGCCCCTGTACAACCTGCTCCACTGCCTTACAGAGAAATGTTTTACCTTGTATCAAGCCAAAGTCCCCTTTATTTCAGTTTATATTTGTCTTTCACTCCATGCACCACTGTGAGGGGCTTAGCTCCATCTTCTTGATAATCTCCTTGTATGCATTAGAAAGCTGCTACTAGATCACACCAATGTCTTCTCCAAGCTGAAGCACTGCTCAGCTTGCTGTTAGCTTCCTCTGCAGCCAGGGCACACTGCTGGCTCACGTTTCACCAGGAAAATGGTGAGGTCAAGCTTGCCCTTTTCCTTTATAGTATGAGATACGGTCTGCTTCTTTCAATGTGAGCACCGCTGCTGAGTGAATTCCATGACTGCAGGGACCTGGAAAACTGGTGATGCCCTTCCAGATTCCTTCTGTAGTGTACTGGAATTTCGTTGGCCTTTTAAGGATTCTATCTGGAATCTCAAACTTGTTCACCAGTGTTAGAATGCATTATACAGCTTATAAATTTAGTATTTTAAAGAACTAAACATTAATTGAGGGATTAATCTGAGCTCTCTGTGATGTACCTGGCCTTGATTAAGGCACTGAAACTGCCTTTATATTTTAGATGTATGATTAAATGAACTTCAGGTTCTTGTAACATGTTGTTTTATTTATAGTATTGCTCTTCTAAAAAATAAACTGCTCTAGCTTTCTAAGTAATAAAGGACATAGAGATATTTCAGCTTCCATTTTATTCACTCTATCATGTCGGAGTGTTACTGCACATACGATGTACTAGAAAATGTACAGGAAAACAGCAGTAGGTGATCTTCCATAACGTATGTGTAACAGTAACTAATGAGGACAAGGTTAGGAATATTACAATGCCTTGACATTTCAGATGTGTATCACAATAAGGCACTGTTCATAAGTACAAAAAATAATTAAAAAGGAAAATAAGTTTACTTATCTAGCAGCATTCATATTGATAAAAAAAAATACAGAAATTACTTCCCTCATCACTTTGAAAAAAAAGTAAGAGTTGATCAGTAATACTTACTAAAAACATTGCTGTCATAATGGTAGGTGATTGTCCATATATCTTAATATATTGATGGAGGTTTTGACCAGAAATAACATAAACCCTCAAGCAAGTGATAGAACCTCCCCATTAAACACAAGTCTGGAACAACAAAAATTAACATTAAAATATATCTTAACATGGGTGGATCCAGCAGTTTCTATTCATGCAAGTAATCCACTGGAACTAGGTTCCAAATACAGATTTCTTTGAGAGGATTAACAAATAGTGGTGCCCTATAAGCTTGTGTCTCAAAACAAAAGGTCAAATTTATTCTTCACTTACACATATAAAGCTCCTTTGAAATTAATAAGATAGTAAAAGCAATAAATGAAGGATTTAACACAGATCTCTAAATCCACCAAGGGCGTTTTAAAATTAATATCTAAAGTCAGTTTATTTGAAGACCAAAAACATTTAGAAAATTAAGTCTTCTGATGCTTATAGCCTAGAAGAGGGAATGAAACAAGATTACATACTTTATACTCAAATAAAGCTTCATTCTACAATTAGTTTCAGGTCAGTATGATTTCATACATGCAGAATATTAAAATCAGTATAGTCTAAAAATGCTCTTCAAATAATTAACAGCAGAAACACAGAAAAAACATTACCCAAGAACGACTTCAGTATACGTATCACTAATTTTTATGCAAAAACTTAATAACTGTAATCTCTTGAACCAATAACTGATTTCACTTAAAGATTTTTTTTCAAATCAAGTTCCATGCATATAAATACATCCGTGGTAACTTTATTATGACTTTAGAAAAAACAGTATGCACGTAATAGGAGCTGAAAGTTCACCATGGGAGAAGAAAGGACCAATGAACAAAAGCAAATCCTCACTGCAGACCATTAATGAAGTTGAAGGCAGGACATCCACTGTATGTCAATTACATTAGCATTTTATTTTTTTTTAGTTGTTAAACTACAGCAGGCCTCAGACATTGGTGCTGGTTATTGCCTTGAATCTGACATATGGAACACAAAGAAGAGTAATCAGATTAGGTAACTAATCAGGATGATCAACAGCAACAACCCTGGATTGTGTTTCCTCTAGGTCATGCTATTACTATAAACACAGAAGACAACGCCTGTCTGCTTACAACAGAAAATAATTAAACAGAACATCAGGGCTTTATGTGTTTGTATGCCCAAAAGATAGTCACAGAAAATATAGCTTTTATCCATCCTACGACTGTCAGCATAAAAGTAAATGCCATCAATAAAATCTGTATTCCCAATTCTTACACAAAGAAATGCACAAAACATTTTATAGAAAAAAAATACTCAAGTCTTCCATAAAATCTAACTCAGTAGCAGCTACTTATTCTCCTATCAGTGTTCAGCACATTTTATTCATTAAGAACTCTTCAGGAGAACAACTGATTTTAAAATGTTTTGATTCCATTGTTCTGTTAAGAATTCAAGTTTATAATGACATAGCATTGGATACTACTATGTGAGAATATTCCTGATTCATGCCCAGTTGAGTAAAAGGTCAACACCATACCTTAAAAAGCTCCTAGGGCTTAACCACATCTGGTGACAGAGTTCAAAGAGAGTTCTACAACGACTAAGAAAGCTTCTAAATATATGGGCATGTAACCAGTGACTGTATCATTACTAAACTTATTTTTTAGACTATCAAATCATATTTTACAATGTTCTTAAAGGAGCACTTATTTAAAATAATTACACGTGCAATGAAAAATATTCTGAATAGTAAGCTATAAGTACATGGGTAGTAAATTAAGAGACATATCAAGATGTACAAGTCAAGAAAATTTATTGCATTTATAAGTGTGACTGGCAAAATGCTTATTTCTAAGGGTACTGTAGAAAGCTGATTTCAGCTGCCCATAGTTTTGACACGGCACTGAGGATGCAATGGAACAGGAGTAGTCCTACCATTTAGCAAATCAGCTGACAGCTGGGAAAAATGGACAGGCTTTCAAACAAGCAAGGTCTGATTATGGAGTTACACTTTTCCTTTACTTACTAATTGTTACATTGCCTGTCATAGAAGGGAGAAGGTTAGCTGCCTGAACATGAAAAACTTCTCGTGTTTGTCACAGCTTAACCATTCCTGAGCATCAGTTTGAAGGACACCATCTCCTGTATGTAGCTTGGTTTCTATCATATCCTAATGCATGCTTTTCAAAACAGTGACCATGGCTACTGTTCTTACATGATACTTCTTTCCGTGGTTGCAGAGGCTGGGAGGCACACGCTTAGCAGAATATAGGACAAGAGGATGGGAACAGATGGCACAGTGATTACAACAGTTGAGTATTCCCTCATGATGCGCAGCAGCTCACTAAATCCAAACTTGCCATGAGTGTTGTATTTGTCTGTTTGCTTTCCTGGTGCCTACCATGAGATATCTTGGGCCCGATTTGCAGAAGTGCTCCAATAAAGGGTGTGACCATAAAATGTTTTAGAATGCTATGTGGTTTTTAAGCATTAAATCCCACATGTATTGGGTTAAGCACCAAAAATTATTCATACTTAAATTTTAGATATTTCTCCATTTTATACCAAAACGCTAGTAATGTAATTCACACAGACGGAAGACAGCACTATTTTCTGGCAGGTAGCTAAAGACAGAAATAAAGTTTGATCAAAAATTCAGGAACTACTGATTTCATTAACATGCCACCTTCAGCATGCCTTCAATCTGCCTGAGAATGATCTTGGATTCTTAATTAACTTAAAAAAAAAAAAAAGTAATCTTAGCTCACTGTTCTAGAATTTGCAACTACAGCAACTTGATACGCTACCATTAGAATAAATACATAAATAAATAAATAATGTAAAATAGTATTAGGCTATGCAAGTCTGGAGAATTAAATAACGTCTGTCACTTATTTGAGTTCTAATTACCTTAGTGTTCAGCTTTCCAGTTATCAAAATCTTTCGTAAGGTTTCAACTACACATGAAACATTCTAGGGACACATTGCTATTTCCTTTACTCTGTGCCTGAAGCCCACCTGGGCAAATGTGATAAGATTGAGACCTTAAAGCAGCAAGTGTAGAAAGCAATAAGCTGAGAGTGTAACAACATAAGTAGAGAAAAGACTTGCAAGCCTTTACAAATGAGAAACAGAGTAACAAAATACAGGCTTCCATGGACTGATAACCAGTAAATACTAAGATTTTGTGTTGATTACAATAAAAAGTGTGAAATATAAAATATCATGAGCACAGCTGGATGAAGAAGAGAAATGCCATTCCGTGCTAAATCTGTCATGAATGTTAAAGCTATGTTTTAAATAGATAATTAGAAAATGTTTTACTTGAAAATATTCCAAAGTGTAAGATTTTGCATGTTGAGTTGGTTTGAGTTTGGTTCAAGCTGCACTCTTGGAAGTTATTTAACTGATATTCTAGTTTCTCCAACCTGCTGTACCAAAATAAACAGGTGGCATAAAACCCACTACATTTTCTTTTAGAAGCTGTCCTCTTTGAACTAACAGGAATGATGGAAAAAAGCTGTGTAGGCATTACATTGTACAACATGAAGTACAGTATACTTCATGATCCTTCTGAGGAAATATGCTGAACTGCCACTTGATAATCACCTCTCTGTTTATCTTTAAAAAAGCTCTAACCTGTTTCTCTACTTATATGAAATACTTTATATAAGATAAAATCTGCTTGCTGTGCATACAACTTAGAGTTGTGCTTTACTTGAGCACTTATCTATGAAATATCCTCACAGGAAGACTGAAACATACACTTTCAAAATGTGAAAGAGGAAAACTTTTATTTTCCAATATAAAGTAAATATATTTTTAAATATTTTGGATGTTACTCAATTTCTGTGACTAAATTAATTCCTGCTTAAAATGAGCTCTTAATAAGGATTCCTCAAGAACATTATACAGTGCAAGAGCAAAACTAACCGTATTTCAAGTTTGCCTCTATAGAAAGCAAAGACATTTCTCATCCATCTACACTTTCAAGTAAGTTTGAAATATGCTGCTGCTTAAGAATACCTTTTTCACATAAAACCGTGAACAAGAATATAGTTCTGAAATGAACACACTGAAGTTATAAAGTCCAGTCCTTTGCAGGCTACCACAACATGAGAGTCATTCAGAACACTGACAAAGCTTGACCTTAACATTCAGAAATTTCATATAGGGCCTCTTCTAAGAGCTTGTGATTTGTTGTATAGACATCATTCATATCCCCATCCCCCACCGTTTCTCAAAGCGTAATTATCTTAAATGTTTTTACTCTTTCATACTTGTAGAAAATAAAGCTTATAGGTTCGTATAATCATTTCAAAGGCCAAATTAAGTGATGAACTGCTCATCCTAACTTTATACAGTATTTGGAAAAACTCCTATATTGCTGGTATGTAACGTCCTGCTTCTCTAAGGAGAATGTATGGTTTAATCTAAGAAAACAACTAATTTTATGTACTTAAATGTTTGCAGCATGTGCAGTCAATGTTTGGAAGAAAGAAACAAAACCAAATGAGATCTACAGCCTCTCATTACTGTTTTTTTATTTTCCTCCTAAATATTTTTTCCAGCCTTACACACCCTCTTCCTTACCCCCTTCTGTCCATTGCAGGTATCTCCAACAAGTTCCTCTGTGCTACCAGAAACAGCCTATCAAAAGTTTGGAGATGCCAAGTGTAACAAGACAATTTTATACTTGGGCTTCAGCATACAGTAGAAATGCAGTTGTTTTTATATTTCCATGTTGAGATCTTAAGAGTGGAAAACATCTTACTAACAAAAATTATAAATTAATTGCACCAGAATCGTTATTACCTTTATGACTCTTACTGTTATTTTCTATATTGTCTCAAGAGTTTCCATCATGAATCAAGTGCCGTACTTCTATATGCAAAGATCACACTTTGTGATTAAAAGGATGTTACATATTACATGCATACAAATATTAATCACAAACAACTTTCTCAAATCCTTCCTTCTTGCAGAAAGGTGAGAAAATATGTAGGTATTGAACAACACATGCCCAACATTTTCAGAGACTGCAGCTATAGAAAGAGCAGAGGAATGGAAACGCCTTTTGGCCCCCAGTAATGCTTCAACATAAGCTGAGCTAAAATGAGTGTCTCTTAACCTTATGAGGTTTAGTCCATACAGCAACTGTGATATCTGAACATCTGTGTAATATCACCAGTAACATCCTCAAGCATGTCTGATTTGTCTTGGCTTTTCTTACTTTAACTCTGCAAAACCTTGAGTGAGTTAAAACTCTTCCTGTGACCCCACTATTGCCACCGCTTCATTCCCAGCAGCACAAGGTGCCTACGCCCCTCCTCTTCGTGGCTGGAGCCGGAGGTACTACCAGAGAGCGTATACGGAGAACGCGGCATCCCTGCGCTGGCCGCTGCCGGCTACGGGACAGCCGTAGGGGGCTCGGTCAGAAGGCGCTGCTGGGCCTTTCTCCCCCCGCCTCCTCCTCCTCGCCAGGCATGGTGTGGCGCGGCCCGGCCCGGCCCTGCCCTGCCCACTAACTGCGTGCCACACCGGGCCTCTCGGCGGCTGCGACAGGTAGAGAAGGAGCGTCGGAACGCTCGCGCTGTCGGGACGCTGAAAAGAGGGGTCGCGGCCCGCTGCTGACCGACACCGCCGCCTCCCTTCCCTACGGCCTCCCAGCCCGGCCCTCCACTACCTGCTCGCCAGGCGGCCCCTCCAGCAGCTGCGAGCAGAGATCCGAGCACTCCCGGAACTTCCTCCGCCTGAAATAGCTCAAGGCTTGGAACAGCAGCTCCGGCGCCAGCCCCATCCCGCCGGCGGGTCAGTCACAGCGGCTCTGGTGGGTTCCCGGCCGCCTGCCTGCTAAGCGGGCCCTGAGGCGGAGCGCGGCCGGCCAACCGGCTGCAGCGGAAACGACGGGCCCAGGCAGGCCGAGGCGGGGCCTGCCGGCGCGCCGCGACGCAAGGGATCGGGGTAGGGCGGCAGCTCCTGGAGGTCCCATGCGGCTATGTGCACCTTAAGCAGGGCAGGACGACCCCGACCCAGCCCCGCCCTGCGGGAGCCTCTCCACGATGACCAAAAGCAGAGTGTGCTCTCTAATAACGAGAACGGAAGATGTCAGACAACCACACTGTTTTTAAACAGTGTCCTGTTATTTCCTGCCCTATCATCAAGAGCCATTTCGAATTTGAATATATGCCTAAATAAGAAGAATACAGTCCTTTAATTCTTACTTGGGTAAAATGCACTTTAGAGTACCAGGTGTCCTGGTTGAGAAAAGTACGGGTTTCTGTGAACAGCACTGTTTTGAGTCTTGCAGACTCCATTAGTTCCTTTAGCTCATTAGTTCTTGCAGAGCAGCAGTAGGACTGAGATACTTGATGAAAAAAAGCTGTAATACATCTGTTCTTACTTTCTCTGTATTGTAAGATGCTGATTGCACCCATGAGCCCAAGTAAAAGTGGGGGGAAGAATATCTAGGGATGCTTAGACAAAGTAAGTTTTGTCTAAGTAAAATACAAATTACTTACAAAAAAGTAAGCTTTTGATGTGAAAATTTCTGATGGATGAACACGAATATGATAGCTAAAATAATGTCATTGGCATTTTAGCAGATCACTCTGGTTATATTGCTTCTGTCTCACCTAAATATTAGCTTTTCTCCAAGATCCATGACATGATGTGCAGATTAGCAAGATCAATGTCAGGTGGAAAGATGGAGAAATAGAAATGCCAATCCCAAGACTACAGCTTATTCTAATATGGGAGTAAGTGGCCTGAACTGAAGTAGCAGCTATAGGAAGCTGCTTGGTCTTACGGAGAGTGCACAGGTATACTGGGTTCACATGAGGGAGGAGGGGGCAGGCATGGGAGCAGCTTCTGTGAGAAGCTGCTAGAAGCTTTCCTATGCCCAGTACAGCCAATGCCAACTGGCTACAAGTCAGACTTGCTGCTGCCCAAGGCCTAGCCCATCACTGATGATGGTAGCACCTCTGGGATAACGTTTCAGAAGGTGGAAAAAAAAACTGTGCAAGACCAGCAGCAGCCAGAGAGGGGTATGAGAATATCTGACAGAAACAGCTCTGAAGGCACCAAGGTGAGTGTACAAGGAGGGGCAGGAGGTACCCCAGGCAACGGAGCAGAGATTCCCCTGCAGCCCATGGTGCAACCCATGGTGAGGCAGGCTGTCCCCTGCAGCCCATGGAGGTCCACGGTGGAGCAGATGTCCACCTGCAGCCTGGGGAGGACCCCATGACAGAGCAGGAGGAGGCACCCACACTGGAGCAGGCTCCTGGCAGAACCTGTGAACCCATTCACAGAGGAGCCCACACTAGAGCTGGTTTGTTAGCAGAAGCCATGACCCCATGGGAGTACTCACACTACAGCAGTCTGTGCTCGAAGGACTGCACCCTGTGGAAGGGAGCTCACGCTGGAGGAGCTCACTGCAGACCATGGGAAGGACCCATGCTGGAGAAATTTATGGAGAATTGTCTCCCACACTGGAGCAGGGGAAGAGTGTGTGGGGTCCTCCCCTTTAAGAGGAAGAAATGGCATGATGAAATGCCATGGCATGATGAAATGATGAACTGATTGCAACTCCCATTCCCCATTCCCCTGTGCTGTTGTGGGGCTGGAGGTAGGGAATTCAGGAGTCAAGTTAAGCCTGGGAAGAAAGGAGAGGTAAGGGGAAGGGGTTTTAAGATTTAGTTTTTATTTCTCATTATCCTGCTCTGATTTCATTGGTAATAAATTAAACTAATTTCCCCAAGCTGAGTCTTTTTTCATAGAATCATAGAATCATAGAATAGTTAGCGTTGGAAAGGACCTTAAGATCATCAAGTTCCAACCCCCCAGCTATGGGCACAGACACCTCACAATAAATCGTATCGCCCAAGGCGTCATCCAACCTGGCCTTGAACACTGCCAGGGATAGAGCATTCACAACCTCTCTGGGCAACCTGTTCCAGTGCCTCACCACCCTAACAGGAAAGAACTTCTTCCTTATATCCAATCTTAAGCTTCCCCTGTTCAAGTTTTGACCTGTTACCCCTTGTCCTATCACTACAGTCCCTAATGAAGAGTCCATCCCCAGCATCCCTATATGCCCCCTTCAGATACTGGAAGGCTGCTATGAGGTCTCCATGCAGCCTTCTCTTCTCCAGGCTGAACAGCCCCAACTTTCTCAGCCTGTCTTCATATGGGAAGTGCTCCAGTTCCCTGATCATCCTCGTGGCCCTCTTCTGGACTTGCTCCAACAGTTCCATGTCCTTTTTAATTTGAGGACACCAGAATTGTACACAATGCTCCAGGTGAGGTCTCACAAGAGTGGAGTAGAGGGGCAGGATCACCTCCTTCGACCTGCTGGTCACGTTCCTTTTGATGCAGCCCAGGAAACGGTTGGCTTTCTGGGCTGAAAGCTCATACTGAAGCCGGCTCATGTTCAGTTTCTCATCAACAAGCATCCCAAAGTCCTTCTCTGCAGGGCTGCTCTGAATCTCTTCTCTGCCCAGCCTGTAGCTGTGCCTGGGATTGCTCCAACCCAGCTGTAGGACCTTGCACTTGGCATGGTTAAACTTCATGAGGTTGCCATCAGCCCACCTCACAAGCCTGTCAGGGTCCCTCTGGATGACATTCCTTCCCTCCAGCGGATCAACTGAACCACACAGTTTGGTGTCATTGGCAAACTTGCTGAGGGCGCACTCAATCCCACTGTCCATGTCACCGACAAAGATGTTGAACAAGACCGGTCCCAACAGTGATCCCTGAGGGACACCACTCGTTACTGGTCTCCAGCTGGACACTGAACCATTGACCACAACTCTGATTGTGGCCATCCAGCCAGTTCTTTATCCCACGAGTGGTCCATCCATCAAATAGATGTCTCTCCAATTTAGAGACAAGGATGTTGTGTGGGACAGTGTCGAACGCTTTGCACAAGTCCAGGTAGATGACATCAACTGCTCTACCCCTGTCCGTCAGTTCTGTAGCCCCATCATAGAAGGCCACCAAATTGGCCAGAGAGGATTTCCCCTTAGTGAAGCCATGCTGGCTATCACCAAGCACCTTGTTGTTTTTCATGTGCCTTAGCATGCGTTCCAGGAGAATCTGCTCCAAGATTTTGCCAGGCACAGAGGTGAGACTGACTGGTCTGTAATTCCCTGGGTCATTCGTTTTCCCATTCTTGAAAATGGGGGTTATATTTCCCTTTTTCCAGTCATCAGGAACTTCACCTGACTGCCATGATTTTTCAAATACAATGGATAGTGGCTTAGCGACTTCATTTGCCAGCTCCTTCAGGACCCGTGGATGGATTTCATCAGGACCCATGGACTTGTGCATGTTCAGGTTCTTAAGATGGTCTCAAACCAGATCGTCTCCTACAGTGGGACCAAGGTCTTCCCTCTCACAGTCCCTGCATCTGCCTTCCAAGATTTGGGTGGTGCGATCAGAGCCTTTGCCGGTGAGGACCGAGGCAAAGAAGTCATTTAGAACCTCAGCCTTCTCCAAATCCAGGGTAGCCAGTTCTCCCGAGAGCTTCCTGAGGGGGCCTGCGTTCTCCCTAGTCTGTTTTTTGTTTGCTATGTACCTGTAGAATCCCTTCCTGTTATCCTTAATATCCCTAGCCAAGTTTAATTCTAACTGGGCCTTGGCTTTCCTAAGCTGGTCCCTAGCTTCCTGGACGACATCTCTGTACTCTTCCCAGGCCACCTGTCCTTGCTTCCACTTTCTATAAGACTCTTTTTTCATTTGAATTTTCCTCAGCAGCTCCTTATCCATCCAAGGATGTCTCCTGGCCCTCCTGCTGCACTTTCTTCTAGTTGGGATGCAACACTCCTGAGCTTGAAGCAGATGATCCTTGAGTATCAAACAAGAGTCTTGGGCCCCCCTGCCCTCTAGGGCTATATCCCATGGAACCTTACTAAGCAGGTTCCTGAAGAGGCCAAAGTCTGCTCTTTTGAAGTCCAGGGCAATGAACTTGCTGCACACTCTTGTCACTTCCCTGAGGATCTCAAATTGAACCATCTCATGATCACTGCATCCAAGGCTGCCCTGGAACGTCACATTTCCAACGAGCCCTTCCCTGTTGGTGAGCACAAGGTCAAGCATGGCACCTCTCCTTGTCAGCTCCTCTATTACTTGCAGAAAGAAGTTGTCTTCCACACAGTTGAGGAACCTCCTGGATTGCTTGTGCTGGGCCATACCGTCATTCCAACAGATGTCAGGGTGGTTGAAGTCACCCATGAGAACGAGGGCCTGTGAGCGTAAGGCTTTTCCTATCTATCTGTAGAGTGCTTCGTCCACATGTTCTCCTTGATCAGGTGGTCTGTAACAGATCCCCGCAGTAATGTCTCCCATAGCTATTTTCCCTTTAACCCCTGGCCCACAAACTCTCTGTTAACTGCTCACCTGTCCCCAGACAGAGTTCCAGCCTATCCCTAACATAAAGGGCAACTCCCCCTCGTCGCCTGCCAGGCCTGTCTTTTCTAAAAAGCCTGTAACCTTCCATTCCAACACTCCAGTCGTAGGAGCCATCCCACCATGTTTCTGTGGTGCCTATTATATCATACCCCCATAGACGTGCACACGCCTCTAATTCCTCTTGTTTTCCTGTGATAGGAATTGCTGAGTGATCTCCCTGTCCTTATCTCTACCTAAGAGATAAGAGATATCTCTACCTAAGAGATAAGAGATAAGATGTAAAGCTCTAAGCTTTACATTTTATTTTCTTTGCCCTGTATGGTGAAGAAGGGAGTGATAGAGTGTCTTTGGTGGGCACCTGGCATCCAGTCATGATCAACTCACTACACAGGGAAACAGTGATCTGAGTGAAGTCTTTTCTGGGACCCATGTCACCCCCAGTTAAGAAGGGTGGAAAGAATAATACAATAATTTGATCCTTATCTGCTTTAAAGTCATTGGGGAGTCTGTGTGTGCTGTATTCCCACAAAGCACTTAGAAGACTTGCACAAGAGACTCACTGTATGCCTCAGGTTGGTCAGAAGACTGAACAGTATCTCTTGTTCCTCTGTCAGACAATCTGCTGTGATACTGCTATGCAGTTGTACTGCTCTGGCTGAGTAACGTTTGAGCTGTACGTTATTACCCCATTTTGTTTATAATTTCTTTTAAATGGCAAATCCTTCAGCATGTGTTTTATGGTCAGGCTTAGCACAATGAGTGGGATGTGCTATTCAGAGTAATCGTGAACAATGGTCAAAAACCAGAGTTATTAAAAATACTAACTTGAAGCTCCTCCACTTTTGTGTACATTTATGAGATGATCTGTTTTTTAAATGCTGGCTGTTACCATGTTAGGTAATTCAGCACATTTGGGCTCTCTTTGTGCACTATTCAGGGGATGTAGATGTGAGAATATCTATGTTCATTCTCCATAAGTCTTGGGAGAACGTCAGCTCTCTAAACTGTGGCACTGTTTTATTCTTGGAAACAACTGTCTAAAACAGTATGTCCTGATCCTGGAGGAACATTGCACAGAATATTCAATCCAATATTGACAGATTTCTGTATGAGCAGGGCCTTTAGACATAAAATTACACAATTCTACCTGTCCTACCTTTCAAGTAAAGCCAGTCCCCTGGTGAGACACTATTTGCATCCCTGGAGTCCAGCAGCAGGTATAAAAATGCATTCTCTCTGGCATGGCCTGCTGCCGCTACTAAGTGAGGCCAAATCCCCAGGTGTGCTGCTGGTGTGCTTTCTTGGCATGCTTACCTCCTGGCCCGTTTCTGGTACTGGCACAGAGATCATCCTACACATATAATCTTTGAAGCTTTTTCCACTGAAAATGCCAGCTTTCACTTCCTGTGTGGGGAGCATTCTGAGTTTTTTTTAATATGGGAGCTGTCTGTATCTTGATTATCAAAATCCCCAAATTTGAACCTTTAACTGGTCTATCACTTCCTTCAAATAATAATAATCTCTGTGGGTAGCCACACCATTTTTCTAATTTATTAAAATCCTGGAATAAGATATGCAAAGTCCTGTGCTTTGTAGAGTTCTGTATGGCAGTACCCCTCCAGTGTAACTATATCAAAACTAAAAAGTCAGGAATTAGAGTCATGGCCTATGACCAGATTACCTTCAGGGAAATAAAAAAATGTAATCTGATGCAGATGAAGTCAGGTGACATCAAACTGGGAGAACCTGTTCAACTGAGCAACTCAACCTAATCATCTGCCTATGATATTTATTTC
Organism: Neopsephotus bourkii; assembly: GCF_033783945.1. NCBI lineage: Eukaryota > Metazoa > Chordata > Aves > Psittaciformes > Psittacidae > Neopsephotus > Neopsephotus bourkii. The sequence goes on from NW_026901490.1 coordinate 3,182,631, forward strand.
CAGACAAATCTGGATCTGAATACTTATTTCTGGCACACATAGAGGCACTCTTGCACACTCATATACTTCTCAAACACTGCATAGAAGTAAGACTGGTAGTCCAGCAAGTATTTCTAACACTTGCTACCCCAATACTATGCATGTTCATTGTATTAGAAGCAACCTGGCCTTAGCTGGTATGTTTAGAGAGACAATTCTCATCTTCTGTGAGAGGAAATTCAGTGGTGCTGCTTTATTTACATGTGGAGTATTCACTCACAAAGAGTTGTGGTCAGTGGCTCAATGTCCAGCTGGAGACCAGTAATGAGTGGTGTCAATCAGGAATCGGTGTTGGGACTGGTCTTGTTAAACATCTTTGTCGGTAACATGGACAGTGGGATTGAGTGCGCCCTCAGCAAGTTTGCCGATGACACCAAGCTGTGTGGTTCAGTTGATACGCTGGAGAGAAGAAATGCCATCCAGAGGGACCTTGACTTGCTTGTGAGGTGGGCTGATGGCAACCTCATGAAGTTTAACCATGCCAAGTGCAAGTTCCTACAGCTGGGTCGGAGCAATCCCAGGCACAGCTACAGGTTGGGCAGAGAAGAGATTCAGAGCAGCCCTGCAGAGAAGGACTTGGGGGTGCTGGTCAATGAGAAAATGAACATGAGCTGGCTTCAGTGTGCGCTCACAGGCCAGAAAGCCAACTGTATCCTGGGCTGCATCAAAAGGAGTGTGACCAGCAGGTTGAAAGAGGTGGTCCTGCCCCTTTTTTCTGCTCTCGTGAGACCTCATTTGGAGTATTGTGTGCAGTTCTGGTGTCCTCAACATAAAAAGGACATGGAACTGTTGGAACAATCTAGAGGAGGGCCACGAGGATGATCAGGGGACTGAAGTGCCTCCTGTATGAAGACAGGATGAGAAAGTTGGGGCTGTTCAGCCTGGAGAAGAGAAGGCTGCATGGAGACCTCATAGCAGCCTTCCAGTATCTGAAGGGGGCCTATAGGGATGCTGGGGATGGACTCTTCATTAGGGACTGTAGTGATAGGACAAGGGGTAATGGGTTCAAACTTAAACAGGGGAAGTTTAGATTGGATATAAGGAAGAAATTCTTTCCTGTTAGGGTGGTGAGGCACTGGAATGGATTGCCCAGAGAGGTTGTGAATGCTTCATCCCTGGCAGTGTTGAAGGCCATGTTGGACAAGGCCTTGGGTGATATGGTTTAGAGCGAGGTGTCCGTGCCCATGGCAGGGGGCTTGGAACTTGATGATCTTAAGGTCCTTTCCAACCCTAACTATTCTATGATTCTATTGTGATGGTATCACTGTTTCATGGGTAATTTGAACCTTGCACTCATTTACTTGAACCAAGAACAGATAATTCAAGAAGCCTCTTCTGTCTGTGGTTTATTGTTCATTTGAAAACTAGATGTCCCTGAGACAGGCTACAATAAATAATTCTTATAATTATTTCTAAATAAAAGTATCAGGGAACTCTACTGAATATCAGGAATCCCTTATTATTTATGTTTATTAATAAAACACATGGATTTGTATAATTGCTTTTTATAAAATATAGGTTTTGTTGAATAAATGTTGCTTAGAGATTTAAATCTGCTTTGCATTTTAACCTTTTATGTTGATAAAGGTTTTTTCTTCCTACTGACAAGTGTACTTTAAACTGATATTGAATATGGGTCTGAAAGGATAGATGCATTTAATGTTTTCTTTCTGTACACACTCCTACAGAACAAATTATTGGTATGCCTAAAATTATTTGCATTTTTCAAATTTTCTTATGATTCTTCTGCATCAGTCTCTTAACATTTAAACTGTGAGTATGAGATACATGAATTAGTTTCTTACAATGTGCATATGGAAGAGGTGAGTAGGACAGGACCCACTGGTATCTAAGACCCCTTTCATTTTAAAAACACATGCTATAGGCTGACTTTGCCTTTCTCTATAAGTCTCCCATGCAGGTCTTCTACACATAAAGTAATCATACTTATTTCTTGAACTAGGAATGCTAATTCTCGGGCCTTATCTCTCATCATGAACTCACATTCTTATGATAAAACCAAGAAAAGAACCTAAAAATAGTTTCTAAAGTTCTGTTGGTATATTAATGTTTCTTACACAAGCCTGTGGAGAAATGTCTTGTGTCCCTCAGTAGCTAAAGCATTCAGATGCAGGCTACTGCTTCTGTCAGTTACTCATCGCTCTCAAGACATAAGAAGACAGAATAAAGATGTAATTTGCTGGGCAATACAATTAACAAGAGCTTGAAAATTAACACTGATGTTACATATCTACCTGAAGATTGCCTCAGCTAGAGACATCTGTCCTGCCTTTGAAAAAGAACTGGCATTGTGAAAGACGACATGCAAAAAGGGTTCATTCTAATGATTCAGATACATTTGGCATTGGGAGAACTGAGAGCAACAGAGCACAGAGTGAGGTTTATTTTGTGTGCTTTGAATGAACCCAAACAGGACTAAAGACCAGGCCATGCCAACTGCCTCCTTTTTGAGAAGGTGTGTAGATGTGGCAGAAGAGTACAAACAGGAAGTTCCATCTTTACATGCTATTTTCAGAACCCATTTCTTACTGGCTAGAAAATTAGGAGAGATCATGCAAATGAAATTGCATTAAGAGCAGAGTTTTATGCTGAGGCTTAGATTCAGCACTGGGGAAAGTAATTTGTAGCAGCAGCTGCAGATTTAATTCTGTGACCAGCCAAGATAACAATAAACATCAACAGCAATTATTGCTATCATAAATAAGAATACTGCCTCTTCTTGCTGATCATACATGATAACCTAACCATGATTACCATGGTCTGGCTGAAAAAGGATAACCCAGCAGTTGATAACAGAACTTAGGTGGCAGTACTGTTCAGGTCCCCTGCCATTAAATTTCATTTGACCTTAGATCTTTCCTGTTCTGTTCATGTGTGGACCAAATAGAATCATAGAATCATAGAATAGTTAGAGTTGAAAAGGACCTTAAGATCATCAAGTTCCAACCCCCCTGCCATGGGCAGGGACACCTCGCTCTAAACCATATTACCCAAGGCCTTGTCCAACCTGGCCTTCAACACTGCCAGGGATGAAGCATTCACAACCTCCTTGGGCAACCTATTCCAGTGCCTCACCACCCTAACAGGAAAGAATTTCCTCCTTATATCCAATCTAAACTTCCTCTGTTTAAGTTTGAACCCATTACCCCTTGTCCTATCACTACAGTCCCTAATGAAGAGTCCATCCCCAGCATCCCTATATGCCCCCTTCAGATACTGGAAGGCTGCTATGAGGTCTCCATGCAGCCTTCTCTCCTCCAGGCTGAACAGCCCCAACTTTCTCAGCCGATCTTCACAACTTTTGTGATTGGATGCACACCTCCTTTAGTGTGCAGGATGAACAGGATGTTTTTCAAGTGCTACTGTTACCTTCTTCTTTGTCTTCGGTGGTTCATATGAGGCACTACTTGTTTGATGAAGATGCTCTGTATGCTGCACTGAATATAGATTGGTGTTCATCACACTAGCAGGAATCAATGCAGCTATAAACAGCTACCTATGAAAAGGCTTGTATGTTATTTCCATTTAAAGATAGGTTGCAAAAAATTGCAAAGGATTCACTGATGACTGGATACTTAGCTTAAAACACCCCTGGGCTTGACTCTGTCTTTTCAAGTTTATAGCAGCTAGCCTAGCACACTTATTTGCAGCGGACCCTAAGTATCGAAGTAGGAACTCTGGTAATAATACTAACAGTCATATCTGAAAAGCTTGATATAAATGGGTTTACTCATATCTATCTCTATAAATATATATATTAAAGCACTTGAGAGAGAATACAGACTTGGTACTTAGTCTACAAAGCCATTCCATCATCAGCATTTGTTACATACCTGTTAGCTCCCACCAAAAAGCAATGTAGGTCCGCCACAAATCTACTTTCATCCTTTTAGAAGTGTTAAACTGTTCTGTTAGTAATATATCATTTTTAGAGCAAAAATGTGGGAAAAATATCTATTTTTCCTACTGTGAGGATTGGCTATTTTACAGAGGATTGTGTACACTAGGTTACACTAAAAAGTTATATTGTGTAGCAGTCTTTTTCCCGTATTTTCTATTACAATTGGAATCACTTAAAATGAAGTATTTGCTATCCCTAAAGTAGGCTTACTTTACTTCATTTGGTACACTGAATATATACTGTGGGGAACAAGCCTACACAAATGAGTACCTAAATCAAAAAATGATTTAAGTTGGAACGGATCTTTGAAGGCTAATTCAACCTCTCACTCAAAACAGGGTGAACTTCAAAGTTGTATGAGGTTGCTCAGGTTGCTCTAATCTCTTGGCCAGCAGAGATTAGAGACTCTCTGAGACAAAGAAGCCGCAGCCTCTTTGGGCCATCTATTCTGTCCTTAACCAGCCTGTTCCAGTACTTAGCCAAATCTGATAGTATGGAGTCATACAATGAAATTAATTCAATGTTTGCATTCCACTTCTTGATTAATAGTGCTATGCTGTTTTTTTTTAGTTTCTCAGCCTTGTGATAGTTAATACTGTTACTTTTTTAAAAGTTTAAATATGTTATTTCCTTCAGTTCTTCTGGATATTTATATTATCACTGGCAAATTATGTCATGTTTGATAAACCTGCATTATTGTACGTTGATTCTAAGTAGTGACTTATGGCTAAGCTCTTTTATGATTCCTTTTGACAGCTGAGCTTTTCAAGAGCTTTTGCAAAGTCAGTGTTGTGTATTGTATTTTGAAACATTGTCAACTTCTGTGGAAAAAGATGTCCTCCTGACCTGACAATTTTAAATCTAATAATTAGCATTAGCCAGCTGAAATTTTAATTTACCCCCAAAACCCAATATTAACAAGCTTTGGGGTTGATCATAGTACCATTACCCTATCTGTAAAGAAAAAATTGAGAACAGGTCAAAAAATTATCATTGCATGTAAACAAGGTGTTTCTTCACATGGGTTTTGATCATAAGATAGAGCCAAAGACAGCTGTCACATAACTGCATTCTATACTTAGTGTATTCAACAGTTGAAATCAATTGATTTTGAGAGTTCAGTATCAGATTTTCATCACGTCTATTGATAGAAAATGCATTGGGATTTAATCAGCTTCTTTTTATGTGCTGCATTTAAGTCTATTTAGGTTATCATATCAAGTGCTGGTGCTTGATACAAGTTCTTCAAATCACCTAGATGAATGTCTTCAGTACACATATAATTGTACATGAAATACAAGCTGAAAAAAGCTATTTAGATATAAGTGTGTGGGGCAACTAGACCATGTTGTGTAAACCCGATGTCATTGCTGAAAGAAACTGAGTGCTCTACTGAGTGACTTCAAAATGCATTCTGGTGTCAGATTGTTGGCAGTCTGAAACAGTTTTTTCATTGTTTACAGACTAAGAAGAATTTTTTTTTAGTGAACTATTCCCGTGTGCTAACACAGATTTTAGGACTGATTTTTAAAGCTTGTGATAGACATTTTTAGAAAGAATACAAATGTTAGTACCTTACTTTTGGGACTAATACTACAAATAATGTTACTACAGCAACTTCAAATTTAGAACTAAATGTGTAAGGTAATTTTTGCATTTACTTGGAAAAAGATACGTGCTGTGATGAAATTCTTAGCCTGAGTTTTTTCCATTGAAATAATGGTAGAAACCCTATTCTCTGTTTCAAAAGAGAAGATTTGAACTTTGGATTACAGGGGAGACCATAAAACAAGATCTTTTGGCAAAAAATGTTATAGCGAAATAAGCCAGTATACAGTTTATGTAAGTGTGTGCCTTCTGCAGTTTCAGCTGGTATTGTTTACGGTTGTACTTGCATCACTTTCTGTCCTAACCAGATTTATTTCTGTTTTAGAATGTCCAGAAGTTGTTGCTTTCTATACTAATGATGATGGATTTAATTTCAATAACGTCTGTATCTTGTCTATCCTTTATCAGCCCTGTGCTAGGAAACATTAAGTGAGGACATTCCTAAATCAGATTTCCATGAATAAATGTATTGCAGCCCCAGTTGCTGTCTGCATTGTGAAAATTACATTGCATTGTCTTTTCAATAGGGTGCACATTTCTTCCAGTGCCCAGAATGAATGTTTACCAAATGAATACAATTCCTATGATCATCAAGGTGTAATTTATCTTGCAGAAGGACAAATTAATGTCTGCAATATTTAATTTCATACATATACAGTTGTTTCATTTTCATTCCAACCATTGTCTGTAGTTTATCAATCAGTACCAAAAGAAAATAAAAGTATTTGTAGTTACCAAGGTTATAATAGAACTTGCTTTTAAAATGGTTACATACTGGATGATGTTTTAATGCAGGACATGATTTTAAAGAGCAATCGAGTTTTTCTCTTCAGAGCATGTCAGCTACATTTTGAAATTATCAGAATTTTTGGAGGCACAGTGTAACAATTTTCCAGCACCCTGTTACAAAGATATCTTTCTGTGACCATACCCTGTACGTGCTTTCATTATTGATCTCCCAGATTCTTCTGTGTTGAGCAGTGATGTGAGAAATCAATAACTATTTTTCTGTGCCGTTTTCTTAACCTTCATTTATTCCTTTGCTTCTTGATGATGCAGTAGACCTACTGATTATTTCCAAGGCTTTCTACTTTTAATGTTACTAAGAAAAAACTCAAACGCAACTCTACTGTTAATTTAATAATGTAACTTAGTCCTTTAAAATTTCTTACAAATTTGCATCTTATGTGTTGTCTGATATGGTAAAAAACCCTCACATTAAATTTTCCATTTTCTTAAGAAGAAATAGCAAACTGAATTCAAACAGTGTTTGAGGTTGCGATGCTGCCTTTTTTCCTTGACTTCTGATTTTTATCCAATAGTAAAAGGCCTTTGTGATCCTTAGTGTTTGCCTTGGTGCTATGAAATTGTAGCAGGTAATTCCCATTACTTTCTCTCTTAAATAGGTTTGTTAGTTTTGCAATATATTATATTATTTTCAGACATTGTGTTCCCATAATAGACTGAGACCTTTTTGTCCTCAAGGATGTTGAAACTAAAGTTGGCACTGTTGCTCATCTGCTTCATATTATATAATTATTACTTGAACCAGCTACTCTGTATTACTTAGGATTTAACAGAATAATCCCTCATCTTGTGTGCTCTGGAATTAGCTGTTCCAAGAGTATTTGTTTAAGAAATCACTTATTTAAGCCTTGTTCCATTTAGCAGAACATGAGATACATTGTAAATATATTTACAATATGCTAGCAAGTACATCTTCTTATAAGCACACATTGTGAGACATAAAAAAGCCACTTATTTGATTTTATTTAGAGAAGTGATGTACTGGTGTCAGTGCATACTAATTAAACACAATTTGCAGTGATGTATCTGACATCATAGGAAAGATATAAAACCCATCATAGGGAGCTGTGTCAAAATAAGTAAACACCATGTTTCACTTGTAAAATACCTTACTGGAAGCATATAAAATTATTATATGGCTAAAAGGTCGTTTATTTCCTTCTGTAACCGTCGGCCTAATACGTCGTACCTTTCCTCTCCCTGCAGGTCCCGTCTGCCCTCACGGATCCCGCCTACTGAGGTCAGCACCAAGGACAGCGCCAGGCTCAGCTCGCGGGGCAGCTGTGTGTGAGTCGTGAGCTTCGGGGAGAGCTTGGAAAGGCCACGCCACCGCAGTTTGTGTGCCTGCCGGGGAAGATAATGGAGCTGGTGTCAGAGTCCTAGCGCATATCTGCAATGCACACAACAGCTGGCAGAGGGATGTCATGGGTCCTAGTGACTTACAGATGTGAAGACTCCCCAGCACCAGTCAGTCCTACTGTGTGGAGATATCAAGGCCAGTAGAAGCAAAAGGAATTATGTGTGTTGAAGCCCAGTGTAAAAACTAGGCAGAGTAAAGGTAGAGGAAAAGGTGATACCACACTGTTCCCTATTCCTGGCAAAAACAGATGCTGTGTGTGTAAAATTTCACTTGCACCACTTATGCAGGTTAGCAAAACATGACAATGAACAGTTCTCCTCCTGGAACTTTCGCTCAGACATTCCCTCGTAGTAGAGATGGTAGTCAGTTCCAGAACAATCAAAAGGAAATACTGGCTGCGTAGGTGTGCCATGCAGCTGCTTCCATACTCCTTGCATTGCACACACATGACTATGGTTTTGGGTTCTCCCATTCATTACAGGAAACATGATCTGCAACTTCCTGATAGAGCCAATGTCATTACACTTTGAAGTTTCTCCCTGATTTCTGTTTTCTCTTTTCCCTTTTACTAGCAGTGGTTTTGGAATATGCGGCTCAAACCAGCCTGTTCATTTTCACTAACCAAATACTCTCTTAGTCTAATTTCTGAGTTGTGAGTAAGAGCACAAGATTAAAACTTTAGTTCTGTTAAGATTAATACCTCATGTAGCACTGATCTCAAGAGGTCCAGAATGTCACCTTAATAACTGAACAAAAGTACATATTTATAGAGTAGAAGTAGAGACACCACAATTACGTATTTTTTGTACATTCATGTTTAAACATGCAGTAAATGTGCAGTAAAAAGAAAATTAATATATTCTTAATTTGTATCACAAAAATGCTTCTACTTCTAAAAGAGCTTTTGCAACAACAGAGGCCAAATATGTATCAAATGCCTGTCTGCTGATAATTCAACCAATTAACATTTAAAAGCTAGAAACAAGTTATTTCAGTCATAATGTACATTCAGTATTTTTCAAACTTACATTCTTATAAGCTTCAACTAATGCGGGGAGGAGTCTTACAGTTGTGATCTTATTTTTAGCCTCAATATATCTGTAACTTTATGGAACTGCAAAAAATCTTACTAGCAGTTTGATTAAATGCATATCAACACTCAAAACAATGGAGTTCAAGGGGAAGAAATGTAGAAATGCAAATTTGGGGGGTTTTGTTTTTCAAAAGGAAGACTGTTCATTTCTTTTCCATATTACTTCCAGAAGGAGACTAAGCATTGTTATAAACATTTTCTGTAACCATCATTCCCATGGAAAGAGAGGGGACAGCAACACAGAACAGCTATGCAACAGAAAGAAGAGCATGTTTTGTACTTAAGATTTGTTGGGAATTTTCCAGTCTCCCATTTTTAGGGACTCCTGAGAAACTGTGGCTATTCAGATTCCAAGGTGCTCTGACTGTTTAGGGAGCAAATAGAAGTGAAACAGACTGCTTATGACTTTTGTGGAAATAACACTTGGTTTATCTGATAGTAAGTATATATTCACCAACAGCACTGATTAGGGACAGAAGCCTTTTCCTCTTTCACTTTCTTTTTTATTAAAAAAAAATATATATATATATATATTTTTATGGAAGGACAGGTTTCATTGGCTGTATATTTGATGCCAGTTTCAGGCTGCATGAATCTCTCTGCAGACTTCTGTTATATGCACCTTGTGTTGTTTTCAATAAACGTATGGGACTGAAAGCTGCATTTGTTCCTGGTGTCATGAAAATCTTTGTTGTAAGAGCTTGAGATAAATATAATCTGTTGGTGTTCTAGACTGTGAGAAAATGTTAATATAAAGCTAATTGACTAGAATGCTCAAATGCATGTTTTTATGAAAGAATTCTTTTTCTAAAACAATGAAGGGAATAATTCTTAATTTTACTCAAGAAAGATTTAAGAGGAAAAATTCCCACTAATTGAAATGAAAATAGAGTAACAATTGTCAAACCAGGCTAGTTATCCAGGAGCTTTTAGAGCAAGTATTCAAGTTCATGGTGCAAAGGTGTTTGCATGACCCCATAACGTGCATTTACTTAGCCGCCTACGGACTCGACTGGGTGACAAAGCTGGAAACACGTCCGGGTCGTGACGAGAGGTTCCCGCACACTCCTGCCTCATGCAACACAGAGAAGTTACTTCCCCACCTGGGACATCGGGAAACGGTGACTTCCCCACGTAAAGCGCTTTAAGATCCACGGGTGAAAAGTTGTGTGATGGGGAAGTTAAGGCACGGACGGGGAAGCATGTAGTGTTTGAGCCAGGTGGTGGGCTCGAGGGTTGAATATAAATCATTAAAACGACAGCTGAAATTCTCTTCTTGGGTGAAACGGACCCGGCGTGCGGCTTGGCCACGCGGAGAGCGGGCCGGGAGGGGGTCTCCACACACACGGCGAGGGTCAGACGGAAAGGCAGGGAGCCAAGATACTCCCCAAAGGAGCAGTGAAAATACGAACAAAACTTGGGGGAGAGGGAGAAGGCACAGCCTCTCCTGGAAACAAACAAGCACACACAAATAACAGTCCCGCAAGCCGCCCGCACACCGCCATCTCCTCACAGCTCCCCCAGCCCGGCCCGCCCCGCCGCCTGACGGCGCTGCCTTTGCGCAGGCGCAAGCTCAGGCTCAGGCTCGGGTGCGGAGCTGAGTGGGGGGGCTGGGGCCCGGAGCGGCGCCGCGCCCTCGCGCCGCGTCCCGGGCGGTGTTCCAGTGCAGCCATGTCTGGCGGCGCGAGGCGGCGAGGCGGGCTCGGTTGGCGGCGCCCTCTGTGAGGCGGCGGCGGACGAGCGGCGGCGGCGGGCATTCATGTCGGCGGCCAGGGATTAGCGCGGCGGACACCCAGCCGAGCGGAGGGGGCGGCCGACTCGTCGCCCCCTTCCCCCCGGGGTCTCCGGCCTGGGAGAGCCGTACCCGGCTGGCGGGGGCGGGGGGACATGGCTGACAGGAGCGCGCCGAGCTGCCACCTGCGGCTGGAGTGGGTCTACGGTTACCGGGGTCACCAGTGCCGCAACAACCTCTACTACACGGCGGCGAAGGAGATCGTCTACTTCGTGGCGGGGGTCGGCGTGGTCTACAGCCCCAGGGAGCACCGGCAGAAATTCTACCTGGGGCACCAGGACGACATCATCAGGTACAGCCTCCAAAGCGGGCTGTCGGGCCGCATCCCGCCTCGGGTCCCAGCACCCTCCGGGCGCCCCTGCCCGACTCGGCCCCCGACCGCACCTCAAGGTCCCTTAGAGCGAGGCGCGAGTGGCACCCTGGCCGCCGCCGCCTGCCTCAGGTGCCGTCCCGGGCTGCGTCGGCAGTCCGCCTCCTGCGTCCGGACAGCACTGTGCGGATCCGGGGAGCGGATGGAAATATATCAAGGACAGTCAGCTCTTCCTACACATCCCCCCGCCTCCTGCTGGGCTTTGCCGTGGGCAGAAACAGCCTGGAAATGGCTTTTGGCTGTCTGGTTTAACGGTCCGTGTCGTGTGTGTCCGTCGCCACCCGGTGCGCGGTGCCGAAACTTGTCCAGGCGCTCGTGCGCCTGTGTGCCCGGCACAGCACGGCACAGCCTGAGGGCCGAAGCTCGGTCCCCGGCCACCCCTGAATGTCAAAGGGCCGGCGGGAGGAGAAGGAGTAATCTCGTGTGTGCCCTGAAGTGCTTGGGCTGCGGAGGAGGTTAATCTGCAGCAGGTAGACCTTTGGCTCGCATTTAAAAGGCGACGATTACGTGGGGAATTAGTGGCTTGCCTGTAACTCGCACAACTTTTAGGGTGATCTTAAAAGATCAGCCTTGCTTGCAGAATTGAGGCTTCTTCTGTAGCTCAGTAGTTCACTTGGCAGTGAATGTTAGCAGGTGCTAACATAAGAAAAATAATTACAGAGTGATGTTGCAGAACAAATGTGCTGGTGACATTTCTTAAATATATTTTCAGCCTAAGGATGTTTTTATAAGCCTAGTGGTATTGTGAGATCAATGAGAGAATTTGAGGAGTATGAAGGGCAGATGTGAGCCTGAGTCATCAATCCTGTCCCTTCCAGTAGGTGTCATTGCGGATGGATTTTAAATTCTGATTCCTTTTGCTCTTCCTTTTGGGGTAAGAGGTAACAGTAGACAATTTGGTAGTCAATTTTCAGCACAAAATTTGTTTCTATGATGCTTAGTACTCCAAGACATATCTTAGTATGTGTAACAGGCATTACCTGTGGAGAGCAGAATAGATGCTATGTCTCTCATTTAAGTTCTTAGACACAATAGAAAACTTACTAATAATGGCCACATTTTTCTTTATTTAAATCTTCTTAAAAAGTCTAGTTCTGCAGTATGGCTGTGAATGTCTCTTAGAAGGGTATCATGTCTATGGTACATTTTGCCTTGGTGCTAAAAATGTGATGAAAAAGGTGGGCAGGCGATGTACCATTATAGATTGTTGGACTAGGGTTGCTGAATCAGAAGTTTGAATCACTATTATTTGCATCGTTTAATGCTTTAAAATTGTCATTTTAGTCCAGGAAAAGTGTTGCTGAAGAAGTGCTTGCCATGTCTAATGTCAGGTGTTGCAGGAAGTCCAAATCCTCAACTTTCCATTGTGCTAAGGAAGCACAACCAGTTTTAATGTGAAGTCCAAGGCTGCCATAGCATAATTACACATTTAATGCCATATACTCATGAGTGCTTCCGAGCTACACCCTTCATTTCAGTATGACTCCTTATAGTACAAGAATAACATGTTTTGAGCTACAAGTGGGGAAGTTGTTTATATTTTCCTGAGGTAACAGTTTTTTGCTCACTCTCTTCTCAGTTTTGTTACAATGTGCTACATTTGGCCAAAATGTGACAGAACTCATTATTCAGAATAGTACTAAAACAAACAATGTGTCAAAAGTCAGCAAAGCAGAGAGAAAGACTATAATGATTTATCTGATTTGTATGAGTATGTACTTTGATTTGTATGTTACTGTGACCCAGCATACTGGGGTTTCTTCTGCTTTGAATTTAGTTCTAAGTATGTTAAAGCATTACAGATTTATTCAGTTAGAATTTTGCATGCTGCTTACATCCAAAAGCTATGCAGAAATGTTAGTATGCTTAAAGAAGAGTGCTCGATTTAAAAGCAGCATGGCTATTTCTAATAGTAAGATTAGATTTGCAGTGATCAGTGTTTTACTTGCTGCTTTTTCTAAAACCAGCATAGTGCCATTTAAATGTCATCATCCCATACTTTTCCTGACTAAACTTGGGTACCTAGGCATGTCAGTTCTCAATATTTAAAGCAGTCATAGTAGGAAGGTGCAGCAATAGGAAAATGGATTTTTAAAATAGAATGCAGGTGCAAAAGTGGGATTATATAATACAGTAATCGGTGTTACTAAATTTTCTTTCTGAAGATAGCAAATTCAGTTGCTGTAGTGCAAAAGAAAAAATAAAAAAAAATCATGTTTTGTGTTTTAATAGGCTCAGCAAGTACTGTCCGAATGCTGAGGCATTTGTGATGTTTTTGGGAGGATTGAGAGTCTTCTTACAAGTATGGGATCTCATTTGTGAAAGCAGGTCTTATGTCTGAAAATCTGACATATTCAAAGAATCGTACTTCTGTGAGCGCAGCTCCATAGCTACAAAGACTAAGCAGTATATGTTGCATGCTACATGGCGATATTATTAGTACTTTTCATTATGAGAACTTTTATATCATTAGCATGCTTTGAATGACATTCTAATTTTAAGTATCAGTCAGGAAGAAAGGAATTGCAGGTCTTAAGACAGAGACCAGTTCTTTATCTATAATAATAGACACCAGTATTAGATTAACGGAGGGCTAATTTTCATTTAGAAAATTTCTTTCTACAACTAGGAGTTAGTTTGTCTTCTGCTGTGAAGTTTTACCTCCTTTTGCTAAACAAAAATCTACAAACCTTCTGTAAGATTTCTTTATATAATTAGATGTTTAAACATAACTTATTTCCAGTATAAATGTGTAATCTTAATCACAGTTTCCACACTCCCTCTCTCCCCTGTCCCCCAGCCTCAGTTAACTATATATTGAAGATATGAGAACGCTTTTTCAGTGTTCTGTCCCTCAGTTCTATCAAACAGGTTTTTGAAATAGAAGAAGGTAGTTAGAATCACTTGGGGCCTCTTTTATTAGTCTGTTTTTAGAATTGAACAACCTCAGTCATTCAGTTCCAATCTGTCTTTAAAAGGACTTCCGCTTTCTGGTAAGCTTTTGATTTTTATATTTTTTTGTTTGTTTGTTTGTTTGTTTTTTTTTTTTTTTTTTTTTTTATTTCTCCTGAGAATTACTTTCCTGAAACCAACCCAGTGTTCTGTAGGGCAGAGAGTATCATGTTTTCAATCTTATCTCCCATTTCTTGTGTATCCTCACATTTTTATTGTGGATGTCCTTCTGGGTATTTGCAGGCATTTGTGGACCCTGTCACTCAGATGCAGAAGTGCTTTGGAAATTTGCATGTTTTGGGAGTGCTGATAACTGAGTTTTTTTCTTGTGTTTTTTAGGAGTAAATAAGGAGGAAAATCTTGTACCTGAAATCTTGGGTCACTTGATAGTTCTGTCCATTGCCACCAGCATAACTTGGTGTTGACTGTTTTTTGGCAGCATATGAGATCCCCTGTCCAGCATGGGCTATATGTATGTAGGAGATACTAATGTTGAATGAATACATGAATTATTTCTGCAAAGTTACTGATATTCACTGTGTGTTTGGTAGGATTTAATAAATCACCAAACTAGCTTGTGAGGTGTAGATAGGTTTACTTTCCGGTAGAAGAGGAAGAAACAGTGTCTTGATGTGTTCTGGTTAGATTTTTCCTTTGCTCTCTATTAATAATTTTAGTGTTTTAGAGGAACATGGGTTAACTAATGTAGGCTGTCCTTCCCCTGTCTGAGACACCTTAGGGGGATCATATTTAATCCTGATTATACAAATCAGAGATTATACAAAGATTTCAGAAGATGCTCCCTCAGAGTATTAGCTTATCATGTGGGAAACTGATGCTCATGTTGAGGCTCTTTATTTGTCTGGGCTAGCTAAAATGTGTTTATGTACTTTCTCTGATGGAGGTTAGGAAAACTGGAAACCCTGAACTCATCCACGTTTATAAATGGTTTGCTGCTGGCAGAAGCCTTTGATGTTACTAGGACTATTCTCTATGCTGACCTGCTCCAAGAAGACTTTTAGAATAATTTTTCCTTTTAATGCATTTTTTATTTTATTTTTTTCTCCTTATTTTTTCCTTAATGCTAGCCCTATGTCATCTTTTGTGAGCTTTAGAGTATTGGACTTTTCACCTGGCATTGATGATGCTACTGAAGTGCAAAAGCACAACCTAAGATCAAACCAGTGCCATCTTTTTGAAATCTTTAGTAGACTAGGCAAAAATGCATTTTTTGTTTTCCATTACATTTCTTCTTCAATGCAAACTTCAGCACTCTTTGTAAGTCAGTCCTTGTGCACCATTATCTCTATGTTTGTGCAAAACAGCCACACAACCATGCAGGTCAAAGAAAGAAAAGAGGAACTATGTTTTTCTGTCAAGGGGAGAGAAATAGAATCATAGAATACAATCATAGAATAGTTAGGGTTGGAAAGGACCTTAAGATCATCAAGTTCCAACCCCCCTGCCATGGGCAGGGACACCTCGCTCTAAACCATATTACCCAAGGCCTCATCCAACCTGGCCTTGAACACTGCTAGGGATAATAAGGAGGAGCTGTTAACCTTCTCCCGTTTTTTTTTAATATCCATTGTGTGAGTTGGCTGGCAAGTTGTAGTGCTCTTGTGCTCTTGTATATTCTTCCTACGACTTTATCACCAGTAAACAGTGACTGCTTGATTAAGATGTTTGTGTTATGTTTAGGTTTTGGTGTTAAAGGTAGTAGCTGGCGCATCTTCTGCTAGAAAAAAAGCTTGGATTTCTGCTGATAATGCCATCTCTATCCACTGTAGAGCAATAATAGGCTGTGTCTAATAAGTTCATTTCCATACTTGTCTGGAAGTCTGTGTCTTTCCTTGTCTTGGGCTAAGTATATGGAAAGAAATCATGCATTGTCTGCCCTGGGGCTCATGCAGAGGTCTGCTTTTAGGATAGATGAAACTTTAAAATTTATTCAGAAAGCATTAAAATTCTTTACTGTTACGAGGTCTAGTACCAAAAACTAACAGATCGCCTGCTACAAAGTCAGAGGAGAAAGAATTCTATCTTTAGAGTGGTTAAAAACATCTGTTTTTTTTCCTCTTTGTGCCCCTCTGTAGCCAAGACTGTAGAGAGGTAAATTGCATGCTTGAAGAAAGCAAAGGCAAATGCAAGACAAGTAGAAAGAATAGCAAATCATTTCTCTGTATTTTTTTCAGAAACAGTGTTCAGCTGTTTTCAGGAAAATAGTGTATTTGTCTAAGTCACATCTTTTGTCAAGGCATTTTTTCTTATTTTTCTTGCAAACTCTATAGGAATCATATCAGACTTTTATTTACCAAGGAACAAAAAGCAGCAGCCAGACCTCTAGTCAGTCAGAACTCTGGTCTTTCTGGGCACTTTATTTAAGACTGTCGTCATCTTATTTCAGAATTTGGCTCTATCTAGAGGATATTGTCCTGTCTGAGATTCTGTGATTTTTACTCCTGTATTCCAAGGTAAAATAGGCCATTTCTTTTTAATGTCAGTATTTCTGAGGTTCTAGTGAAAACCAAAAATTACTAAAATCATGTCTGCTCCCAGATGTTAGTGCTGTACACCAGCTCTGCTTGAATTTTTTCTCCCTCAACATTAGTCTGACTGTCAGCACCTAAGAATTGCACTCGCACATTCTGTCTGACTGCTTCTAGATAATGTTCTCCAAGAGCAGGTCTAGGGGCCAGGATTCCTGTGTGGCTGTCAGTTGTGGTTTGCAAACAGAAATTCTAGCAGTGCAGTGAATAGTCACATCCTAGTTTTGAATGATGACTTTGGTCTTTTTCTCCTCCTCTCTGTTTGTTAACCATGCATTGTTATGACTGAGTGTGACAAACTGACTTTTTCTGTAAAGGTGCTGTGCATTTCTACCACCACACTGTCATTCTGCCTCACTTTTTATTAGATCTGTGTCATGAAAATATCTTATGCAAGAAGTAAGTATTTTTTCTCAGAAAAGAGCCAAACCC
Organism: Neopsephotus bourkii; assembly: GCF_033783945.1. Taxonomy (NCBI): domain Eukaryota; kingdom Metazoa; phylum Chordata; class Aves; order Psittaciformes; family Psittacidae; genus Neopsephotus; species Neopsephotus bourkii. The sequence goes on from NW_026901490.1 coordinate 3,199,555, forward strand.
ATTCACAAGAACGTAGAGGAGAATTATTTCCATCACTTCTGTTCCTCCAGTAGACTGACACCCTAAGATCCATCCTAGTTCTCAAAACCCTCAACAAATAGTTCAAGTTCCTGAGGAAAGGCTGAGAGAGCTGGGACCATTTAGCCTAGAGAAGAGGCAGCTCAGAGGAGATCTTATCAATGTATATAAATACCTGAAGACAAAGTATAAACGTAATGGAGCCAGGCTCTTTTTCAGTGGTGCTAAGTGACAGATGAAGTGACTTTCCAACCAAACCCCAAATTTGGAGCCCCAGGCTGAAGAGTGGGGACTTCCAGAATTGGAAGTTCAGTTCTAAAGCTTCAGGATGCTGACCTCAAAAATTCAGTTATGATCTTCTTTCCACATGCAAATTTAAATAAAGTAATTTCATGTAAGTCTATAGTGAAGGAAGATATTTCTGAAATCATTTTTCCTTTAAGAAAATTAGACGCTGAGAATAGATTGTGTTTTTTTTCTTCTGTGCAGTGGTTACTGTGAAACCTAATAGCGTTAATTTTTTTCTGCAAAGAGGAGCAGGTGTGCCAGTGTGTCCCTGGCCATTGGGGTTCATTCTCCATTCACACTTGATGAGGAAACCTTCAAAGGATGAAAGCAATGTAATGCTGAAAACATATCATGTGCACCATTCTGAGAGGTTTATTACAGCAACCCAAATCACTTGACAAGATTAAATCACTAAGTTAATGTACTTCTTTGAATAAGGCATTTTCCTTTCCTGAATACCGTATTTTGAGGGACTGTTTGTTTATTGTTGGGGGTTTTTTTTGTTTGTTTGTTTGGTTTTTTACTCCAGAAAGTCTAGATTTGAAACTTAAAAGATCAAGTCTCCTTAGCTTATACTTAGGCTTACATGGTGCAAGACTGTTTTATTTATACTAAGCATAAATCCGTCTACTATCACTTTGTCATCTCCAGGTGATCTTTAAGGGCATAATCAGTTTATTTCCCTCCATTAAAGAACTCATAACTTAATAGGACCTAAATTATGTCATAATTAATTTGATCAGTCCTCCTAAGAGCCTCTAGCTCAACTATCTTTTCGCTGTCTATGGCATTTTTTACAGCAGAATGGCATGGCATTTTATGCCATGGTTCATAAGGACAAAGGTGCAGTTCTGTCCAGCTTTTCATATTAAGTGATCTCAAATTGTCAAATGTGTAAAAGTCTGGAGGGAAGATTTGTATTTATGTCTTGCATAGATCAGAGGGAGAGGGGAAGGAGAATTATCTGCTGTTTCCCTGAGGAAAGCAAGTTTTTCTGGATAGTTCTAAAGCTGTTCTGGAACACATGTTGTACCAGGCTGGAAGATGTTCTTTGAGGGATTTATTATCAAATCTTCATTACAAGGTGTTTTTTTTTGTTGTTGTTGTTTTTTTTTTTTTTTTTTTTTGTGTGTGTGTCATCTTTTAAAAATGTCCTTTGCTTGGATTCAATTAGATAAAATGCAAATATTTTAGGATTACAGAATAAAATATTTCCTGGATTCAGTTTTGAAATGGGATTAGAGCACACCTGTTGTTTAATATGCCTTCATACCATTGAAAACTTTATTTTTCCTAGTTAAAACTGCATAAACAGAAATACCAAAAATATCCAACCAGAGTGGAATGTCTAAAACATACTAGAAGTTGATTACAGTAGATCAACACAGCAAGCAGCTACAGGCTTATGAGCTTGACTTCATGCATCATGCTTTCCATAGCCAGCAGTCACATCACCTTCTGATTTGATTCTGTCAGCACTTGGAGTTGGGGTCAGATCAGGTCAATACTTAAATGAGAAAACATCTTGGTGCTGTAGGAAACACTTCTCATGATTTGGTCGTTGGCACTTTTCCTCAGACCTAATGTGACAACACAAGGCTCTAGGACAAACAGAGAAGAACAGAAAATACAAACCGAAGGCTTAATAATGTATGATCATAAAAAACTTACATGATTTTTTGCAGAGATTCTGAGGTCTGCACTATTTTTTTTTCACTTTTCCAAATTGCAGTCAAATCAGTTCTGTTTCTGCTTACCTATATTTTGCTCTGATGTTTTCATTTGTTAGTCATCCTCTTGATGAGGTAGGAAAGTAGATTATGTTCCTGGCTGATTTTTTAACAGCATTATGAAGTTAAATTATTATTGTGTTTACAGTGTTACTACAATTATGATAGGGAGGAGCTTAGCATATTTGAATAAAATAATTCTTTTGAAGGGTTTGTCTGAAGGCAGATGTTTGGTTTTTTATTACTACAAAATAGAAAGTTTCAGTTAAGACATAAAATTAGCTTCAGGTTTAAAAGTTAATTATTTAAGAGTTGAATTATTCCCCTTCTATATTGAAAAACACAGTATACTAGATCTGTCTGATAGATATAAAAAAAGAGTTCAGATTTTACTGTAATTATTGAGACATGCATGATAGGCTTTTTAAAAGCATACATTGCTTGAAACCAGACCTGAAATAATTGTAAAACATCCACTGAGCAACAAAAATTATAAGAAGTTATATCTAGTTTTATGTCATCTACAATTTTTGGGCTTTAAAGTTTAAGCTGATAGTAACATAAAACTAAAATTCCAGAGAACTTAGTTTTACATTATATGGTATCTCAAGGGTTTTTCTTCAAAATGTAGTTCGCCTAGTTTTCAAAGTATTGTTGTATCACTTAGAGAGTTACATTTGTGATTTAGGACAGCACTTTTGGTTAGCATCAAGGATTTTAAAAGAAAAATAATTTGATCCATAAAACTATCTAATCTGGACCAATGAGGGTCAGTCATATGCTCAATTTAAAATTTTGATTTCTTAAGATACCCTTAGAATTATATTAGTAATATAATTAGTATTATCAAGGAAATTGGTTTATTCACTGTGTATTTATTTGACATGGAATAACCTGTTGCTTTTAGTACTTTTGTGTGTTAGACCAAGTTACTGAGTACTTGAAATAACTTAGAAAAAAAAATAATAAAATATTCCCTGAATTTATGTGTCCATCTTAATAATTCGGTAGAGTGTTCAACGTAGATGCTGTTAACTGTTCTCTTGGAAAATATATGTAGTCAAGATTTTCTGTGCGGTGCCATTCTGGTGTGGGTGCCATTTGGTGTAGTATGAATTTCCCCATGTGCATCAGTTAAGCACCTTAGAGAATATTATAGGTACATATAAATTACTTGCATTAGGGTGCAGATTGCTCTGATTACTCCAGCGGCTATAAAAGACTTCAATTTCTTCAAGAGAGAACAGATGTCATTATTTGTGTTGCTGTTGAAGCTATTACAATAGTAATAGACTTTGGAAATGCAGGGCTTGGTTTGCACAAAAAAGGTCAGAATCAGCCGAGATTGCCTTAACTCTCAATGGCAAAAGATATGATTGAATTTTAAGCCAGGTTTATCATTCCTATCTGTTATGAATTGCAAAAAACAGAAACCACAAAGATTTCTTCTGTATGAACCGTGTGATAAGAAATCCCTGGAACATCTTTGGTGTTGACCACCTTTACTTATTTTCCTTGGCTCTACTTGAAAAAGACTGTCCCTTAACTAGAAATCCTCATTATTGTTGAGAGCCTTCCTGTTAGACTCCTTTTGTTTCAAATAGGATCTGTATGATGGTTTGCTTCTATGAAAACTCTGGGTATTGAGATATTGCTTCAGAAGATACAGTTGACAACCCTTACAGCCCTTACACACATTTTTTTAATTTCGTGTCACTGCTTGATTTTCCAAACTTTTTCCTTGGAATTTTCTTCATAGTGCCTGTTACTTTAGCTTGCAGACAGGATGAATCAAGATCTATATCTTATGCCCAGATCAGTCTGATTCTTCTGCTTTAAAAACACGTTACTTCCTTTCATCTGTCAAAAAACCCAACCCACCAAGTACTCTTATCAACAGTAATGTTCAACTTCTTATTGCTTAAATATTCACAGGGTCATCTTTGAAAAATACTTTTACTGTCTCCCTTACTTGGAAGGATCTTGGTATTATTTGCACTGTGTTTGCATCAGAATGATGTTCTTATGCTAAAAAGCGGGGTATTCATACAGTGGGAGTAATAGCTTCTCTTGAGCTGTGAATTGAAATGCCTCCTTTTCTGTGCTGAGGTACACCAGTTTGTTCACAGTAATTTCTTTTGCTTCATACCTTCCAGATATAATCAGAATTACTAGGTTTTAAGAAATGTAGAAATAAGAGTCATAAACATATGCTTTAGTCCCAGAACCAGGACCCCATCTTCAGAAAATCCTCACCTAATACATAAAAATAACAGTAATCCTTCAATTTTCTGAATTATAGGGTATTTTAATAATAAAGCTCCTGAAAATGACAGACTGATACAGGTGCATACAAACATTATACCTACATATGATGGGCGGAAAAAACCCAAAGCATACTTCAGGGTAGAAGTCACTGAAAAATATTTATGCATTTTAGTCATTCTCCGTTTTATCAAGACAGCATGCATGTAGAATGTGTGGATTAATTCTATGTTTTGGTTAGCTGACAGCTGTATAAACCTTCTCCTGACTTTCAGAACTGTGTTAATCCTCATTCCCTGCTTATAATCACTCTACAAGAGCAAGCAAGGTGAATGATGCTTTATCTTAGATCAAGCAAAGACATCTGACAGCATTTGGAAATTGCCTGAAGATTTATTGTGGTGAATGTGACATTTTAGGCTAGATAGTCTTCCAGAGTATTTGGGGAAATAATAGGAAAAAATTGAGGAACTGGTAAATGTTTGGTTTTGTGGTTTTGAGACTGAGGTTGCACTTTAGAGTTATTTACATTTTTAGTTCCAGGTTCCGCTTTCACTTACTGCTTTATTAATGTTGTTTCTTCTACCATATAAACGAATACTATAAAAATGAATAGTCTTTGGAACATTATTCAGTAATAATTGAATTTATAAATAATTGAGATTTTAACTTTTGCAGGCTACAGTGTATGCTTATGAGTGTACATTACATTAGCTCATAGGGAATAGTAATCTGGATCAGTATTCCTGAGGTAAAAAAATTTTAGAGAAGTGTTGTATTTGATTGAAATTGTTGCTCATGAATGTTCATTATCCATCTTCTCCTTTTTAGTGGTTTTTAGTAATTAATTTTGTGAGCCCATGTATCTGACAGCTTTCACTGCCTACCAAATGCACATTGATTTGGAGTCCCTTTAGTATTCTTGCATTTTCTCATGTTTCTTTCCTGTTTTTTTTTGTTGTTTTTTTTAATGGTTCTTGTACATGTGGAGTATTTGTTTGTTTTAGCAGACAGGCTTTCATGTATATATTTCTATTCTGTGGCCTCAATCACATTTTTGTAGTTTTTTCTAAATGATGCTTCACATGTTGTTCCAACTTTAAGTGGTATCCTGGCTCATTTTGCTTTTCTGGACATGAAATCAAATGCTGGGATAGTAAGTTTGAGACAAGTTGCTAGTTATTGGCTTATGTTTTCTGGAGGAAAATACCTCTGACTAACACCTATGGAACATCTGTAGGCTGGATGTTTTCAAGAGCTCAGGAAGAAATCTAAAGTATCTGCAGTCTCCAGTGCTGGCAACATGAAGGTTGGCTTAGTGCTCTCTTCAGCTCTAAACCTTCTTTGTTTGTAATGAAACTCAGCCTGTTGAATCACAGAATACTGTGTCTATCTCAGCTTATTTCACTAGCAGCTCTGCCACTGCTTTCTTCCCACCATTCCTTATTTTGAACCAACTTATAATTTTGTGAGGGCAACCTTTCTGTATAAAAGAAAAACCTTTCAAAAGTTGTCACTAATTATTCTGTGACTCCACTCTTGAATATTCAGATGAGAAGTTCTCACATATTAGACAAGTTTTTCGTAATACATCCCATAGAAGACTGAATTGCTGTTTAATATACTTGTTCAGAAATATGAAAGAAAATTGCACAATCTGTGGTTATTTTTTTTTTTTGTGTGTGTGTGTGCAACATTAGGGGATCTAGTATAAATTAAAAAAAATAATGGAAGATTAATCTAGTAGTTAAAAACTTCTCATGGAGAAGAAGCAAATAGTAGTGACTGGACAAAAGATTGTTTAAAGGGCTTTACCATAACAATAAAAGATTAAGAAGCTAGAAAATTTTGTACCTCAAGCAAGTTTAGTTAAAATTTGTGAGGTCCAAAGCATCCAAAATAGCCTTTTTCTGGAAAGAAATTTTCAAAATTTTCCTGGCTAGAAGATTTGGAGTAAATGCTTTTTGGACTTTACGTCATTTATTCTGTATATTTCTAATTCAGCAAACAGTGACAAGAATTTATGTCATTCAGTTTCCATTTCTAGCCTGCATTTCATTGCAAACTTTAGTTGAAATTAAATCTAAGTTTATAGCCATCCTTGTCTCAGTGTCCACATAATTAAGTGGCTACAGCATGATAATCTCTACTTAAGCTAATTGGGTAGTTTCCTAGCTTGTAAACTAGTAAGAATGGAAAATCAGTATTTCCACTGAATTTTAGGTGGCCTCAGTTTTTTAAGCTGTGATCATTTTGTAGGTTTGTATACTTTTTACCAGTTGTTTTCAGGAGTTAAGAACTAGTTTATAAATTGGTGACTGACAGATACTAACCAAATCATTTAATAGTGCTTGTTGATTTGTTAAGAGATCTCCTTTGTGACTGTGATGTCATCTGTTTTTCGTTACCAATCAAAGAAGATTTAGAGCAGAAGAGACTGCCTGGGCATCATGCTCACAGTCACCTTCCAGTGTGTACCCTGGTTCTACCTGCACAAGGTGACCTTCCTCTCCACCCTCACCAAGGTAGGATGTGGGTGAGGATTCTGAAGCCTCCTTGAGGATAAGCAAAGTTTTTTGGGAAATGACACTATTGGAGATAGACTGGAAAAGGGTTGTACTCTGATAAAAAATCCCGTGTGTATGTGTAGCTTGCACTCCTTATGCATATAGTGATGGGACAAGGGCTTTAAACGGAAAGAGGAGAGATTTAGATTAGATGTTAGGAAGATGTTCGTTCACCATGAAGGTGGTGAGACACTGGAACAGGTTGCCTAGAGAACACATCCCTGGAAGTGTTCAAGGCCAGGCTGGATGGGCTTCTGAGGAACCTGGTCTAGTGAAAGGTGTCCCTGCCAATGGCAGGGGGGTTGAAACTAGGTGATCTTTAAAGTCTCTTCCAACCCAAACCATTCTAGGATTCTATGATCAAATGTAGTGACCCAAAGGAGATGAATAGCTAGAGTTAAGTTATTGACAGCTGATTGCATTACCTGTGCTCCCTGCAGATCTTCCTCTTCTGCATTTTTTTCCCCCTTTTTTTTTTTTTCTGGTTTGTGTGTGAATTATATTTGACAGTTTATATGTAATGATTTAAAGAATAAGTCTTAAGTCCTTGTATTGTCTCAAGAGGAAAGAAGGAAGATGGATGTTTATTTAGGTGGGATTCCATTCCTTGCTTGCCTTCAGGCTTTAATATGTCATGTTACTGTACCATGAATTAATGCAATCAGAATTGCTTCTTTCATGCTAATAGCTAGTAACAGATAATAGGACACTGTCTTAGCAAATTTACCTCCAAATCATTTTGGAGTATATGGTATTCTGACTTTTCAGTGAGAAGAGCATATTGCTGGGAAAATGCAAGAAATGTTGCTGCTTTCTTTTTCAAGGGACATGTTACAAAAGAAGTTTTCCTCAGAAAAAGTGAAATAGTGAAAACTGAGTAATGAAAGTTTAAAAGATCATGTAGAATTTGGGAAAAATCCCCAGCATGCATACCTCCCACCCCTAGTCAATGCACAGTTCAAAGCACTGGCAAAAACATTCATATTTGAAAAGAAGAAGGATATCTTTATTTTTATTCTCTTTTCTAGAGATGGTAACTCTTTTACTAGAAAGCTTAAGCCAATCCATTCCTCTTCAGTGGAGGATTTACTATGCAAGGCAAATACAGCATCTGCATAAAATGGCATATAGTTCCCAAAATATGCTTCCTCAGTTATATTTGATGAGTTGGCAAATCTCTCACTCACTCTCCAACTCTTTCCTTCTCTTTGGAGTTTGTAAACATTTTTTTGTTAATCTCAAAACAGTCAGATCTGAGGGGGGAGAATATGGAATTGTAACGAGATAAACTGCAGCTCAGAATAATCAACTTGGTTTTAATCCACCCTCCCTGTCTCCAGTTCAGACGGTCTTTGAAGTTGTATGTTTGTACAACTTGAGAATCTTCAGAAAGTTATATTTGACATTATTAGTGATATGACAGTAACTATGTGGAAGATCCAGTAGTGATGCTCCATGATGAGAACTGCTTTGTTTTGCTACGGGAAGGAAGTGTCCTCTGACTTGATCAGTTTAAACTTTGATGAGAGATGTTTGCTGATTACAGCTTATTCTGTTTTAACAAATAATATGACAAAAGTCATATTTGTAGTTTCAGGTTTGTAGTTTCTCCTGCCATTCTTTCTGAGGAAATACAGATAAATGGCAGCAAATAAGAAAATACACACAACTATATAAAAATTTCTATAAACGCGCAATGAAAGTACTTGCTTGAATTTACTCACAGAATTGATTTCACACTTGGAAATAACAATCAATAGATATTTGAGATGCTGTTATTTTACTGCAGTGTTCTTTTGTGCGTTTTTACTGGTGCCCTAGTTTCATGAAGCTCAAGAGAAGTCACATGAATATATTCTTGGATTTTCATCCAATATTGTTGCTAAGGAAACATCATCTTTAATACTGTATCCTTGTCTGCAGCTTGTCTGTATTAATCAGTGCCTGTTAATGCTTAGCACAAACCCAGTAAAGATGAAAAAAAAAATCTTAATTTATGTTATAATGGAGTAGTTTATTATAGACTCGTCTCCTTCAGGGTCCCCTGCCACTACAAATTTCATGCAAGTTGAAGGGTCATATCCATATCTTTGGTCTCACCCCAAACAGACACAGTATGGACAGCCTTTATACTTGTTTCATAGACTGCTAATAATGATAATTGAATATCATTAATCTAACATAGGTATTGTACAGTACATGGATTTGTTCAAAATGGTGGGAATGCTTGCATGCTGCCTTAAAAAGGAGAAAGAACTTTTTCTACGAGGTGTAAGAGAGGAGCGCTAAATTGAGAAACATATCCATTTTCAGTATACTGTTAAAATTGCAATACTGTATTTCAGCTTGCTTTGAACATCTATCTAGGGAAAGGCCTGTCAGTTAGAGATACCAGTGGAAATCTCTGTTCTGTGCAGGTCCAGTTACTTTGTTTTGTTTCAGTAGTGACAGGCGTATTTTTTAAATTTTCTATTTCTGACCTCTTCTGAGAAATACCCAAATTTATAGTCGATTTCAAAATTAATTTGACTTAGCAGGTTTTTAGCCAAATTCCTGCTTGCTTTTTTTATGGACACATTTGCCTTTTTGGACATCTTCCTTAGTATCTGCCTTTTCAGAGAGACTATGTTGGATCTAACATTTGTTCTTGAAAAGCTGAGGTCAGAAATGCCAGAGACAAGCAAGAAGGCCTGAACATGTCTCATTAGGAATAGTTGTTTCCTTGTTTGGACAAAAAGTGTTACCTTATTCATCAGCTTAGTCATCCTTCAAGGAAGAGGAAAAAAGTCAAGCACAAGTTTAATGTCTAACTGTGTTGGCTAGATGCAAGCACGCTTTCAGCAGTCATAGAATGATAGAATGATAGAATCATAGAATAGTTAGGGTTGGAAAGGACCTTAAGATCATCAAGTTCCAACCCCCCTGCCATGGGCAGGGACACCTCGCTCTAAACCATATCACCCAAAGCCTCGTCCAACCTGGCCTTGAACACTGCCAGGGATGGAGCATTCACAAAAAAGTCTAATCTGAATAGGTCATCCCAGGTTTAATTAGCAGGGCCGTAAACAGAACTCAAGTTCTCTTGAATGCAGAGTGTCTTGTCCATTAAGCAGTCTCTTTACTCCCCCTGTGAGAAAAAAATGCAAGAAAATGTGTGTGAGGGTGTCAGTGCGCTCAAGTTCACAGAGCCCACATCAACAGATGTGGAAGCTGTCTTAAGAGCTGAGCCAGACTCATGCTTTTCTGCCTGTCCTCAGGGACTGACTGGATGGGTACTAGGCAACTATTTCAAATACTATTTCAATAGTTTTCATACTATTAACACCTCTGTAGAGGTGTCTTGGAGTTCTTATGTGGGGTATCCAGTGACAGCTCACACTCATTATTTGATCCTGTTAACTGCATCATGCCAGTGATGCAGGGACTACAGCGTAGTCCCTGTATAGTAAACATTTATAGTTATCCATTTCAGGGCATCTATTTTAGTTACTTTTTTTCTTCCTGCACTAAGAAGCTATTTACAATGTATTGCTTGGGACTGTTTCAATAATGAAAGTTTCTGAATATGTGAGGTGTTACCAGTGTGTTTACTCTAGAGGCTAGACCAAGATACTGTATTTTTGTATTAATTGCTGTGCCTGTAAGGATTGTTTAATCACTCATAGTCCAATTAAAGAACTACAAAGGGTCTCCATGTTGCTTAAACTGGAGTCTAATCCTCGTGTTTTGATCAGGACTTAACATTTCAGACCTGGAATTCTGCATAGTACCCCATGGTTTTAACAATGGCCATGGCTTGAGTATTAAGGAAAAGCATCATCTTATCATTCACAGTTCAGATGAAAGTCATTTGAATATGTGTGGCATTTCCTTTTTTTTTAATGTTGGTACTAGAATCAGTAGTCCCTGGCCTCTTTCCAGACTTCCCTTTTCCATCTGTCCTCATAGCCAGTGGGATAAAATACTTGCACTTTGTACTTAAAGTACAGTACTTTAACCTATCCTTCAGTCCTTGGTCTGGAAGAAATGGTGAGGGAAGGTGTTCTGAGGTATTTCATCAGCCACTGCTAATAGTTCCGCTGTTCAGTTTCTCCAAAATCCCTGCATACTGGCTTTTTTAAAAAAGCTTGCTCTTTTAAAATATTTACTGTATATTAATTTTCTTCTACTTTCAATGACTATCTAGAAAGGGTGTTAGCAGTTTACTATAGAGACTGAAGTGGAAGGTGAAGGACATTGGTAGTTCTACGGTGTTGTCTGTTACAATTTGGATCTTAATTTATGGTGCATTATCCCATCTCAAGGCAGAATTTGAACTCAGTTGTTCAAGCCAGTATTTTATATAATGCTATAGAAAGCATTAATACTATGACATTGCTATTAGTTATTATTTTCCATTTATTAATTGGAAAGACAGGAAATGTATATATTTGCTTTATGGGCTTTGAGTGGAATTAGTTGGCACACTTGGTCTAAGGCAATGTGTTTCCTGGCCGCTGGTAGTGCCTTGCATCTCTGCATTGTGTTTATTCTGATTTTTCACCAAAAGCACGCTAAGGTAATTTTTAGTTGCTGAAAAGTGTTTTGTAAGGTGTGGTGTGGGGGTGCTTTTGCATGTATCTGTGTCCTGTGTGGTGCCTGAGTGTTTTTTCAAAGCTGCAGTATGGGGTGGTTTTCACTTGCTTGAAACTGCACAATGCACTAATAGCAGAGCTAAGTACAGGATTGAAGAGGTCATGAATCAGTCATAATACTGCTGTGTTCCTACTTTTTCTCTCTTTTTTTTTTTTTTTTTGCCCTTTGTGTATTCTTTTCACTTCCTTTCTCTACCTGAATTTCCTTATTGTCCACGTGGTCATATCTCTCCTTTTCTGTGGTGTTACTGTGAAAATTAGATAATTTCAAATGCAGGATTTCATCCTCTCCAGATGCTTTTCCTTTTTCCCCATGCATACACCACCTGCCTGTGTTTGCTCTGGGAGAGTGCAGGTATTGGTCAGGATTAGATGGCAGAACTGCAGTGAAATGTGCTAAGTTTTGCTGCCCGCTCCTTTCTACTTTTTTTTTTATTTATTATGAAATTGATCTTTCAAATAAAAAAGGAAGAACCAGAGAAATAACTCTGGATTTGAAGAGAAGCAAAGAGAGTAAATGTTGGTTGCTTGATCCCAGTGCTGAGAATAATGCAGAGCAGCAAAGAGGAGGAATTCCCATAAAAAGTCAAAAGGTCCAGGGGCCTTTTGTAGAAACTTTGAAGTTAAAGGTTTCTCTCAAAGTTGTCCATGTGGAATTTGTCAAACAATAACAATATCAACCAACTGAAATGCTCCAATACAATAGAAAAAAATGCAAAAGTTTATCATATAGTGTAGTATGACTTCATGAAATACTAAGTAACTTGTGACACGGTTTTCTCTTAGTCTTTTTGTATATAGAAAATGTATAGAGCTTTTTACTTAGTTTTTTTTGTTTTTTTCCTGGTGATTTCCTGGTTAGCTTTCTCCTTGCTGCTTCTGTTTATAGACTTCTCTTGTCTTCACCCTTGGAATTTCATTAACCAAAATCTCTGTTCAGGTGTCAGGTCATCTTACCATTGCAAAGTGCTCAACCTTTCTCCTTTACAAGTAATCTTTATGTTAGTGGTTCTGTGCACCAGTCTCTCAAGATTGTTACCATATTATGAGTTAGGGGAGGAAATATTTTAGCCAAATTAAATAGTAACCTGTGAAATTTTTATCTCCCTGACTTAATGGTGGGACTTCTGCATCATTTTGGACTGCTATAGCTAGTTTGTGTAGAATGTTATGAAGTAGCTTTTTTGGGTTTCTATTAGAATATATTCTTTCTTACTTTTCTGTGTTATAAAATCTGAATCTTCAGACCTCATGTCTGCTTGCTGCTTGCTTGCATAAGGAAAACAAAAAACTGTCTTGCTACTAGCTTGCTTTCTAGCTTCGTCCCAGATTTGATGAAACAGTTGTGATGATCTGCTGTCAACTTTAAAAGATTTGGAAATACCAACTATAAGAAAGTACTCTGCAATATTAGAAATATGAATAGTTCATAATTATTCAAAATCAATTATTCCCAATTGTTTGATATTAAAATTAAGACATTGAAGATAATCTCATGTCACTTCAGTTTAGACATCAGAAGTCTAGCCATAGTATCTATCTAAGCTAGTCATGCTTTGGCTTGCTGTAAGATCTCTCATAAAAAGGATGTCAGATAGTATGTAGAATGAGGTAGTTCTGGAGATACGTATTTCTCCATTGATGATAGATCTGTAGATAGCTAAATACCAACTATTAGAACTATTGTGGAATTTGCGATACAAAGGGACTTGTTAATATCTATTATCAGTGGGAAAACATTGTAAAATCATTATTAAGGAGAGTTATTAATAAAAAAAATCTAGGCAAATGTAAAAGTTTCATTCAAAAATGCTTTGTGTATTTTTCTTTGGCAGCCTTGCTTTGCATCCTGAACGTGTGTTGGTGGCAACAGGTCAAGTTGGAAAAGAACCGTATATCTGCGTGTGGGACTCATACACTGTGCAGACTGTATCTGTTCTAAAAGATGTTCACACGCATGGTATAGCTTGCTTGGCTTTTGATTTAGATGGTCAGGTATGTAATTAATATTCTTTCTTTCTTTTTTTCCAAACAAATTGTTTATCTGTCACATCTTGTTAAGTAGCTTTGTGGTGTTTTAAGGATGTGCATTGGCTCAGGTTTTATCTGCTTGTTCTTGAGTTGAGGAGAAAAAGGTCGGCATTACTAATTACTGACAAAATTTTGCAAGTATAACTTCTAAAGAGTGTTTAATGAAAATGAGGTGGTAGGGAGATCCTTGAGGTTTGTGGGCCACAGGGCAAGGTTATACTAAATGGCTGGAGATAGCAGGTCTAGTGGTGCAGGGTTGTGTCTTGTGCACAAAGTGATGTTACTTATCTTGGACTCCTTAATGCCTTCAGGCAGTATCCCCTTCTCTGTTACACATTTTGTTTGTGTTGGTGACTCTCCACATTTTGGTTGTTTGTTCAGAGTCATGTATCCTGGATCTTGAGTGAAGAAAAATATGCAATATATAGATGAACCACAAGAAAAATGTAGTTCCTATTACTGGTCTCTACATGATCACTATCACAAACGTTGGTCGTCTTCAGTCACTGGGAAGCAATATGTGGACTGAAGTGAGGTCAAGCCCATTGCACTTTTCAAGTTTTTTTTATATTACTTGTTCATTTCTAATGCTTCATGTTGGGCTATACCACGGACCCGCTCTCCTCCCCACCCCCAACTGGTCTGCCTAGCTCAAGAAGGCATAATTTATTCTGTATTTATTCTCCTTTGTTAATTGTCTTGGGGAATCTGATGATTTATTGGTGCACCTAAAACCAAGGTTACCCTTCAGTTTCCTTGATGCTGAGAGAAGTTCAGCTAGATTTATGAGCTGAAGAATTATGTCTATGGAAGCTTTGGCGTAAGGTATTGTATCTTTAGGTTTTTTCTATATAAAAATGTAGCTATTGCTTCTAATTCAAATATGTCATGAATTTGTTACAATTCAAAATAATTACTCCAGTTTTCATTAATATACTGAATTCTTAAATTTACTTATTTTGGACTTTTTTAGCGCTTGGTCTCAGTTGGTTTGGATTCAAAAAACACAGTTTGTGTATGGGACTGGAGAAAAGGGAAATTACTGTCAATGGCTCCTGGTCATACAGACAGAGTAAGTGTAACTAAAGAATTTGGTGTCAGTGTAATTTTAGTTTGTTAAACTATGTCTGAATAGACATACTAGAGCTATGTCTGAACAAAAAAATATTTATGTTTTAGAAATTGAATTTGCATAATGCATAGATATGTATTAAGATATATAAAGATATTTTAGATATGCACATTTATTTCTAAAGTAAAATGCATAACTCATCATTTATTTGTGTGTGGTTTGTTGAGACTGTAAGCGTGTAGGGGAAGTGCAAAATTAAGACACTTGCTAGACCCTAATCCCCACATGGGAAATCAAGATACAAGTAATTGCTTAAATTTTTCTGGTCTGTAAATGAACGTTAATGTTGTTTTATCATGTGATGTAATTACTCTAGTGAAAAAAAAAAAAGCGCCAAACAGAGCTAATGTACGCTGCAGTTTCAGTATTGAATGAGGTAATAAAATGTCATTCCAATAGTTCAATTTAAAGGATTTCAGACTGTCTGTTAATTGCTACAAATTTTTACTGTTTTAAGTGTCCCATGCTAGAAGGGCGATCTCTGTTGACATCTTTGGGTTTTTTTATGCAGATATTTGATATTTCTTGGGATTTGTACCAGCCAAACAAGCTTGTCAGCTGTGGCGTGAAACACATCAAGGTAATGAAATAAATGTTAACTCATAAAATATTTAAGATGTAGTAGTTTATACCCTGTAAAATATATATAAAAATAGAACCTAAAATAAATATATAATTATAATATAAAAGGTCTTCTGTAAGAGAAATATTACTTCTTAGGCACTGCAGTCATGGATCACACCTGACTACACCAGACAAGATACACATATAGTAGAAAACAGACCAGCTCTGCTTGACAGAGTTCATGCCCCGGCAGAAGAAATGTGGAAGGAATGAAACGGTTGTCAGTAGCATTGTATATAAGGATCGTAATAGAATTTAAAATTTAGATTGTCTTAAAACATGCTGTTTGAAACCACAAGTAGCACAAGACAGGATGCACACATTTAAGGTGAGTTCAGGTAATCAAGTTTCTGATTCTTGAACAGTTAATGAGTTGGTACAATTCAGAGGTAGAATGAATTAAAAAAAAATTCTTACAGTGTGAGAGAGCATGGAAATACAGTGGAAAGAGAAACGGAAATGCTTGTCCTTTCTTTTAATACTTTTCTTTTCCCTGCTGTTATTCCTACCTTTATCATTTTGAGCACTCTACCAGTTGCAAGATTCATAATTCAGAGAGTTCATGTTTTTTTCAAGCAGAGGGTGCTATGAAATACTATGAATACTATGAAGTGCTATGAAATCCATGTACCAACTGCTGTGCAGAAACAGCTCAGTTCTGTCAGCAGGATTATCAGTGTTTGATTGCCATCAAATAAGTTTCCTAAAGTCATTACCTTCTGCCATGCGCTGTTTTCTGTGTTACCGCATAACAGCAGTAGATGGCAGCTTGAAAGTTCTGTGCTGCTGTTACGTGTAGGTTCATGTAGTGGAAAAAAATGTTTTGCTTTTCATAAAATGATTGTTATAGATTAATATGTATTTATGGTTTATTGAAGAAAGTGTTCCATGTGTTGGCTAGATTGCACATGCCTTTGATTCAGCGTAGCATTTAGCAGGTCATTTACAGATTTCCATAGACTTGATTAATAATGGTCTTTTTTTCTACTTCAAGATCTTACAGGACAGTTATGCCAATAGTGAGCTAATATGTTGTGCCAGAAGCAGTTTAATATATTTATGGTGGCTTTCTGACTTAAACCATCTATTTAGAAAAGCAAAAGTTTATTTGAGCAACTTTTAAGGCTCTGTGACGACTTAATAAGAATAGCTTTTTAAAAATAATTGGTGTTTCCTTTGAGAAAGCATTAACTGAAAATCTGAATACAGAGATTTATAGGCATTTAGATCTGTCAAGAGATTTTTGTTGATGTATATTTTTCTTAAACCGTTGCAGTTCTGGAGCTTGTGTGGCAATTCCTTGACACCAAAACGTGGCGTTTTTGGCAAAACTGGTGATCTCCAAACTATATTGTGCCTAGCCTGTGCAAGGGATGAAGTGACATATTCTGGTGCACTGAATGGAGATATATATGTATGGAAAGGAATCAACCTTGTAAGGACAATACAAGGAGCACATGCTGTAAGTATATCTCTTTAATAAAAAATGTTAAATAAATTTCTGGAAAGCTGGAAAGGGCATTGCAAGACCACCTAGTATGTGTTTCTAAACTATTTCAATGATAGAGACTCGATATGTCTCATCTGAATATATTTCCTTTTCTGTCCTTTCTCTCTATTGCTCAAGATTGCTGTTGTGTTAGAAAGTGAATGCTAGATTGAGATATACATTTAGGTTTCTATTTATATAGTATCTTCCTTTATCATTGATGAGGGACTTAGTAATCAATAGAGCCTGGAATGTATTTAAATTTATCCTTCAGTAGGCATGTATTACTCTGTTCAGTTACCTATGCATAGGTCTACATAGTGATATTTTATATACTGGAGTTGAGTACATAGCTGCCTCCCCCAAAGAATATGGATCTATTTTATCTGACTTTCTCTTATGGATTTCTCATTAATCCAGAAGCATCTCAGAAGGCCTGGACTGCTCTCTTTAGGTAATTGGTGTTGAAACAAACAAACAGGTCCCCAGAGTGGATCTGGAGCTTCATTTACATCTCTGTCAATTTGGCGATACAACATAGCTGGACACAACTCTTGAGCAGTGTGCTGTTTTCCAACTCTGCTTTGAGCAGGGGTTTGGACTAGAAGCTCTCCAGAGTTTTCCCCAGCATCAGCTATTCTGTCATTCTGTGAATTGAGTCCTACTGGCTGGTTGTCTGATAGCTCTCTGAAGTGTGCTGATTTTGTGAAGTGTAATGTAAGCACAAACTCCCAGCTTGTTTGTAGACACATTGATTTAGTTGTTTTAGCTGGACTCAATCACTCTTTCTTGTTCAGTGTTGCTGCCTTTTACTGTGTTCATTCAGCTTTTTAGAACGTTATACAGCTTTGTAAAGTGACGGCATTAGTGAAAGTTAAATTTTTTCGAAAGGGCTTGATGAGATTTTCTGTTAATCAAAGTGTTTAGTGTGAGAATGAAATGATTATATTTTTAGCATGCAAGTTTATATTTTCCATATTCTTTCAAATCATATGGTTTTGTGATTAAAGTAGGGAACAAAAAAGACTTGGTGGTTTGCAGTCTGATTTGTTTATGCCAATCTGTGAGAGTCCTCATTTCTTCTCATGGTAGTAAGTTATATACAGTAATGTAATGCAAGTTTCAACTTTTAACTTCCTCAAGTATCGCTTTAAAACCAAAGCATGTTGTTGGTTTAACCTATGAGGCATGAAGCTGCTAACGTAAATTTACGAAGCTTTATTATAAGCTGGTTGAAGGTTGATTTTTTTTTTTGTTTTGTTTTGAAAGGCATTGTACTTTCTAGATAATATTTAAAAATCCCTGTCGTGGTTTAACCCACAGCCAGACAGCTTGTTACCCACTCCCCCCCTTCTTGCCCTCCCCCTACTCCTGGGGGAACGGAGAGGAGAATCAAAAAGAAATGCAACTCCCACGGGTTGAGATAAGAACAGTTTAGTAACTAAGGTATAACACAAATCACTACTGCTGCCACCAATAATAGTAATGATAAAGGAAATAACAAGGGAAGAGAATACAACACCCCATCACCAGGCGACCGATAACTCGCCCCCCCCAGCCTGACCAAGCACCGACCGATACCTCCTCCAATCCTGCAGTCCACTCTCACCCTTCTGGCTAACTCCCAGTTACATCCTGGGCATGACGTGCTGTGGTATGGAATACCTCTTTGGTCAGTTTGGGTCAGGTGTCCTGTCTCTGCTTCCTCCCGGCTCCCCTCCTCCCTGGCAGAGCATGAGGCCCACAAAGTCCTTGGCCAAACCAAAACATCATTGTTTTTCAGCTCTCTTCCCAGCTGAAAGTCCAAACACAGCACTGCACCAGCTACCAAGAAAGAGAAAAATGACTGCCACTGCTAAACCCAGGACAATCCCTTATTAGCAATTTAAAATAGTGTGAAAATACAAGCACGTGGGTTCCTGTATTGCAGCTTTGAAAATCTAAGTAAAAGTAACAGTAAATTATTCTTTCTTATAAGAATAATTTGCATGACTGGATGTATGTGTGTAACTGAAGTATAAAAATTACTCTTATGATTTGATCAGGTGGAATGGAGGGGACAAGTAGTAATGAATTATATATATGTGGGAGACGTTCAGTCAGTCAGTACTAAGAAGACTTCTGATTTATTGATGATTTAGAAATGTGCATTCAGGACAGTGGCAGCTAAACTAGTAATTTAAAAGTGACTGGACTGCTTATTCAGACAGCAGTATAATGACAGTGTATCTTATTAGGAGAAAAAGTTATGAACAAGAAGTGTAAAACTGTTTTGCATTTGAGCTTTATATTCATATAAGTGTATGTAGATAAAATATATATATATACCCCCCCACAGGCATACCCTCCTTTATGCACTTATAGAAATATTGGATGTACTCAAGAAGGTATAAATTCTAAGCCAAGAAGTATAAAGGGATATTTTAACTTTCAAATATTCCCTCATTGTTACTGTCTACATTCAAATCTGGTTTTAGTGTTCATACTTAGTATTCAGTAATGTTCTGTTCTGATCTGTATTTTCCTAAGGTGATGTGGACATCTACTCTTTGCTGAAGTTAGTTAAATGAAACTTCTAAAATGCTTATATTGCATATACAGAACTGGATTCCCAGAGGAGAGAGTGCACTTTGTCTCACATCCAAAACTGATCAGGAAAAGAGCATCACATCCTATTTGGTGCTATAGGAGACATCTGTCCTGTATATTCACATATCTGTACTTGGATTATTTGGAGTTGCAACAGTTTATTGTGAAGAATGCTGTGCTTTTCAACCCTTTCAGTGTGAAATGACCTAACTGATAAATGTGGAGAGCACTTGTTGCTCCATTACTTATGTGCTGTGTCAATTTTGTTGACCACAAGATCAAATTTGAAGTGTTGTGGTCCTTATCTTCAGTAGCGTCAGTGGATGGAGCTCAGATGACCTTGGAGTATGTCTCATCTAGCCTTCTATTTTTGGCTCTGTCCTTTAGGCTCAATGGAATTGTGCTTTGCAGGACTGAAAATTAAGTAGGGGCAGTAGTTCATGGCTCTGGAATTCATTTTCATGAGAGATTAGTGTCACTACAAATCTCACCAATTTCAGGGGAAAAAAAGACCCAATAAAATCTTTTCTGGAAGCTTACTTCCCAACAAAATGAAACCTTGCTTTTCAGTAAAATATTACCCTAAAGGATAATATTGTCAGACTATTGTAAGAACAAAATATGGCAGCTTGGATTAAGAATGTCTCTTCAGCCATACTAAACTATTATTATCATACTTAATAGTTATTTTGCACATAATTTTATAAATCGTGCCCTTGTTCATTCTTTTAAAAGAAAACACAAGGGTAGATGATAACATTTTTTATGTGCATGTTGTTAGAAGCAGCATGATCATAGTAGGGAATTGATAGAAATTTTTGTTCAGTATGCTGGTGTTATCCCTGCTTGCCTGTTTATCATCCTGAGTCACTCCTCAATGGGCTTGCATTAAACTTATCATTCATTAAGTGTGTCTGTTATTTGCATAAAGTACCATGTATTCATTTCTTGCAGCATAAACAGTAGGCATCTGAGATGCAGGAAAACATTTTCAAAAGCATGTTAGTCATGTGGGGACATCGTCCATCCAGAGGTAGCGGTCTGCATTAGTACAGAAAACAGGTTCCTTTCAAAGGTTGACTCTCTTTGTTATCGTTAACCTTGCTGAAAAGACATTTTTTATTTTAAGAGTAATTCAATGTGAAAAATAAACCAAGCTGGTCCAGTGTAAGCAACTGAGGAAAGAGATAGCAACTTTAACACGAGCAAGCAAAACAAGAATTCACAGCTAAGATACATTATCTGTCTTCTGTCACAGCGATACTAAGAACTGTAGGCAGAGGAAAGAAGAGTTTCTGTCAGATTTCTATCTAAGTTTCTGTAGAAACAAAAAGCTGAAAGCAAATAGATTTTAATAACTGGAGAATTAGTTGGAAGAGGAGTGGAGAGTTCACTTCATGTAGAAGTAGGAATGAAAAGTAGGAAAAGATGGAAATGATCAGTTGAAAGAACTAAGGCACAGAGTTCATGTTCAGGGAACACTGGATAGAAATGGGAAACTCAAATTCTAATTTTGCTGGTCTCTTCTAAATAATAATGCCAAAATGAAAGTTTTAAAAAGAAGAAATAAAACACCAACATGAAAGCATGTCTAAGTTCACTTTCACTGGTAGTACTTCAGAAGATAAATCGTAGGCAGTGTATCTGATTCTGAAGAGTTAATATAAACCTTGACTAAATAAAAAAAATAAATCTTTTATTAGATGTCTCACTTTTGTGTCAGTGCAAATTGTGGAATGTAGAGTCTTTATTTATCATCTTACATGCTCTAAATTCGAGGTAGTCTGTGACTATTAAGGTGTATGTACAAGATGTTACTGGGGTATTAATAGTGGTATGCTTATTTTAAAACACTCTACTCTTCAAAGATTCTTGTGTGCCTTTGCCTTGAATAGTGAATATACATAAGATGCCTTCTCAGCAGCTGAATAATTTATTTTGAGATAGTCTTTCAGGGGTACACATTAAAGTTGTGTGGATTGATGTCAGAAACTGAGGTTAAATAACAGGCTCGAGGTTAAATAACAGGCATTCTGTTAAAACTATTGCATGCCTATGTCACTTGGCTGAACAGTAATTAAATATAGATGGAAACAATATAATGAACTTAAATGAATGGTTTTAAGCTGGTGTCATGTACCAACCCATTAAGTTGTGTGGTATTTTTCTCCTGCTTAGACTAGTCATAGATTTGAAAGGAAACTGTCCCCTTACTTCAGCCAGTGAGAGGCATATAGGCAACTGTTTTCAATTTTTAAATAATAAGCTCATTTTGAATAATATGCCAATTTTTTGACTGCTTTATTGGTGATTTGTTAGACAGGAAATTAAGTTTCACAGTAGTGGCTCTCCACTGTAAGCTTATTGATTCCATCCTTAAATGTTTGCAATCCATTTCCTTGCTATGCAGGTATATATTGGGAGACGTGATATCTTGAGTAAGTGCTCAACATATGTTGCTTTACATGTTAGCATCTATGTCCTGATTGAGTCTAGGAGTAAGAAGGAGGCACGGGACTTATTACTGAACTGATATGTTTCCATTCTCCAACCTGCTAAGTAGTAGTCAGTTGCTGCTGAAGTTTCCATGTGATCTTTCAAGCTTTGTCCTAATTATAGCTAACTGCAGTCATGTGTTTTAGGAATCACATAGTCAGAGTAAGTGTGGTGGATTTTATAGAAATTACTGCATTTAGATAAATTAACACTTGATTTTTGTCCATCAAGTTTTTGAGGCAAGATAGGTCCAGCAGCAATAGAAGACCTGAGACGACTTCACTGTTGGAAGCTTCTTGGCTACAAGCAGTGGCAGTATATTCATGGAGAAGAGACCATCTTTATAATTTTTATTTTTTTTTTGTATTTGTCCAGCTTTCAACTGTCATTTCTGGTAGACCTTGGCATTTTTTTATTTATTTGCTCTTGTTCAGATTTTGTTTTGTTTTGTTTTGAGTTGTTTTTTTTTTTTCCAAATTTGAGGGAGCACTGGTGTGATACCAGCTAGTTCTACTGGAAAATAGGAAATACTCTGCATTCTGAGAAAACTGCTCATCAGTTTGAGATGTTACTTCCAGAATTTTCCTGTTCATTAGGAAATGTAATGAAAATTTATAACAGAAGAATGCAGTTCATGTCAAACTTTGTAACTCTTAGGGTTGAAGACTTTGATCTATACTTTTTATTTCGAACACAGTCAATCTTTGTTGCTCATGTTATTCAGTTGGATCAAAGTCTGTGTAATTGTTTGCCTCTCATTACTGCTAGGAGGCTATTGACCGTCAAAAATCAAATTATCTTTATGACGGTTTCAGGCTGAAGGATTAAGAGAAGCATCAAGACTCCAAAATCGATTTGCATTAACAATCTTTGCAGTTTCCAAAAGGATACATTTATTGGAATTATGGGTGGCTAAACTACGAGAGCAAAGAATCTGTCTTTACCCCATTAAGTGTCAGCCTATTAATTACATGAAGAGTAGCTAAGCTCAGCTTCTTCCATTACGTACTTACAGTCTCCATTAATAAGGGACCTTTTTTTCCAGTTTTCATCTAATTCTCTGTTCCAGTGGCACATAGTCTGAGATGAGAATGTCCTGTTGCATTTCAAGAGATTGAGCAAGCACAACATCTGCCAAATCTCCTTGACAACCAGCATGTCCTTTTCAAGACAAGGATATTCTGTGAAATAGAAAACAGATTAATCCTGGATCCACTTGATCTTATCTTCAGAACATTCAGCCAGCTTCCCACATTGCCAAATGTTTGATTCTTTTTTTAATACTGACTAATTAAATCATGGATTTCGGAAGAACTTAATTAGAGGAAACAGAATAATTCTGTTATCAAGGTAGCATTCCAAAAAGAGCTGTAGAAGATTTAAATATGCCAGAACTTGGGCAGAATTCGGTATGTGGTATAAAATGAGCCAAAATTCCTCTAGACCTTTATTTGCTCAGTGGCACTAAAAGGTTAATGCAGTAAAACACAAGCATACACACAGACACAGAAACAAATACAGTTTGTGTTGTATTTTCAAAAGATCTCCAGGCTCCTGAAGAAACAGAAAGAGGATTTTCAGGATGTTGGAGATAATGGAAGTTAGCCTTCTAATCTGCTTATGACTTAAAAATTCCACTACATTTCTGTTTAGGCACATGCTACTCCTCAAAATATGGCTTGCCTTAAACGTCTGTATCCTAAGGATGGACATGACACATCAAAAAGTCTGAGTTGTCACCCTAGTCTTTCAGTTTTGATTGTCATTTGACGTTCTAGTAATAATATGGGATTTGTTGTTTTTTTTTGTGAAAAGTGAGATTTTTATTTTTTCTTTTTTCTCAACTGGAAAAATTATGCACTTGTTACCGGATGCTAGAGAAGTAAACACAGTCCATACTTTATTATGATCAGTCCATGATGATATTCTTCTGAGTTATAATTCCAGTAGAAAAAAAGAGGTTGGTAGGAGAGAAGAGTCATGAGTTCCTGGGAATTCTGACAACCCACAACACTGGGTGCTAGTTTGTTCTGTGAGCATAAAGCATGCAGCTTTATTTGCCCCCAAAAGCTAATCTTTCATTTGCGAATTGCATTCACTTTGGGGGTTAATGTACTTCATTACCCTAACCAGACTACTGGAGCTTTACATTTACTTCTTTACAGAACAGAAATTTCAGAACAGTATTATAGAAGATACACACATGTTACTGGCTGTTCTACTTCTTTTAGACAGGAGTATGGAGACAAGGTTTTCCTTCCATGGTTTTTAATGTTCTCCTGTTTTATTTTGTCATAGGTGGATTTTAAATATTTTGAACAAATACAGAATTATTTTTTTTTCTTTTTTACTTCTAATAGGCTTATTACCCAAAGTTGCCTTTTCAGCATCTTTGCTCACTGAAATGTGTGAGCTACTTCTGGAAATAAGACTAGTGAGTCCAAAGGGTGTGTACTCTTTAGATGAGGTATCATGTATACATCAAATGCAGTGGTTATGTAGATATGGTATCTGTTTAATATATCTGTTAATATATCTATTTATTAATAGATCTATCCTTGCCTTGTCTTTATCCTGAAAAAGCATATATCAAGTAAGTTAAAGAAAATGTGTTAGGTTTGGTTTCCTGATGTCTACCTTTAAAATAAGAGCTTTATATTATGTAGTTTTAAATGGCATAAAGTGATCACTGTGTTCCTCTGTATTTTGCTTCTAAATTTAAATATTAAATCCATCTTTCTTAGCTTAAAATATAAAACATGCCTAATATTTTCTGCCTGGTTGCATAGAAGCTGAGTAATAGCAACAAAGGCCCTGAAACAAGCCTGATGGAGATTAGCGGAGATCATCCTTCTGACATTTGTGGGAGGTGGACCCGGCCCTAAGGCAAGAGGATATGAAAGTAAATTCTAGGGATAAGAAGCAACATCACTACAGTCAACCTCATGATAAAAGCAGTATTGCAAAAATTTTTATATCTTATTATCATTGTGAATTCTGCTCATATTTGAGTTTGCTTCTATATTTATTTGACTCATATTTAAAGCTTGTATTAGTTGCATATGTTTATGCTATTGTCAGCAGCATAACAGGTAGGAAGACGGGAAGACAGTCAATACCAGCATGAGCAAGAGTTCCATTTTCTGTATTGATGTATCTAATCTGTGTATACTGTTAAAAATGACTTTCTTCTCTCTTTAGGCAGGAATCTTCAGCATGAATGCATGTGAAGAGGGGTTTGCCACTGGTGGCAGGGATGGCTGTGTTCGCTTGTGGGACTTAAATTTTAAACCAATTACTGTGATTGATCTCAGGGAAACAGACCAAGGTTATAAAGGTAAAAAGAAGTCTGTGATTTTGGTATACCAATAGGGTAGGAAATTTACCAGTGTTTTGAACAAAAAAGACTTAAAAAAAACCAACCAAACCAACAACCAAAAAGATTGTTTCATGTATGTTACTGTGAATTATTTGCTAGAAAAGAAATTTGATCATGACACTAGTGTGAAAATCACATAGTCTTTCAGAGTTACTGCGAAACATACTGTGAAGTTGTAGACACAGATTTTTTTTTTTTCTTTAATTCAATAAAATGCACATCTTTTTTGTAGTACAGTAGTTTTTAATACGGAGCAGTAAAACCTTAACTTAAAAGAGACAGTGAGTTCTACAGTGTAAAACAGGGGAGTACAAAATTGCACTTGTTAGTTATCTAAATTTTTGCAAAAACTATTTAGAAGTTATCTACAGTTTCATAGAACTTAGAATGCTGCTTGCATATACCTGTATCTTCAATTACAGTTTGTCATGCTAAAATTTTAAATGCGGCAGTCTGTAGCATGTTTTGTTAGTGTTCTAGATATTGTTGGTGTAGTGGTTCAGGAACAGAACACAAAAGTATACTAAAGCACTAATGTCACTTACAGCATTGCTTTTGTTGGCATTCGGTTTTCTTTGCCCACAGTCACTTAATTATTTTCTAGCATCTTGCAAAGAATTTGGCAGTGTGGTCCAGTGTCTGATGGCAATCAGATATTCAGGGTCAATAAATAATTGACTGGTCTGCTAACCCACCCATTCACTGTTCTGAGTTGCAAATTTTTCTTCAATGTAAATTTAATAACATAAGGTGGCTCTTTACGTAGTTAAAAGTATTTTTCAGAAGCATATCAACTCATATCAGTACAATATTCTTTTCAACTGATAGATAAAACTCTGCCTCATATTAATGCAGAGTAACTTTTCAAATATCATTCTTGAGTTATTCTCCACAGAAATTAAGGCAAAGTGAATCAAGTTAGGCATTGCTACCATCTGGTTATCTGCACCTGAAACTGGCAAAATTAAGTTGCACTGTCAAAGTTAACAAACACAGCCTGTTTTAAAAGGTGCATATTCCTAAAATTGGGCACCCAAGTCTGGATTCCCAGTTACAGCAGTCCTAACTTCCATTTTGTTGTTCTCAACCTTATCTATAAACAAGTACATCCTCTGACTGCTCACTTTCACTGTAAGCCTATAAACTGAATTAGTTACTAGAAATCCACATTGGAACTCCATCATAAACCCTTTTCATCTCTTTGTATGTTGTCTTGTTTTGATTTAGTTTTGTTTTCTATTTAGTGAGAAAAATAATTCTGGATAGTATTAAGATGTTACAGAGACTTGCTTTAGGGGGAGCATCTGAGGCACAGCCTGGGGAGAACTGGGCTTTTTGATTGTCTTACATACAATACATGTTCCACTGATGCTTTTGTCACTTATAAAACATAGGTTTATCTAGCTAGTACTAAGGTCTGTGGTTTGATCAGAAGTTGTAATTTATATTCTCTGCTACCTTTGTTGAAATTTAAAGACATGAAATGTGTAATTCCGGATACAAATGCCAGTATTACCTTTCTCTGTCAGAGATCTTGTCATACATGAATTGGTTACATGACCTTTATTAAAATAAGGGTCACATTTTATTTTTTTTGTAATACTAAGCTTGAAAAGTTAACGTTACAAGGGCAGTATGTGTTATGTGGAATTCATAAAAGGAGTAAATGGAGGAATAAGAGAAGGTATATAGATACTTCTTGACATTTACGTTCTTTTATGCTTTGTCATGTGCTACATTACCTTTGTTTCACAAATTCTCAGGATGTATCTTTTAGTAACAATCTCTTCTACAGGTCTGTCTGTAAGAAGTGTTTGCTGGCGAGGAGACCATATACTTGTTGGGACACAAGACAGTGAAATTTTTGAAATTGTGGTGCATGAGCGTAATAAGCCTTTCCTGATAATGCAGGGGCACTGTGAAGGAGAGCTCTGGGCTTTGGCTGTCCATCCTACAAAACCTCTAGCAATGACTGGAAGTGATGATCGATCAGTCAGGTTAAATATTGTTTGTTTGTTTAACTGTGTACAGTTTATACAAACAGCTCATTTTGTAGATGACCTGATAAAAATGTAGATATTTAAAAATGTGGCATTGATCCAGTAAAGTTACACATGAAATTAGTGTAACTTAATCTCCAGTAATAAAATATAGTAGAAATGTATTATTTCACAAAAAATGAAGTGTACAAAACCTGAACAAATTTAATTTAGGCTAACATTAAGCTCTCATACACAAGTATTCTATATTTCATTTTAAGGAGTTACAGGTTACAATGAAAAACAGGCATTTTTGTTAGGTATCTTTAGTATAATGTGATTAAGCAAAAAAGCAGTTAAATTATGAATATTGAAATAATGCTCTAGAATTCTAGATATGTCTTGTAAGTGATAGCTGTTCTGATGTATCTTGTAGTAAAAACTTACATGTTATAATATCTAGTTACAACTAGTTTATTGATAATGACTTGTTAATAGGAAAGAATGTGTTTACTGACAAAGTCTTTATTTTTCTTGGCTAAAATGATTAGCAAAATATTGGAATTTTCAGAGTGGCTGTTCCTGGTATATATTATCAGATGTTGTTGTTATTTTTATATTCAGAAAGCTAAACAAAATTAATCTGCCCCTGCATTTTCTTATCAGATATTTTCTCTATATTTTAAATATAGAAAGTTCTGTGCTGTATGCAAGATTCATGCTTATGTCTAATGTTTTCCTTATGGAAAATATTAAAATATTTCGTTATAGAAAATATTAAAAATGCTTTTAAAATAGGACACTATCATGTTCAGTGTTCTGCAGAAATTGCAGGCTTCATGCTATCTGTAGCACAGCTACAAACTACTCATTACATTTTTACTTACTGCTTTATTTTAGAATTTGGAGTTTAATAGACCATGCTCTGATTGCCCGGTGCAATATGGAGGAACCCATTCGTTGTGCTGCGGTTAGCACTGATGGAATCCATCTGGCACTTGGAATGAAGGATGGCTCTTTCACTGTGCTTCGAGTCAGGTACATCACAAAAATTAGATACGCTATTAACTCTTTCAAGCCTAGTGTCTAGTTGCTTTTATAAACTGTACATTAACACTGTATTGTCGTGGGGAAAGAGCTTGCATGCCCTTGTGAAGTTGGGAGTTATGCTGGTGGTGGCTTCTGCTTCCGGTAGGGTCTCCCATGCCAGTCAGCTCTCAAATGAAGGGTCAGACAAAGTGTGTCCGTGGGCAGGATGGGCTCACTAGCCTTCGGGCAACCATCCTAGGAGAAGGACAACTCCAACTTCAAACCCGGGCAGATGGAGCTCGTATAGCCCTGTAAGGTCATCCATCTAAGAGAAGGATACTCTAATCAAACCTACGACCTGAGGACTTTGCTGTCACCGTCCAAGCTTGCTAGGCCCTGGCAGATAAACCTCAGGTGTAAAGGGTGAGGCCAGTTCTGCGCACGCTGTGCCTCACCTAAAATAAATCCACTGCGCAGGCCCAAAGGGTTTACCCACACTTGCAAAGCCCTGCAGCGACAGGCGAGGGACGAAACGGCAGGTGATAAGGTGCACTGGAAGTCGCAGACCCAACCCTCCATGCAGGCGGTTCAGGACATTGGTCGCTCAAGTCTGACCCAGGAGATGACAGTCTTGTTCGGCAGCATCCTGAATGACCAAGCAGCCTTTTTCAAGGACAGCACTGCTTGCTCCATATGGAGAGAGGCCTAGAAAAAGTGGCCTAACCAAAGCTCATCTGCCTCTTCACCTGGTTGGCTAGCCATGGCCAACGGGCATCTTCTATTGCGGTCAATTAAAGATAAAGAGACAAAGGCATACACCTGCCTCCAAACGTGTGTCCAGATTGACACTCTCATGTTGGAACATCAGAACCATGCTTGATACAGCGAACAGTGGACGTCCTGAGCGCCGTTCTGCGCTAATTGCCCATGAATTGTCACGACTTAACATCGATATCGCTGCTCTCAGTGAAGTTCGCCTTCATGAGGCAGGTAGCCTCAAAGAACATGGTGCTGGCTATACACTCTACTGGTCAGGCAAACCCAAAACTGAAAGTCATCTTTCTGGAGTCGGCTTCACGATTAAAAACTCCATCATCTCTAAACTTGAAAATTTGCCGATAGGTCATTCCGACCGTATTATCTCCTTACGTCTTCCACTACACAATAAGCAACACGTTGTTCTTTTCAGCATATATGCTCCAACTCTGCAAGCTGACCCTGCAGAAAAAGAAAAAATCTACTCCGACCTGCGTCACCTCACTCAGAAAGTTCCTATAGAAGATAAGATCATAATCCTTGGTGACTTCAACGCCCGAGTAGGAAAGAACTTTGAAGCCTGGAAAGGAGTACTAGGCAAGCACGGTGTTGGCAGCTGCAATGATAACGGTCACCTCTTACTAGAGTTCTGTGCAGAGCAACAGCTTACCATCACCAACACTATCTTCCAGCAGAAAGACAGCTGGAAGACAACCTGGATGCATCCTCGATCTAAACATTGGCACCTTATTGATTATGTTTTAGTGCGCCAGAGAAATATTCGTGATGTCTGCCAGACCAGAGTGATGCCTAGTGCAGAATGCCAAACAGACCACCGCCTTGTGCATTGCAAACTTAATTTCCACTTCAAGCCCAAACCTAAGAGGGGCGGCATTCCAAGGAGGAGGCTCAATGTTGATAATCTTCAAATAGCTGCAGTGAGGGACAGCTTTCAGGCTAACCTTCAAACTAGGCTTGAAGACCAACTTATAGATTCTTCTCCTGAAGCGCTTTGCAATATATCAAAAATAGCATCCTGCAGTCCTCCATAGAATCCATTGGGTTCTCCTCAAAGAAAAACAAAGACTGGTTTGACGATAGCAATCAGGAGGTCCAGGAATTGCTGACAAAAAAGAGATCTGCTCATCAAGCACACCTCGCTCAGCCACTCTGCCATGTAAGAGAAGCAGCCTTTCGTCTTGCACGTAGCAAGCTCCAACAGAAACTTAGAGACATCCAGAACAAGTGGTGGCTCAACCTAGCAGAAAAGACTCAACTATGTGCAGATTTGGGTGACCACAGAGGATTCTATGAGGTTCTGAAGGCAGTGTATGGACCCACATTCCAGGTTCAAAGCCCCTTACTTGGTGCAGATGGCCAAACGCTTCTTACAGATAAAATCTCCATCCTGAATCGTTGGTCTGAACATTTTCAAACCCTCTTTAGTGCTAATCGTGTAGTCCAAGGCGAAGGAATCCAGCACATTCTGCAACATCCGGTGAAAAATGAATTGGATTTCACCCCTGCCATGGGAGAGACTCTTAAGGCCATACAGGAGGTGAAAACTGGCAAGGCAGCTGGGGTTGACGGAGTCCCACCTGAAATATGGAAGCACGGAGGCCAAGCACTTCACGCTAAATTTCATGAGCTAGTTGTGTGCTGTTGGGAACAAGGCAAAATACCGCCAGACTTTCATGATGCAATCATCGTCACTCTGTATAAGAAAAAAGGTGTCAAGTCAGATTGCTCAAGCTACCGTGGTATAACTCTGCTCTCCATTGCTGGTAAAATTCTTGCAAGAATACTATTGAACAGACTAGTACCTGCCATCGCAGAAGAACTTCTACCTGAAAGTCAGTGTGGTTTCAGGGCTAATAGAAGTACCACAGACATGGTATTTGTTCTCAGACAACTGCAAGAAAAGTGTAGAGAACAGAATAAGGGGTTATACGTAACTTCCGTTGACCTCACCAAAGCTTTTGACGCTGTGAGCAGAAAAGGCCTGTGGCTGATCTTTGAACGATTAGGTTGTCCTCCCAAGTTCCTCAAAATGATTATTCTGTTACATGAGGATCAGCAAGGCCAAGTCAGGTATGGTGATGCACTCTCTGAGCCTTTCCCAATCACCAGTGGTGTGAAACAAGGTTGCGTTCTCGCACTGACCTTATTCACAATCTTCTTCAGCATGATGCTCCAAAGGGCTACGGCAGACCTCGACGAACAAGACGGCATTTATATTCGATATCGTACCGATGGTAGCCTATTTAATCTAAGGCAACTGAAGGCCCACACTAAGACCCATCTTGACTGTGAACTGCTCTTTGCTGATGATGCTGCCCTTGTTGCCCACACAGAAGCAGCTCTGCGGTGTTTAACATCTTGCTTTGCGGAGGTGCCTGAGGTTTTTGGGCTAGAATTCAGCTTGAAGAAGACAGTAGTCCTCTACCAGCCTGCACCAAAAGAAGATTATCGCCATCCCCATATTACCATTGGCGAGTCAGAGCTTAAGACAGTTCAGCAGTTCAGCTATCTGGGAAGCATCATTTCCTTGGATGCCATGATCGACAAAGAGATAGACAACAGAATAGCAAAGGCATACAGAGCCTTCGGAAAACTCCATAAATGAGTCTGGTGCAATGAACACCTGAAGAAGAGAACAAAGGTCAGTGTCTACAGGGCCATTGTATTGTCTACTCTTTTATATGGGTCTGAATCATGGGTCATCTACCGTCATCACCTGCGACTCCTGGAACGCTTTCATCAGTGCTGCCTCTGTACAATTCTGAACATCCATTGGACTGACTATGTGTCTAATGTCACTGTCCTTGAACAGGCAGGGGTCACCAGCATCGAGGCCATATTGCTGAAATTGCAGCTGCGCTGGGCAGGGCACGTCTCTAGAATGAAGGATCACCGCCTCCCCAAGATCGTGTTTTACGGTGAACTTGCCACCGGTAGCCGCAAGAGAGGTGCTCCAAAGAAGAGATATAAGGACTCCTTGAAACAGTATCTTAGCCTTGGCCAAATTGACTACTATCAGTGGTCCACCTTGGCCTCCAATCGGGAGACTTGGAGGCACACCATACATAATGCTGCTGACTCCTTTGAGAGCTCACGAAGAACTAGTCTCGAGGAGAAAAGACAACACAGGAAGAATTGTGCCCCACCTGTTCCACCCAAGAAGACCGTCTGCTGTGCTTTTTGTAGCCGGAATTGCCTATCCCACATTGGCCTTCTTAGTCATCAGCGCGCCTGTAGTAAGCGTGGGTAAAGCCCTTCCCAAATCTTCGTTCGTTAAGTCAAGCCATGATGATGACCATACATGAGATGACTTACATTGCTGTTTTAAATAACTGATCTTGGGGTGCTCAGATATTTTAAACATGTGTGCTACATGTGTTCATGTTGTCCATAACACATTTGAAAAAGTATACAGGTATATTTGTAAAGAATGGCAGTGTTCTAGGAAGTGTTTTGTTTTAGGTTTTAGCTTTACTAATTATTCTTGAATTACTAAAACATAAATTTTCGTTAGTCCCTAGGTTGTTTCCATGTGTTGGGATGCTGCTGTCAGCACATCATGCATGCAAAATCATTGCTGCCTTGTTCCTATGATCCCAGAGTTTTAAAGGGAAAATGGGACTTGTGTCTCATGTCAGTGAAGTTTTCTTCTATGAATGAATAAAGATCTGTTAATCTACTTGATTAATTCTCTTATGGACCCAATTTTAAGAGTTACTTTTGTTCACTCTTTCTCAGCCCAGTGCAGCACCTTTTTGTGTCACTGTTCCCTTCATTTTTTTGGCCACGAAGCCCTACTCAACTCTAAAAATAGCAGTTTTGTGTTTGCATATATGATAGTAAAGTTCACTTCATGATTTTATCTGTTTTTTAAGACTGGGAACATGACAGATTGATAAGGCTCTTCTATACTTACGACATGCTTTCTTTCATACTACAGAGATATGACTGAGGTTGTTCATATCAAAGACAGGAAAGAAGCTATTCATGAACTGAAATATTCACCAGATGGGAATTTTCTAGCTGTTGGTTCCAATGACAGCTCTGTGGATATATATGGTGTTGTTCAGCGATACAAGAAAGTTGGAGAATGTATTGGATCTTTAAGTTTCATCACCCATATGGATTGGTCTTCAGACAGTAAATACTTGCAGACTAATGATGGCAATGGAAAGAGACTTTTTTACAGAATGCCAAGTAAGATTCTGAGTTGACTTTATGATCTCTGTTACTTGTTACAGAAAGAACATATAGTAGTTTGGCAAGAACAGCCACATATACATTCTGGTTCAAAGCATTGGGTTACGAAATTATTTTTTTTCTAAGTTCTTATAAATATCTGCTATATTTGAATAAGTACGGTATTTTCTGACAAAGCTATTTAAATATTTTTGTGTGTTTACTCTTTATAATGTAAGTTTTCACAGTAGAGATGCTGGCTTATGATTTATTTCTGAAACTAGATCTTTGTTCCCACTTTTTTAGAAAAACAACAACAAAAAGAAAACAAACCCCCAAACAAAACCCCCATAATCCCCCCAAAAACAAACAAACAAAAAAACAAACCATAAAACCAAACAACCCACTGCATTCAAGTTAAGTATGCATTAGGTTAATAGCTGTGTTCTTACTGAGCTTGCATATTAAATGGATTTCAATCTGCACTGTATGTTTTTAAAATGTTTGGAAAAGTCAGTATGTTGTGTCTTAGAAGAGTCATCTGGTATTCTAGAAATATTTTTTCAGTAGAACTGAGGAGTTTAACTTTAAAAGAGCTTTTACAGCAAGAAATTTGTAGCCGAATCAGAATGCATATTAATTTGGAAGTATAATGGGTTAAGGTAACTAGAGAAAATAAGAGTACCTGAGGTAAGGATGCCAGAATGCTGGAATAACTCGCTGGAAACAAAAGAAATATTGAAGTGGAATACATATATGATTCAATCATGCAACCTTCAAAATGAATAAAAATATCAAAATTAATTTTACTGATAATGCAAATTCAAATGTGTCTTTTTTATGGCAGGTGACTATTAGAGAAAATTAGTATATTACATAACACTGAAATATAATTTTCAGCCTCTGTGACAACCCCATTATTGTAAGTATTTTCAAGAGAACACTGTATTGAAAACTTGACTGAACTGTCCCATGCTCTTGGAAGTTTTCATCAAGACAAGTTCCCTCTGAAGTCCTAATTACAATATGCCAAGGACTGTTTGTCACAAGTTTTGACTTGTTTTAAATGTGTATATACTCTTTACATAATATCATTCTATATTTTTCCTACTCATTGTGTTTGTAGAATTTATCTATTATCATCATCATTTACTATAGAGTCCCTTCATTTGTTATACAATACTTACAGTTTGCGCTGTGCCTTATTTATAGTTCTATGGACACAGTACTTACTTATCCTAAATGAGCTTTTTGTCTGACACAGTTCTTAAAGTCTTAAATGAAACTTTGGGGGACTGGAACAATCTTATTACAGGTAGATCTGATGTTAAAGAATGTAACAAGGATCTAAGTATACAGATGGTGTTTTCAGTAATTCACAGTGCCCAGAGGAGTTCTTTTTGCTCTCAGTAATCCAGGTTTCTAAAACAGTTCAGAAACAGGATTTTTCCAAGCTTTCTTAGAATGGCTACATGCATTTTTTCATAAACATTTAAAAATAACACAGCCTTAAGCAGATTACTAAGAAAAAAATAAAAACTGTAAATTACCAAACTCATGATCTTCTGTTGTCTTGAGAAGCCTTACTGCTGATGCTGTACTAGAGAATATCAGGACAGTTTTAGAAGTCAGGTTTTAATTCGGTCTCACTTGGATTTGTTTTCCGAAGAATGATAAATTTTACACTCTTTACATAAATGGATATTTAAAAATTACTCTTTTTGTTCTTAGGTGGAAAAGAAGTAACAAACAAGGAGGAATTAAAAGGTGTTCAGTGGGCATCATGGACCTGTGTTTCTGGCCTTGAAGTTAATGGAATCTGGCCCAAATATTCAGATATAAATGATATTAATTCTGTGGATGCAAATTTTATTGGGCAAGTTATGGTCACAGCTGATGATTACGGAATAGTAAAGCTCTTTCGATACCCATGTCTAAGAAAAGGTAGTACCTTTAAGTTCAATTATAAACATATATTTTAGAATTTTGGTTATTCAAGAAAAAGTTTTTAGAAAACTGTGTTTAAAAAGTATATAAATAACCAGTATTTATTCTTAGAGGTTTAGTTTGAGTTCAGAGGTGGAAAAAAGTAATAGGCTTGTGTATTGACAACTGTAATACTAGCACTACTTGTGTTTTGAACCAAATACCTAACAATTTGCTGAAAAAATAGCTTTTTTTTTTTTTCCTAATAACAGAATATCATGAGGTGATGCAGTATATACCTTTCTATGGTATACATACCTCAGTATTTCACCTTGGTCTTCAAGTATTTTTCTTCCTTCCTCTGGATCAGTGATGGAGATTTAGGCTAGGAACTAAAAAAAAAAACAACTTTAATCAGAATATGCCACTGAATATCATTTGAAGTTTAAGAACTTTTCTGGGACATTTTCCTCAGATTTTTGCTAGTAATAAGGACAAATCACATGTGAAATTTTTAAAACTGAAGCCTAAATCAGGCAATATAATTTTCAAGTTCAGTGTTGAGGACTGAGAGAACAGAGGAGGAATGTGTGTTGTTTTAGACAAGAAAGGCTAAAGGCACTGTTCAAATTGAACTGTAACGAATTATCAGTAGCAGAGATCTGTGTCTTAAGCTGGTAATGTGGTGATGATCAGAGAAAGCCTGTGAAATGTTCTCTAGATTGTAAGAAGAGTCCCCTTAACCTAAAAAGTTTGCCTCGAGAATAAGTTTTGAAAGGGGAAACAAAAAATTGCCCTGGTACAGTTTGCAGCATTGCATGTTTAATGCTGGCTACAGCGGCATGATCTTTTTGGTGAGTCTTACGTCTTCAAGCAGTGTGTGTGTGAAGAAATTTTATTTTTTTTTTAATGAATGGTATTAAGAGTTTTTTCAACTCTTTTTGTGAAAGGTAATATTAAAAACCATTTCATTTTAATCTTTCCAGTTTTACTTTTAAAGTGATAAGGCTTTTACTGATACCTAAGGTAATTGAAAAATATGTTTTTGCAAGCAGTCTTCTGTCATTTTGAAGGAGTTGGAATTTGGTCCCGTTTTATCCCCTATTTTTTCACTAGAAATATAAAAACAAAAGCACAAGGATCTGAATAATGGAGTACTGTTAGGAACTTCTTTTTAGTAACTGATCCAGTGATTGTATTGTAATTATGTAGTAGTCAGTGAAAACATTAACTTGATGTAGTTATGTTACTACTCCTGTTATTAAAGACGTGAGGATATGAATTGCTAGAAGTGCATAGTGCTCAAATTGTACAAAAAGTGGGAATAAGTGCTACAAGCACACATATTGGGGATGCTTTCACAGAGGCAAATATACATAATTTAACATTTAAATAACTGAATGTTTTCGCTATAGAAACAGTAATTGACAAAATCCTGGTTTGTAAAAAATATAAGATTAATATAACAAAGTTTTAAGAAAATCTTCCTTTAGTACACCTCATACAGTACTATCATATGATTTCTGTCTTTGTGTTTGACTTGTTAAAGGTATGTCCAAATGTAAAAATTTTTCTTAAAGACATTAAATTTGGAAATATTGCAGAAAGTTGCTGCTATTTTTAATTAAAATATAACTTGGAATGTTTTAATTAAACTGTTACTTTTTATAAGGATTTCTTGATGTGTTTTCCTAAGGGGCTTCTGAAATATTTATTCCATGTACGTTGACAGATATTTTCGTTCTTGTTCTAGGAGCAAAGTTTAAAAAATATCTTGGTCATTCTGCTCATGTGACAAATGTCAGATGGTCACACGATCACCAGTGGGTTGTTTCCATTGGGGGGGCTGATCATTCTGTCTTTCAGTGGAAGTTTGTCCCTGACCGGAAGTTGAAGGATTCTCTTCATATAGCTCCCCAGGGTAAGTCATTTATTTAAAAAAAAAAGAAAAAAAAGGTATGAGGAGGGGAGACTAAAATGGAAGTAAAATTCTTTGGTGGAAGTACAGAAAGAGGTATTCAGAATTGCCACCTGAGAACATTGACTAATGCTTGCCTGTACCCTGTATGTGCAGTCTATCAAGATTCTGGGGGAAAAATAAAAATAACCCCTGTGTTACCTGTGCACAGGGAAAATGCAAAAGTTTGGATCATAGGTACAACTTCATGAATTCTGTATGTATTATCTTTTACGAAGTTGTCAACAACTGGATGCCAAGATGTTACTGGAAAAAAAGTTGATTAAAATTTTGAACTATTTAGATGATAATTTAAGCATTGTAATTGACTTGTTTAATATGAAGATGTATCAGTGCAAACCCAGCTACTGGGTAAATGAATGCTGTTTCAGTGCTGGCCTTGTCAGTACCAAATGCAGAAAGAAGCTATAGTTTTCTTCATCTCCTTAATGAAGCCTCCAAAAAGCCTGTTTGATTCTTTATGTATGAATCGGTTTTCAATTAATTATGTCCTATTACTCAAATTTCTTATTAGCTAATGCATCCTAAGATAAAATATCTATATAGAAAGTGTTTAGATTTCTTGTCTATAGATATATAACCTTCCTTCTGGCTACCTGACACTAAGTGCAGCATACATCTGTTTTGTCACATTATTGATAATTGTCCTGATAATGGCCTTTCTAACTGTGCTCTGCTACTTTTATCAGTAGCTATATTGGGTTTCTCTGGATCACTGATGAAAAGATTACTTTTTATTACATATTTCTAGAAACATTTCTTACAAGTTGACTTATTTCTACTAAATTTCTCTAATTTCAGAACTGATTCTTTCAGCCTGTTAATTATTAGAAGTTTATGTGTAGTTAATGCAGGCACTGAATATCAAATCAGAAACATTAAGCAAGTTACTTTAAATGCTTTCTTGTTTGTAATTTAGGTTGCTTCATTTTCTATTTTTGCTTTTTTGGTGGCAGAGAGTTTGGTTGATTCTAACAGTGATGACTCAGATTCCGATCAGTCTGATGTTCCAGAGCTAGACTCTGAAATTGAACAAGAGACACAGATTACCTATCGTCGACAGGTAAACGTTCTTGTTTTGATGGTAGTTGGAATGCTTCCCAGGGCTTAAGTTGGTCTTTTATGAATACCTGTTGAAGTCTGAAAACTGGAGAGACTGAAACCTGAGCAGGAACTGACCAAAACTTTTACAATTATTATCTGATGTATTCAAAATCTGAAGACACAATAGATGAAAAATAAAAAAGTACATGTATTCTTAACATGTTCTGATAGTTTTGGTTGTAATTTTAGAACAAGTTACGCTATGCAATAACCAGCTACAGTTCTTGGAGATTTTTTACAATTATGTCAGTATTTCATTTATATGGATGATTACCGTGGCTGAATTCCAAGTCATATGTGTTTCTCACGAATCTCTTAATTTATTGTGTGCTCTTTCTTTAAAGGTTTACAAAGAAGATCTACCTCAACTTAAAGAGCAATGCAAAGAAAAAAGAAAAAGTGCAGCTTCTAAGAGACGAGAGCGAGCTCCGGGGAACAGTATAAGATTACATTTTGTTCAT
Source organism: Neopsephotus bourkii (assembly GCF_033783945.1). Classification (NCBI taxonomy): domain Eukaryota; kingdom Metazoa; phylum Chordata; class Aves; order Psittaciformes; family Psittacidae; genus Neopsephotus; species Neopsephotus bourkii. The sequence continues at coordinate 3,238,230 of NW_026901490.1, forward strand.
GGGTATGAAAACTAGGATTCTTTTAAATACACAAGCAGACTGTGTTTTGTAGGTTGGTGATCATCATTTAAGAATCTGATGAAAGACTTTTAGGTCAGTTGCGTTGTGATTTGTGTAAAAATAAATTTGCACTAATTTAATAGAAACCTTTGATGCCAAAGTAGACTAATTCTGAGTGTGAATTCTGAACTGAATTTGCACTGAAACTTTAGCTGATACTTATCATTTGAATAGAGGTGACTGTGATATTTGGTTATTACATAATTTTCAGCATTTGGAAATAGTTCTCTTTGGTGTATTATTTTGGAAGCCTGGTGTAGTTGAAGATGGCTGGGTTCTGTACTGAATGCTGTTTCTGTTGCTATTTTATAAAAAAACCACAACAAAACACAACAAAAAAAACCAAACAAACCAAAACCTATTTGTACCTAATCTGAAACATTTTACATGTTTCTGTGGTAGTTTAGTAATTTAATCCTTACCAGGTCCTACAAGTGTGTTAAAACTCAATTTCATTCTCTTTTTAGTGCCAATTTAAGTACCAAAATGACTTTCAGATGTGTCCTTTAAGTTCTACAATTTAATCTTTAGGGTTGGTAGTCTCCCATAACTCTTCATAAGTGAAGACTTTTTCATCAGAACAAAGATGTGGTGTCTTAAAGCAAAATGGCAGTAGATGTTACTAAATTAGAATAATGAAAGAATGAAATATAAATTCCCTTGATACAAAACATACTCAAAGCCTTGATTAAATTAAGGCACTGGAAATCGGGTAATACTGTTTTCCTCTCAGAAAGGTAACTCTTTGCTGGAATACAACTTCTTTTTAGAGATAAGTAAATGCACAGATAAGTTACTGGTACTGTCTTTCTTTATGATGATACTTAAACAATTTTAGAAGGGCTCCATATGAAATGCTTAATAAATAAATTGGCTAAGGATAGTTAATTTTTCAACTCAGCAATTTTGTCTGTAAAAGACATGGAGTCTGAGGAACAGCTTCGGAAATAATGACAACTGGGAAGCTTGTTACAGAGTTGGGGTCTTCTATTTCTATTTTGATGCTCCATAATTCTCAGTTGAAGATTTTTATATTGGTGTAGAAAATGCATTAAGGTGGGTAGCTCTATATAGTCTTTAAAATTTGGTCTAGGAATCGAACCAAATGATCCTGAAGAGGATGTAGCAGAAGCAAGGGCCCTGGATCTTTGGGATTATTGTTATTTCCTTCACAACAGAAGTGAAGCTTGACCAGAATATCCAGGAATGACCAGAAGTAGAATGTCCAGTTGAGTTCTGTCTGGTTACCCAGTGGGCATCAAGGAAACTAATGAAGAATCCATGCTGAACAACAGATTTTTCTCAATGTCCAGGCTGTTAACTTTAAAGTGACCCACATCCAAGTGAGTAATAGGCATATTCTCTGATTCAGGAAGTCTGCTTTGCTTCATCTTTCTTTAGCTGCAATGGAAATGTCTTGGATGTTCCTTAAAAGTGTGCAAAGTGGTGCTTTTTTTGAACTAGGGGAATAGGAAGCTCTTTTTCCTTTCTTTGTTTTTGGGCATGTTGGTTATGTTTTGAATGTATCGACTGCCTTGAAAGATGAACTTTTAAAAATGTCTTCATATCCTGTAAGAAATCTTTTAAACCTCTGCTTACTTCCCATTCTGGGAAGGGATAAAAATAATAATTCTGAGTATGTGAGCCAGTCACTGACTAATACAGATGAGACAGCAACTTCTATTAACAGTTTAATCTCTAAGTGCATCTTTTTCTAAGAGGTCTGATGCAGTCATCATCAGAAAGGTTATTAAAATGATATACTAGTTTGGCGTCTTTTTGACTATGCCTATATTTTCTTTCTGCCATGCCTTTGACAGTGGTGGTGTTTCAGAAACATGAAAAGGATACTACTTTTGAGAGATATTCAGAGGAACCTCTTTCTCAGACTCAATGCTTCCTAAAGTTTCTTTCTGCTGGAAGGGAATAAGGATGCAAATATTATACTATTATATTCATAGGAGTATATAATAAGAATAGTAGTCCTGTATTCTCTCAAAGCTATGAAGCTATGCTGCTGATCTCACAAAAATGATTTTTAATTATTCGAAGGTTTTAACCAAAATTTAGTTTGAGTTTCAGGATATTCATTGAACTGACCTTACCAAATAAGATGAAATTTGGTTATTTTTTCGAGGTGACATGGGATTTCTCATGCCCTTAAATGAGAGTCTTTACAACATCTTGCATGGATTCCTACCAGAGGGTTAAAACATATACAAATAGCATCTGAAGGGAGTAAGCTATGAGTTCGGCCTGTTGAAAAAACACTATTGTCATGCAAAAATATTTTAAAAGAAAATAATCTCTGCCTTTGTGCTAAAGACTGTGACCTCAACTATGTTTATTTTGACATTTGGTTCTTCTGGAGATTTTTGGGGTGAGATTGCACTCCATTTGGAAGTTTTCTACATATGGTTTGAAGATTAACATACAAATTCTGAAACCCTTACAGAATCAGACAAACTATGGACATTGAGGCTTTACCCTGAGTGGACAGTACTTGTGAAGTTGCCCCTTAGATGGCTTTAGATGCGTAATTTGCAACTGTGGTTAGGATCCAGCTTCAGGTTGAAGAACCTACACTTCTGTGCCTGAAAGCACAAACTTCTGTTGCTGTCTATGGAGTTCTAGTCAGTAGTCAGCAAAGCATAAGGAGTCATTTGGCTCAAGTAAAGTTAAATGCTGACTGTTTCTTCAGCTGAGTAGCCCTGCAGGTTCCATTGACTATATGGACTGTAACGCTGTTGATTAAAATATAGGTGTTAATATATCTAATACACATGTGAACACCTGCATTTACATGTCTTAATCTCAAACTGAATCCAGCCCCTCCTCTACATGACCTAGGCAATGGCAAGAATTTTTTCCTACTAGCATTAGGAGGCTTTTTGTCTGAAAGTTACTGTCCTATTAACTTGAACTGGAGCTGGATTGATGGTTTGATTACCTGTTGCTGAAGACCACTTGGAAACAACTACTGCAGCATTGTCATCAACAGAATCCAGTATTATCTTTATAGTGCCTTGTTATATATTGTCCAGTAATTATGATGCAGAGCTTATTTAGTTTGTAGCTGTTAATTGAGTTGCCTTGTATTTTACTTCTGTGGTTTGTTTTCTGCATGCAAAGAAATTATTTCTCTTTTTTTTTTTTCTGAGATTAGCTAATAACCTTAGTTCTAAATTGGTTTCATAATAATGGAGATGTAAGTATTTTGGAACTCAGGGAATGATCTTTTACACTGAAAAATGTATCTCTGCTTGGACTAGATAGCCCATCAATTCATTCTAGTGAAAAGTAGCTATATAGTTAAGGAGTTAGTAAAATGGCATATGGGAATGACCAGATATGTTTAACTGGGCTATAAAATGTCTTTGTTTGCTCTGCTTGATATTTTGGCGATACAATGTTTTATTTTAATTGTAAATAGCTGATTGTACACCTTTTTTAATAATGGAAGAAGTGAACTAAAATGTCAACTTCTTATCATAAAAAGTTGTAGCCATGAGTAGTAATAAGTATTTTCCTGCTTCCTTGATAGATTTTGGGGGTTTTGAGTAGCACAGTGATATATGGTATTAACATACTCCGTTCCACTATGCTTAGCTTAGGGTATATAGGCAACAGTTAGAACAAGAGCTGGGAAAAATCTGAATTTTTGGGTTACAGGTAGAAGGATCTGAGACCCTTTTTCTGTCCTAATGCTTTTTATTTTTATAGGTGACCTCTAAGCTTGTATGAAATTGCTTAATGTCCAGTATTTTTAAAGTATAATTTCTTTCACCATACGTTTTTGGTGGCTGTTTTTCAAGATATTCTCATTCAGGGTGTTTATTCAGCTGCTTTAAAAAAAAAAAAAAATTATTATTACTCTGCATTTGCAAAGGGAATCTAGTGTTTTTAACGGATTGTGAAGTACAGGAAAATGATGCCTAAGCAGCAACAGGTCCAAATATCTTCTTTGGCACTGCGCCCTCCTGCTCACTGAATGTTGTCATGTCCTTTAACTGCTGATGTTGCATATTGTGGTAGATTATTTTGGTCTTCTTTCTTCACAGCTACTGTATTATGTCTCTTTAGAAACTACTGGCTGGACATCAAAGAAGGTTTAGCCAGGCAGGGCAAGCAGGCAGTAATTTTGGTCTGGCAGAAATCAGCTTCAAAACATCCAGACATGCTGCTGCTAGGGGATGTTGTTAGGGAAGGATATGGGTGGAGGGAGAGCGAAGTATGATAGAAGAGTCTGCACTTGTATTGTGACTCTAAATTGTTAGTCACTTTTGAGAAGAGCAGGAAGCAAACATACAGCTGAGCATCAGACCTAATGGAAAGAGAATTTTTTTTAGAGACCTTGAAGGGACAGTAACTCAGAAAACAGTTGAAAAGTTGCTGGACTGGTGCCAAACCTGATGTTAAGAGCCTGAGCGTGAGTACCAATGTAAACAGTGGGCTGGAGTGAGATGTATTTAAAAACTGTTATTTCTGTGCTATCACACTTTTTGCTGGTTTAAAAAGTTCATTAGACCATGGCAACTTGCTTGTTTGTGATCTAATGAGATCCAGCTTTGGACTTCAAAGTATTGGAGGCAGTATGAAGCTGGGAGGAGTGCTTGGTACACCAGATGGCTGTGCTGCATTGAGAGGGACCTGAACAGGCTAGAGAACTAGGCAGGGAGAAATCTTATGAACTTCAAAAAGGGGAAATGCAACATTCTGAATTTGGGAAGGAATGGACCTGGACTATCTGCTTTGTTGAGGTGATTTTAGCAATTTTTCTCAAATAACATATGAGCTAAGTACCATTGAGAGTAGTGTATGTGGGCAGACAGAAAGACAGGATATTCAAATCTGCTCTAGGTTTTCCAGTAATCACCTGCTGTGATGTTTTGCAGTAATGCAAAGATCTAGTATTTGTATTGGTCTAGTATTGGTGCACTGTTTACACAAAGAAAGCTGTATATAATTTTATGAAAAATTTTCTACCTGGACTACATAATTTCTGTGTCATTTAAACCTTTTACGTGTCTCATGCAGTAATTGGCTTAATGCTATCCCATTAATTTTGTGTATGACACTTACTGGTATGTGTGCAAATGCATCTTCGTCTTGTGTGATAGAGACCTGCAGTGTTGCAAAAAGATCTGGCATTCGTTTTCTTCTTTGAAATTATGCAGTTTGTTCTGGTGAAACATGCTTTCAATTAAGCTAACCGATTCATATCATGAAAAGTATAGCAGACGTTTGGGATTTCTGTCAGTTTGCAGTTGCCAATGCTGAAAGTTTAGTTACTTTGTTTGCCAAGAATGACTGACTTATGCCTGACTTACTGGCTGAAGGAGAGAAGCCAGAGAGTTGTAGTCTATGGGGCGGAGTCTAGTTGGAGGCCTGTATCTAGTGGAGTGCCTCAAGGGTCGGTACTGGGACCAGTATTATTTAATATATTCATCAACGATTTAGATGAGGGAATTGAGTGTACTATCAGCAAGTTTGCTGATGACACTAAGCTGGGAGGGGTGGCCGACACGCCAGAAGGCTGTGCTGCCATCCAGAGGGACCTGGACAGGCTGGAGAGCTGGGCGGGGAATAACTTGATGAAATATAACAAGGGAAAGTGTAGAGTCCTGCATCTGGGCAGGAACAACCCCAGGTTCCAGTATAGGCTGGGGAACGACCTGTTAGAGAGCAGTGTAGGGGAGAGGGACCTGGGGGTCCTGGTGGACGACAGGGTGACCATGAGCCGACACTGTGCCCTTGTGGCCAAGAAGGCCAATGGCATCCTGGGTTGTATTAGAAGTGGGGTGGTTAGTAGGTCGAGAGAGGTCCTCCTTCCCCTCTACTCTGCCCTGGTGAGACCTCATCTGGAATATTGTGTCCAGTTCTGCGCCCCTCAGTTTAAAAAGGACAGGGACCTGCTGGAGAGAGTCCAGCGCAGGGCAGCTAAGATGATTAAGGGAGTGGAGCATCTCCCTTATGAGGAAAGACTGAGGGAGCTGGGTCTCTATAGTTTGGAGAAGAGGAGATTGAGGGGTGACCTTATTAGTGTATATAAATATATAAAGGGGGAGTGTCACGAGGATGGAGCCAGGCTCTTCTCAGTGGCAAACAATGAAAGGACAAGGGGTAATGGGTACAAATTGGAGCACAAGAGGTTCCACTTAAACCTGAGAAGAAACTTCTTCTCAGTGAGGGTGACGGAACACTGGAACAGGCTGCCCAGGGAGGTTGTGGAATCTCCTTCTTTGGAGACATTCAAGACCCGCCTGGACACGTTCCTGTGTAACCTTATGTAGGTGTTCCTGCTCCGGCAGGGGGATTGGACTAGATGATCTTTTGAGGTCCCTTCCAATCTCTAACATACTGTGATACTGTGATACTGTGATACCGTGGTCAGGGCTTTTTTTTTTTTTCAGTTAGTTCAGTTAGAAGCTGGATTCAGAAATACTTAGGTAAAGCCTTATGATTCCTAAATAAAGATAACTTATGGCCAGTTCAAACACATTCAAGGGTCATTCCCTTCTTGTAAATATAACTGTATATTTAGAAATGTAACCAGATTTTGCCTGCATCTTTGTAAAATAATTCAAAAGTTTAGTGAAGATCTGCAAGAACAGAAGAAGAAATAGAGATTAGCTGGGAAATTAATAGCATAGGAACAGGTTGTGTCAGGAGTACATGGAATACTGTTCATATCAGAGGAAAGGAAGGAATGGATTTAAGTTACACATTTTTAAATGTTATCTCCATTGACTGCCAAGGATCACATTGTTAAAAACACGAGTTTACAACTTGATCGTTTAATGATTTTAGGTTTCTGACCCTCTGAAATTACTTCTGAAAGTAGGACCCTAGCCTTTTTGAAAATGCTACTACCATTGTTTCTTATGGGTTACTGAATTGTAATCATGCCTAAGAAGAAATGTATATACTGTGATAGTGCATGCAGACCTCAGTAGGGAATTGGCTTACTCATGCACTTGCTGTGTCAATACAGAAAGGATACAGGATTTTCCTTCAAAACAAACTGCTCCGGTAGAAAATCTATGTATTTATTTTGTATTAGTAAGTTTCCAGAAACTTTCAGTTTTATGAAATTTGGGTTGTCCACATTCTTACGTAAACTTTTTGCTGCTTGTTGTTCAAACAATAAGAGATAGAAAATGTCCAAAGTACTAGTTTGGCTATTTTCTTTGATTACACATTGCATGCCCAAATTCTACATGATGTCTGAAAAAGTGATTCGCTATTACTTTCTCTTCTAAACTAGTTGTGGAGAGTTACTATTAAATAACAGCCACTTTCAAACTAATGCTAGTAGTACTGATGTCTGAATAGTAAGTAAAATTGATAAATTGGTGCTCCTTTAGGAAAATATGTTAATAATGTTAAAACACCAAAACAGCAATCATTAAGTGATTGAATTTTCACATGTGCAAAATTCATTTTGCATTATTTTATCTCAAAGTTTCAGTATGTATCGTTATGTCCTTGAAGAACAAACTTTTTTTCTTTAGTTACAGAGGTTACGACTGCCGAAGCAATTTATTTTACACTCAGACGGGTGAAATCGTATACCATGTTGCAGCTGTGGGAGTGGTATACAATCGACAGCAGAACACACAGCGCTTTTATCTAGGTCATGATGATGACATTCTTTGCCTTGCTATTCATCCCTTAAAGGACTATGTGGCAACAGGCCAGGTAGGATGTGTGTTTATCTACAAGAATCTGAAGTTGTTACTACTGAATTTAGAAAAGCCTATTTTGAAGGAAGAAAGTCCATTATAAATTTATTAGGGTGAAGGACTGCATGTAAGTTGCAGTTCTTTAACATGATTCCATCTGCTACATAAGGTGGTATTTTTCCAGTTCTTTATATTAATTCTGATAAGAGACTTGAGTGGATACGTTTTTGTGAATATCTGGGGTTTTTTTAACATCTTTTTCATTTAAGAATGGATTCATTTTTATTTTTTTTCATTACATTGCTGCTTCATGATAACAGTGGAGGAAATGGGCAATAAAAATACAATATTTTTAGTATCTTAGTTATGAAGGTAGCTATATATGCATTTGTATACTATTACATAACATGAAGTTAGCTGTTGTTACTACATTCTGGCATTTCAGTTTCATGTGTTCTGGTTTTGGTTATCACTTATAGCCAAACCATTTATTGTTTGTGTGTGCAACTCAGGTGTGTATGTTGCTAAAATATTTATAAGAAGTTCTTTTTACCTTTCATGAGACAGTAATTTTAGGTATATCCTTTTCATTTATGTGTTCAGGCAAATGCCTCTTCCCCTAAATGTTTATACACCAGGATGTGAAGGTTTGATTTGATGTTTCAAGGTTTTTAAGTTATTATTGTGGTTTTGTTATATAAATTGGATAATATGTGAATTGAATTTTTTAGTAGAAATAAAATTTTGCTTATAATGCCCTTAATTTGTATAAAAATTTTTGTGATTAACATAAATTTGCAGGTCAGTCTAGAGATTAAAGATCTAAATGTAAGAATTCATTCTGTTTAATTTTGGAATAGTAAAAACTAAAACAAAAAATATGCCTGAATTTGCTGTGTTTTAGAACACCTTATGCTATAAACAGGAAGATATATTGTGTTACATACTAGCTTATATAGGCACATTATATACTGTTGTTTACTACATTACCTGCAGAAATTAGTTAATGCAATAATCAAATTCCCCATGAACACTGGTTCAGATTCTAGTGGATATTACAAAGAGCTTTGCAAACATCGCATGTTATGTTTGTGGCAAAACCAGAAATAGATCCTTTTTTCTTGCGTCCTACCTCTGGTCTTAAACACAGGAAAGTGTTCTGGTTTTCCAGCCGTTTTTGTGTACAAAGGTGCAAAATCTTAGGAATAGCAAATAATCTTGTAAATATTGACTAATAATGCTTGTATATAGTTGGAAAGAGTAAAGCTGTGTTGCTTTTCTTACCATGTTCTAGTTACCTGTATTGGTGCCATTTCTGTGGATATTACTCCATAGGTATTGATGTTTTAAAAGCTGGCTTGTAGGCACTTGTAATGACAACAGACAGTAGCAGAAGTCACCTTGATTTCTCAAACACAGAGTAGCTTTCATACGAGCAATAAAAATAACCTTTTATTTTTGGACGGAATGATTGATAGAGAATTGATGGAATAAGTATGCCACAGTGCAATCAATGAAAGGCTGTTTCCCCTTCTCTTCCCCCAAGTGGAGAGTGATTTAGTTGTGATTAATGTGTCTGAGTTATTTGGAGGAAAGAAAGAGCCAGCTGGGGACTGGTATTTATAAAGCAGGAGAAGGAATAACATACTGCTAGCCAGACAAAAGCAATACTGCAAAATTTTTATCTCTGTAAATTTTTTCAAATACTTTTTAAAGAATTTGTTAGTATTATGCTTTTAAACAGCTATGTGAAGTAACAGAGAAATGAAAAAAAAATTCTTATAAATGTTTACTTTCAGGTTGGTCGAGATTCCTCAATACACATTTGGGATACAGAAACGATAAAACCACTCTCAGTATTAAAGGGCTATCACCAGTATGGTGTTTGTGCTGTTGATTTTTCAGGTAATAAGTATTTATTTATTTATTTATTTACAATTTTTTTTTTTATATGAAAGCTAATCAGTTGTAATGAGCGATTGTGAATTCCTTTACATTGAAGATTTTGCATTAAAAGTTTTCTCCAATGATCAATGTCAAAAGAGAAAGGCTGTGCTCATTGATTACAAAATGCTCCTGTAGAGTCTTGAACATCAGAAAATGCAAGAACAGGTTCTGTGTCATTTAATAGCTGAGTTGATCACTTTGGAATCTCTTTTGGTTGTATGAGGCAGGTGCACAGATCTTGTGTGTTATGTCTGCATTACAACTGTATAAGCAAATTTATCAGGTGTCCAGTTTTAAAGAATTTAAATCCTGCAAGCCAATGGGGTAGCACACTGGTAAGTTCAGAAAGTCCAGTTACGTAAGAGTTCTGAGCAGAAACCCAGCCTTTCTCTCCATCTTATACTAACAAGAGACTGTTAGTTACATCTTTCGAGATTTTACACCCCATACACTGAATTCCTGTACCAGTGTTAAATTTCCTCTTTTCCACTGACTTCTGTTCATTCTTTAATGGCTTGGACTTACTAGATAGGATCTCTAACCTCACACTGAAAACATGTGATCCCAAGGATGAGTAGTTCAGGGTCTTTGATGCTTATTACCTTTGGTTCTTTTCAAGATGTGAATCTGATTTCCCAAATTTTGTCATGGATGTATAGCAATTTCAAAGATTGATAAATGTCAGAAAGTTGTTTATCACGAGCAAGCACAAATAACTTCTTTCTTGGATGTTAATGTTGGATACATGTCAGAGCTTCTCAAAGACTTCACACTAAGTTCAAGGATATTTCATAAAGTACATGGTGTTGCTTTAATGCTTTCCTGTTTAAAAATGAACATGGATTTTCAGACTGAGCAGGAAATTCTCATAGTACAACCTGTGATTAAAGTTTTTCTGAAGCTATGTCAGCAACCACCCGAACAAAGGATTTGATAAAAACACAAAGCACGATTTTTAGGCAAGGTGACTTAAAGTCCTAAGCTGCATCCAAAGTTTAAAAGCAGACAGATGTGCCTTTAAGCACATGTCACATGATTATTTACCTGTTTGTACATTCTTCTTATAATATTTGCGAAGTTATAATATTCTTTAATATGGTTCCTTATTATTGCAGCATAGTTATGTATCTACTCTCTTAATCATAAATTTATCTTTCTAGCGGATGGGAAACGATTGGCTTCTGTTGGAATAGATGACAATCACACTATTGTACTCTGGGATTGGAAGAAAGGAGAAAAGCTTTCAGCAGTAAGGTAGGAATGTATCTCCATTTTAAAATTTGTACCTAGATTTACCCTCAAACGACAGTAAGGAAAATATATTAATGGAAGAATAATAGTTTTCTGATAAATTATCGGTTTCTGTCACTTTAGTGATAGAGCACAGCTTTAAGCATATTTAGCACAGACTTAAAACTGTCTTTGGAAGAAGAACCTGTTGACTCTCAGAGAGTCAACAAAACTTATTTCAGTGACAGCTCAACTGGTGAAGAAAGCAGACATAGAATGCAAAGTTTGTTTACGTTTGTTTGATGAGTTCTGAAATAATTTCAATAAAAGTCACTCCATTCACTTTTGTTGGCCCTCTCAGAGATAGTAATGTATGTTCTGCTTTTCAGAATCTTTTTCATCAGAGGTCCTGTCTGTCTTGAGATAGTAGTTTGTGGTGGTTTTTTTCTCAGTTGCCTTTTCTTCAGTGTTCTTTCATTTTCCTTTCTGAGTCCTGAGCAGCCTGATCTGACATTGGACTTAGCTTTGCTTTGAGTGGGAAGTTGGATTAAATAACCTCCAAAGGTTAAATATTTTGGAAGGGTTTTTTTGCCTCTGCACAGACTATTTAATGTAATTTTAATAAATGTAGTTGCAGTGTACAAGATAAAAATCTTATTTCTGATGTTAAGGTTTTTGAAACCTCTGTCTTTGCTGTTTCTAAGGATCTGTTGTTTTAAATAGAGCAATAATGTGAGAGGGTATTTCCCCACTCTGTATTCAGTATGTATACGCTAAATATAGTTCTAGGCAGATTTGAAAAGGATTTATTATTTGTTAGAAGCCCAGGTAGCTTGGCTTCTCTGAAGATACTGATTTGGGCCTTTCAGTTGCCTCCTTTCTAGTGATTTTTTTTTTTTTTTTTTTAAATCCCCCTACTCTCTGAACACATCAATCTCACTTAATTCCCTTTTTTAATCAAAATTTAACCAGTTTATACTGGATTTAGTTTCTTGAGTGTTTTTTTTTTTCTTACCTACTCAGAAGAATTGAACAGAATTTTTGAGAGCAGAATATACACACTGAAGATTAAACTGTGAGTTTGGTAAGAAACTGGCTAATACTTCTTGTTACCAGTTCATTTAGAGGTCTGGAAATTACAGAGGTAAAAGGTTATGGCAACTCTTGAACAGGGAGCAAAAATTAAGGATTAGAGGCTCTTTGCATTTTATAGACAAAAAATCCCTACTAGTAAGCATTTCTTACCTTGCACAGATAGCAAACACATTTGAAAGCTGGGGGGTGTTTTTTGGTGGCTTTTGTTTGTTTGTTTGTTTTAGGGTTTGTTTTCTTTTTTGGGGGGGGTGGTGTCCACACTATAGGACTGAAGCAAGGTGTTGATTTTACAGAAACATAGTCAGAAATCTAAAACACACAACAGGTTTCAGTGTTTCTAGAAAAAAATGAAATTTCCATTTTAAATTGATATGCATATGTTTTATACTAACAAGAAAAATGGAAAAATTAAGTAAAAGGTGAATGAGAATGGCAGTTTGTTTTCAGTATGAAAGGCTTTTAAATAAGATTTTCAATTTTACGTCTTTAGGTTTCATTATGAGCTGTCAGAGGTCAAAATGCTATATACCTAAACTTAGCGCAAATATGCATTCTTTTGTAAAGAAAATGCCACCTGGTGGATTTCTGAAGTAAAGTAGTTATCTTTAAAAAGTCAAGGGTAAGGAAGATAGGGCATGACTCGGTATGTGAGTTCTCTGGCTTTCTTCTCATAATAAATTATTGTTAATGATTTGGAAGTAAATGTTAGCAAGATAGAGAAGGTATACATTATGGGACAAAAAAAACGCAAACTAACCCCAAACCAAAACCTATTTAAGAATATGAATAGTTTGTTGTTGTTTTTTTTTTTTTTTGTTTGTTTTTTTTTTTAATATAACTATTTTGCTTTGCATTTCAGGGGAAGCAAAGATAAAATTTTTGTTGTTAAGATTAACCCGTATATGCCTGATAAATTGACTACTGTTGGGATTAAACACATGAAATTCTGGCGTAGAGCAGGTAAGGAAAACTTTCAGAATTATAGCATTTTCTATTACTTCAAGTATAAACATTGAATCTGTTATAATATGTTTTGTATATTAAAGGCAAATGTTTTCTCCATGTACTTCCTGTTAGCTTTGGCCTAGTAGAAATTCATATTAATTGGCATTATGGCAATAATGGGAATTCTTTTTAAGGTCAGTTTGCCATGGATCTAGAACTATACAAGTAGAAAGGACTCTGAATTTACTACTTTGTTTCTTTTTATCTAATAATAATGTATCATATCTGGTAATGTTACATAGCTGCTCTAAAATCGTAGAATAATTTGGAAGAAGGACCTTTAAAAGAGGTATATTGTAGAGAGCCACAAATATAAGCTAAATTTAAAGTTATAAAAATCCACATACAAGAATTCAGACAAAGTACTTGAAGAGGATACATGTACCAATTGGGACCTGTTTATTTAGAATCCTTTGAACTCAAAAATTAAAAGCTAAAGAAAAGCAGCTTGCTTTATCTGCTCAAAAATCTTTGAAGAGTGAAAAATACATTTCCTGATATTACTGTGAACTTCATTGTTTCAAACCTCAAAAAGTATATAAAGACATATGTGTTATGGAAGACTAGCTTATCTGCTCAGAATGTTCCAATTATTTATGCACATCAATTCACGTGAGCCTGTGATCAAGATTAATTGTGGTAAGAAAACTCTGTGACTGGAAAAAAAAACACACTCATGTCTGGTTCCAACAGAAATTAGTCAAGATTGCCTGAGATCAAGCTGTTGAAGTCTATATAAATAATTAATTGTAACTATTGTTCTTGCTACCTATAGAAAGAACAAAGTGTGTCAGAATATTTAATGAACAAATTACTATAACTTCTCTACAAAGAAATCTTAACTATGATAAAAGCCTAGGAATGGTGATTTTAAATCAAATGAAATTTTTTAAAATGCCTGTTTTCTCTTTGGCATTGCTCAATCAGCAGGAATCAAATTTATTTAATGCTACAGCCCGTCTGTAATCTCAATGGTACACTGGCAAGGCAGTTGCCTTGAAGCACACTTAGCAGTGTTAATGTGAGGAGTTGAGTATCAGTGCACCTTAACAAATGCCAAGTCTTTGAAGTCTGCACTAGAGCAGGTGCATTTGATGTGAGAAGTGACACTAAAGTATATGGTTTGGACTAAATTTTCATCAGTGCCAAGTGGTTGCAGAGGGGTTCGGAGACGTTGTCTCTGTAATTATGAGAACAGTGTGAAGTGTCACATCCTAAGGGGCTTCTGTATTATAACAGATGAAGTTTCTCTGATGACTGTGAAAATAAAAATCCAATGTTCTAGCCAGAAGTTACTATATTTTGTACTTACCAAATGATTTTCAATACTGTATTTTAAAAGTTGTAAAGCTGTATCATTTCTACTATCCAGAGGTCAGTACAGCAAACCTCTAAAATAAAATTTCTCACTAAAAAGTTATCGTGAAAAGGATAGGATATCAAGATTTAAACTTTTTTCCCCCCAAGTTAATTTCATTAGGAATTTCTGTGAACTGTGTGGCAAATATTAATGTTTTTGTTTAGATGAGAGTTTATAAATGAGCTTTCTCTTTGTATGTCTATATGTATGTGTATGCTCATGTTCAGATCCAGGTTCAAGAAGCGAGTTAAAAATAATGCTCTTTTTTCTTGAAAGATGACAAACAGTGCAAGAACTTTATTTTCTGGGAAATTGGGCTTAATTTTCTGGGGAGCAGGGGTGACCCAGGGGAAAAGGGCTTGTTGCTTTGGGCAAGGTTGTATAGCTTTTGGAAAATAGTTCCAAGCAGACATCTGATATCTTGTTTTTGCTTTGAACCAGGTGGAGGACTAATTGGGAGAAAGGGCTGCATAGGTGCATTGGGAAGAACTGATACAATGATGTGTGCAGTGTATGGCTGGACTGAAGAGATGGCATTCTCTGGAACTTCCACGGGGGATGTGTGTATTTGGAGAGATGTATTTCTCATTAAAACTGTCAAAGCACATGATGGTCCTGTGTTCAGCATGCACGCATTGGAAAAAGTAAATAAACTGCTCACTGTTTTTTGATGTCTGGACAAAAAAAAAGTCTATGAAGTTATGCCTTTCCCAGACTCAGGAAACCATGGCTTTATTTCCATTACAGAAAAGCCTTGTGAGGTCCACATTCAAAACAGTATTTTGCATTTCTCAAACCCTTGTGATGAAGTGACATTTTTTTTGGTAATTTTTGTGACCTCTTGCTAAAGAAAAAATAGTGACTTATGAAAAGTAAAAGTACTTTTTGATTTAAGCATCCATAAGTTTAATGGAATATGTGAGCTTGCAAGAGACAGGGTAGATCATATTCTTATTGTTTTAATGGTGTAATTCTGTTCTACTAGTAGCAGCATTTAATCTGCAAATCACTAAGTACTCTCTCCTGATCCTCAACATCTTTTGACTCGGGAAAGCCTTTAAGCATGTGCTTAAATGTGACTGGGCATTCCAGTTAGATTACTTGTATGTTTGAAGTTTTGTGTATCTATCTTCCTAGGTAAGACTAAGTTACTTCACCTTCTAATATTTGAGTTGCAGTATAGCAGCTTTGTCCAAAGCATATGTTATCCATTGCCAGAACTAAGTGCTGCAAAGGAAAATACTAATGATTTCAGTATGAGGCATACATGTTGCTTCATTAAATAGCTGTAAATAAATTTCACGACAAACTGGCACATATATGCATATGTTTGAACAATTTAAGCACTAATCAAATTTTTGTGAGTGGCACTAAGTTTGGCTTGGAGCAATGAGGTGAAGTACCAAAGGGATTTTGAAGCTTTTTGGTTAGAAGCTTATTGGTTAGGACTTCTAAATCCAGCATATGTGCCTGGACTGTACAGAAATGTGCTGCTTTTGTCAGAAGATTTCAATCATTTTGTTGCCCCTAATCTTTTCATTTCTAACACCTGTAGTTCTGTGCATTTCAGTGTTGTATATAATCCATTTTCAGTATTGCAGAAATCACTGAAAAACTAAGGAAAGATAATGATTGATTATATTTTCTGCAGTTTATTTATTTTTAATGATTATTATTTTATTTCCCCTAACCTCAGGGATTTGTTACTGGAGGAAAGGATGGGGTAGTAGCTCTCTGGGATGATACCTTTGAACGTTGTCTCAAAACCTATGCCATCAAAAGGGCTGCTTTGGCCCCTGGGTCTAAAGGTAACAGAGACTTTATTCTATTTAAAATACTTTCTTTAGAAAACTTACTGTGGAGTTGCTTTCACCAGTAGGAAAAAATCTGCATTTGACATAATGAATACTAAAAATTATTTTTTTAAAAGCTTGATTGATTCTAAATAAGTCAGTTTTCTGTTGGGAGGGAAATGGTATGTTAAAGTATCTTTGTGTGGGTGCAGATCATAATATTTACCTTATTATTTGATTAGTTGATCTTACCCCACCCAGGCAGTTCATTTTTAAGTAGCAACCAAACTGCCTGTTATTTTTCTAATTGTGAAGTATCTTGTCTGATCTTTCTTGTTTTGGAAGAGGAATGGAAAGGAGAATTGTGGTCAGTTTTGTAAGGTCTTAGTACATCTCTGTCTCAGTTTTCTGTAAATGCATATGTATTTTGAAATTATTTAATATTTTTAATAATTTAATATTTATTAAATTAAATATTAAATATTAAATATTTAATAATTATTTCTGTTTGTACCGTTTATTCTTAATCTTGGTGCTAGCTCACAGTTTTCCTGTGTAGCATTCAAGATAGCCTTCTCTTGCCCCCCCCAGTTTACATTACCTATTTTCCAATGTGTGTGGTTTGATTTTTCAAAAATCATCAATGGAAACACCCATTAATTAAAACATTCTTCCACAGAGTATCTCATTCTCATATCTGTAAAATAAAAATCTAGATCAGAAGGTACCATAAATGCCAGCAGTATAGTAGTACAGTTGATAAGTTCACATGCACAATTTTTCACAAAGGCTGCCAGTGAGTGAGGCTGAATCAACTTTGGAGATACTCAGCTGAGAAGAAAAATTAGTGTCAGTTGGGTAACTGCTAAATACTCCCAAATGAATCCAAACATTTAAGTTCTTCCATGCAAGAATGATTTTACTTATGTACTACTGATTTTCTTCTTCTACAATGAGAATGTAATGTGTGAAAAATGCATTTTAAGGGATGCTTGAAAGTCTTCTGTCTTCTAACATTTGAATGTTCTAGGTCTTCTCTTAGAAGATAATCCTTCTATACGTGCCATATCTTTAGGACATGGTCATATTTTAGTGGGCACAAAGAATGGTGAAATATTAGAGGTGGATAAAAGTGGACCAGTAACTCTGCTGGTTCAGGTACGTGTTGAATGTCAGCCAATACTCCATACCACAAACACTGTAACACTGTTTTCTTTTTCAAGTAAAGACTGTTGTGAAATAACAAGCATTTAAATTACTAGTGAAGTTAGCAAGTTACTATCACTTTATAGATTTATATATTTTTTTTTAATGCTAGGCTAAAACATTATGACTCTTTAATGAGCAAAACAGATCACAGAATTTCATGTACTGATTTGTTCAACAAGTTCATCCTTCCAAACGGACAGAGATCATATTTCTGTTAAAAAAAAAGTTGTATGAAACAGTGGATCCTTCACCAAAGTCATTACTAGCTTTTTCTTAGTACATATTACTCTTAGAATTTAAAAAAGCTGTCTCTTTGAGGATGATTTTTAGATTTTCTCTGTAATTGCATAAAAAACATTTTCATTTTCTTTGCCATACCAAACAGACCATGTTTCTTAAGCCTGACTACAAAACAGATTTTTTTACATCGTATTGTGTGATTTTCTTTCACACTTAAATAAAAATCTGTGGATCTTTAATTCACACTTCTGAGCATCCAATAAAGAACTAGATTTTATTTTTTTTAAAGAATAGATTAGAACAACTGTAAAGAAAACACTGTAAATTATAGAATTTTAGAATAGTTTGGGTGGGAAGTGACCTTTAAAGGTCCTCTCATCCAAACCCCCTGCACTGAGCAGTGGACATCTTCAACTACATCAGGTAACTCAGAGCCCTGTCCAACCTGACCATGAATGTTCCCAGGGATGGGACATCCACCGCCTCTCTGGGCAACCTGTGTCAGTGTTTCACTGCCCACGTAGTATAAAATTTCTGCCTTATATCTAGTCTGAATCTATTCCTTTTTAATTTAAACCCATCACCCCTTGTCCTGTTGCAACAGGCCCTCTTAGAAGTCAGTCCCCATCTTTATTTATAGACTCCTTTATATACTGAAAGGCTGTAATGAAGTCTCCCCAGGGCCTTCTTCTCTCCAGGCTGAACAACTTTAACTCTTTCAGCCTTTATTCGTAGGGGAGGTACTCCAGCCCTCTGATCATTTTTGTGGCCCTCCTCTGGACCTTCTCCAACAGGTCCATATCTTTCCTGTACTGAGGAGTACAGAACTAAACACAGTACCTCAGTTTGGGTCTCATGAAAGCAGAGTAGAGGGGCAGAATCACACCCCATTACCTGTCGGCCATGCTCCTTTTAATGCAGCCCAGGATATAGTTGGCTTTTTGGGCTGCAAATGCACACTGCTGTGTCATGCCAGCTTTTCATCCACCAATACCCCCAAGTCCTCCTCTGCAGGGTTGCTCTCACTCCCTGCTGGGGGTTGCCCTGACCCAGGTGCAGGACCCTGCACTTGGCCTTGTCAAACCTCATGCAATTTGTGTGGGCCCACTTCTTGAGCTTGTCTTGTCCCTTGGTCCCTTGCCACAGATCTTGGTGTCGTCAGCAAACTTGCTAAGAGTGCACTTGATCCCATTATGTCACTGGCAGAGATGTGGGTGAGGATTATTTCTCAGTAAAAGTTTTCTCTAGTACTAGTTACTGTAATTTGCACTTTAAGTAGCAGGGTAATGTTTTTTTTTTTCCAGGTGTTCTGTGTTTCTATTCAGATACTTCTTTATAATCCTCTAAAGTTATGCATATTCTGCATGTTCTGTCTTTGTTGGTGCTGGTGGGGTTTTAACTTCCTTAAATTTATTATTTCATATTTCAGTTTAAAATACAAAATCATCTTATTCATTGTGTTTTTCAGGGTCACATGGAGGGGGAAGTTTGGGGTTTAGCTACTCATCCTCATTTACCTATTTGTGCCACTGTAAGTGATGACAAAACTTTAAGAATATGGGATTTATCTCCTAGCCATTGTATGTTAGCTGTTCGCAAACTGAAGAAGGGTAAGATGCTTAGTATGAAAAATATAACTGAATTCAGTTGGCGTTCACTAGTGTTATGAATCTTTGAAAAGCAAGATTGAATAAATTCCTTTCTTTGCTCAAATTATTTTACTGATGCTATGTTCAAATGTTTTGTAGCCCTTAAGCTAATTAATCTTTAGGAATGATTTCTAATACTGTTAGAATTATTTGCAATTCTGCTGTTTTAAGTCAGTGAATTTACAATGAAAGCTGGGTCAGTTACATAAATCTGTCACAGTTTGTAGTAATGCAGCCTTTTTTTGAACAGTGGAGGACTTCAAATTTGGAAAGTTTTGGAAGAAATCTTTAAAGTAACATTGAATTTCACTTCTTTGTAAATGTTAGAAAAATCTGGAATGTCAAGGAAAGAGAAAAGTCATAAAATTCTTACTTGTATACTACATCACTAGATTTTATTTTGCCAGATGGGAAACCTGTTTTAAGTGACATCTGGCCTTAACAAGCTTTTAATGATAACTGTGCTGTGTTAGACTAAGTTATACAATAGGCATTATCTTTTTGGTGTTCAGAAAAGCATTATGGGAAGCTTAGTTGAAGATGATTTGGGTTGATTAAGGTAAATGTAAGAAAAGCTGTGAGCTGATACAAGCAGAGATTAAACAAAGTTTCAAGTTGGTGAAGTCTGCTCAAGTCTTAAAACTGGTATTTAATATTTTTAAAAGTAGTTTTGGCAGAAAAATAAGGACTGCAATGACTTAATTTGCTGATGAGACATTCTGAGATGCTTTGACAATCTTACAAAGCAGCTGCCTACTGTACAGAAAGAGCTGGATACTTCTGCAGACTGCAGTGATCGAAATATGATAATATTTGGTAATGAAAAAAGGCAGGACTTGCCAATTGTAAGAAAAATGTCTGTGTAGCTGAGGAGTAACTAAGGAGCAGAAAGCTCAGGATGACGTAGCTGATCACAGGATGACAATTATGTGTGATAGTGAGGTATTTTTCCAGCGCATAATGAAGTATTCAGGTTGTGTATGAGAGACTAATCAGAATCTTTTTTTGGTGTACAGTTCTTATCTGTGTTCAACTGAATGAAATTAAAATGAAAGTTGAGTATAGAGAAAGAGGAGCTACAGGATAGTGAATGAGAAGCTGTGTGCTGGAGTCAGCTAAATAAAGGATTACTTTCTCCAAGTTAATCAGAGGAACAAATAGTAGAGAAACTTAGTTAGGCTAATGGAAAATTCTGGTGTCAAAAAAACCCAACAACAACGTGTCTAATCTGACCATAAATAAATTTAGATTGGAAATTAAACTGTTCTTCAAATGAAACTTGACATGTTTATTAAAAGGACTGTATGACATAGTGAACATGATAGCAAACAACTGGATTCTGTGAGTCTAGAAGGTCCTTTCCAGTTGTGTTCTCTTTACCAGAACAAATGGTAATAAACAACTGGCACTGAATACTAATAAGGAGAGAAAATTTAAAATACATAGACAGTAGTGATTAATCTGTATTACTAAGTTAGAATATATGTCAATTAGTATGCTAATAAAATGTCATCTAAGAATCTGGGGTTGTTTGTGTATTCATTTGCCAGTAACCTCTGTGTGCTGTCACAGATTTAGAACTTGGAAATTATCTTGACAGCTTCTAAAAAAGTTTTATTAGACTATATACTGTAAAAATAGCTTTCCTTTGCTACTGGAAAAATAATTCTAAAAGAGAAATCATGCACTGTAAATGTACCTGAATGCCATTTCTGTATTCCTCATAGGAGGCAGATGTTGCTGCTTTTCTCCTGATGGAAAAGCATTAGCCGTTGGTCTCAATGATGGAAGTTTTTTGATAGTTAATGCAGATACCTTGGAGGATCTAGTCTCTTTCCAGCACAGGAAAGATGTTATTTCAGAGATCCGTTTTTCTCCTGGTAAGTGATTTAAAAGATTTTTATATCAAGGTAGCTTAAGCATGCTTTGTCACCTTAAAAAAAAAAAAAAAAAGAAGTTGAGATTTGTATTACTTTTTTACATGTAACAAACAAGCCAGCAAGGTTAATATTAACATTTTGAAAAATACTGGGTTTCAAGGACTGTGTTCCTCATTTGAGGATGAGATTATTGGAATAAGCTTGCTCATAGTAACCTCCTGAATACAACACTCAATTTTAAAACATGAATATCCAGCAGCCTCCTTAGGTCCCTAGGGTTCCACTTTGAGCTGCATAAATTTGGATCTTCACTGAGGTTACTCTTAGCTAATTAGAATGCTTAAAACTGTTGTGTCAGAAAGTTCTGGTGGCATCTTTTTAGTTCTTTCCCTCCTGCAGTGCTTAGCACTCCCACTGAGGCTAGGTAAACAGTACAGCTCTTATTTAGGAACTTGGATATATGGCCTAAACAAACTAATAATACTGCTTTAGTGAAAATAGTTTTCTGTAGAAGAAATTTGATGCAAATTAGCAATACTGTTTCTCATGCAGCGTTACTTTCTGGAACCTAAGCTTTACTACTTTCTGAGTGCAATAAATGTTTAAAATTTCATCAAAGATTTGTTACTGTTTGAAGATGTAATGATGTAACGGTTGTATATTTCATACTGATCTTGATTATGTAATATTAACATCAGTCTGTCAAGGACTATGTATAAATTAGTAAGCTCATTTCAAAGAAATCTGAGTTGTATATAGCTCAGTTCCAGAATGTACTTGTGTTTAATATACAGAGCACTGCAGTTTTTGAAAATGTGTTATGTTTGTACTGATGTGTTTTAGGGGCTGGAAAGTACTTGGCTGTGGCATCCTGTGATAACTTTGTAGATATTTACAATGTAATGAGCAGTAAACGAGTAGGAATATGCAAGGGAGCCTCCAGTTATATCACACACATGGACTGGGACATAAGAGGCGAGTAACATTCATTCTGAAAATCTGCTGGAAGATTCATTACATTACAGACTAAATACAGTACATCTGCAGTATGAATTTATGCTATCACTGACAGATTTGTTTCTTTAGTTTATGAATATGCTCACAGCATCTGAATAAATATTAAAAATATGAATTTTACTACTATTTATATCATTACGAGATGTATTTTAAGGAAAAACTGTCTCTGCAGATTGGTTTGTTTGAGGGGTTGGGTTTGTTTTTTTTTCACATCTGTGTTTATTACCTGAATTCTAGCATAATGCACTGCGTAATGCAGTTGCATCTGTAGCTCAGGAATGTGCGTCCTTGTCAAAAATAGCAGAAAGACTGGGTCTTAATACATGATTAATTTAAACACTAATTTTAGTTCTGTTTTCATACAAAACCAAGGCAGTGCAATTGTGCAGTCTCTTAGTTCTGCTGTTATTCCTCTACATAATCACTTTCGAAACA
Source organism: Neopsephotus bourkii (assembly GCF_033783945.1). Lineage (NCBI taxonomy): Eukaryota > Metazoa > Chordata > Aves > Psittaciformes > Psittacidae > Neopsephotus > Neopsephotus bourkii. The sequence continues at coordinate 3,260,835 of NW_026901490.1, forward strand.
GTCCAATTTAATTTGAAAGAGTGCTACAAGTTAGCTGCCTCTGAGAATTTTGAAAACAGGAATAGGGCAGAAACATTAATGAGAATTTCTCTCAGAAAAGTATTATTATAAAGGCAAGCAGAAGTCAGCTTCAGCCATTGGCCAGGCAGCGTGTGTGCAACCCCAAAAGCTCATGCATACTGGCCAGCCAGTTGACACAAACAAGTTCTGAATTAGACCAGTACATTTTACATACCATCTGATAGGACAATCATAAACAGGAGAGAAAAGTGATGCATTATGAGAGTTTTCAAAGAGAGGAGGAAGGACAGTGAATTTAAAGGGTCAAAGGATGCAGATCTTCAGAAGCCCATACTTCCAGGTCCTCTGTTTACATATGCAACTTTTTCCAGTGGAAACAAATAATTTATTTAATGTTGTTAGCAACAATTTCAAAATAATATGTTTTTGTTTGTCTTAATGGAATTTTCTATGTAATGTTAATATAGAATACGTAATATGTTTTATAGGGAAGCTCTTGCAAGTCAACACTGGTGCTAAAGAGCAGTTGTTTTTTGAAGCTCCTCGTGGGAAAAAACAGACAATTCCTAGTTTGGAGGTGAGGAAATAGACCGCCACCTTAACTTTCTAGCAAATTAGAGTTATGGTACAACTGTCTTGCCACATAAGAGGGAATGATGTGTAACAAATGTAACTGGTCTGTTGGAAAAAGCTTCTGGTTTGGCATTTTCTTTTTTTTTTTTTATTTTATTTTTTTTGACCTTTGGTTGACTTAAACTCAAAAATCTTGTTGGACTTCTGAATGCCTCTTTTGGTAGCTAAATACCTTTAAAAATCTATTGCAGATGAGTTAGCCCAAACATTGCCCCAGAAGACCTCATGTCTATCTTTACATACAACGCAATACAGTAATATTTATTACAGCCTGATATACATAGGCAAGGGTAGTATATTGTGTCAGTAATATTAATTTGCTTTTTCACACACAGAGCATTGTTGTAAGACAGACAGTGAAAATGGATAACTTTCCAGTAATTTTTTCTATGAGATTGAAAGGCAGGGTTGAAAAAGGTAAATCTTTCATTTATTTATTTATTTATTCATTTAATCTAGCTGAAGGGAAGGTAAGATCAAAATTTTTTAAATACTTCTAGGGGGTTTGGAAGTTAAGAGAGGCGAAATTAAGTATTTCAAATGAAATCCTGAATAGACAGGAAATAAATGGTTGATACGTTGAAATATTATCTTTTAGATGTGATGTATCTTTCAGTGCAAGAAATCCATTTTTCTTGAAAATGGATATGAAAGAAAATTGCCTGGGAAAAAGCATGCTCTGTCTTAAATGGGTTGTTTTTGTAGGCAGAAAAGATTGGCTGGGCATCATGGACAAGTGTTTTGGGCTCTTGCTGTGAAGGAATCTGGCCCATAATAGGTGAAGTCACAGACGTAACTGCTTCATGCCTCACTAGTGACAGTAAAGTATTAGCCACAGGAGATGATTTTGGATTTGTGAAACTTTTTCGATACCCTGCTAAAGTAAGTAATTTTCAGCTGTTCATGCAGAAGTTTGGTTAATAAAACTGCCTTTTCAAAACTATAAAAACTCATCACTCAGAACAAAATAATGCTTTTATAATTTTATCCTTATGATCAAAGGTGACATTCAATATTACTCTGCAATTTGCAATGCATTAAGCTTTGAGTTAATAAGAATAACCATTCCAAGTCAGACTAAAGAGCTATTTCATGTAGTGTGCTATCACTGACAGTGATAAATGCATAGGAAAACCTGTAAGAATGAGACTGGGACAGGCACTTTTTAATAATATCTTAGGTATTAATATTCTCAGTGTGCTTTTATCGGCATCTTTTTTAGCCCCTTAGGCCCTTGTTTTGAACAAAATGAACACTTTTTTCCACACCTTCGTTTCACTCATAATTTTATAGACTTTCATTCTGTCCAAACTCAGCCAACTTTCTCTAAGATGAAGAGCTTTAATATTATTTAATCGTGTATCATAGAAAATCAATTCCAGAAGCACATTATATTTTCAATGCTCTTATTTGGACCTTTCTAGTTTTCCTGTATATTTATCAGCAAATGATCTCAATTTTTAATATTTTGCCATGCTAGGGATGGTAACAACGCACAAGCATTGACTCAAAATATTCTATGTATATTTTATTCTTAATCTGTTAGATTCATTCCTCTCTTAGGAAAAATTATGCCGTGTTTATTGCTGGAATCTGTTTACAAACATTCTTGCATGCTTGGTATGGAAATATGGTTATTGTTTCATGAGATTGCTATAGGAGAGAATCTTGGCAAGTCATCTAATACATACAAATGCAAAGCAGCTGATGCATTAACTGTAAAGAAATTAAGAACATGTTGCTTATGCACTAGCAATTCATTTCCATTTTATCTAGTAGACTGGTTAAATTTGATCTGTGCCTTTTCTTCTCCCTTCTTAGGGAAAGTTTGGAAAATTTAAGAGGTATGTTGCTCACAGTACCCATGTAACAAATGTCCGCTGGACCTATGATGACAGTTTGTTGGTCACTGTTGGAGGAGCAGACACCTCTTTAATGCTGTGGACTTATGAGATAGAAGGACATCGGGATAGCAGGCAGTGTGACAGTGAAGAATCTGATCTAGATTCTGAAGAAGATGGAGGTCAGTAATAATTTATAAAGCTAGCTGGATCATGCTGTCTCAGGAAGACTTGAGATTGTTTTGATCTTAAGTAGAGAAGATGCTTCAAAAACGTTAAGTAAAATTTCCTTTTGAGCAAACGACTGATAAACTGTTGTGAAGAAAATGATAATAAAGTGACTTACTGCTTTGATTCAGAGTGTATAAAAAGACTTTTGACATCTTTTAAAAGGAAAAACATTAAGTGCCAATTACAGGTAACTTAAAAACAAATCTGTATAGAATTACAATTTAGATTTGGGCACTACTTCTAATGGAATTATGTTGAAATCTGTGTAGTTATCTTGATGTTGTAGCATCTGTTTCCATAACATGGAAAAATTTATTCCAAGATCATATCAGTAGTTATAAAGTGGTAATTACATTTTGTAGAATTAACTTTTGTTGATTTTGCCATACTTAATGTTTGTGGGTTTTTCTTCATGTTATAATTCCAAGGGTTCATGAACCTCCAAATTTGTTCTCTTGGCTCCCCAGTACTGTTTTTCCTCCTTGTCAATTCCTCAGTCTTCAAGCATTATTCAACTGTCACTGCTACTCTTTATATAGTTCTGCGTAATAAATTAACTTCAGTTTTCACTAAAACATGTTAGATGACCTAAGAGACACTTTAAATATTAGAGACATATTAAACTTTCATTGGAGAAAAAGTTTATGCACTGTCTTCCTGCTTAAAAATCCTAAAGAGTACATCTGCAAAGTAATTTAATTGCCCACAGGGAGGACTTGATCAGCTTTAGCTTTCTGAATCAAAAATTGCAGTCTTCAGAGTTTTTGTCCAGCTTCTGCCTGTGACCTGTTAGCACATCTTTGCCCAATAACCTTTCCTAGGCTCTAGTGCTTTACACAGAGCCCTCTTAAGCTGTGTATTAAAAAATACTATAAAAGAAAGAGAAGTGAATCTTTACAAGAAAATACATTGACATATTTTTCACAAAAAATTATCTTCATCAGGTCCTAGTAATTGCAGTTAGAGTTGAGAGCTATTCTTAAGTTGGCATTAGTAATCTCAGAGTTTGTGGGGGGGGAAACATGCCAAAAGGATGGTCACAATCCTGTTACTATTTCACCTGTTAGCTTTTTTGCCAAATTTAGTAAACATCATCTGGATGTGCCTGACTGTCCCTCCCTAAGCATTGGGTAGAAAACCTCTGCAGACCTATAGATTCCATCCTAATGATGAATCCTGAAATTGAGAACAACATGGTGCTAAGTCCTCCAGAATTTAACAGCAGGTGTCATGTAGTGAGGTCCTTTGTTAGTGACACTGAGTTAAGGGCAACAAAGCAGAAACTGGGTATCTTTGAGTATCCCTTTAATCTTTGTTAATAATTTTTTCCACAAAGATATTGTAGAGAATTTTTTTCTTAGAATGTCTCATTAACAATGTTCATTATTCCCAGCTACTTTCTTTCTGTTGTGTATTTATGTTACTAATTATACATGGTATAACTGTTCCTGTATTACAGTACATTGTTGAAACCTGCACAAATTAACAAATTATGATTATTTTTTCCCTGATTTCTTGTTTTGGTACTTTTAACTCTGATTTTGCTAGGTTATGACAGTGATGTGACAAGGGAAAATGAAATTAATTACACCATCAAAGCCTTATCAACAAACATTAGACCAATGTTTGGAATTAAGCCTCACCTGCAACAAAAGGAGCCAACCTTAGATGAAAGGTAATTGCTAAATTACAATTCCAACCAAGAAAGCAATCTGAAAAGATGATTAACAGTAAAATATAATTATATTGGAATATATATACAACTTAAAAGGTTATGTATAAAAAGAATTGAAATGTTTCTTTGGTGGAAAATAACTCCACCAAACTTAAGAAAAGCCTTGCCAAAGGACTAGGCTGTATATTTTTCAGAGAACACCAAAGACTACAAATGATGTATAGGTATTATTATGTTTGGGGAGTTTCTTGAGGTAATTGAATTATTTGCTGATATTTGATAATATGTTTTTTTTGACACTTAACACCAAGTGATATCTAGGGATGGCATTATAGGCATGAATGTGTACAACTGTTTTATTGAAAAACAGCTCTCAGGTTTTTTTATTTTGGCAGCAAACTAATTTGACTAATTTAGTTTCAACTGCTCCTTGCATTCTTTCTGTCTCCAGGTAACTTCTACCTTTCTTTGAAAAATTCTTGGTTCTGCCTTTACTATTAATGAATCTTGGAAAATGAAGTTGACTGCTTTGCAGTGGTAGTTGCATTGCTTGGTTTGCTATTGTATGCTTTAGAAGAGAAGGGGGTGGGGAGCAGAGTAGAATAAAACCAACGAGTAAAGTAGAGAAAGTGAAATTATTTATAACCACAAGGACATAACCATAACAATTGAGGAAGATTAGTATTAAAAAGAGGGAAGTGTGGAAAACATGGCACAGTATAGTTAGGTGTAACAGTATAGAGAAATAGTGGGTTGGAACTTCCTGCAAGAATGTGAGGGGTTCTGTTACAATGTACATGCCTCTTTCCACAGTGAAGTTAACAGATCTGTGATGCCTTTGTTGAGAAATGCAACATGACTTACGTAGGTGTTTTGATCTCATCTTTTTAAGTTTTGCTGCTGAAGGAGATAATGGATGCCTTTGTATGAAGCTGTAGCTCCCTGTCTTGCATCTAAAATTAGAAACTGTCTTTCTGTTTATTAAATAATTTATTTGATGTGGAAATAAAAAAATAAATACTGCACGTGGCATCAACTTTTTGAGTTTATATTTGCTGTTGTTAGTGAAAGGTATGATTTGTGATTTTTAAGTGAAATTATAAGCCTCTGGTATTTCTTTCAGTAGTTGTTTCTGGAAGGTGAGTTGTGTTTTTAAGTTTCACACATAAAAATATTAAAGACAGTTCTGTTGTAAGGTAACTAGGTTCTGATTCAGAACACATAAAAGTTCATGAAAGGACTTCATTGCCTGCGTTGTTTAAAAATTTGGGGCCCTAAAATTTGAAAGAAAAGTTTTGGTGAAAATTGGAATCAGAATATGGTTGCTGCATGCATTTTAACTTCTGTTCTGCTGATGTTAATACTGTGTAAGCTTAGGAAAAGTTTATCTATGAAAGTGCTTTCATAGATACTAATTTTATTTTATTTTTATTTCCCTTTTGCTTCATATGAAGGCAGGGGGTAGTCAGGTAAGTTCATTTATACAGATTCCAGGATCAAACATGTTTTAATAACTTAAGCTGCTTGGAAAAGTAGTGATACTTTGAAATAGAAGTGAAGGTTTTAACTCTTTGCTATTAAATAGGAACTGGTTAATGGGTGGAAAAGGGATAAGGGACAAAAAATAAGCCCAGTTCTCAGTCTGAGTGGCTGTGAGAAGGGTGCTAAGTAGAGTATTTGGGGGGAAGTTATCAAATCGCCTCCTCTTTTCCTCATGACTTTGCAGCAGCTAAGGAACAGCTTCACTTAAGTAGCTTATACAGTCTAACAAGAAGCCTAGCTTCTTGTGGACTTCTGTAAGACTGTATCACAGTGTTGGTCTGGAGGTCCAGCATGGAATAAGATCTTCAGGGAGCATGTTGTAGAGATGCCTGAAGTGGCTGTATAAGCAGTATCACCATGTCTGCACCGCTGTGTTGGAGCTAATAAAGCTTCAGGGACAAGAGGAGTGTTACTTTCTTGGCTGCAGCATTTTACGTACCAATGCATCTGTACTAAAGCATCTGACCTGCTAGGTCCAAGTATCATCCATATAACATGCAGAGTAGCTAGCTTGGCTGCCAGCAGTAGGTAATAAGTTTTTGCATATATTCTACTTAGAATATATGCATACTCAAAAACATTCTACTTAGAATATATGCTTACTCAAAAACATACTCTTATTTTTGTAGTAGAACAAATCCATAGGCTGTAGGGCACCCTTCAGACTTGTAGACTAAGCTGCCAGTACACTTGGACCTACAGAGGCTAAGAAAGGAGAGCTCCCTCATACCTCCCTGGGCCCTGTTTCCACAATGAAATCACATCCCTATGGTGATAGATGATGGAATTGTGTTACTCTCTGTGTATCCTTCTGCAGACAACTTGACATAATCAAGAAAGCCACAGTCTTGACCTAAATTTTAAGTCATAGAATCACAGAATAGTTAGGGTTGGAAAGGACCTTAAAATCATCCAGTTCCAACCCCCCTGCCATGGGCAGGGACACCTCGCACTAAACCATGTCACCCAAGGCTCTGTCCAGCATGTCCTTGAACACTGCCAGTTATGGAGCATTCACACCACCATCTCAAATTAATTCTGGTTTTGGGCTTTTTAAAAAATGTGTATCTGTAAAGTCAGTTTCTTTGCAAGTTATACAGAATGTGTATAACTCACACAGAGTTTCCTTCTGCGTTGGTTTATTTGGGTATAATGCTGTGATGAGTTGACCCTGGCTGGACACCAGCTGCCCACTAAAGCCAATGTGTCACTCTCCTCGTCAGCCCAACATGGGAAAGAAAATGTTAACAAAGGGCTTGTAGGTCAACATAAGGACAGGGAGATCACTGTCACAGGCAAAAGAGGCTTACCTTGGAAAAAAAATTATTTAGTTGCCAATCAAATCCATGTAGGATAATAAGAAATAAAAACTAAATCTTCAAACACCTTCCCCCCACCCCTCCCTTCTTCCTGGGCTTAACTTTACTCCCAATTTCTCAGCCTGCTCCCCACCCAGTTGCACCTGGGGACAGGGAGTGAGGCATCTTTGCTTCTCTCACTCCTTCCTACTAAAGGAGAAGGCTCCTAACACTCTTCCCTTGCTCCAGCTTAGGAGCCCTCCCATGAGAGACAGTTCTTCACAAATTTTTACTTGGGTCCTTTCCATGGGCTGCAGTTCTTCATGTACTGCTCCATTGTGGATCCCTTCCATGGGGCCACACATCCTGCCAGAAGCCTGCTCCAGCATGGACTTCCCATAGGATCACACAACCTCCTTTGGATTTATCCAGCTGCTCCCATGTGAGGTCCTCCCCAGGCTGCAGGTGGATATCTTCTCCTTCATGGGCCTCCATGGGCTGCAGGGGCACAGCCTGCCTTACCATGGTCTGCACCATGGGCTGCAGGGGAATCTCTGCTCCAGTGCCGGGAGCATCTCCCCCTTTCCTTCTTCACTGACCTTGGTGGCTGCAAAGCTGTTTCTTTCACATATTCTCAGTCCTCTCTCTGGCTGCTATTGCCCAGGGTTTTTTTTTTTTTTGCCCTTAAATACATTATCCCAGAGGTGTTACCATTGTCATTGATGGGCTTGGTCTTGGCCAGCAGCAGGTCTGTCTTGGAGCCAGCTGGCATTGTCTATATTGGACACAGGGGAAGCTTTCAGCAGCTTCTCACAGAAGCAGTATCTCTCTCCTCTCCAAGTACATCTGTGGCATTCTGTTAGGCTTGTTACATGGACTGCCAGACATTAGAAGAGATATGTTTCATGTAGTAACACTTCATTAAAATCCTTGTATTCTCAGGATCACATTCTACATGCTATTATAGAAGTACATGCTAGTGTAGAATGTGCTTCTGAGAATGTTTTTCAAGTAATTTTGAGTTTGTGTATAAAGAAGATTCCTTATCAGAAAGTTACCTGAATCTCTTTTCTTACTGAGTGCATTCTCTATGGGAGAAGATGGAAATGAAGACAATACCAAAAATGTAGTTACTACTTAAGATTGATTAGTGATGTCCCCTCTGTATAGAGGAAATACGGTTTTTAGTATCCAGATTATTAAATGAGAGAAACAATAGAGTACTAAAGCATACCTGAAATCTTGTCTGTTTCTTAGTTCTGTCTCACAAAAGCACATCTGTGAGGCCAGGAGTAGTTCAATACCATGGCCTGGATATAGAGTCAGAAATTATTCACCTGGGTATCAAAAATTGATGCACTTAAGATTATTTTGATCCTGATGTTATTAGGTTAAGTTGATCTCACCTTTTACCTTGTAAGTGGTAGGGTGATGTAGGAAATCAGAGGCTTAGGCTGTTTGTCCATCAAAACTTCACATCACGAATTGGGTCAAAGCAGTGTCACTCCTTTTTGCTAAAGCTCTACGGAAATGAATAGAAGAATCCCTAGGGTCAAAAAGGGAAAATAAGCAAAAAAGGCTGCAAAGCACTGCAGTCTGGTGAGCAGGTAGTTTCTCTGTGAAGTATGGAACATGGGAATCTACATTCAGTGTAACATAATGATTTTCTGCCAGTGTTTCTTTAATTCAAAATGTAAACGCAGTTTCTAGAATGTGCATACTACCTCTCCAGCAGAGGTATGGTCCTGTTCTAGGTTTCCTGGTTTAGCTCATAAAATTACTTTATTTTTCCTTGCAATAGCAGAAGTTAAAAAAAAAAAACAAACCACAACTGATTTTCCCCTTCACAACTGCAGTTTTCCTAAGAGCAGTGGACATCTGTGTATCAGTCATTTTTATGGCTAGCGGTCAAGTTAACCTGTTCCAGTTTCTCACCATTCTAACAGTAAAGAGTTTCTTCCTTATATCTAACCTAAATCTCCCCCCTGTTTAAGTTTAAACCCATTACCCCTTGTCGTATCGCTGTAGTTCCTGATGAAGTGTCCCTCTCCAACATCCTTGTTAGGTTCCCTTCGGATATTGGAAGACTGCTAAGACCCAACCTGTAGCTAGCTGTGCCTGGGATTGCCCCAAACCACGTGTAGGACTGTGCACTTCACATTGTTGAACTTCATGAGGTTGGCATTGGCCCACCTCACAGGCATGTCAAGGTCCATCTGGATGGCATCCCTTCCCTCCAGTGTATCAGCTGAACCACGTAACTTAGTGTCATTGGCAGACATGCTTATTCCGTGAAGTTAAACCTGCACAACCTTTGTTTGAGTAATTCAGGTGTTGTGTTTGCCAACTCTTGAAACACTTGATATATTTCACAGCTTTTTGGGTCTGCTTCTGCTTGCTTTCTCTGTTTTTGCAGTAGGAATAATTACTAAGAATTATATTCTAATGCCAACTCTTGTTTATAATTCCCATTTAAATGAATGGGAGTTTTCTATAGAAGTAATAGATTTATATAACCTCTGAAGTTGTGAATAATCCCCTTGTAAAAAGAAGTAAAAAAAATAGAAAGCAAATATAATTATTTCTGTTAATAATTCACAGACACCTAGCTTTCAGCCAAACTTGTATAAATAATCCTTTTCTCTTTCCCACCTGCTGCTGAAAAGAGGTTCCAGGTAATGCTTTTATTTTGCTATCTAGCCTGTATTTTACTCTCATCTCTCATTTTCCTTAAAAAGCCGTCTGTCATGTTGGGTGCTATACTGTGCACCTTTCACTCTATTCATAGGATATATGAAAATAATTATGAATAATGACTGTCAAGAAGCAGTGTTTAAAAACTAGCAGGTTTCATTATCTTCTAATGAAAATCAGACATAAGAAGTTACACAAGTAACTGAAAATCTTGCCAAGAGTAAATGGAAAGACCTTTTCCTTTTAAAATTAGTTCATGCTTGCCCACACCTTTGGCCAGTGAAAGTCACTTTATGCTGAAGGCTAGTGCAAAATCAATTCTCAGTGCCCCAAAGTATGAGGTGTAATTATAGTGACCCTCACAGGAAGGGACTTCTTTTGTTCTAACAGCTGAAATTCACTCTGCAAAATCACGTCCAAAAGAACACTTGGATTATTAAAAGAGAATTAAATGTTGATTGACACTGTCATAAGTTACCATGGAACTTGAAGAGTTGATGTCAGTTTATATTAACCACAAAAGACCATCCCTTTTCCTGTTAATAATTTTAGAAACTCAGTATCAATACTAAAAATAGGGAGTGAAGTACAACATGCATCATGCAAGACAATATGGGTAGCAGTGTCAATAATACTGAAATAATGCCTAAAACCATGAAATGGGGCTTTCTTTGTTTCACAAACTACTTCAAAGTGCTTGTATTCCATTTTTACAGTCTTAAAACAAGAAATATTAATATATATATATACACACTAAGTATATTTTCATGTTGAAAGTAAAATGCTGATATTGAGGTATTTATTTTCCGTATGATAGATGGCTGGAACTCTCCTCACGCATGTGCAAACTGACCCCATCCATATGTGCATTCACCCCAAAATGTTATTCATGCTCTCCTTCCCATCTTTTTGCACGCAGTTTTTGGGCATGCAACCAGTTATATGTGCAGGTACATGACCATGTTGTATTTGCCATTATTCACTTGCCTGCACTTTAAATAGTAAATGAAAAATACCTTTAGCTTTCACACCTTTAAAAAAACCTTGTAATTTGCATTCTAGTTCCACTGCTCTGAATTAATATAGACTTAGCCTTAGGTGGGTACTTGCATAAATTATATAGACCTGTGAGATAATATGGCTGAGTGTGAATTGTCAAGTCAGGTTTTATTGACCATTGTACATTCACTTGATTCTTTTGTATGGTAATGTACAGATGTAAATATACTCTAATGATTGGCTAAGGATGAATATCAACCTAGATTTGTATCTGTTTATCTGTATAGTCTTTTTAAGTATAGGTGCTCTATTCAGGCGGTTGTATAATGTGAGATAGTTTTACCTCTTCTCCCATTCGATCACAAGGGATTAGCAGACATATTATACAAATGCCACATTCTACATCCAAGCAGCAGAGGAATCTTCACTTCCAGTCAGCTCAGTTCCCATAACATAAACCTGTGCCTGAAGCATGTCCTTTCAGTTTTTGCAGCTTTCATGAAACATCAGATATGCACTCCTGGTCTATTTGTTTTTTCTGCCTTCTTTTCCATAAATGAAATGGGGGGCAGAAAGGGAGGAAGAAATGAGGCTTGAGTAGTCTGTGTCTGTGAGGGTGACAAGTGGAAGAAGGGCTCTTTATGCTGTGTTTTAACGATTTTTAGAACAACAGTAATAAGACTTCCAGGATTGACTGTGACAAATTAGATATTAAAAATACAAAATATTTGGAGCATTCTGGAGCGATCAGAAGGTGGATTGTGCAGTTTTGCTCCATCTTCCCCCTGTGCCTATCCATAAAGCAGGACTGACCTCCAGTGATGGAGCCTACAGCCATTTTACACCACTGGAATTGTCTCTCAATTCTACACCTGTAGATCTGTTTAAATAACTATAGTCATCAAGCTTCCTACTTCTATTAAGCTTGGCTTTAGTAGTATGGATTTGTATGGTTGATTGCTTTTCTTTCCCCAGGGAAAAGATTGTTGAATCTACTTTTCATTTTCTTTACCTCAAATGTGTAATTATTTGGGGTACTTATTTCCTCTGCTGGTTTAGATTTATCCTTTTTATTTCCTTAAATCTCCCCTGACCAATGCAGTCTCTGGTTTTTATGTATCTTTGCAACAGTAGTCAAACAGCAGTAGCCTCTGACAACCAATTAAACACATATTGTTCCTCTTAAACAGTAATGTTTTGGGGAATGTCTGTTTTTTTTTTTCCTTAGAATCTCTAAATTGAGATAGGCATAAAAATATGTTTATGGATAGGTTGTTAGGAGTTGTCCCAAGAGAACTGGACTCAGTTCCCTACAATTTCGACTGCTTGCTTCAAATCAGGTGGATTTTCTTGATGGCAATGTAGTAGTCTCCTCTCTTTGATCTGACATCTTCATTTGCCCTTGAGCTACTTTTTGTAGTGTTTTTTGGTTCTAGTTGTTTGGGGTTTTTTTTGAGTATCGTTAGTTACTGATACACTTCTCAGTCTGCTGTTCAAAATGGTAGAGAAATTTATGCAAGAATACTAAATCTAGAAATTGACATTCTTGTTCCATGTGCTGGCTGCAATTTAGAGGAAGCTGCATTTAAAGATTTCCTTGCTGTCTGAAACGCATTAGAAATTATGCTACTCTCTTATCTAGGAAGGCTCCCTGGAACTGTAAGAGTGTGTCTTTTTCTACTTTCCTTAAGAAGATTTGGATATTTTTATGCTGGTGTTTGTTTAGGCTGGCAATCGTATCTTGGCTGTTGAGGCCTCACAGCTGAGTAGTCACATTTTGATTTTCTTTTTAGTCCTTAGCATGTCTTTGACAGCTGGATTTCTTTTTGAGTTGTACAACATGCCGGTAGAAGCAGCATGCACAATAACCAGCATGCCAGTCCCACATTTCTGCAATACTATCTACTGTTTGATTTTTATAGCTGCTGCATGGGATGAGAGAAGTGGTAATATGACAATGGAAAACTAGTTATAGATTTCTCTTCCCTCCTCTCTTCCCCCCCTTTACCGCTCCCCGCCCATTACTGGGAAAGCTGACAGAATTACTGATACACAGTCTTCCAATTTTCAGCACATCAGCGTTGTTTCTGATTTCCATATTTAAAAAGAGAAAGGTGCACGTTGTGTTTCCTTAGTTTAAAAAAGGATTTAAAATCAGCATCATGTAAGGGTTCTTTAAGGAACCACTTTAGAATAAGTGTCTTTTAAGGAACTTCTTTTGTTTGTGAGTATGCTCCTAGTTAGTTAATAAATGAGTAGCAATCATTTATGGAGGTATCAAAGGAATTAAAGAATTTTAATTATAATTCAAAGCAGTAAACTGTCAATAGGAAAAATATTCATTAGCAGCTCTTAATATCATTAACCTATTACACAAACCAGCTATTATATGTATTTCAATAACTATAATTCTTATCCATAAAATAATGGGGTATGTATGTGCATATTCAATTCACTTGTTAACCCTATTTATTCTTCAAAGACTTTTGATTGCACAGGAGGGAGCTGGTTATTGGTTTGCCATTTAACTTCAGACACTAAGCGCTAGAATTTGTTCCGTTTTAAGCAGTACTTACATTCATATGCAAAAAACCCCAACAACCAAACCAACCACTCCAAACCTCAAACAAAGCTTTATTTCTTAAAATAGCCCATTCCCCATACGGAATCTGTACCTTTCAGTTTTTGCTCATGAATTTCAGTAGTTTTACTTGATTGGAGTTGATTCAGTTGGAGTAGCACACAGTGTTAAGAAGGCTTCTATGGCACTGGGAGATACCTGTTAACCTCTTGATCAGCATATTTGTAACTGAAACTGCTCATCTACTGTGAAGGCAGGGAACAAATATGGTCAATTTTTTTTCCTCTGCAAAACTTTAGATATCCTCTCTCCATATGTATTTAATATGATAAACATTGTGACCTGTTAGGAGTGTTTTCTATTGATGATTTAGAAATTTCTGAGTAAAACTCTGATTATTTTTAAAAATTAAAAAGTGAGATCTTTAATTATACTTAGTGATACTATTTTAGTAACGTGACAGGCTAGATGAGAGGATGCTAGCAGTTGCTAAGACCAAAGAGAAGAAAGGACCTCAAAAAGAGCTAGGGAGGTGAGGAATTTTCCATCAACTATAAAAACTGGAAAGAGCTAGCTGAGAGACAGTGGTGGGCGATTCAGGAGTGGTCATAAAATTGGATGTTAGGTTTGCTGACAGAAATCAGGTGTATTCCTTGATTCCTGTACTGGCCAAGATGCTTGCATGGGTAATGAGGAGGGCAGACCAGACCGTGCTTGGTGTGCTTTTCTGCAAAATTTAGAATACTTTTTTTATCTCCACAAACTAAGGGACAGGATGCTATGGCTGTGAGCTTGGTCCATGTTATAACTGATAAACAAATTCAAACGCCTTGCTTTTCTGTCTTGAGATGTGTGTGGATTCCTTGTAACTGGAGACCTCGTAGAGGAAAAAAAGGTCTGTAACTTGAGGACCTTTGAGAATGAAGTCTGGAGTTGCATTCCCACCAGACATATTTCAAGCAGGACTGACAGTGTATTTAAGATTTGCTATCTTTTAAGATTTGTTTCTGAGCAAGGAGAACTTTAGTGCACATCCCCGCCTGCATTGCTGTATATGGTTGGTGTCCCCAGATTTTTGCTTTTACTGACAGTTTGTTAGAAGTCTTGATTTCCAAGAGTAAGAATTTTGGAGTAGCAAAAACCAAGTGTTAGACTACCATTCTTTGTGAAGTTATAAAAGTCTTTCTCCATACTTCAGTTAGTGTCCTCTGTTTTAATTTGCACTTATTTATGAATAAATATGAAATATGACCCTTAATTATTGTCCTTCATGCCTTTAGTTTTCTTTTTAACTTTACATTATTATTTTATACTTTGCTTTGATAAGAATTTGTTTAATGCCCATATTAAGTTTTAATAAACTTGATCATGTTTGCATGATCCAGGCATCCACCAGGCTGGTACCTGACAGGCATCTAAGCATAGAGAAAGTACTGAAGTATCTCAGACTATAGTTAGTTGCTGTAAAAATTGCATTATAATATGTACAAATCTTTTAATTGGAGGTATGACAGAAATCTATAAATAGTATTAAAATTAGTCAGGAAAAATGGATAAATAAACCTCAGAAAATAGTATTTTATTTGAATAATTTAATATTATTCAAATATATGTATGTATTTGAACTACATAATTTTAGGTTGTAATTCAAAATATATAATGTACAAACAAATCACAGTATATTCTTCTTTTGAAGGACATGGTGATTATTTTGTGTCAAACCCATCATTCAAGAGCATAGGTAGAATTAAAAGTACTTCATACTCATTCAAGGGAATATGAAAGAGAGCTGACCTGTTCTATGTGTGATACTAGTTTGTCATGCTGCTTATTGGATTAAATCATCTGGATTTCATTGAATAGATACATAGAATTTATTTTTACATTAATTTTATGGGTCAAACTTAGAGTTTTATTTTCATAGCCACATACGCTGTATATATAGAATCAATAACTAATGCTTCTGCAAATCACTTGAAATAATTGCCCAGCTTAGATAAAGAAAACTTATTTGTGTATTTCTTTGTATATGACCCATTGAACATAATATGAAAGATATGTTACAGATCTTTATCAAACACATCTATTTGATATTTCTTCCGTCTGGGCTATTCAGAACAGTGGAACAGAAGTTATGTCTGATATTCCTGCGTTTGGCTAGTGATAGTTTACTTCTAAGAGTTGATCGATAACTTGTTTCTACTGATGTAAAAGTGAATGGGCAGGTGTCCCTTGAGTTCTTTACAAACTATTCAAAAACAGGAAAGTTAGGGCCTTCTGAAGGCACGTGGCAACAGGAATAATTATCTCAAGTATTTAGATAAATCAGGTAAGCCTTTAAAGTTTATCCAATGAAAATTGCTACAAAGATGGAAATACCTGAAGAACATAGCATGAAAAAGTGATTAGTATTTTATCAGTGGTCATTCATTGTAAAACAAGCTCTTGCATTAACCTCATGGGTTGTTGCAGAATTGACAAAAAAAAAAAAAAAAAACCCCAAACAACTAGCATGTAAAACAAAGATATTTTTTCTTTGATTTTTATTTTTTGCTTTGACAGAGGTATTTGTTTTAAAGATGAATGAAAATACCAGTTAAGCAGGATAGGGCTAGAAGTTTTCCATATGCATTAGCACGTTGGAAGATACTGTGTTAGTATGGAATGGGTGACGGACAGCGTTCTCTTATTCGCAGTTCTTTATTTCAGACCACCAGTTAGTAGGGCATTGCCACAGCCGGAGAAACTTCAGACAAATAATGTTGGGAAAAAAAAGAGACCTATAGAGGTAAGAAAAACATTGATCTCCTCTTCTTTTCCTTCGAGGATTATTTCCCTTCCCCTTATCCCTCCCAAAATTGACACATTTGTGGACACACTAAATGATTGATCCATTTTACATGTAATCGATGATGGAAACACTGAATAGTGAGAAAATAGCCCAAAAAGTGGCAGAGGTTTGTTTTTTTTTTTTTCATCTCAAAAGCCTGGTACTACTTTTTCTTGCAAATGAAATGGAGCACAACTCAATTCTTAGTAACAATAAAACCTTATAAATGCAGTGCGTAGAAAGCAATTATGTCCTGGTTAGATAACTGAATTGTTAGTGGGTGTACTATCGCTAGTAAAACTATAAGCATCTCTTAACAGCAGTTTTTTAAAAATTTACTTTAAAACTATCTGGAGTTCATAATTGTTACCAGCTTTAAAAATAAAATATTTTTTAAAAGTCTATTAAGGATGTCCTTAGCTCGGGCATTTAGTGTTTTTTCATTACGTGGCTTTTGCAAATAAATATACTCTGTTTTGATTAATCTGAAGTGGAAACTTCATCTAACCTTGAAAAATGCAGTTCTTCACGTCAACTGAAATATTTGCTATGATATTTCTATGATAGCTGTTTATTATGTTTATTCTCTATGGTTATGATAGTTTTTTTTCTATGATAGTTCTATGATAGTTGTTTATTAATAAACAGCCTTTTATCATTAGTGTTCTAGAAGTTTTAGGCTGCAATTGAGCTTTTCTAATGGCCAGCTGGAATTAAATTGTGGACCAGTGTTTATCATTCTTTGTTTCTTGATACCTTTTGCATCAAAAAAACTGTGTTCTTTGCTCACTGTAATTTATTTACATGCATGTCTATGAATATCTGTCTGTATATATATATATATATATATGTGAATGTGTATACACATATAAGTATTCTACAGCATCCACTAAACAGAGATGACAGGATGACACGACTGGGTCTGACACGAATAAGCAGCAATGTAAGTTGATAGGGAAGGTACAATCTCAGTTTCTGTTGCTTTGAGACATCATTAAACATATTTTCTGTTACTGCATAAAGATGTATTTGGAAAATAAAACCCTGGAAAAGACAGTAAAGTTCATAATTGCTTTAAGGTTTTGAATGTCTAATGGATGTAAATACATTTTTTTTAGGACCTAATTTTGGAGCTGGTATTTGGGTACCGAGGCAAGGACTGCAGAAACAATGTGCACTACTTGAATGATGGTGCTGATGTAATATACCATACTGCGTCCATTGGGATCTTGTATAATGTGGCAACAGGTAGGAGAAAACCCACTTGAGGAAAAGTATTTCCGCACACACTTTGAATTACAGAACTGGTATGCCTTAGGTCTTACGAAAGTATGTGGGAAAACTAGTACTTGTTGCTGAAAATTTAGCCTGTGGGGATGATTTGTAATATCTGCATAAACAAACTAAATATATTGAAATGTTTTCAGTGACTGAATTTTGAGGGAAGTAAAGATTTGATGATTTTGTTATTAGCTTTACAAAATTCCTTTTGGATAACTTTTTCAAACATTAACCATGTCTATGTGTATGTAAGTGTTATAATTTAGGTTGGACTTTTTTTTTTTAGGCTCGCAGTCTTTTTACCAGGAACACAATGATGATATTTTGTGCCTCACTGTAAATCAGCACCCCAAGTTTACCAACATAGTGGCAACTGGCCAAGTAGGTATGTTTGTATATTTTTAAAAAGAAATTAACATAAGAGCATGCAATTAGTGCTGTGTGAGTTCATGATAAATCACAAAAATATTTGATTATGCTATCTCCGTTTGTATGAGTGTTACTCAGTTACCTGTCCTCTTTATATGTTTGAATGTAATTTAATAAAGCTGAACAAAAAACATTAAGGCACGAAAGAAGATTAAGCTTATCTTTTGTTTGGAGTGTTATCAAAAATATTTTTTTACAAATCTTAAGCCCCATGAAGTTAGTCTGGTTTTATTTAACTATCAGCTTGAGTAGGCTGAAGCTTAATTGAGCTATCAATTCTTAAAATAAATGCCACTTTATGTAGGTTCTATCTCATCAGGCAGATTTCTAATACCCACTTGGTGTTTTGATAATACATAGTTGTAATATTCTAACCCAAATTAAATCCCTAATGCTGTTTCCCTACAGAAAGTTTAGTTTTAGAGGCAAAACGAAAGTATGTTTCATAATAATATTAAAATTGATCTACAAACTAACCAGGAAAAAAAAAATAAAAAGATCCCCACTGTGCATCTCCACAGCTGAACTAATACTGCTGATTCTAAATTTTGCAGAACAGTGTGTTTTGTAGTACTACAACCCAACTGCAGTTTTCTTATCTTCATTTGATTCTCAGCAGATTCAAAACCACATGGTTTTCCTTAGTGCAAAACCCCTTGGTTCATTTTAGCCAGAATATGTTTTTTTTCCCCTTAGGTTTGTTTTAGATGCTTCATCTAAATATGGTCAGTTTGATTATTATCTGCTTCCCCCTGTGTTTTGGATTTTTAGGTGCATGTCTCACTAAAATTGACTCATTGATAGTGGTAACTGCTTAGCTAAAATAGCTTCATTTCTTGGTGAGTTTCTTACCTCACAGCAATTTAAAGAAATTATTACTGGAATTTATTTAAATGGAAAAAAACTACCAGCAGATTTTGCCTATGCTTTGGTTGAAAAGAACATTTGCAGGAATTGCAGACCTTTTATTGTCTTCAGAAATTTGCTTTTTCAGCGTATTTCTTAATCTGGCCCTGTTCGACTTTTCCTATGACAGAATGTATAGGAAGAATGTAGGCATAATGTGAAAATGTGGGTTTTTGTGAATTTTCTTCTGTGCTCATCTTACTCAAGAAGAAACACAGGACCCTTAATGCTTTTTTATTTCATAATAATTTCTACATCTATAGCAGTAGAACAATTTTAACTGCTTTGTGATGTGGATTAGGGCATACAAATCAGGAGCAGATGACACTTGAAAAATAGACTGCAAAACATTTATAAGGAGAAAATTAAATCTGAAAAATGAGCTGGAAGCAAAATATCTTCAAACAACACTTATTTTTAGAATCTGAACAGATGTTAAGGAGTAAATACGCCATAAAGAACATACTTAACTGCTGCTACTTTTCCTACTCATGTGACTGGCACAAACATAGCTTCACCATCATTTTTTAAATCTTCAAAAGTCTTACAGAAGCATTACTTCAAGCATTTTTAAACTGTAATGCTGCCATGCAGAGTTGTGATAATACTTCCCAGTACCTGAACCTTTATATTCCTTCTTTCTTAATGCTCCTATAGAAGAACATTGGGTGTATTTGCCACTTGACAAGATCAGACATTACTACTTAGCAGAAGTAGCTATCAGTGTTTTTGGGGGGGGGTGTTCCAGTTAATTTATTAAAATATCAGTAACATGTAAAATATGTTTTTATTTAGCTTGGCAGAAAGACACCTAACATACATCAAAACTAGATTTTTATGTTGTAAGTCAAAATGGAAATCAAAATATATTTTATGGATTTTTATTTCTGATGTGACCTCCTTTTATCAGTAGTTGTTCATCTTTAACACTAAAAGCAGTACTGGTGCTGCTGCAATGCAAAGAGATGACATCAAGGTATGTGTTAAGAAATTACACTAAATGTGGCATATATTTTCTTTAGAACTAATCTTATTTCTGGTCTAATTATTTTTCTGCTGCTTTTCCATTACAGGAGACTCAGCAGATATGTCAGGTAAGGGCAATAAAATTTTAACATCTTCAGGTTTAGTTAGCCTGTCTAGTAGCTGTCAACAGCTTTGTAGAGCAATAAGGGACATGAGTTCATTTTTAGTTTATTAAAACCTATATCAGTCATAGTACTGTCAGCAGTGAATATAAACCACAACAGCTCAGCAAATTGTAAGTATAGAACCAATTAAAATGTTAGAACACACTCAAAAACTACTTTTGTTGTAACATATTCCCTTCTTGCTGCCCAGTGATCAGTGAGTTCTAATATATACTACTGCTGTAGCATTCCTGCATACAACTGCAGATTTTATAGACATATTGGGGCTGACAACTAATATTTATTTTAGACACTCAATTGAGTATAATTTTAAATATGCATTTCTACAGTAAGTTCCATTGAGGAGGCCTAGGTGACTGAGTGAAAAAAAAAAACCAACCACCTGTCACATTTATGTATGATTGTCATGCAGTTATTACCACTGATCCAAAATGCTGGTTATGATGTCAGTGTAATTTTTTTCTTTATCATTTTGGGTCTTTGACAGCTTGACAGTCTTGACTGAGCTGTTTTTTATTACTATGCTGTTTTTTGAACTGCAGTCTTAAAAAATTCATCACCATCATGTGTGAGTGAGTTCATTGTTAAGCAGCCATAATTGTTTTCTGACACATCTTCCAGAGATGCATAAATGTGTGTTCATGTATACCTAGAAATCATAATAATAATCTTCATGTGGCTCTAAAGCTTTTTCTGTGAAGAGCAAATGTACAATGGCATTTTTAATGTGTGTTGACTTCTTTTAAATATGTCATATTGTGCCTGTTTTAAGGATGGCAGGAAGCATATAGGTACCTTTTTCCACACTTTTAAACTGTATAAAAGAAGAAGTGGTGATATGGTTGTTTATATGAAAGAAAATCTAGTCCTGCATAGAATGCCTAGAGACTTTCCCTCTCTTGCCTGCCCTCTTCCTACTGAAGGTTTAGTTTGACCTTGTATGTGTTACTAAATTCTTCGTCACTGCCTGAAAGCCACCACTCTTGCTTTATTCTTTATGGAACCACTAGTCTGGAATCTAAAGCTGCTGCCTGCCTTCATTAGAAAGTTGCATAGTTTCACTTAAAATTTATCGATAGCTATTTGGCACCTTGGTCACCAGCAGCTTTTACTTTCCCTGTTCCAATTTTATGTTGCCTACAGTGATGCAGGAGTTCTTGAAGCAGTAATGTTTTCAATAGGCTGGAATGGCAAATTAAGTTTCATAATGACTTGGTGTAGATTTCCTTCATCTTAGTGGAGGTATTTTTTTGTCGTGCCAGCCCATGGTAGCTTTACCTGTCTTACCCCAGAAGGAGATGAAAACCTCTCTTGTGAGAGCAGATGTTGAGCAGCTGAAGTACTCCATAAGCAGGACACAGTGTCAGGACAGAGTTCACATTTACTGTCATGCAAATCTTGTTCTGAAAGATTTTGCTGGTTCTTATTCATAAAACCTAGGTGAATATTTCTGTCTGCCATCCAAAAGATAAATTTTCGCCATGGTTATGTGAGAGGTGCACAGGAGTGCTGAAGATGAAAAAATAGTTCAAAGCTGCAAGAAAGCTCTTTCTTCCCTCAGCTTTCCGTAAGGATAGCAAGGAGTTTTGAGACAGCAATTTTGAGATAGGCCAGTTGTCCCAAACCCCTGCCCTTTCTGTTTTAATGGCATGTCTGTACAGTGCTGTGGTACCTCTTGAAAGGTGATAATAACAGTATGTTGGTACCGTGAGAAGAAATTCCAATGAGAAAGAGAAGATTCATCTAGAGCCTGTTTTGGAACAGCTGTGGAACTGTGCTTAGCTTCATGTTGCTAAAATTTACATAGGTCCCTGTGCCTACTGTTTTCCATTACATGTCTGCCTTTGAGGGACTAGGTTTAGCTGATTAGAAACGCAAAACATGGAGCTGAAATAGAATTTAGTTTAAATGAATCTGGGTCTACAACAATAATCGGTGACCTCCAGACTCTGCAGTCACATTTACTAGAGATCAGAAGTAAAGAAGTTTGAGAGAGAATCGTACTGTCCTGAAAATGCCCCAAATGCTATTTAGGGATTGCAAACTATACATGGATTGCAAGATCGTTGGAGAGGGAATTGTGTTTGGAAAAAACCTAGCTGTTATCCTAATAGATATAATCACATATATTAATAGCATGGAAAAATGGTTCTTACTGCAAAGAGCTTTCAGTCCAAACAGCGCAAACTAAAATAAATACTCTAGTTCTTCTGCATCAGTAAGCAAGCTGATTATTCAGCTGACACTCTCCTAAGAGCATGCAGTTCAGACAGATGGCCATTTTGTAGAAAAGGAGATTTTGGTCTTGCAGTGTAAACTAATTTCTCTGTTGCTACCGGTTGTCAAAAGCCTGATGTAGAAATTACATTCTTGATAACCTATTCAATATTTATGAAGGTCTTTGAGTTACCATGTGGAACTAAGTTTTACTTAGGAGAAAACAAGGAGAAGACAGCTTGCTTTCAGAGCCTCTATGTGTGTTGTGCCTCTGAAGTCCAGTAACAGGGTAAGCAAAGTTTTCATCTCCAGTAGTGTAAGGAGGCCAAAGGCCAACTTCTTAGTCCTATTTAATGATCCTGTTTGCCTTAAATTGATTGCCAAAGGAAGGCCAAAATCTCCTTTTTTTTTTCTCTGTCTGCCCAGAACAGTAGTGTTTGTCTGATTAAAAAATATTACCTGCATCAATAAGAATTCTTCAGTAAGACTTTATTAGACATTTTCAAAACATATACCACTTACATGTTTTTATATCTGTGTAGCTACAGCTCCTTCTATTCATGTGTGGGATGCAATGAACAAACAGACTCTGTCGGTGCTGCGGTGCTACCATTCAAAGGGCGTGTGCTCAGTCAGTTTCAGTGCCACTGGCAAGCTGCTGCTCTCCGTAGGGCTGGATCCCGAACACACCATTACCATTTGGAAGTGGCAGGAAGGTAAGAAAGCAATTGTAGAATATGTTTGTACTCTTAGAGGAATGTTGGCTTGAGACAAGAGCAGTTGTAACATAAATATAGGAGAGGTAATATGAATGCAGTTGCCCATTCTACTAACTGCTAAGTATATATCCTTTGGAACTGTTGTGTAAAGACCAAGGTTTCCAGTTAGAATAATTAAACAAAATTGTACTCTTTTTTTTTTTTCTTTTATTTATGTCTTTAAAATTTCAGGCATTTCTTTGCTGCTTGGTAAAAACTCTTTATAAAATCTGTTTTGTTTCTGAAATTCTTCTCCGTTCTTATTCTTCTTTAAAGTCTGGTTACTGACAAGTTGTGCTCCTAAAATTATCCCGCAAAATTGCAAGTTACAGAAATGTGATGCCTGTATAGCTCCTTTATGCAGCTATACAGTTGGTGTCTTAAGTTACACTGCATGTTTTCAGGTGTGCTTTGATTGGAGTTCAGGATTTAGGCTAAAGCAATTTGGTCAGCTCCTTTCCTCATCCCCTTTCTGTCTGACAAAACTGTGCCCAGACCATGAAACTGATTCTCTAATCTTAGGGATTTCCTTTCTCTTTGGCTATATCCAGTGATCAGCTAGTATCTCTCAGAAGTTTAAAGATCAGCTCCCAAGTTAATAAAAAGTGATCCTTTACAGCTTGTCTGCTAGATCCTGTTGAGCTGGATACAATGTCAAATGTGTATTATATAATCTTACATAACATGGGGGATGTGTGGTAAAAGGTCATGCAGCAATTCACTGCTGTCAGTCAGAAGTCTCCTCCTTAAGAGTTTATACAGATTGTACATGGCAGCTAAGGAACCAGACTGAGGAATCTTCGTATGGGTCAAAAGGCCTGATTTTAACATGTTTGGAGAGACTGGAAAAGCATTAGCTTTGAGTCTAAGACCATATGTAACAGAGTCATTTTCTGCATTTTCTGCAGAAAGTGGGAAGTTTTCTAACCTTGGCAAAATTTAAGGAGAAGTAATTCATTAGTCTCTAGTAATTTGTCCAGAGTTTGGGGTACTCAGAGAAGTCATAGGAGTGTAAGAGGAGATGGGAACTTGAATTTCAGCTCTTAACTCATTAGGTGCTACGCTTTGCTAGAGGGACTGATTTAATATGGTGGTTGTTGGTATGGGTTTTTTTAATCTGCATCTTGATTTAGTTTTCATTTAGGAGCAGTTTGTGCTTTTCTTCCTGACCTGTATGGTCTTGGGTGACTCATCGTTTCCCATAACTGAAGATTTTTAAACTATAAATGTGTATTTTTCATCAGTGAATTCAGAATGTCCATTTTCTTTCTGCCAGGTGCCAAAATTGCCAGCCGAGCTGGTCACAACCAGCGTATATTTGTAGCAGAATTCAGACCAGATTCAGATACCCAGTTTGTTTCTGTGGGAGTAAAACACGTGAGGTTCTGGACACTGGCTGGAAGAGCTCTTCTCAGTAAAAAAGGGCTGCTGAGCTCCATAGAGGATGCCCGAATGCAAACGATGCTCTCTGTAGCCTTTGGAGCGGTAAGTATGTTAAGAAACAATTTTTAAATGCATGCAAACAATATTTTACTATGTTGTGGGGTTTCTTTTGCATATCTGCTTTTATTCAATGAGTTTAATGAGGTTTTTCTAATCTGCTAATGAATATGTCAGTTGTTTTATTAAACTCAGTTTAGTGTTTCTAATACTTGCATGCTAGTTAGAATGAATACTAGTTTTCTTTAGAGCAGAAAAGAAAAAGACTGTGGATTTGTGTTTTTTCAAGAGAAACAAACGTGAATGCTTTGGACAGATAATATGCGGCTTGGTATTTAATCCAGGTAAAACAAGGCCAATGATGTACTGCAGGAATCAAAGAGTAGAAATGAGGCTAATTTTATGCTCGCCTGGGGGTGATTGTATTATAATCTGTATGCATTTACTACTCATGGGTGACCTAAGAACAACATTGTCCTGGGGCATTCATTAACATCTGTGACTGTTAGATGACCGCGGTAGGATTTTGTTTTGTTTTGCTTTGGGTTTTTTTTTTACATATGCAGGCCTCTTTGCTAAATTCCATATCTTTGCCATTTCAGGAAGTGCTCTGTATGAGCAGCACTCATTCTGTTCACCTGGGCCATTAATTTCTTTGCTCTTGCTTTTCTACTTTTTCACAAGAGTTTGTGCCCTTTGTAGGCTGAAAACACAGATAGCCTTGTGACCGCCTTTCTTCCTGTATTGGAGAGCCTATTAGTTACAAGAAAGCATGTTTTGGGCTTCAAGAAAGAATATAGTAGCTCATTGTTTTTTCCTTACAGGTTGTTATTACCCCTTCTACAATTTGCTCCTCTACAGCAGCAAATAAAAGCAATCTAGCCTAAATGCAAATGGTGATGATCTTTATTTCTGAATGGTTTTCTTCATGTCTTACTCAAATTCAGATGATGAATATGTTTTTCCCCTTTTCAGAATAACTTGACATTTACAGGTACTATCAGTGGAGATGTTTGTGTTTGGAAAGATCATGTATTGATACGAATTGTGGCCAAAGCTCACAATGGACCAGTTTTCACAATGTATACTACATTAAGAGATGGTTTGATCGTTACAGGAGGCAAAGAAAGGCCGTGAGTCATCTTTTGTTCCGTTTTTTTTCTGCATGCACAGGTATTCTTTAAAAATTGTTTGGACTCGCCCCATCTAACACTAGGCAGTTGAGATATCAAAATTATAGTAGTAATTTTCTGATTCCTGATTAGGTAGGAAAAAATGTAGCCACCACCTCCAAAGAGAAGGTAAGCCCTATGAACTTTGATAACTTATTTTTTTCCATTGATTAAGAGAGCCTAAAGTCACTACAATCCTGACCTGGGTACCTTAAGTTCCTAAAGTCAAGGGGGATGAATCAGAATCTAAGTGCTGTACAAGTACTTCTTCGTAATTTTAAATTCTGGATAACACTCATGTTTCTAAAGCACATGTACAAGCTTCTTCAGTCACAGTTATCAACGAGATGATATAGTTCTCCCTCCTTAAGCTGAAAATGGCTGAATTATCATAATAAAAAATTAGCCTTCAGATCATGTTACTATGTTGCTAAATGATTCAGTGGTATTTATCGCAACAGTATTACTTTTTGAAAGAGAAGGCAAAAACTTTTAGTTTAAAATATAGTTTTAAGCATTAAAAAGCTACTTAGTTCTTGGTGGTTACTTCTTTTTCTAAAGTTGAGCTGAGATTGTTAAGTAATTTGCACAATTGTGGTTAAATAAATGAATGATAAATACTATAACATCGTAATGCACAACTTTTAAAGGAAAAATCTGTTTAGTTATGATGTCAGAGGCAAACTCTTCTCTCAAATCTAAGGTACAGCAACATCCTTTGTTTCTGGGGTTATAAGCAAAATACCTCTTTAAGCATTTTAATTTTTTCTTAGTGCCTTGCTAATGATAAAAGTGGGAAAATAAAAGCTATTTTTTCTTTCAGGTGGACTGTATTACAGTTCCTCCTCCTTAAGCTGCAATACAGTCCACCTGATGGCATGATAATGCCCCATTTTGCAGGACTCGGGCCACTTATTACCCTTTCCTTAAACAGTCCTTAAAGATCCTGGTTGATACTCAAACCCAGCTGAAAATTTATTTCTCTGCTTTAAATATTTTCTTCTAGTATTTAGGAAACACCACCATGATTTTACTGTCAGAGCCTCTTAAATAATTAATGTTTGACCTGAAAGAAAGAGTAATGAATAACAGTAAGAAACAATAATCCATCCCCTGTGAGAAAATGAAGTATTGAAAATATATAAAACAAAAGTTACAATTAGGAAAATTGCATGTTTGCTTCTGCCTTTGCATTCTTGATTGCAGTTCTCCAGCCTCTTTTCATAAAATCTTTTTCTGAGTATGTGAAAACACTGCTGTTGGGAAGCAAAGAATATTGCACTGCAAGAGCTAATCATTTATAATACATTACAGTTCTTTTAGTAATAACAGTACAAAAGCAGGAATTGTGATTAAACTTTCTGGAGTTCTTTGTCAGAGATCAATCAGTAATCAAAGTTGTAACAATGGCAGCTCAGTGTCATGGAACATTGTATTTCCTGTTGGGAGAGATTATTTTTGAAGACAGATAAAACATGTCCCTGCTCAACTGGAAATGCCTTATTTATAACAATTTCATTAAACTTTATCTCCTTTTTAGAAACTTCTTTTAATGTGTTCTTTACTGAAATATGAGTTCTCTTGAAAGTGGGTAGGAAATACTGAGAGCTTTCATGACTGGTACTGATTACTTGGGTATCTTGTGCAATTAACATTGAGTGTTTTTTCTACTATATCTTTGTCATTTATTTCACAGCACTGAAACCAGTGAAATTTTCACAAAAGTGATTTTTTTGTTGTTCATTTCACAGTAGTAAAATACAGATCTTGTATCTTTCCTGTTTCCCCAACTATATTTTCATAATTTCTGCCTGTCTTAATAATATGGCAGTTTGTTCACACACTTTACTGTTCCTTTGACTAGGCAGATTTCCTAGGAGATACTAATTCAGAACAAGCTTAGCAGCAACTGTCTTCCAAATTGCTCTGTTAAAAAGTATGATGGGGACTTTGAATCAGGATTTCTTTGGCTAGGAGGTTCAGCATATTAACATCGCATGTTCAGTAAGAACAAATGGAGCCTTTAATGATTTTAAACATACTGAAATGCCTCATTTATAATAATTTACATTAAATAATACAGCTCTTTCATGCGTTAATCATCTTTTTTTTTTGTGTGTGTGCCAGCCATTGCACTCATGGCTATTCCTGATTTCTTTATAGCTCAAAGGAAGGAGGAGCAGTTAAGCTATGGGATCAAGAGCTGAAACGATGCCGTGCCTTCAGACTAGAGACAGGACAAATGACGGACTGTGTTCGCTCTGTTTGCAGAGGCAAGGTAAAAAAAGCCTCATGACTTTAAAAGGATGCTTAGAATTTGTGGATTGATTTGTAGCATTAAATATATGGTAATTTGCTTCTCTTTTTCCTATAATTAGTATTTGAGATTAAAGTTTGAGATAGAAGGTTTCTGCAACTGATTTTACAGCAGAAAAAGAAAATTATTTTAGGAGATCTTAGTCTTACTTAGAATAATATTCTCTATATATTTTTATTAAAAACTAAGTATTTCTTTGATCTTTTCTTTTTACACTTCAAATATCTGACTTAGAAGCAGTAGCTCAACTGGCATTATGATTGTATACAGGTTTGTACTTGAATAAGTCATAGATGAGTTTAAGAAATAAATTATCTTTGATTAAATAATCATTGGATCTCAGCAAGCCTTCTTGTCAGAACTGTATCTTTGGATTATATCTTTATTACTGTTTATCATGAGTAGTTAATGTGTTACATCAGAGATAATTCTTTCACTGTTGTTGAAGGGGAAAATTCTCGTTGGGACAAGAAATGCCGAAATAATCGAAGTTGGAGAGAAAAATGCTGCATGTAACATTCTAATTAATGGTCATATGGATGGACCAATCTGGGGCCTAGCAACACATCCTTCCAGAGATTTTTTCCTTTCTGCAGCAGAAGATGGCACAGTAAGACTCTGGGATATTGGAGAAAAGGTAGGTGTTGGAGGACAGTTGTTATTTAGGAAAAAAATAATAAGAAAAAAATATCCTAGACTTGTGGAGGTGTTGAGGACTTGAAACCTGTTTTCTTAATGTGTTTTGAGAATAATTCGTCTGATAATGCCAATCTGTTAGCATAAGGTTCTTTTGAAGTATGAACAAATAAAAATATTTACTCTTCTGTGGTTTTATTTCTTCACAGAAGATGCTGAACAAAGTCAGCTTAGGACATGCAGCTCGTACTGTTTGTTACAGCCCAGAAGGTGATATGGTAGCTATTGGCATGAAAAATGGAGAATTTATTATCTTGCTTGTAACCTCTCTAAAAATCTGGGGGAAGAAAAGGGACAGAAGATCAGCAATTCAAGATATAAGGTCAGAAAATACAATGCCTTTTTTTTTTTCTATTGTAGTATTCTAGAAATCTGTAATATTTTGATTTTTTAAAATACAAATTTGTGTTCTGGGAAGCATTGCAATGATATTTCAGAGTCCTGGAAACAGTAAGTGAATTGCAGAGTTTGTGTGATTGCTCTGATAGCAGGAATAAAAAGAAAGGAGGAAGTACATGAAAACATGAGAATACACTCAAAACCTGGGCCATACCATGGGGGGTTCAGATGATATTGTAAAGAATTAGTTAAAATGAAGAGTGAATGAGAAAGTAAATGGACAATAGGAAGAGACTGTCCTAATCAAGGGGCTGATGAGAAGGTGTGAAGAGGAGCAGGTTGAGATGATGTGTAAAATGAGATCAGAAATTTACAGATGCAGACTGGATTGTGAGAGACACTGGAAATACCTGTATGTCAGTTTGCTCTTTGTTGTGTTTTGTTAGAAAGGAGGAGTTAGAAGTAAAATTTGCTTCCATTTCCTGAGAGGAGAACAAGACTGTTCCTTCTGTGAGATAAATTGGTTGTGATCAGCTGAGAGAAGTTTCTGGAGAGCAAAGAGGGGTTTGCAGGAGAAATATGAGCAAACAAGGACCTTGCTGCAAGGAGGCAGAAGAGCCCTGTTAGGAGTTAGGGTGTTGCTGGAATCAGAAACCTGTCCCACTGTATATCTCAGAGATAATGATAATAAAGATATTTCCTTAGTAACACAAAAGGGGCTGTGAGGAATTTTTTCAGTTCAGGAAGCTGCTGAGTTTCAAGACTAGAAAGAAAAACTGGAAGAAGGAAACCACTGTGTAGAAATACATTGGGCAGAGGAAAGGTTTGATTTCACACCTTTTTGTTCAGTACATTTCATTTAGAAGGTCTGGCTTTTCTTCATTTACAGCGGTTAATTTTTCTGTTTTTTAGCCTTGTAAGTATGGCATTAGAGAATCAGGTATCAGGGCATGTCATTAAGTTAGACCATAGAAATGGTAATGAGGTCAGATAATGAACAGAGTTATTCAGAAGTGTTCCCATTTTGCTTATATGTGACAACTGTACCAAAGTTATTGCCACATTCTGTTGCATATATGTTTACTGAAAAAAATTATTTTAGAACCTATTTTGCTTAGCAGACTCTTTTGTCTCTTCAGGTTTAGCCCAGATTCTCGTTACTTAGCAGTTGGTTCTAGTGAGAATGCAGTGGATTTTTACGATCTGACTTTGGGTCCCACACTGAATCGAGTCAGCTATTGCAAAGATATCCCAAGTTTTGTGATCCAGATGGACTTCTCTGCAGATAGCTCCTATCTCCAGGTATCAGTCATTAATTTTTCAAATTACTGAATGAAAAACATACTCATGAGGGAGATTCTTCAGGTATTCTCCTTTGACAGCTGCTAGATTTTGTAATGAAATGTTCGGTAGGTTACAGTCTCTAGACTGTTTGTGATAAGTAGGTGATAAAAATAGTTAACCTAGATATTAAATACAAAGAATAAGCACAGAAATGAGAAACAGATTTCAAAATCCCTGTGTCTCCCAGCCCTTTTCTGTGAGGCTGATGGGCTGTCTTAAAAAAATTAGTAGTCTGTCTGTAAGCCCCAGGGACATGGGAATCTGGCCAAAATGGTAGCATTGCACAGTGTTTTGGTCCTAGCCTTGGTGGAGCAGCACCAGAATCATGGTGTTACAATTCCCAGCCACAGGGCTTAAGACATTTCTTAAAAACAAAATAGATACGCTTTGTTTTCTATATTTTGTTCATATCTGGGAGGAGGAATAAGCTTCTTTCACTATTAAATCAACAAAGGAATATCTCTGTGTCAGTTTTAAATATAAGAGTTTATTTTGCTTTTCTTATTTACACACACACATATTAATGCACACAGTATCTGTATATATAGAACTAATGTGCAGACTGTGAGATATTTCAATTATTTTTTATCAATTGGTTATTTTAAAATTCAAGATTTCTTACACTTTCTCACTGTTGCTTTAAGCTTGTACAGAGTTTTGAGAATTTTCAGTTCATTAAGAAAGCTTATTAATAGCTAAGTTACAGAGTAAAAGATAACTATCAAGAAAATGCTTTTTAAAGCTCTTTAGGTTTATACTTTCATCTTTTAAAAAAAGTTTGTGTATTCTAAATTGTCTGTCATTGACTCTAAGGTCTCTACTGGGTCTTACAAAAGGCAAGTCTATGAAGTGCCTTCAGGAAAACAGCTTGTTGACCAGGCTGTGATTGATAGAATAACATGGGCGACTTGGACAAGGTAAATGATTCACGCATTTACACCTATTAAAACACTTGTAACTTCCAGAAGCACCTACTTTTTAAAAGCATATTTCATTCCTTCATTGAGCTAGATAATTTCTTTTAATGCACCCATCTGCTCTGGCAGCAGATCAGTTAAGTACAGTACAGCGAAAGATAGTACAGAACATGAATTTGACTGGTGAGGACATCCAGTAACAACTGATCTCTTCAATATATGCCTTTCTATTTGCTGTTTATCTCTGGCTTCCTTTGCTATATCTCTAGCAGCCTCAGTAGTTTTTCATGGCACTGCACAAATACTTGGAATTTTTGCTTCAAAATGGCAACATAGGGATAAGAGTACAAGTAATATTAAAACATATAAAAAAATGAAAAGACAATGCAAGACTGTGATGATTCAGGTTTTATTTACAGTATTACACTAATGGTATCTGTGTATTAAAGTTGTTATTAACATTTGCATATCAAAAGATACACAAAAGTACTTTTAAATACCTTAAAGTTGTTATAGTTCATTAAATAGACTTAGAAATTACCGTATCTTACTTTTATTTCAGTCTGAAGTAAATCGTTCCTTTTGAATTTGGCGCACTGTGCTCTGATTCAGGAGGAAAGAGTTGCAGAGGAATTCCCAAATCATTCACTTCCTAACAAATGATAAAGTGCTTTTTTTCTGTGCATTCCTGGAAGTATGCACATATGTTGTAAGCAGAGCCGAATGAAAAAGCAGCTTTTTGCAACAGTTTGTAAAGGAAACTTTCTATAAATGTCTGTTTTGGAATCTTTAAGATAATTATGTTTTCTGGTTTGAACAGTTCTCTGTCCCTCTGATTATAATGAAGGAGGATGATTTTTAATTTTCCTTCATTCAATTTTTTGGCAAACACCTAACTGGATAATATCAGTACCATTGATTTCACCTCTGCTTCTTAGTGTTGTTATGGGCAACTTGATTTTGGAAAGTATATTGCTGAATCGTTTTCAGAAGTAATTATGGAGTGATACAAAAATTAATTACAGAGTGAAACCTGTCTGAGATGTGCATGTGTAAGAATAACATGTAAAAAGTACGATTCTATAGAATCAGTTACAATGTGAGAGCTGCTCACTGTTTCCTTACTCTATTCTTTTTGCTGTAGTTTTCAAAAGAATCTGTTGCTCTTCTGTTGCAGTGTTCTAGGGGATGAAGTAATCGGAATCTGGTCGAGGCACACTGAAAAAGCTGATGTGAACTGTGCCTGTGTCTCTCACTCGGGAATCAATCTTGTAACAGGCGATGATTTTGGCATGGTCAAACTGTTTGACTTCCCATGTCCTGAGAAATTTGTAAGAACTTGTTTTTCAATTATTACAAGTACTGTTGATATTATGGTCTTGTGCTGTTTCTGTAGAAGACCTGTGATGGAAATACTTCCTTCTCTAAATCTGTAGCTTTTTAAAGCACCTGTGTAACTTCATCTCTGTAGTCTCACAAGTATGCTTCGTCTCTTAAGTTTTCCTATTTTGTGCAGCAGCACTTGCTATAAGCTAGAGCTTATAAGCTAGTAGGTGTTAATCATAGAATCATAGAATAGTTAGGATTGGAAAGGACCATACTGTTCCAACCCCCCTGCCCTGGGCAGGGACACCTCCCACTAAACCATGTCACCCAAGACTGTGTCCAGCGTGGCCTTGAACACTGCCAGGGATGGAGCATTCACAGCTTCTTTGGGCAACCCATTTCAGTGCCTTACCACCCTCATAGTAAAGAACTTCCTTATATCTAACCTAAACTTCCCGTTTATGTTTTAACTTGTTACCTGTTGTCCTACCACTACAGTCCCTATTGAAGAGTCCCTCTCCAGCATTCCTATAAGCTCCCTTTGTATGGGAGGTGCTCCAGTCCCCTGATTATCCTTGAGGCCCTCCTTTGCACTTGTTCCAACAGATCCATGTCCTTTTTATGTTGAGGACACCAGAACTGCACACAATACTCCAAGTGAGGTCTCACAAGAGCAGAGTAAAGGGGCAGGATCACCTCCTTCGACCTGCTGGTCACGCTCCTTTTGATGCGGCCCAGGATACGGTTGGCTTTCTGGGCTGCAAGCGCACACTGAAGCTGCCTCATGTTCGTTTTCTCATCAACCAACCCCAAGTTCTCCACAGGGCTGCTCTGAATCTCTTCTCTGCCCAATCTGTAGCTGTGCCTGGGATTGCTCCGACCCAGGTGTAGGACCTTGCACTTGGCATGGTTAAACTTCATAAGGTTGACATCAGCCCACCTCACAAGGCAGCCTGCATTAGCATAGTGCCTTCACAATAAAAATCTCAGAGCCCTTAGCTTTATTTATCCGCATCTCCACTCTCCATTTGACAGATGAGGAAGACAGCTGGTAATTTTAGTCCCTTCTGTTTATTTCCATGGATGAAGAGTTCACAGATTTTTCACTAACACTAGCACTGCTCAATTTTAGGATTTGAGACTGCACAGTGTAAACTCCTTACACACTTAGGATCAAAATAATTTTTTCAGTGTTAAGAATGTGCACAATATTTAGAGTTTGTGCAAGTTATATTTCTTGTGACAGCTATATTTCATTTTGCTGTGTTAGCTTGAGCATTGTTCCCAGTTTGCAGGTGCTGTCTCACTTTGACATTTCAACTGTGTTGCAGCACAATAATGGTTCTTCAGGAGATCTTTCATGTTTGAAAACCTATATAACATTCTGAATGATATGCAATAAAAAGGTAGATAAAAACATGCATGCCTTGTTTGGCTGAGAAGGACACAAAGTATTTAGACCCTCATTTTGTTGTTGTGTTGTATCTTTTTTCCAGGCAAAACACAAACGATTTTTAGGTCACTCTGCCCACTTAACCAATATTCGATTCACAAGTGGAGATAGATACGTGGTCAGTGCTGGAGGGGATGACTGCAGGTACGTATCCTTTTTGTTAGTACACAGCAGTGGACATGGACAGTCCAGAACAGTATAAAGTCCAGGGTATTTATCTTTTTGCCTGTGTGCCTGCTTTTCTGTTTGCATATAAAGAAATGGGTATTTGAAACATAATAAATAGCCCAGATGTTAGTATGAACAAGTTAAGATTTAACAAATGAAAATATGCTTAAATCTGTACTCAGAACATTATAGAGGTTAACTTTTTCTGTTGACTCTTAGCCATTTCTTTTGCCAATATTGTGGTATTTTATAACTCATATTTAATATCTCTTTGGGAACACAGCTTGTTTGTTTGGAAATGTGTGCATATGCCTCATTGAGAGAGACATGGAGACTTGCAAAGAGGACACTGCATAAAGTACCAGGCATGAAAAACCCAGGATTGTGATGTGACATTCTGCTGTGCCCTGCATGAGTAAGAAATGGTGCTGATCCAAGACAGAGAGCAATCTATCTCTGAAAGAAAAGTGTCTACAGTTTGTCAAAAGGATGGACAGTAACACATACGCTGAGGCTGTTAGGTTTGCTTCAGTGTTGGATAATCCAGGTTTGTATTTCACTCACTGCCAGATGCTGAAAATGAAATAAGTGGATAAAAGGAAACAGTGAATTGTTAATCAATGTACAGTTTCACAGTGAGATCCTGGGGTTTTAATCAAGAGATGTGATTCCTGACCTAGTGCTGTACATTGATTCATTTTCAGCATGATTGTTTCTCCTTTAAGTCTTGGGGTCTGAATATCATTGAAAAAAGAGTATTCCATATTTTATTACAGAAAGAAACCATATATTAACTCTTAAATATATAGTATTTTATTAAATGTTTAATTATTATAATAGAAATTATATTTCTATGACTGGTCAAAAGAAATCATCTGGTGAAACAAAATAATAGAGCTGATTCCTTAGGACTTTAATGTTGCTGTATTTAGAGGCCTGGGTCACAGTCATGTCTGGTGGAAACTGTTGGATATGCATGATCTTCATGGCTAATTTAGTGTTTTTGTTGCACTTAAACATTAAATTAGTTCTGTGAGCAAAAATAGATTTGCTCACTTTGCGAGTGCCTTGCCCACAACCTAGAAGTCTAACTCCAATTTTTGCCTTGTGAATAAAAGTATTCTCAGTGGAAGAGAGATTATTGCTGTGTTACTTGGCTGGGCTGTTAGCCGCTGTGCTGGAAATGTGGATGAGGCTGAGGATTTTATAGTTCATAGATAAAGCTTGGGATGCCACCAGTTGCAAAAATAGAATTTCATAGCAATATGAATTGATTTTATTTTCTCAGCATCATGGCAGGGGCGGGGTGGGGGGTGGGGGATTCAGAGAAAATATAAACTTTCCAAATGTTGTATTTTGTACATTTGAACTTTTTAACGGAGTTAGGACTAGCTGGGAGATGCCTCTACTCAGATTTCTCTCCTGATGTAAAAAGTGTCGGTCATATGCTTCTTTAAATGGACCTGCTGTCACCTCTAGTGTAAGTGCATTTATGCTATCCTGCAACATAACTGAGCCTCTTAGTTGAGAAAAAGATTTCTGTGATAATGAAAACCTGAACAAAGCTGTGTTTTGGGTACAAGTGAGGAAGATCTCAGCTGTCTGTCTAAATCATGTCATAGAGATGTACTACAGGCTGAACCTGGTTTTTAATCAGTGCAGTTCATGTTCATGCAGTGTGGAAGGGAACAGAAGTCACTAATTCTCATCAGTACTCTTATCATCATGATGTTCTGCTGTGAACATAAAGCTCTTTTTTCTCTGTGTAAGCCAGCAGTGCTTTAACAACGGCATTTATGTAGGTCAGTCAGTAGGCTTTGATGTTACCCACCCCTTGCATTCTCCTATGCCAGATAAAAGTAAAAAAGAAATAAACTTCATCTCTTCTTGTAAGCATCTTGTGTGCATGGTGGTTATACAGGGAATGGGAGGGCTTATGTATGGAAGGAAGGGGGAGAAAAGTTAATGAGCCAGCCTTCTGGGCTCTCCTAGGTCTAAAAATCATTTTTGTGTTCTATTTGAAGCTAGTTACCCAATGGTCTTCGATAGTATATTCTATATATCAAGCTATAACACTTTAAAGAAGTGAAGAACTAATCAATTATCAGGTTTCTTTGCATGATGGTTCTTAGCACATGCTTTCCAGTCATGCAGCTGCATGAGCTACAGGAGCAAAACCTGTGGATTTGGTCAGGAGTGTACAGGGACATCTTGCTGGTTATGTTTTTGACTTCAGCAGAATTGCATTTGGGAATTGAGATTAGACCTGATATGTCTTGTAACCTTGCTGCCTGCCCAGCTGTTTCATGTGGAAAGTACTATCTAGCACTTAAATCTTACCTGTGACAGAGAAATCAAGTTGCAGTAGGCTATTTGGTAGCTGTGATTCTATCCCTTATTACACACATTTCTGCAGGACTTCTTATCTTGCAGTAAGATTTGTCCTGCCTCTGTTTTAAAGTTGTCTTTCATTGGTTCAAGTTGGATGGCTGTTGAGAGCTCCCTCCCTCATGGTCTTACTTAGACTGCAAGATCAAAGTCCAGATTTTTCTGCCTCTTTTTGATGTTTTCCCCTCAAAATCCTAAACTCAGTGTCTCCCAGCCTCATGTTCTTCTAGAGGCCTTTACCCCATGAAAGACATATGTGGACTGCCAAGGGGTTTGTTCCTCTGTGCCTGTCACTGGTAATGTCCTCTTCTCCTCCCTCCCTCCACCCCTTTCACTAATGCTGTGCCCCTGCACCTGTAACGTGTCCATTGGTTCTTGTGCCCTGAGGAACCTCAAATGCTACCACCCGAGCACTGAAATACCTGTGGACAGCTGATGGGTGAATTGTCTCAGTGCAAGGCTGATAGCTGCAGTGCTGGAGTCTGAGCCTGCAGTTCTGCCTGCTTCTCCACTCCCTTACAAACCGCACTGCTGCAGTGAAGGGCTGGGGATGGGGACTCGAATGGCTGGAAGCTGAGGATTAACAACAAAACTACCGGCCTTGTTCCTCCTGTTGCGGCTGGTATGGGTACCTGGTGTTTTTTCCCTGGCAAACTGCTGGTGGTTTGCCAAGTAAAATGGGGTCAGCAGCTGGGAATGGTCATGTACATTGAGAGGAGGGAGTACAGCCTCAGTTGCAGCCTTCTTCCTGGGGACAATTTGGAGCATATTCTGTAGGACAAGCGGCATTCCCTGCTGAACAGCTGGCTGTGCACGTGGTTAAAGGTGGCAGCTTTGTGGGCTTTTTGGTCTTCGTCTGTGAAGATGCTTGTTACTGTGCCTCCTTTGCTGTTTACATTAAATGCTGCTGTAGTAACCTGCTAACTGTTGCCATCCCTGCATGAGCGCATGTATTCAGGAACAGACTCTCTCTGCTGTGGTGGGCCCTGGAGCTCCTGTCAGAGGATGACATAACCCTGTAGGTTAAGTCAGGGGAGGAGCTGGGATGTGGAGGGACTGGTGATAGCCTTTCTTTCAGAGCCTCAGAGAGAAGAACTGCAGGCAGGAGGGCTTGCTCTGAAGATGGAGAAAGCCTTTTCTGTGATAATACAGCACAAAGGAAGGGGAGGCAAAAGCTCTTTGTGTGATTTAACCACTTATGGATTACTTTGTTCTCTAGCTTAATTGTCTTCCTGACATCTGTGGGATCTTTAGTCAGCAGTGTTTTTTGTGTAAAAGAAATAAACTAGAGAACTGATTCAATGAAAGCAAAATGACTTTTCACTTACAGAAATAAATTGCCCTTGAAAGCTACTGAAGTATGCTTAGGAAAAAGAGAATGGGAGACAGAAAATCCAGTTCCTAGGAGCAAACAAAAATTACAAATAAACACACTGAGAGCTGAAAGTTGCTCTAAGTGCAGGAACTGAGGAGCACCGTTGAGATTAGGTCAGGGAGAACTGGCCAAATATATTCAATCATTTAGACTTGAAATCTTAGGGGGTTTTTTATCCTTAAGGAGGCAGTCATTGCATATTGTGACTTTATGATAGGGAGGCAAGAGATGGTGTGAAACTAAGGATAAAGAAAGCAGTTCAGAAAGTTTTAAGGTTACTTTATCATATTTTGACAGCTGAAGGCAGGCATGCATTCAGAGTGACTTCTGACTTTGCTCAGTGTCAGGGTTTCAATATTAGCAAGGTTCATCTCAGCCTAACTGAACTTCAGACAAGTCCAGTTGATGCTGACCTGGAATCTTAGTATCAGAAAGCAGACACATTGCAGTTATCTCCTGAATCTGGAAACTAGATCAAAAAAAAAGGACTTCAGTACTGAGAGTAGGGCTTGGGTAGCATTCAGGAATGACTTAGTTTAAAACCATGATCCACTCCTCGTGGCTGCTGCCTACACCCCGCTCTTGGTCTTGCAGGCTTGCCAAAGCAAATGGTGCCCTTTTTCAACCAGCCCTGTGTCCATCTGTGCAGCACCTACCCTGTTCCCTCTGGGTTGCACCCCACAGTGCTCAAATCTCACCTTGCACATGGATTTCACTCCAGACCTATGCATTGGAGTCCCTTACTGAACTTGCAGTGTGAGGTGCAGCAGCGTCACAAGCTAAGGGTTTTGGTTTCAAATGCTATGCTTACATGGGCAAGGTGATGTTTCCCTATTTCAGTATTAATGTCACAGATGTGACAGGCCTTAATCTGCAAAGATTCTTTTTTTTTTTTGTTGTTCTTAAGTTCTATTAGCATAAGCTATAGACAGATGTTGACTTGTCAGTGTTTTGGACAAAACCAGCGTGTAGACTCGAGAGAAAGGGAAGATTGTAAGTCATAGATCAGTTGCCACATCAGTGATTTTAACATCACTGGCTGTATTGTACTTGCATACTCTTTTGTTCTCATGGTTTTCTTATGCTTCCTTGCAACCTGCTGTGTTTTCCTAAAGTTCATAGCACTGTTTGATTTTTTGGATCATGTGGGTATAGAGCTGTGAGCTTGCCAAAGACTGCTGGGCACTCTCCATACCAGTCACTGCAGTGTGTTTTCTTTGGTTGTCTCCTGCTTCTGCTCTTCAATTAATGTTGACTTCAGACTTAAACTGCATTATTTCATTTGAGAACAAAAAGAATAGTTTTAGGTGTATAATAAAACCCACAATAGGTTTCCTTGCCAAAATCATTCATAAGTAACTAAGAAGTAGTAGGTGGCTTGCTGGGGGGTTTTCTCCCATCTGCTTTATGCTAGAACAGGTAACCACTCACCATCCCCTTCTCAGATTACCAACAGCCACCAGTCATCACCTTGATCTGTTTTTTTTTGTTAACTGTTAGATGAGAGATCCAACCAATTCACTTGTTCTTTGGGAAAAGAGAGAAAAAAAGGGAAAAGAAAGAAGGCATGGGATGTGTGCTTTTCCTTCCTCATGTAAAACAAAACAACAGTGTAAGGTCTGAGCCCAGTGACAAGAGGCAATTCCCATAATTTCCACTCATTTTTGAAATTGTGGAACATAGGATGGAGCAAACGATAACAGGAAACCAGTAACTATAAACCTGGAGGAAAGAAGAAAGAAATGAAAACAGAGGAAATCAGATGAAGGCAAGCTCACAACCGACCAAAGAGCTGCCCCAGTGTACTGGCCATGGAGTCCCACGGCTGGAGAGCAGTGGAGTGCTCATGGAGAGGCTGGTTTTGGGAAGGTGCATCTGCTCCTTTTTTCATTGCTGTTTTCACTCCCATCCCTGTGGGACAGCTATTTTGTGCTCAAGTGCAGCAGCTAACACGGGTTAATTTCTGCTGCAGCATGTGCATGTTAGTAGCAAAGAAAATACTCTAAAGGCAGAAATGCCATGTAGTGCTGAGAGCTCTGGCAAGAGTTTAATCTCATCTTTCCCACATAAACCAAACATGGGTGGTGTTATGTGGCTTTTTCTGATTTATCCTTATTTTAGCTTCCTGTGCAACTGTGCTTGAATGCATTCTTTAAACAAAAAAGCATTAAACCAAAGAAATACTGTACTTTAGAAACCTTCTCATGAACAAGTGGTATCGGTTCCTGCCTCTTTCATTCCTTTGCTATCTAAACGTTGTTCACCCATTCTGGGCTGCTGTTCACAGCATTCAACATGGGAGGCACCAAAGCCGTGGCCTGAACTCGTGATGTGCTGGAGACAGGTGTCTGCAAGGGGAGTTTGAATCGCACAGGACATGAACTTTCCTTCGGTAGTTCCTATACCTTAGGTATAGTAGGTCAGGGAGGGTGTATGTGATGTGGGCCTAAAAATACATGTGAGTAAAAATGAATTAGTAAAGTTCTTAATTTGATGCTGTAAATAAACCATTACAAAATAAAGATGTAATTGGCTAATGTGAACTTTATGTAAAACAAAATCCAAATTCGTTGCAGGTGCTGCTTAGCTGCTTACAGCTGAACTGGTCTTTCACCTGTAGCAACTCTTTGTAAGGAATGCCAAATCTGTGCAGAGTGAGACTGCTGCTCCCCTGCCTGCAGAGGACAGCTCAGCCTGGCCTGCGAGAGGCACGGTGTTCCATCACTCTGTGTGTTTGGATTTCTCTTCCAAAAGCCAAATTATAAGTAAGCTTCCTGAGTTTCTGTTGCTCCTTGTGGGAAAACTTTAAGACCCTACAAAGTGATTTTGCCCTTAGTAGTACGTATCTTGCTCAGTTTGGGCACAGATGTCATGTGAGAGCTCATTTAAAAACAAAACCCTCTGCAAAACAAATCCAACAACCTCAAACTTGTTTTGGTTTTTAAAACTATCCCCAAAATTACTGTCATGAACAGTGTGTCTTGAGTCACACCTTTCTGTGTTAAAAGCAAGCTCGTTGTACCCACTTAACTATTCAGTAGGCCCACCAAAGCAGGTGTTCTAAACTGGAGGACCGAGGTCTGTTGTGCTGTACCAGCTCTTAGTGAGAGGAATTCTCTGTGGGGCTGAGGCAGGAGGTGAGTGCTTAAGGAAGTAACCACAGGTGATTGAAGTGAGTATCCTGTTGGTGGCTGCTGCAGGAGGGAGGTAGTAGAGGTAGGGTGCTCAGTGTCAGTCCTGCAGGGTGACAGCCGTTTGGGGACAACAAAACCATAAAGGTTTTCATATAACATCCCCCCTCATCCAGTTACTCAGCAGCTTTCCCATTGCTCTCCTTTTTCTTTTCTCTCCCCTTTCCATATCAGCCCTTAACCTACCCCTGCCCAGGCCCCAAATAAGTAACAGGGTAGCTGTGAGAGCTCAGCCAGGTCAACCCCAAGCACAGCTCTTAACACAGCAGAGCCAGTATAAAGTGTTTTACTGCTGAAAATGACTTTTCTGTTAACTGAGTCACAAATTCCAACACCAGTCCCACCCGGGCTGTGCTCTGTGGGAATTTAACAACCAGACTTGATAAAGAAACTCCAAGCATGGAAACAGGCACAGATTGCATGGGAAAAGAAAGAAGGGTTTTGTGCTGTTGTGAAAGGTTGGTGCTGGTGGGTAGGCCTTTCCACATTTCTGGTCTGGTTTTCCTTTCTGTGATGCTATTCATCATTGCGTTGTAGTTTCAGGTGCGAAATAGCTTTATTTCTTTTTAAAGCCTATCTGGTAATTCTAAGCTCTGTTTATGCTTTTTAGTTCATTTACAGGTATACAGCACATTATAGTAAGTAATGGAAAAGCTGTATTACTAATTTTGTAAGTTAATGCAATTTTAGTGTAAAATTTCACTTAAGCATACATTTGGGACCACAGCGATCACTTCAAGTAATGAAACAACCTAAGTAAATGCATTAGACCCATTCTCTTTGAAAGCACGTGCACTTTAGCTTTGTGGCTTGGCTTATTCACTTTTGGGTTTAGCAGAGCAA
The DNA here is from genome assembly GCF_033783945.1 of Neopsephotus bourkii. Classification (NCBI taxonomy): domain Eukaryota; kingdom Metazoa; phylum Chordata; class Aves; order Psittaciformes; family Psittacidae; genus Neopsephotus; species Neopsephotus bourkii. The sequence goes on from NW_026901490.1 coordinate 3,302,891, forward strand.
AAGCAGCAGCCTGCCCGATGCTGGATGTGGTACACGAGGTTGTAAAGCATCAAAGCTGTTGAAATCCAGAAGTGGAGATGGTGTTAGTGCTCTGTTGGCCTTATGCGTTACTGTCTCCCTATCTCATGCTGCACACAGTGTCATGGTGACAGCTTGTTCTGAGGGATGGCTCAGGAGGGCTTTGGAAATTCTCTAGCAACCACTTGGTTGGTCTTTCACCTGGAGATCCTGTGTGGTGATGCTCCATGCAGCACAAGAACGCACCCATTTCTCCTCTACTCCCCTGGCAGGTCACCTTAGGAACATACTGTACTGTAGTTCTTTAAGCTTAAGCTCCAGTTGTCTGTTCAGCTTTGTTGTGTTGCGTTATGGAGTGTGTCACATCGTAATCCCTCCTGCTTTAACACAAAAGAAGAATAAAAAAAAAGGTATTTTAAAACTAGTCCAAAGGTACGGTTCTGTGTTACTGTAATAAGGACCACGGGTTTACGTGTACTCCATTTCGGTTTCCACCATGAACATCTAATCCCTGTAACAATGTTATATGTTTATTTAAAGTATATATATAAATATATATATAACAAATGGTAAATGTCAGATTTTTGCATAAAGATTTTTTTTTTTAAATTTGAATATGAACTTTGAGTACTTTATTTCACACACACAGAAAACTAAAAAATACTTTCCTGGAGTGTTGAGTTTCAGAATTCCAGACTGTATTTGTCAAATTTAAGTTTAAGATATGTAGCTACCATTGTTTTCTGAGATGAGATGTAAATATTTGTAAAAATAAATTCTTTGTATATTTTTGTGAAAATGTAGCTCCCCAAGAGATACAGGAGATTTAATAAAAAAGTGCATTTCTGTTACTGCTCAACACTTTCTGTCATTGGAATGTCACCAAAACATCTTCATGGTCACCTCCTGGGCTTGAGAGCTGCAGTGCTCAGTCACAGGAACTTTCTCAAACGAGGCAGTGACACAGGGGGGTCAGGGGTGCTGGAAGAAAAAACGGGTCTCCAAAAAAGCACTTGGAAGGGGGAGGGGACTTCTGTCTTCCTACTCTCCATGGAGGCAGCTGAAACAACACTTATTTTCAAGTGAGATGGGATTTAATTTCATAGCCTTTTTATTAAACGTAGCGTGATGTCATTCATGGTTTAATTCTTGCTCATGAAGCAGTTTTGTTCCATTGTGTCTTTGTTCTTTCCCTGTTTGAGAAAGTATCGGTGACAACCACATGGAAAAACCACCTGGAAGACAACACAACCCCTTCACTCTCTCTGTGAGCAGGTGAAGAGTTCAGGCACTGCACCAGGACACCAGGCCAGCTGCATGCCTTGTACCAAACATTTTCTGAACAAAAAGCGCTTCTGCTATGATCTGAATACAGGAATAAGCTTTCTAGGCCCTTCTGACAATACACTTTACTGCTTCAACACACCTCATCTTAAGCAAGACACATTGCCCAAAGAGAACACAAAACGTCCTTTGAAAGTTTTTAATGGAATTTAAAGTAAAACTTTTCTTACACGTTTCCTTCTTACAGTGTAAAAAAAATGTAAAATTGCTCAAACTTACAAACTTGGAAAATTAGAGACATTTCAAGTATGCAATCATCAACCTCATTTTATGAAAACAATATATATTAAAAGTTTAAAATGCATGGATTTTTCTTTCGCATCCTGTGTCCCTGGTAGTTACAGTGTCCCTATATCCCCTTCCTCTCTGCTGCTGCCCCGAGCAGGCCAAGTCCAGTCCCAAGTTCATCAGAATCATTCACTGGGGGAAAGAGAAAAACACACATCATAAGTGACAATGGTACCAGCCTGTAAAGAGGGGCTGAGCATGGATTTTCACCCTGCCCCTGTAACAATTCAGACCTTTGCAGAGCAAAGGATGCAGAGCTTTGCAGAGCAATGTCTGTAGGTATGACTGTTGCTTTGGGAAGTTTGCTACTAGTTCACAGACAGGTGACAGGAAGGAGCTGTTCTGCCAGAAACAGCCCAAGAAACGCCACCGTTTTGTGCAGAAGACAGCTTGGACACATGATAAAACAACAGCAAAGAGCTGGTGGCAGATTTTGAGCTTTACTCAAATAAAACTCAGTAAACACAACGTGTCCAGGTCAGGACTCCAGTGCCCCTGCCCCATCCTAGCTGCAGGGTGCTTGTTTTTCAGCGTCACATCACATTAGTCAATGTTTATACCACTAAAACCAAACAAAGTTCTCTGTAAAAGAAAGATGCCTGGAACAGGTATCTCTCTTCATACAACATTCATTGAGTAGACTACACTGGCAATGCCAGTCACAACAAACACTCCAAACCTAACCAAGAAAAAATTAACCCCCCAAGTATCTCACCTGGTTTGAGCTCGAGTCCATTTCAAGGCATGGCGAGGAGGAACAGCAATGGTTGGATGGTAGAAGGTGCAGTCTGGTCTCGTACACTGGGTATTAAACCTGCAATGCTAGAAATGAAAGTGTTTCAGCAGAGGCTACTCAAAGATGCTGTCCGAACTCCTGAACAAGCTAACCTGGCATGTGTTACACTCACATTGGTATTACTGTATGACATGTCTGATAGGAAGCCAAATCAACAGCTACACAGCCTCATGCCACCAGTTCAACCCCATGACAGAGGGAAATCCTTTTTCAGCAATATTACTTATGAATTAGGTGCTTCAAAACTGCCTCTGCACTGAGGGGTAGAGAAGCTCCTTTGCTTTCAAGGGTTTACACAGTTCAGTTTCAGTAGATGTGCGTGTGTAAGCCAGGAGTGTGACACAGCAGCATCTGACACACACAGGGAAAGCCTCTGTGTATCTGCTGGTAATCCCCAGGCACCCAGCACACTCCAGGATTCAGTGCTTGAAAAAGCACTAAACTTACTTAAAGGCACATGAATATGCAGGGACGTACTTCCGTGGAACAGAAGTACCCGAGTTATAAACTCTTGTACAATATAAATTACACTGATATACTTTGTGGTAACTGGGCAATCTTCAAAGGTCTTGTACACTGCAGCACATCTGAAGGAAGTCAGGAGTCTAAAACATACTCCTCCAATGCAGGCTACAAGATACTCTCCTCCTCTGCCCCAGCACCCATGCTAGGCAGGGTTCTGACAAGTGCTAGGGCTCTCTGCCTGTCTGAAACTCCCAGAAGCAGCTGGTAGAAAGATGATGTTTTAAAGTTTTCCAGATTCCTTAAATCACTGCTTTTGCACACTGTGCTTCTCAGCTGAAGTTAAAAAGTGAGAAGTAAAAGCACAAAGTGTGAAACATTAGCGACACTTCCTGACTCAAAGTAACATACTGCAAGTAACTTTCTAGGAAGAAAAGGAAGAGACAGGAGATAATTCTTACTTTTGGGTGGTAAAACGGACATTCCATTTTCTTACAAGCAGGAAAAAACTTGCACAGTGGGCTACTGGAGGATATAGACGGTGTGGGTAGTGGTGCTATAGTAGAAAAGGACAGGAAGTGAGCCTGGATCAGAATAAATCGCTTTTTTAACAGTTTAACACAAATGTCAATACATCAATCCTTCTGCGAGGAATTACATAAGACACCAAAGTTCTGCAAGAAATATGGGAAGCATATGGCAACGGATCAGTGGATCTCATCCTGGGGCTGAACAAGATTATCAGGTAATCCTGGTCTGGGCTCAGCACCATTCTGGGACAGAAGGTGCCATGGCCATGGCAATGCTTCCAACAAATTAAGCGGAGATCTGGTTAGCAGAGAAATTCCAATGTTAAATTTAGCCAGCAGCAGGCCTGGGAGAGTTCAGGCTATAACTGCACTGCAAAGCACAGGCAGTGCACTTTCCAGGAACAGAGGAGCTGCTGGAGATGCCACAGGAGACAAGCACATTCTGCTCTGCCTTCTGGCAAAGTAACAAAAGTGCGTCCTGCTGTGACTGAGCGCTAAACCACTTCCAAAAGATCACAACTCCGGTGGAGTGAAGGGGCTCCACCTTGGCACTGCTCACAGGCCCAGGCACACCAACCCGTAATCCAAACACAGCTACTGCCTTCATTGGGTAAACCTCTCCCCACAAGTCACCTCTTCATTACAGAAGTTAACTCCTACAGTGTCATTAAAGAAAAACATGTTCATATCAACACAGCAAACTGTAACAAGCTCTTGCTACGTGTGTCCAATTTAAGAAGCAAATCTGAGTAAAACTGCAGTGCTGAGGAATCCCTTCAGAAGGAACAAAACATCATTTTCTCACCACAGTCAGTTTCTGCTTCCAAAAGTACTGTTTTCCCTTCAGTGCTCTCATTTAAAGCTCAGAAAAACATGACATACTCACCTGGCTTAGGAGGTGTATGGGGGAGCCGCCGACTAGCATGAGTGTAAGGACAGTCTGGCTTAGTGCACTTTGCATCGTATTTACAGTTTGGATGGATGAACAAGCATTTATCAGCAAATTTGCAGTTAGGAAAAGCTCTGCAGGAAAAGAATTGAGTCATAAGCCCACATTCAGAGCAAAATCCCCAAGCAGCTGCTGCACATGAAAGCCAAAATACCACAGGAAGTCAGAGCTACGACAGGGCTTGCACATGTGTGTTAGCTCCTCTCACAGCAGGGCACGCGGGTGCACAAACAGATCTGTATTCATTGCCCCTGTTTACATGCAGTACATAACTATCTACCTCACACTGGTGGGGTTTGGTAGCAGGCTACTTGCTCAAAGCTAAGACACATTACTCTTAGTGTGCAGTGCAAAGCAGCAAAGGCACTGTGAATTCAGGCCTCCACACTGAGCAGCACAGGGATCCCTAAGTAACATGTTCACTCACTGAAGAGACAGTTCACTTTGAATTTAGTTGTGTTGGATTTTGAAAGAAGATTCAAATGTCCAAGTAAACGAAGCTACCCAGTCTGGTAATATTTATCCCAAAACACAAGCTGTTTTTCTAGACTGTTGCTGCTTGTGGAAGAGAAGTCAAAGGCACACTGCACACTCGAGAGTCAGCCTTTGCTTTTGAATAAAAAAAATCACTGCATTACTATGTAATGGTACCCTAACATAGAATCATAGAAGAGTTTGGGTTGGAAGGGACCTTCAAAGGTTATCTAGTCCAACCCTCCTGCAATGACCAGGGACATCTTCAACTGGACCACATTGTCCAGAACCACATCCAGCCTGGCCTTCAATGTCTCCAGGGACAGTGCATCCACCACCTCTGGGCAACCTGTGCCAGTATTTTATCACGCTCCATGTAAAAAATCTCCTCCTTGCCTAACAACATGTTCACAAGCATTCTGACAGCTAGCGGAAGAGTGCCTATTGTTTTAGAAAGACACCAATTCCCACACCTCTAAGCCACACAAACCCCCAGCCTGTACGCTAAACTAAGCTTCCTTCTGCATGAGCACAGCTGTGACTCTGCTTATGGAAAACATCACTGTACTCAGACATGTGGTAGATGGGAGGAAAACAGAAGAAATTACAGTGTGATAATCTAGCTCCAGTCCTACCCTAACAGGCTTACACTGCCTTGGGATATTTACTAACACAGAAGGGAAATATGGTAGCACCAAAAGAAAAATAAAAGTAATGTGTCAAGTGGATGAGCTTTGCTCTACTACCTGCAAGGCAGTGTGGGGTGATGGAACACACATTCATCTCCATTTTTGCAAGCAGGCCAGTACTTGCAGCGCTCAAGCACCTTCTCCTGTTTTTGCAGCATGTTTAACTCTTCAATATCCACTTGAAAGAAGAAAAAGAATAAAAAAGCAAGCTGGGACCTTTATGCCTATATGCAGTTTGGTTTACACAATACAGCATCATTAAAATTCTCTCTTCTTTTAACCCAATTCTTGATAAGCTTCCACTAATCAAAAAGAGTCACAACAGTAAAAATTTTTGTATAACCAAATAACCCAAAGAAAATCTCCAACAGTATAAAGTAAAGAAGCTGTAACACTGGGCCGATCGCTGTGTTCTGGTGGCAGAAGATCAAACTTGCACTAGTTACAAGCCAAATAAAATCACGTTCTCCAAAAATCCAAACTGAGGTGTGAAAGTCAAAAGATCAGATCTTGACCAGACAAGACAAAGATTCTTTAACTGAACCTTAGTTACAACTTAGCTCTGCTGAGGCATGTGTTAATAACAGCTGTGCTTCCTCTCTCCAAGGTATCTTTTGGATCTAGAAAATTATCTCAAGACAGAAGGTGAAAAGTCATTTTCTACATTAATCAGATGTGATTTATTAGTTTAGGGGCACACAATGAAAAATAAATAGTTTCATGTAACTGGCTTCAATACCACACTTACTGCAGTTACCTGAACTCAGACTCTAATCAAAGAACTGGTTTAAGAATTCCCAAGCTGAAACATTCAATACCTTCACTACACTTAAGGGAACCTGGGACTTCAATTTTCTCCTATTTTACATTATCTGTAAAACTTCATTCTGCAAATTCAGGTCATTAAGCATATACCTGCACTGTTGTCTTATTTGTCCAAATCTGACTAAACCTTTGGCTTTTCAAAGCTTCCCAGGAATGCTAGACTTACTCCTCTGATCTTACTACTGCCACATTTGCTCCAGCTTCATTCCATCCTCAGGTTCATTTATTCCTTCTCCTTGCAACCCACTGAAGCCAAACACTGCTGTCCTATTGGAAAACCATGCTGCTTGTACAAACTGCTTCCACTCCCACCTGATTCTGTGAGACTTCAGACATACCGGTGCTACTTCTGGCTGACGCAGCTAACCAGCTAAGAATCCCTAACAGAGACATAAATGTATCAGCATCTTTCTGTAGCTAATAGCTTTAGTCAGGAGTATGAAGAGTTTATACTAGTAAAAGCACAGATTCAGAAGGGTAGTTCTCTAATATATATTTCACTGTACTAGTAAAAATGTGCCAATGGATATATAACATTCCTTTCTTCAAGACTGCCTGATATGTATTGCACTTCTGCAGCCAGTGGGACTGAAAGGATGTAGACTTAAAAGATCTTTTGCCTTTCCCCCATGGTTCCCTCATAACTGCAATAGACATTTACAACTGGAGCCATAGAATTTAACAGTTCCCTGGATAGCATCAGGTACTACTCTTTATTTAGGTCAGAAAACATGGATACGCTGCTACTATGGAAAATAAAGGTCTTTATTTTCGTAAGAAAACTAAAAAGCTTTAAAAAGATCCAAGCATGACCTGCAGGCTCGTATTTAACCTGTTGCCTATGACAAAGCAGAACCTTCTGTATTTTTCACTGCTGTGTCAGGATTCTAAACAATTCACACGCTTCAGCAATTTCCCACGTTATTCAAAAGGTACCCTGAATATAAAAACCTGCAAGTACAACCACATAGGGTTCAAGTTCTATTTTCAGAGCTTCTAGCAACCTGCCTCTGTCCAAGCTCCCTTTGATATCATGAATCTAGACAGAAACATTAATAACACCTGATGTATTTTTTAAAGTTCAAAGCACAGCAAAACATTCATTGTAAAATCTCCTGTCTGCCAGCAGGGGAACAAATGCTAATGGGTCAGCCAGAAGAGCAGGTTTCTGGCAATGAAGACAACCTACGTTTTCAAAAGAAAAAACCCAAAACAAATGTTAGCAATACTGCAATGTGTGGCATGTTACCTACGTGCTATATTGCTCTTAGTTTACCAAGATAAAGGGTTATGAAGGTAAGGCTCCACAGAACCACCACATTTCATTTGCCTAACCAGTGCTCTAATTTGAAGAATAAACATCATCACTTTGATTTCTTCAGAATGATATATCCGAGAGTTCTATCCACAATCACACCACCATATTAATGTTAGATCCTGTTGGTAAGCATAATTACCATCACAGCTCTCCAGCTGCCTGGTTACAATTTGCATCTGTTGTGCTTGAAGGCCTTTTAATCCTTTGCTGGCACACATACTTTTGTTAACTGGCTTTAATCCTTCAGTTACACACATATCTTCCTCCTCCTGATCAGAAAGGTATCCTGGTGGACTGGGCACGCCATCCAGTGTCACAATGAACTTCGGGCTAGCAGGTTTCTCTGGCTGTGCAAGCTGGTCTCTGTTAAACAAAGGAATGTAGTAAAAATAAGATTTTCTGACTCAAGAGATTTGAGTAAAAGGGAACTGCACTAGTAACTATAAGTAGTACAAGCTAACCTATGGAGGGTCACACAGTAACAAACCTTCTTTCAATACTACTAATAATGTACTCCAACTAATAGTTTGCTTTCCATTCTCCCTGAAGCACTAATAAGAAATACAGCTTTTAATGGCATTCAGCAGAGAATTCAACAGCTACATTTCTGTTTCTTACATTCTTCTCAGCAGATAGATGCAAAAGCTCAGTTACAGACATGGTTAAATTAAGAAAAGATTAATCTTTTCAGGAATTTAGTTTTGAGACAAAAAAAAGTGAGGATAAATACCATTCTTGGAATCATGAACCTTTAACACACAAACAGGTGTCTCCTCAAAAGTACTCAATAGTGCATTATGAAACAGTGGATGTAAAAGTTCTCAGGAGTAGAAAGAGAGAATTGAAACACTGACACTATGAACTTGGATGCTGAGGCTGACTGAAAGATTAGTCTAGCCTACTGTCTTGTGCCTGACAGCACATGTGGACAAGAAAGCAGAAACACAGAATGAAATGCTTTCTACAATATTCCACTGATGCACCCATTTGACCTGAAGGATTTCCTGAATGGGATGTGATTCTGAGTATTTGGAAACGCACTATGAAGTTCTGATCTTTGACAAACAGTGATAGTATAAAATTTGCTTTCCTATGAAATTAGTCTAAAACCAACTACAGCGTAAAATGCCTTTAGGACAGAAAAAAGCAACACATTAAAAACATCACTAGCCAGACCTTTTCCAGTTCTCTCCTGTAGCACAGTCACAGTTTTCAACTGTAACACTCTGAGATTATCCTTGGGTTTGTTTGTTGTTTGTTGAGATTATGTTGGGTTTCTTTGTTGTTTTTTAACTACCACAGGCTTTTTAAAGCCACTCACGGAAAGCAAGCATTAACAGTTTCTCAAACACAGTGATGAAGTCCATCACATTGTTCTGAGTCTTACTCTTAACAGGGAAAATATGTAGAACTATTTGGTAGCAGGAGCTATCAAGGCCTCTAAGAAGTTAGGAAAATGACAGCGCATTGGCCACTGTTCCTCTGGAGAAATGAGAAAACATCCACAGCACATCATCTGAAACTGACATGAACTTTAAACTTCTGGCAGAACTCACCAGTAAGGAGCCTTAAATCACTTTGTCCCACATGTCACTGAACTGAGCTATCTGCACATAGAATGTGCTGGTTTCTATCCAGCCCTGAGAGCACAGGCTTCACCATACCCAATACTGCATTAAAAAACATTTCTTAAGAAACACAGTCTTGGAGTGAAACAGGTATAAAACTAAAGCTAATTTATTTAAGCGAAGTCTTACTTCACTAAGATCTAAGATTTCAGAAATCAGAGCAGCTGTGACAATAAAGAGCAGTACTCTGCAGCTCCTTCTTCTTTCTTGCAAATCTTAAGACATGCTCAAGCTACAGCTGACCCAGGATTTCTGGGAGGATTTTTGCCCCTGCTCTTTTTCCTCTGATATTCAATGTCAGTCCCTTTTTCCATGATTTCACAGATCCTGACAGGACTGACAAAACACATGTATGGCTGAATGATTCCACCTAAACCACAAAAAAGCATTCTTACTGATAACAGTCTTAAAAAGACAACTTTTCACCTTGTCTGTATTAGACGTCCTGAGAGTACTCGCATCGCCTCTGTGGCCTTCCTTCCCAACTGCTGATTCTGTGCCAGTAGTTCGTCAGATAACTTGGGCTTTTTCAGGATAAATGACCGAGTATCTGCGTGAACCATAGATTCTATATCGTAGTAATCTGGATTGGAAGAAAAAATACATAGAAAAATAAGGTTGCAGTTCTACTCTTAACTTATGGCATATTTTTAATATCAATTTAGATGGCCAATAAGCTAATTTTATTTTAATTTCTTACTAGTAGCTTCCAGAAAACTTTCTTTACTTCCTTGCTAATTATACAGATCAGTTAGATCTGTAGAGCCATAACCCATACTAGACCAGACCAGGAAACTTTCTTACTGGAATGGCTGTGTTGAAAGAGTACTGAGGCTTCTCTCTCAGGCTTTAAACATCTGCTACTTTTATTCCTTAGAGATGTGGAAACTAGAAGATACTAAACCCAGTATAATTAATTAAAAAGGAAGTTATATTTTAGCATTCACTGATCATCAGTGTTCAGTTTGCAAATAAACTATCACAAGACTTAACCTTGAGCCACTTGCAAAGTATCTTCAATCATAGGATCAATCTGGAGCCGAGATGAGAGCTCCTTTTGTTCAGCTCCTAAAAAAATATCAACCCAGTAATCAGAAACTTATTTACTGCATGTCAAAGTGCAACAACAGACTAAATAACCGAAGCATGCTCTTCTCATTCCTTTTATATTAAAAAGAAAAAAAAAACACAAAAAAAACCCTTAAACAAAAATATCATGAAAACAAACCCCATGAAAATCTCCACATTTCTAACAGGTTACAAACCCCTTTCTCATTGTTTCAGAAACAGAACAATAACACATCCGCTCCAGCTAGCATGGAAAAATCTGAATACTGAAAGAGTCCAGGCATTCCCATAATGGTTGGTTGGTACAAACTAGGTCTGTGGGTATGACAACTTTTAAAGGCCAAGTTCTTTCTTCCCTTTTGTAAAGGTGCTGACTATTCAGAGAACACATATGCAGAAAAGCAGCTAATTCCAAACGACTACTTTATGGTCATCTTAAAAGAGGTGAAACAAACCAGAGCAGCTGTTCTGGGTTCAGCAGTAACAATCATTTTTTATCCTTCTTAGTAGCTGGTGCAGTGCTGTGGTTTTGACTTTCAGCCTGGGAACAGCGCTGATAACACTGATGTTTTTAGTTGTTGCTCAGTAATGTTTAGTCTGACCAAGGACTTTCTGAGTCTCATGCTCTACCAAGGAGGAGGGAAAGCCAGGAGGAAGCAGAGACAGGACACCTAACCCAAGCTAGCCAAAGAGGTATTCCATACCACAGCAAGTCATGCCCACTATATAAACTGGGGGCAGTTACCCAGGAGGGCTAGATCACTGCTCAGGTCAGGCTGGGTATCAGTTGGTGGGCGGTGAGCAGCTGTATTCTCTTCCCTTGTTATCTCCCTTATCATTATAATTCTTGGTAGTAACAGCAGTGGTTTGTGTTATAGTTTAGTTACTGGACTGTTCTTATCTCAACCCATGGGAGTTACATTCTTTCAGTTCTCCTCCCCATCCCTCTGGGAGCAGGGAGAGGAAGAAGGGAGGTGGAGGAGTGAGCAAGCAGCTGCATCGTTCTGAGTTAACCAGCTGGGCTTAAACCACGACAGTAGCACTGTTCTACATTTGACTTATGATTTGAAAAAAATTATATTGCTTTCCATAGGTTTCCTAAACAAGCTCTCATTTCCACTTCAATGGCAAAAAAAGAAAAAATATTTAGCATAAATATTTTCTGTACATTAATTCAAAGACTGATAAATCTTCTTACGCTTTATAGATACAATTTAAACTATTTTATGTTGGCAGAAAGATTCCAAATACATCTATATGAGAAACAGGAAAACACAGATTTTTTTAATAACAAATGTTTACCATTCCTTAACAATGACCATCAGCTGAGGTAACAAAGATCTCACTCAACCCAATTTTTTTTGTGACAAAATTGCTCCTAAAAGGTATTGAGGGAAAAAATGAAAAGGATGTGGAAAAGCTATCATAATGTAAATGGATAAATTTGCTTATACAAAATTATCCTTCAGTGATATTCCAGAATGCTATATCAATCTTTCCTTATATATAACTTCAGAGGGTTTTCAGGGCATTTCCACATGCAACTTTTGATACTGCCTTAAAAATGACAACCATTTCTGTTCTCAGCTCAGCCTGTTGCAAAATGACATTCCCTGGTATAAATGCTTAAAGAATATTATCAGATGACCTTGAATTCCTTCCGATACCCGCTCCTTTGGCTCTTCTGCTTGAAGCTGGGAAGTCAGAGCAGGCAGTCTGCTTTGCACATGGATTAATTCTAACTGAGATTCTTCTGGGCTAGTTCGAGTTCTTGGTGCAACTGGAACAGTCTGTTTCTGTGGAACTTTATTTAAGGAAACAATGGTAAAACATTTGCACACAAACCAATCACACAACAGTACTATTTTTATATATTGTGGTAAAATAAATTCCTACACACTCAAAATCCTAAGCATATGTCCCCACAAGAAGCATCTTTAGCTATCTGTAAAACTCTTAAAGTGAAAGCATGTCCATGTGCATAGACCACTTTATGAGTAGCATCAGAGTACATCTACTTTTAAGATGAAGAAGAGAGATAGGAGCACTGATACTCCTAAGTTCTGATGCCAGTTTTCCAGCAAGGAGTATTTATAGTGGAAAAAGCAGCAACACCGGGAACAGCACTTTGAGGTAATGCAGGAAAATCTTCCTTGTGTACATAGCAATATAGTAAAAAATAGAACATAGCCAGAAAATTTTAAAATTAATTAAAACTATTGATTTTTAATAGTGGTGATCTTGTAGTTTGACTTATCAACATGAGACTATTTCAGCGGAGAAACCAAAAATCACCACTTTGTGTTTGAATAGAGAGGTGATTTGTGGATTTCATCTGAAATATCATGAAGGCTCTTCTACTTTGAAGGTGATTTTTCATCTATTTTTTTAAGTATTTTGAATAAAATATGGAAATAAGCTAATTCGAAATCCATGGGTAAAATAAAAGATATTTTTCTCTTCTCCTCTCAGAAGGAAGGAGGACAATGTGGAAAAGGAAGAAAAATCAGCCACACAGCTCAAACAAGCTGCTTAATTCTGAACACTTTCCCCTTGGCAGCTATCAACTTCACAATATCTCTGGCACTTCCACTTTGTATCTGTACACTTTACAGACTTAGTATTTCAATTAACATATTTTAAGTAACTCTTTCCTCCCTTGTTTGTGCTTCCAAAATTCATCACTGAAAATAAGTATAATGTGCATAGGACACAGAAAATCCCTTCTGTGTATCACCGACATGTGCTATTTAACATTTTGCTTTATCTCCAAGTGCTATCTTCAGGTTGGATTTATAAACCAGGGTTTGGAAATACTGTATCTTAGCACTACCAAAAATAATGCTAATTACCAGTGGAATAATTAGTTGTTTTTGTAACCGATTCCTGGGCTTCAGAGATTGCTTTCAGTATTAAATTCTTATTGGCCTGTTTTGAAGGAGGCAATGAAGGTCTAAGGGAGATAAAAAAACTAATTAATTGCACATGAATTGCAACAGTAACCGTATCCATATTAAACAGATATTGCAGCAAGTTAACACAGTCATTAATAATTACACTGATAGAAATCATCATCTAAAATCACTTAATCTGTATTTGTGTTCACCTTGTTAATCTATTCTCTGGGTGAATTAAGATCCACAAAACATTCAGAAATGGAAGTCCAGAGGCATGATTCCACGTCTCAGCTTAAGCTGCTGTGAACCCATGCTGCATCTGAAAGGCACAAACTCTGCCATCTATTTTCTCCCACCCATGCCCCTCACATGCCTGTTGCTACGTTAGTGTTAGCAGTCCTAATTCTGCAGCTGCCCTGGAGGGTAAGATCCAGCTGAAAACTGACTCTGTCAAAAACATGACTTGTAGAAAAAGCTTTCCCTTTGTCTTTGAACATCAACAATAAGAATTTTAAATCAGATAAATGTGCTGTGGCACTGAAGAAAAATTTGATGAAGTGCATTAGTTCAAATCTTGTACAACAAGCACTGTAGATCAGCAGAATCATCTCTTCTCTAGTTTGAATGTTCTTCATCTTATCGTTAAAAATCAGATACAAACCACTGATATACTCTGACATCTGACATTCAGACAAAATTAGGGAGCAGAAAAATAGGAAATATCTCTCAAGCCTTCTGAAAAGTGAAGATCACCTTAAAGAACAAGTGGTAACTGGTTTGAAAACTATTCCTAAAAAAAAAGCAATTAAAACTCCTGGAAAATTATTTTTCCACATTAAGTACCTGGTTTGAAACATGCCAACATTAATGCTCTTTTGCTAGTAAATCTTACCTAAACAATGTAAAATTTCACATTCCATTGCAGCTTATGCACAATAACAAAAATAGGTTAAAAAATCAGCGGAAAAAGTGTGGTATAAACAGACATCTCACCCATGGAGCTGTGAGATAGTACAAAAAAATACAAAAATGGCTTATTGAAATCTGTCAATCTTCAAAACTGCAAACGGTTTTCCACTTCTGAAGTTTTTGTTCAGTAAATTCACTCTTGAAAACACACAGAATCACAGAGATCTTAAGTACCTCCTTTCTGGCTTTGCAGGTACAGACACGCTGCTGGAGATGCTTCCTGCTCGTGATCCATAGTCTTCCTCTTCCTCCTCATCTTCCCCTTCATTACAGAACTTTTTCACTCTGACTACCGAGCTCACAACAGGCAACCGTCTCTTCCTGGAGCTTTCTTCCTACAACAGAGCAACCAAAACAATTGACTTAGCTTAAAACGTGTATTAATAAGCCAGCAAAGAAAGTATTGCAATTCTACCTATAGCCAGAAGATGGAGAATTTTCATACAAATTGCATTGGTCTAGGACTACCATACTGTCTGCAGAAACAAGTGATAGCACTAGAGAATATGAAAATCATATTTTCTCTGAAACATCTCATTAAAAATGTAAGTAACACTTAGAAAAATAGAAGAAAAAAAGACTAAAGTAGAACTTATCCAGGCAGAATACAGCAAAGGCACACAGTTCTAAGAAACACTCCTGAAACAGCCCTTTTCTGGACATTATTCATGAAATAGGAACAGAAGAAAATTATCACAAGACCTTTTCCTAACAGAGATGTGACTGTCATTCATCAGTGACTTACGTACAGCCTTAAATAAATTACTGTATTGTCACAATATTCTCATTCTCACTTCCCCATCTTAAAAAGCAGACATCAGCACGTATCTTTGTGAAGCAATCTAAGTTTCCAAATACTCATTGTCCTTTATACAGAATTAATTAAGTAAAGACAGAACTACACAGGCAGTGACAAACACAGATGCACTTGGAATACAAGGTATGCAAAATTCCTGCTTTGTTACATTAGCAGCCATAACAATATTAATTCCTCTCACAAAGGGCTCTTAAGTTAGACCTATCACTCTGACTACCTTAGTCAGACCTGCAAAGACTGTAGGGCAGCAATCACCTTTTCGTTTGTCCTTACACAAGACTCATCCCAAAGACTTCTTAAATACCATGGTTCTAAATAATGTAATAATAACCTCAGTAAGCAAAATATCTGGGCTTTAGAGACTAAAGTATACCTAGCGTAGGTATGAATAAACTGCATCCCAAAAATACTGATTTACAGAACTATGTAAAGCCGGATATTTAACTCGTACTTATGGAAGATCATGTTCCAATGATCTAGAGATCAAAATTATTTCTGATTCATTGTGTGCACCATAGCAATGTGCTAATCCATTAAGCCAATACAAGATGGCATGAAGATCTACAAGCTAATTAACTCTGACCTGCAGCAACTTGTCTAGTGATGCTGCAAAATATGCAGTATTTTTTTATCAGTGGAGCCAAAGAATGAAATCCCAAACCTCCTGGTATCAGTGACAGAATTCCTTCAGTTTCTCTGAAGTCAGGATTTTACTGAAGTGTACATCGTAATTTAGGTTCCTAGCAAATGTAAAATACTCCAATAGTTTAGATTGTACTAACCTCACTGCCTACTTTATCAGCACTAAGTTTGGAGGTGGGTTTGTAACTTTCTGCTAAGCTGCCAAATGTTTCTGGATTGCACAGCTGGCCTGTTTCCAAAGACCTGCAGCTTTGCGTGTCTAACTGCCGGCTCCCCTGTTTGTTGCCCTGGTGTGACAATCTGTGCATGTGTGTACTGCCATCTGCACTCCTACCAGCTGGTGGTCAGTACATTTCAGTAGAAGGATGAGAAGAACTATAAATTACAGTTACAATGGTTTTCTTCCGTGACAAAGGATTCTCCTGCACGAAGTTTAGGTCTTCATCAATTAGATCATCTGGTTCAGGTTTAATGTCGATTACAGCTTCAGAAGGTGACAATTCCCTCAAAGGCTTGACTGTAGATGTTAAGCGCGATGCTGAACCATCTTCACAAGACTGCCTGATAAAATAAGAATTGCCAACTCTTAACCCATCTGGAAATATAGTTCTGGAAAATTAGAACTGTCTTTTAAACAAAGCCAGCAGGGAAGAATTATTAAGGTATTATTGTTTCTACATATTCAACACACTGATCACTATTTTTAGCTTGGTTAATTAATCGAAGCCCATCTTTGCTAAAGAAATGGAACTGAATTCCCGATTTAATGTTTTTCATGCTACAAACCATAAAATGCTTTCCTCTTCAAAACTACTTTGAATTTTCTAAGTAGATGCGCTCGTCAGAATGGCTACAACAGTCACACAACTACTAATGTCTCAACGTGTGTTAGTAAGTAACCAGAAGCTTTACCGTGAAGCAGTGTTCCTTTGCTCCTGCGAGCTAGTGGAAACTCTGGAATCATTTCTTTCAGTCCGAGTGCTGGAAACCGCAAGAGGTGGCAAGGTATCCTCACGCCTTCTCTCATCACTCACGCATGAACTGCTTTTGCTGGAAGGAAGGTTGCTCTCAAAGATACTAGATTCTGAGGACTTTACACTAGTTGGTTCTGTGGAGACAGGTACCTTACATTTTAACATCAAAGCACAGCAATACAGGTTTTGCAGTAAACGTAGGTAAGAAACTGTAAACAAGACATTGCACAGAAGCTGAAAACATCAGTCCAGAAATAAATTCTGGACTCAGAAATAAATTCTTTATCTCATAATATAGAGCAATTTTCTGATGAGACAGGACACAAGACCATATAAACTGAAAATTAACAGAACAGTCAGCTAAGATCTTTTTGGAAACTCATTAGACAAGCACCACTGCACAGAAAAGATAAACCTACTTTCCCTCAAAATTAATTTTCTTACTTACCAGTAGTAACTGATCGCAGCTTATCCAAAACACCATGGAGCCTGAAACAGACGAGGGACAGGAAAGGAAGCAAAAGAGAAAGATGAGAAATAAAAGAACTTTAATTTACATTCAGAATAGCTGTCTTTCAGAAACCAACTGTCCTTTCCCCCCTACAACAAGCATCTCATTTCCCTAAGCCTTCACTTTCCATCAACTGACATATGTTTAACCTCAAAACTGAGGTTGTAAGTATCTTGTCTTCAGCGAGTCTTCATAAATGCAGGTAGGGTATTCATCACTGGACTTTCCACTTTCACTACAGTAATGCCAGTTAAGTGTCCTCAAAAGGAGCGATTCAAAAAACCTACATTAGAAACCTAAGTACAGCTGAAAATTTTACTTTGTATATGAAACTCTGATTACACACCAGACTTAAATATAATTTTAAACACAAACCTTAACAATATGTAATTCACAGCTCTGAACATACTCGGGGCTCTCCAGGTATGCTTTGTATACACCAACAACATTCTCTGAGATGTTTGTGAGCAAAAACATTTCAGCAAGTTTACAAATTTACCATTTGCCTGTGAAACAGGCACCAACCTGAAGCAATACATAAAATCAATGGCTATGAAATAATAAGGCTGTTTAAAAATAAGGGCACATTACAGGCAGAAGAAGGGGGGGGGGGAGGAAAAATAAATAAATCCCACCACTTCAGTGCATATGCTACTTGGAATTCAAATCTTTGTTTGGGCACATATCTGTAATTTAGACTGAGTATTAGAAAGCAGTTAAGGAACAAAAGCATATTGAAAACTGGAAAAATAAGACTGCACGTGAGTGTAAGGAAAGCTTATACTTGCCTCCTTGTGAGTTTTTACTAGAACACTCTTAAAGTTTTCATCAACTGAGCTCTGCTGATGTGTACCAGTTTTCACAATGACCTCTGGATAACTGTGACCTGACACTTGGTTCAGACTAAGAAGTGCTGGCCAACCAGCAGGACTGCAAGGCCTGTCACAGAATTGCTGTGGAACTTTTGCCAGATGACCCTCAAATAAATTATCAGCTATAGAGTCAAACCAAGTCCTATGTTGAGTACTGTATTTAGCCAGAGATCCAATGTTGAAAACTGTACAAATTCTGGGTTGCACTTAGAAGAAATAAAAGCATATAAAGCTCCCAACTACAATGCTACATAACGTTTTTCCACCAGTCCTCTTACTGCTTATTGCATAAGTTCCATCTTGTCTTCTTTTCCAGAATTCTTTTAAGCAATACCTACCTCATCACTGATAAAGCACCATCACTGAATTTGTGTTTAGAAGCAAATGTGGATACTGAATTAAAAGATTCTTAATATTTGTAATTTAAGCAGGTGTCAAAACCAGCAGGAGGTATAATATCTACATATACTTGAAATCAACATATTAATATGTAAAAACATTCATCTTGATTTCTCTTCCCTGCCGGAATTTGCCTTCTCTACATTTCTATTAATTTTTCAATGAAGTTTTAGTTTCATTTATAAAGCCATAAAAGTGTTTTCTGCTACATATTATTATATGCATATTAATACACATGTAATTAAGGTATTTCTTACTGTATACCCAATAGAATCATAGAATCACAGAATAGTTAGGGTTAAAAAGGACCTTAAGATCATCAAGTTCCAACCCCCCTGCCATGGGCACAGACACCTCACGCTAAACCATGTCACCCAAGGCTCTATCCCACCTGGCCTTGAACACCACCAGGGATGGAGCATTCACAACTTCCTTGGGCAACCCATTCCACTGCCTCACCAACCTCACAGTGAACTTTCTCCTTATATACAATCTCAACTTCCCCTGTTTAAGTTTTAACCCACACTACCCCTTGTCCTATCACTACAGTCCCTAATGAAAAGTCCCTCCCCAGCATCCCTATATGCCCCCTTCAGATACTGGAAGGCTGCTATGAGGTCTCCATGCAGCCTTCTCTTCTCCAGGCTGAACAGTCCCAACTTTCTCAGCCTGTCTTCATACAGGAGGTGCTCCAGTTCCCTGATCATCCTCGTGGCCCTCCTCTGGACTTGTTCCAACAGTTCCATGTCCTTTTTATGTTGAGGACACCAGAACTGTACACAATACTCCACGTGAGGTCTCACGAGAGTAGAGTAAAGGGGCAGGATCACCTCCTTCGACCTGCTGGTCACGCTTCTCTTGATGCAGCCCAGGATACGGTTGGCTTTCTGGGCTGCAAATGCACACTGCCAGCTCATGTTCATTTTCTCATCGACCAGCACCCCCAAGTCCTTCTCCGCAGGGCTGCTCTGAATCTCTTCTCTGCCCAACCTGCAGCTGTGTCTGGGATTGCTCCGACCCAGGTGTAGGACCTTGCACTTGGCATGGTTAAACTTCAGGAGGTTGGCATCAGCCCACCTCACAAGCGTGTCAAGGTCCCTCTGGATGGCATTCCTTCCCTCCAGCATATCAACCGAACCACACAGCTTGGTGTCATCGGCAAACTTGCTGAGGGCATGCTCAATCCCACTGTCCATGTCACCAACAAAGATGTTGAACAAGACCGGTCCCAACACCAAACCCTGAGGGACACGACTCGTTACTGGTCTCCAGCAAGACACTGAGCCATTGACCACAACTCTTTGTGTGTGTCCATCCAGACAGTTCTTTATCCAACGAGTGGTCCATTCATCAAACTGATGTCTCTCCAATTTAGAGACAAGGATGTTGTGTGGGACAGTGTCGAATGCTTTGCACAAGTCCAGGTAGATGATGTCAACTGCTCTATCCCTGTCCATCAGTTCTGTAGCCCCATCATAGAAGGCCACCAGATTGGTCAGGCAGGATTTCCCCTTAGTGAAGCCATGCTGGTTGTCAACAAGCACCTTGTTGTTTTTCATGTGCCTTAGCATGCCTTCCAGGAGAATCTGCTCCAAGATTTTGCCAGGCACAGAGGTGAGACTGACTGGTCTGTAATTCCCCGGGTCATCCATTTTCCCCTTCTGGAAAATGGGGGTTATATTTCCCTTTTTCCAGTCGTCGGAAACTTCACCTGACTGCCATGATTTTTCAAACATGATGGCCAGCGGCTTAGCAACTCCATTCGCCAGCTCCTTCAGGACCTACAGATGGATTTCATCAGGTCCCATGGACTTGTGCACGTTCTGGTTCTTAAGATGGTCTTGAACCAGATCCTCTCCTACAGTGGGCCCAAGGTCTTCATTCTCACAGTCCCTGCGTCTGCCTTCCAAGACTTGGGTGATGTGGTAAGAGCATTTGCAGTGAAGACTGAGGCAGAGAAGTCATTCAGAACCTCAGCCTTCTCCGAAACCAGGGTAGCCAGTTCTCCTGACAGCTTTGGGAGAGGGCCCACATTGTCCCTAGTCTGTCTTTTATTTGCAGTGTACCTATAGAATCCCTTCCTGTTATCTTTCACATCCCTAGCCAAGTTTAATTCTAACTGGGCCTTAGCTTTCCTAACCTGGTCCCTAGCTTCCCAGACAACACCCCTGTATTCTTCCCAGGCCACCTGTCCTTTCTTTCACCTTTTACAAGCCTCTTTTTTCCCCTCGAAGTTTCCTCAGCAGCTCCTTATCCATCCAAGGAGGTCTCCTGGCCCTTCTGCTGCAGTTCTTTCTAGTTGGAATGCAACACTCCTGAGCTTGCAGGAGGTGATCCTTGAATATTAACCAACAGTCTTGGGTGACCCTGCCCTGCAGGGCTGTATGTCATGGAACCTTACTAAGCAGGTTCCTGAAGAGGCCAAAGTCTGCTCTCTTGAAAACTAGGACAGTGAGCTTGCTGCACGCTCTTCTCACTCTCCTGAGGATCTCAAATTCGACCATCTCGTGATCGCTGCATCCAAAGCTTCCCTGGAGCATCACATTTCCAACGAGCCCTTCCCTGTTGGGGACAATGGCCTGCGGTGAGCGTGAGGCTGTTCCTATCTGTCTGTAGAGTGTTTCATCCACAGAGTCCTCTTGATCAGGCAGTCTGTAGCAGATCCCCACAGTGATGTCCCTCATTGCTGTTCTCCCTTTAACCCTGGCCCACAAACTCTCTGTTAACTGATCACCTCTCCCCAGACAGAGTTCCACACTCTCCAACCTATCATTAACATAAATAGCAACTCCAATATAAGTATGAGGATTTAGTCAATATCCTAGTAACGGAGTTACCTTCATCAACTTGTAAACCTTGCTAATTTGTCTGATTCCCACAACTACTATGAAAAAAGACTACTGTGTGACTAACACAGTGAAATCCAAAGGTTTTGCCTAGGCAGGCTGAAAGAGGGAACAAAGAATATAAATGCCTGTGTACTTGCATGCATGCGAGTGCATGCATAATTGGTCTCCTTTCTTATATTTTTGGCAAACACCAGGAAAAAACTGAAAACTTTGGAAGCAAACTGAAATTTTATTCATACAAGTAACACTGTCCCATGGAAATCCATCAATTTTAACAGTTAATTCAGTGAACTGAAGAGCTGGAACTAATTTTCATTTTTTGCCTGTGTTTACAGTTTAATGAACCCAACTTACAAAAAGTTTTGCTCTGCTATTTAATAGCATAAAAACTCCCAACCTTCTATTGACTAGTCAACAGAAGAAATGCTGGTAGTGAATGTAACCAGTCAGTATAAAATCTCCAAAGGAAGCAAACTGAAAAAGCAGAAAAAAATTTAGTACTTCTGTCATCTATTCAAACTAAAATAACATTCCCTAAAACTGTGTTAGGTTAGAGACTAAGAAATAAGATTAACTTTAATTAATACACAAATCTGAATGCAAGAAAAATCTCTGGAGGGAAATATCTGTTTGAATACCCTGAAACATGAAAAGTTTATACTGTAAGCCAAACTCAGCATTAGAAAATGCATGAGAAATATAATGGCTGAGACTATAATGCAGCATAGCATGAATTAATCCACACTGCCAGGAGTTTGGAAAAGAGTTCATCTATTCCCAATTTGTCCTGCTCACAATAATTCCAGGGGTCTGCTTTTGTTTTGTAAAGCTGGGTGGTGGCAATAAATAAACAGTCTGAGAGGTGGGAATACCTAAGCATTTGGTGTTAAGCCTTGTCAAAGACGGTATACAGAATTAGATCCACTGCTCATCTGTCTTGATATAGTAATTCCCATGCACAACAGCAATCTGAAGTACTATTAGCATAAAAGCAAAGAAGCTTGTCTTCAAAGAACTATTTTGCATGTAACTACAGGAAGTAACAGTCTCATGCTCACAGTGGACTTTATAGGAATAAGTTTTTTTTTAAGCCAACATGTGGCCCTCCCTTACCTGAGCATTTCACACTTCATTAAAAAATTCCACTGGAATTCCAGCAAACAAAAAATATAAGACCTGCAGCTTTTTGCCACTTCATTATCACTACAACAGCCTAACTGTTGCCAGACTAAAATAATTTACTTATTAGACCTGTAAAAAGTTTTGATTAATGTAAATTACACAATGACAAGATATGTAACTTGTTAAATTCTCAGGTTTCACTTATAGAAAGCAGTCCTGATTACTGGTAAGAAGTGTGACAAATAGTTTACAAACATACCAAACAGTAAACCTGACAGTATTGTTTCCAAGGAAAAGGGAAAGGTCTTCTGTCATCTGCTCCTGACTCTTCTTATTGGCCACCATAACCATAATATAATCAGGGAGCTCTTCATCTAGTAGAAAGAGAAATACGTTGATTTAAAGTATAATAAATCATAAAAGACACAGCAAACATCATTAAACATGTAACCAGGATTATTTTTTCCCCAGTTTTACTATAAAGACTCTGCAGGCAGAGGATTAGGTAAGCAAATTAACAAGACTTCCGTTTCTTCTGAGGTTCAATGAAAGTTTCAGCTATGAGTGAGGAATAAAAGATCAACTAAACATGAACATAAGCTGAAGATAAGATCAAGGTATTTAAAAGGTGAGTAAATAAAACACAAAAAGGACAACATAAAAGAAGGCCACTTTGCTTCCTGTATCCTTTTACATCCATCTTTAACAACCATCTACAACTTCCATTACTTCAATATTGCCATATATACCCCCTTACCCTTGTCAAATTTCCTTCAGTTACAAAGACCAAACAGGTAAATATGCCTTTTCGATTTGTGAATCAAACAAAACTGCAATTTCATGTGCAGTAAGAAATCCACTCCCTGGATGGGCTGCTCACACAGGGTATATACCTACTCATCAGAATGGATACGAAGGTGCTCAGAATCTGACATCATTTAGAGTTTGGGGAGTTTGGGATTCAGCTTTTTACTTTGGCCTAGCTCTGGTCTACTCTGAAGGTCTGAATGGCTCATTTGCTGCTTGAGGACACTAGGCATGCTTCTTGAGCACATATTTCAATTTAGTTTGATCAAACAAATCATAGAATGGTTTAGGTTGGAAATGACCTTGAGATCATCTAGTTCCAACCTGTTGCCATGGGCTGGGATGCCTCTCCTTAGACCATGTCACTCAAGGCTGTCCAGCCTGGGCTTGAACACTGCCAGGGATGGAACATTTACCAGTTCTCTGGGCAACCTGTGCCAGGGCCTCACCACCCTTACAGTGAAGAACGTATTCCTTATATCCAAACTCAACTGCTCCTGTTTTAGTGCTAACAATGGTAAGTGGAGATAGTTGGGAAATTCACTTCAAACTGTGAATTTGAACCAAGGCACTAATACAGCTGTACTCATTTTGTCAAGTGAGGTCTGTATACAATATTAAAAAGACTTAAAGAATGAAAAATCTTAAACAGAAACCAAAATACACATCAAATGAATTGCCTGTCTTCTCTGTACCCTGTAAATAATTCATCTATACCCTAGATTATAGAAATAACATTCATACGCTACACCTCACTACTCAGGGATTCCAACATAAGAGTGTGCTTTTTTTTCTTTTTTCAGAAATCCAGGAAAAAGCAGACAAAGAATCAAGAACTGGGGAACTGAAACCTGGAATCATAATTAAAAAAAAACAAAAACAAAAACAACAAAATCCACAAAACGAAAAATGAGTCACTGCAAAAGACAACTTCTGAGATGGTGAAAAAAAGACAACCTTAAATGACAAAACTCTAAGCATGGTTCCTTGGCACCTGGTGAGTTCAGAACATCAGCTCATAGGTAACTCCTTTCTATGAGTCAATGTATTTTGATTCCATAAATACAATGCCCCCCTTTAAACAGGAAGCAAGATGAATTCAAGATCAAACTACAAACTTTGAACTTTGTCCTGCAGCTCACAGGATCTGTGAACTATGTTCTCAATTCCTGTCCTTCACCTGAAACCTAAGAAGTATCACAGACAACAAGGCAGTTGCAGGACTGAGGCATTCTACTTCCAACAGAACACTGTTACGTTACCACCTTTTACTGCTGTAAAAACACCCACAAACCAGCTGCTCTTAAGTACAATATCCATTTAATCCTGGATTCAGGAAAAAAAAACAACAACAAAACAAAACAGTTTTTTTGGGTTTGGTGCTCAGCTTTTTACTTTGGCCTAGCTCTGGCCTACTCTGAAGGTCTGAATGGTGTTATTTGCTGCTTGAGGGCACTAGGCATGCTTCTTGAGCACATATTTCAATTTAGTTTGATCAAACACAGAATCATAGAATGGTCTGGGCTGGAAAGGACCTTCAGATCATCTAGCTCCAACCCCCCTGCCATGGGCAGTGATGCCTCACACTAGACCATGTCACTCAAAGCTCTGTCCAACCTGGCCTTGAACACTTCCAGGGATGGAGCATTTACCACTTCCTTGGCAATCTGTTTCAGTCTTTATATCTCTTTTCTCACAACCCAAAAGAAAATCTCACCCTGCCTCTAAGATTCAGCTACATATGTTACATTAACATTAGCTTAAGTCTTGGTCTTCCCCTTAACAGTCAAGCTCTTGCATTTTACAAATTTGTCCTACATAACATTTCTGACATGGCCTTTTTACCTCCCAAAATACTTAGCCTATCTCTGTCTTACAGTAATATCATTTCTCCTAATATTGACAAAGGTCTCACCCTGAATTCAAAACAGTTGAAAAGATGCCTAAGGAGGACTGACTCCATCTGAGACTAGTCACAGGTAACTGCTGCTGTATTTGCAAGGATCTTGCTTTATATTATGTTTCTACTTGCGTTTCAAAGAAATTTCCTTAAATACTCAGAGACACAGCACTTCAGATAATTCATCTGATGTGTAAGGCTTCTGTATGCAGTAACACAAGTAATAAGTATATATGCTGTTGTATTAACTAGCTGGTAGTTTCCTATGTAACAACAATGAACCTAAAGAAGACTGCTAAACACGTGATAAAACTTACCAACATAAGCCCCCAGCTCCTGCAACTTTCCTTTTATAGCACCCTAAAAAATAATAAAATAGCATTTAAGGGATGGAGAAAAAAAATACTGCTAACTTCAAAACTTAGCAGTTTTTTCTCATTAACCATTTGAACACATTGGTTTCACATGTTACTTTTCCTGTTCTCCACTGCTTGTGATTATAGATGTTTTAACACTGAGTGACTGATAGTGGAATAGTGAGAACTGCCAGGAATCTCACACTCCCTACAGTATTTCCTATATACCAGTTTCTGGTGCTACCAGAGAACCTCCAAGTCCCAGCTGTCCTGTTTTAAGCACAGACCAGACGGACTCCTAAGGTGCAAAGAAAACGAATCCCGTATGTTTCGATAAAATGTCATTCTCGTCTCAGTACGAGAAAAACACCTGCCAGGATGTTCAAACTGCAATTGCTGAGGAGGAGCAGCTGACAAGACCTGTGCTACCGGGGGCTTATATACCAGAGTGGAGGGCTACGGCTGGTCCTTTTCCCGGTAAGCCGCCGTTTCCGGGCCGCTGCAGAGCGAGAACTACAGCTCCGGAGACGGCAGCTGCCCTTCGGCGTACGAGTCCGGCTCCGCCTCCCAAAACAATTTTTCTGGACGTGCCCCCTCCCGGGGAGTCCCGAGGCCGAAGGCCGCCCTTCGGCGGGAGCTGGCTGTAGCCCCGGCCCAGCTGGGGTTCACCCCCCCGTTTCCTCCCGCTGGGGGACGAGGGGCCCGGTTCTGCACACTCCGCACCGCGCCCGCCGCCGCCGCGCCTCAGCCACCGGCCTGGCCTGCCGCAAGCAAGCGGGGTCAGGCTCTTGCCGCGAGTGGAAAATGAACGGCTTGGCTGCTTCTTTCTCACCCGGATCTTGCGGCTGATCTCGGTGCCGATCTCCATGGTCGCGCCGATCCGATCCTTCCTGTCGTGCCGTATCCCCTCCTACCGCGGCCTCCAGGCTCCACTCCCGCCGCAGGCCGCGGCAGCGCCAGAGAGTACACGGCCTCCACCTGCGGCGCCCCCTTTCGGGCCGCGCCGGTGCTTCCCCGTCGTCGCCGCCGCCTCCACCCCAGGAAGGCGAGTGGCGCCCCAGAGGCCAGCAGGCAGCAAGGTGGAGGCGAAAGGTCCCCGAGCTCGCTCAGAACGCTCTTCAGCAATCCCTGACGGCTCCCCTCGTCCTTCCTTGCTCCTTTCCCACCTGTCGCCCTAGCCAGCTGCCTGGTGCTCGAGGCCCGCACCGACCTTTGCCCCTCTAACCTAATGCTGCCTACGCCCGGCCCGCACGGGCCTCCGGTGTACCCCCCCCAGCCAGGGCCGCGGGGATTAGGGGGACGCGCAGCCCCAACTGGGAGGCCGCCCTGGGCCGTCTTATCACCACGCTCACTGCTTGTCAAGCAGTGGGCAGCCAGGAATCGCTGTGCAGTCTGGCCCGAGGGTAAAGAAAATACTTGTATTTTCCAGCGTATCTCTAAGTAGTTGTGTATCAGAGGGGCTACTCTTAATCATTCGAGTGTAACATCAAGCTTTTTTAAAGTTGCCTCTTTCTTCATTCGTGGTTTTTATAAAACTGGTTTATAGAGTCCTGCCACATAGCTCATCATAAATAGGAATACTACAACATTAACTATAAAGTTACTTTTAATATTAATGCTTTTTCTGAAAAAGAACAAAAATCAAAGATTTAAATTTCTATTTTAAAAAACCCCAAACCAATAAAACATTTTACTGTGCCTTACAAGTAAAAATTAATCTTGCAGATACGAAATTTCAGGCTTCGAAACATATTGTATGCTTATTTTTCTAGCAGCGTGCATTTTCCCCATGAATACATAAGGATGCATAAAGACCCAGCTATCTTTTTTTTTTTTTTCCACAAATAAGAAATGGAATGATGAAAAACCACTTCAGACACAGAGCCAAAGCATGGAAATGCTTAATATAATGAATTTCATCCTAAAAGTTGCTGAGAGGACAGCTTTAAGAGTCCCATGTAGAATCAGAGGTAGTCTGACTTTTCAGTTCATTATGTTGATTTTGCATGGCTAGTGAGTAAATGGAGGTATTTTTCCATGACTTCTTCATTGTTTCAGCACCCTGGGAATACCCGTTTAACTCATAGCTTCTGGATTTATCCTGCCTGTGTGTTTAACACCAGTGGATAACTCCATGCTAGGCTGAAGAGTATATACATGCAGACTGTTTTTCTGCCTGGAGGGTGGCTGATTCTGCTTCCCGTTTGGCTCACTGCCAGCCTTCCATCTAACTGTTGGTCAGTGCAAAGATCTGATCCTGGAGAGAGTTCCCAGAATCGGAACAAGATGGAAACTTGTGTCAGCCTTCACCCTGTTGGCTGATACACTCAACTGCAATCTACTTGGACCAGGACGAAAAAAAAAAAGGAAAACTGGCCCCAGAAGGGAAGACATCAGTAAGAATCAAAATGGGTTTATCCCTGTTATGCTGTGGCCAGGCAGTATTCAACCCAACAGGCAGAAACTTTTCTTTCTACTTCCAGAGCAAGGGCTGGAACATTCAGCTGTCAGATATTAATTTTTCCTCCTGTAATCTTCAACAAGACAGTAAAAAGTACAGCAAAATACACAGGTTTTTCTGCCCATGTATGTCATGAGTGTTGATCAGGGGCTAAAGAGGAGAAGCAGAAGCACAGAGGGGTGCCCTGAGGCTGTCACTGTCTTTTTGATTATGTCTTTATCAGAGTTCACCACATGTTAATGGACACCTTAATTTCTTTGTCCTTTTTATTACAGTTGATGGAGCAAAGCAGGTAGTAGAGAGATGATGGGGTAAAAAGGTAGGGCAAAATGGAAGAAGTGCAGAAACCTACAAATTCAGGATACAAACTGGAGTAATAGGAAGCAGAAGAGAAAATTATTCGGGGATAGAGGTTTGGTGAGCTTCAAAAGGAGAAAATGTAGGCAGTGGAGGAGCACATTGACAATGTCTCTTTGAAGATGAGGTGTTGTTTTCAATGTAAATGCAAGGAAAGAAAATGCAGCAAGGACTATGGAAAGTAAGAAAACTCAAAGAAATGAAACTTCTAGGCAGGGAATCGGGCAGGAAATGGGTGTGATCTTGGTTTAGAGTAGGAAATGTGACAGATAAGAGCATTGAGACCTTGTTTCCAGTATGAATTGTTTAGAAATAGGAGGGGCTGCCTCTTTGACTCTGAATTTTCATGGCTTGGATTTGTCATTTATGGTACTGGAGTTTTCTCTAGCAAGTAACTGTAGTTCTGGCCTGTAGCAGATGCCTTGAGAGAAGGGGTTTAGGTTAGTTCATAGTTTATTTTATTCAATATAAAAATCCCCTGAATTAGTTATTATTTTGGCTTATGGACTGCTTCATCATAACTATGGCTGATACATAGACGGGGGGGGGGGGGGAAGAGGGGAAGAGAGATTCCCCTGATCTGAGGAAAGACCACTTTTGTCTAAAAGAATTCATTGTAGTATAAAATTACCTACATATTTCAGCTGAGATCAGTGTCCTCTTGAGTAACATGCTATTTGCATAGAAGGTCTGCAAGTTAGACCTGCTCAGACAGTAGCATGTTTGTGTGCTTTACATTGCCAAAACACTTTCTATGTTTTACAGTTATGAGTCAGCATTCACATACTTGCTTTACCTTCTTACTCATCCCTGACCCGTTTCAAGTTTGTATATACTGTTGCTTGGCTCACAAAATGGCAAGCTGTAAAATTTTAAACTGCATACAACTGCTGATTACACACTTGTGGAAATGCACACAGAGGTCTCCATATGTTTGTGGCACTGGACTGCAGCCCTTACATGATGGTTAAATGTTATAAATATTACTTAATTGATATGCATGTAAGCCTTGCTAAGACAGTTGTTATTAAGGGTATAAATTCTACCGACACCTCTGGGAGTTTTAAGTCCAGACAAGGGCTGAAAAATCAGTCTTTAGTCTGCATTTTATTCCTGTGCATATTACCAACAGCTTAAACTTTGCAAGGACTTATTTTTTCAGCTGCAGATATAAATGTATGTGCATAGGTCATTTGCTATGGCACGTACAGATTAAACCCTGAAAAGATTTCCAAGTGGTGTGAAAATGAAACCAACAGAATTTTGGTAAGAGATTTGCCTTAATTTGAAAGGCTTAAAATAAATGATCATATGATTTTAAAAAGCAAGGATTGCCTGCTATTTGTTGTAACCCCTATTTCTGTAATGCTCCTGTCGCCAGAGAAGCAGCTGTTCATTGCTGACATTCTCCCTGCCAGGCATTCCAATTCTCTGAGGTAATGGGCTACAAGCATACGGGCCTTTGCTTTAATTCTTTCAGCGTATCCTTCCGCATGGATAGAGCGAGGGGAACGCCTCCAGGAAAAGAAATTAAATGCACACACACAGAGGCACACAGGGACGGGCAATTTGAAAATACCCCCAAGAACGCAGTTTGCGGTCATGCAGCACAGCGTCACATGAAGGAGGCTGCCTGAAGAGCTGTCTGGCACAGGTTTATTTTGTTGTAGTATTTTCTTCCACCCCCAGCTCTTTACCCAGTGGAATGATACTCAGAGCAAGTTTTTTGAGACAGGAAGTGAGGAATGTTTTGACTATGAGTTATCTGAGAAGAAGGTGGGTTAGCCGAGATAGCAGCTGTTTTGGCCAAGAGGAGCACAGTAAGTCAGTTCCTGAGGAATACAGATGAGATGGCTCCGGGAGAAAAAGTCTTGGAGCGCTGTGTGTTTTTTACGGCTACACATATGTGAAAGGAGACTTGGTGTCTTTGGATCACTGCACAAGGTAAGGGGAAAACAGTAGGCACAGTAAAAAAAATAGAATGTGATCTTCCCTGCTCTGTACCCTAAGACTGAAGAGTTTCAAGCATTAACTTTTTGAAAGTAAAGGCTGTAGAATTGTGCTTCTGGAGGTAGGGAAGGTTTGAGATAAGTGCTTAATTGCTGCTCTTTCAGCCCAAGAGTCATGTCAAAGATTAACTGGTAAAACAAGTGGAGAGTGGAGTATTCTATTTTTGGCTCCCCAAATATTGCTGAAATAAATACATGTACTTTAAGCATTTGAAATAACAGGAACTCTTTTTCATTATTACATATTGCAGTTTTATTTTGCATGCTGCCATTCATGCAGGATGTTTAAAAAACCTTTGTAAAGTAAAATGCTGATTGCTGAGGTGGGAGTGGGAGGTGTAGGTAAAGGGGAGAGATAACCACAGTGCTTAGTAACCATGTGTCAGTCACAGCCATGTTGCTGAAATTCTGATGTAACTTTTTTGAAACTACATGTTTGTGTTGAATGTATGAAGTTTGGCCACTAAAGACATTTTAAGGTGTTGCATGAAAATTCCAGACTTGCTAAATAAACGCTTGCTAAAACAATGTATTGTAGAGGTCATCAATTGGCTTTGCAACTCCTGGCAGTATGTAGTGCGTTTTTCTGCAGTAGCTTTATAACAATGCAGGTGTGTCTGAATTTACAGTAATGCAGAAGGCAGCTAGCACTGCAGAATGCACAGCTGCTGAATAAAACCAGCACAGCCCTGTTTGCAAGAAGTACACATAGTTCACAGTAGAAGTTGCTGAATGATTCCTCAGTGTTACTCATCAAATTTGCCCTTGTCCTACAATATTTATTATTATCTCAGGAATTTCTGTTCTTATGTTGGTCTTTTGTGATATGGAGTGTAAGCTAGGTTAAGTTTTTTGTGTTAGGAACATACTTCAGAAGTAACGAAGATTGTCAGGCATGTACTGAGTTGAAATAATTTAGGATAAATGCTCAGTAGAGCAATAAATGCAAACAACAGATCATAACCTGAAGAGTGCTTCTGGCACATTCTGAAAATTCTGCTCTAAACTTACTTCTTATGCTGCCATTGTGACCTGTCCACATAGCTAAATAACTGAAAGTCTGAGATTGCCTCATGTCAGCATTAGAGGGTTTGGAAACTTCACTGTCAGGTCAGCATCTGGTTAGCAACGTTTTAACTATTTTATTTTTTTTTCCATGCCCTAAGAATACACTGCTAAGGCCCTGATGGGGGCATAAAAGTTTGAAAGTCTTTCATATTCAGTGGTACTACATAAAAACTGAGATTAAAACAGACTGCACTTCTGACTGCAGCTTTCAAAAAGACAAGTGAGCTGTTTCTTTTCCTTGCTGTAACACTGAAGAAAGTGTGTAACTGTGCAAAGAACGTATTGGAAAACAGGCCTTGTGGACGGGAGCTGAGGTCAGTCAGCCAAAAGTTATGCTGTCAGGAATAAACCCAGTGTGAGTTTCTGCTGGCAGTGGGCAGGAAACAAAAAGCTTCTGTCTGTTAGAGCATTCCCTGCAATGCTGCTCTAGGGGAGAAGGATTTGGAGGATCAAAGTGCAGAGCGAGTAATAAAATGAGGTTTCCCTTTGTATCCCAAATTTTTTCAGGGAAACCTGTTGGTATCAGTTGTTACTTATTCTGCAGCTGCACCCAAAAATAAAATAGTTGGTGTTTGGGTCAGGTTTTTTTTTAATTCAATTGAGATTTCAGGTGGTATCTGTTGAGAATGGGGATTCTGAAGGACTCGAATAATCTGCTTCCAGATTATTGTAAACCTCTTCACAAAATATGCTATGGTCATTCTTTGGAGTAGGATAGTAAAGGTGCCATTGAGGAAAACCACTCTGCTCCCTCTTTCTCCCCACTTTAGGCCTTAAGTGTCTTTCCACCTCATTTTGTCTTTGCTGTGCTGCTTATTGAGGGATTAGGGAGTCTGATGAGGGCTTTCAGCCTAAAGAGTTTGCAGTTGTGTTGAGTAACATTAAATTTCTGTGTCTATAAATGTGCAAGTAGCATGAGGCTCTCTGTCTGTTTATAGGTGTACCTTTGAGTTTAAAAACAGGTATGCTAGGAAGGCTATTTCTTCTGATTCCCCCACTCATGTTATTTTTGTCTGATAGTTCTAAGAGCCTTCAGAAATCAAATTACGCCTCTTAAAACGTGGTACTAATGCATACCAGCCTTGAAAACACACAAAACCAAACCACAACAAACCGTGGGTGGTTCCTTGCTCTCTTTTACCGTGCAGGCGGTGCGGCGCTGCCGCTAGAGGTCCCCGTGCAGAGCTCCCCGCGCCCGCAGCAGCCAAGTGACGGGAAGAACAGCCACTTTCCCCAGGCGCGGGGCGCGGCCTGCGGTGTGCGGACAGCGAAGGCCGGGGAGCGGCTGCAAGGGCGTCCGGGGCCTGCTGCCCGGCCCGACCTGGAGCTAGCAGCGCAGCGGGGAGGCTCCCCACGATTGCTTCCCCTCACCTCATGCGATGGCGGCTTTACCTCAAGTGTGTGAAGCGCTTTCACATCAGTGCCCAGCCTCGCTGTAGAGACCGCTCTCGCCCCACGGACTTCCGCAGACCCTCACTGTATTTAGTGAATGCTTTTATTTCGCGTTCGCTGCTGAAAACCACCGCTAGTACGAGTGACATTTCCTAGGCTGAGGCGCACGCCGTAAGAAAACACCTGAAAAAGAGAAGCAGGGGGAAGCTTGCCTGTTAAGGAGTTGGCAGGGGAGGAGGCGTGGAGATGTTTGCCAAAGGTGGGGAAATGGGTGGCTGCCTTTCGACTGGGAATAAGCACGTTTTTCAAGGAAAAATTAGGAAATAAATAGTTCTCAGAATTTACATGCTCTCTTTGCAAGGCAAAGGGAAACCTGAAGCATCATACAGCAGTTTAACGTGAGAAATAATAGTGCAGCTAGCTGTAATGCAGGGAAAATGAGAGGAATTGGGTTTTAATTGTCTGGTAGGAAATAGCTGAGGTGTAAGCTTTAGTGCCTCTCTTCCTGCCTTTCTGGTTTTTTTTCCCCTTAATCACTTATGGGGCTTGGGTTGGTGTTTAATCCAAGGGGTAGTGGCTGAGGCTGCATGCCGGTCCGCTCTGGAAAACAACCCAGATTTCCAGATCCGCAGTTACAGAAAGTGGCTTTGTTCAGTATTAGAAATACCTTAGGCAACATAGACTTTGTAGATGTATTTCATTTAAATACTGAATCAGTTTAGAAATACATATTTTAAGACATTGAAGCCACATTTGATTAAGTCTCATTATTCATCTGCGAGTTTAAAAAAAAAAAAGAATCAACTTGCCAAAGACCAGTGTCGTTTGTGGAAAAACCAGAAACTCTGGTGCTTATTTCATTATGTGAATGCAAACAGCTCTGCATTTTGGAGAAGTAGACTGACGATTTAGATTTGGAAAAAATATACATGTTAATTTTCCCATGTTACCATTCGCCTTTCAGTCAAACTGTTGTTTCTGATTCTTGTATTTACTCTCTTTCTCTTTTGCCCCTTACTAGGATTCTAGTGGATGCCCCTTCTACTTGTCTCTTGGTGGAAAACTTGCTTGTCTTTAATGGATACTGCTGCTGCTGGTTGATCTTTGGAGACTTTACAGCTCCTTGCCTTTGGAGAGGAGATAGCTACTTGTCCCTTTCAACGTCCTGGTGGTAGTAGCTTTTTATCGGTAACCATCCCTGGGGGAGAAAGAAGATGCCTCTACCTTTTGGGTTAAAACTGAAACGAACTCGACGTTACACAGTATCCAGCAAAAGTTGCTTGGTGGCTCGTATCCAGCTGCTCAACAGTGAATTTGTGGAGTTCACCTTATCGGTGGAAAGCACAGGCCAGGAAAGTCTGGAAGCAGTGGCTCAGAGACTGGAATTGCGGGAGGTAAGCAAACTGTTGAGCGAAGGTGTGATTTTTGTCTCTAGTGCTAGATGACCTATGTGGTGAATCCTTACCTTTGGGGCAGTGGATTTAGCATCAGTTATCCTGTATTCCCCTTGTTTCTTCAGCTTCTGGTCTTGATGGGGACTGCTCCAAAACAGTTGTAAAACTTAACATTACAGAGCTAGGGAATGCCCAAGGGGAGGACATGTGAGAAGTGGCAGTGAACTGAAGCTTAGAGTGATAAACAAAGTGACTGGTTTTAAAATCTGACAATGCTGAAATGCTGTTCAAAAAACCCCCACAAAGCAACAGACAGGAATATTCTGCCTAAGCAACACGGTTAAGAATTACTGCAAAACTTGAGACAACTTTTAGCTAAGGATATGAAAGAGTGATGTGTGCATGTATTTTTTTTTTCTTTCTTGATGGATTAGAGCTGTGGAAAGAACCTAAAGCACAAAATGTGATAAGCGTACCAGTGATCAACTGTTTGTATTACTTGTTCAAATACCACAAACATGTTTGCAGAAACTGCCTTAGAGCAAGCATATGGTCATTTAGATTGAACGCTGGCCTCATGAGGAAATATGGTTTCCACCAATTGAATCTGTATGAATCTGTGTAACCCCCCCCGCCCCCTTACTTGGTATTTTGAAGGATCCTTTTGCAAGTGAAATTTACTCTTCTCCCACATATTTAGTGATTCTTTATACATCTGTATTGAGTGAATTACTTCTAAAATGTTGTGTTGCAAAATGTTGCTTATAGGAATCTACATAGATTACCAATTTACCAACCAATGTCATTGTTTTATAGTTAAGCAGAGGTGGATTTGATTGCAGTAGTTCAATGCTCTCGATCCTGTGTAAACTGAAATTTCCCACTAGAGTCTCAAAAGGTTTAGTTCATTTTGTAGTCATTAGACTTTGACAGCATGTGCACTTTTGGTGGTCTGGAGGAGGAAAACTTGTAATAAAAGCTTAATGTTGCTGGAAAAGATGCTTTTGTTGTGTTATGTGGTCTGCTATGTAGTAGTGTTTTGAATATGGGATTCAAATACAGGATGGAAACCCTAGACTTGGGTAACCAAAATAAGAGTCATCATGAGAATACTTACTGTCTAATAAGTATGTTTTTTTTAAATGTTATTTTTTCATTGTCAAGCAACTGCTTGACATTGACATTTCTTGACACTGGCATTGATATTTCTTGACATTGTCAAGAAACTGCAAGTTTCAACTGCTTGAAACCTTGCTCAAATGTTGCACAAGTAAATTTAGGACTCACTCCTGCAAGTATTTATTACTGCAGACAGCATGGTTACTGTAGGATTTCTTAGTAGAAAGTGCTATAAATAGTTATTAGATTTTTTTTTCCTGTTTGGAAAATAATAAATAAATGAAATAGATTTGAATCGATTAATCTATAAGTGTTTGTTTTCAGTCCCAATATGCATTCTTGTGGATTCTGCAAGTATTTTCCTTTAGTGTATCGTTATTTTGGAAAAAATACAGTGTTGTACAATGGCATGACTTCTTTATTTCATCTTGCTCCTTCTAGCAAAGGGAGAATCTAAGTACTGTCATAGCCTTAGTGTTTGCTTAGAACACATCAGATATCATAGATTTAGCATTCAGTTACTGTTGTGTGAATGGAGTTTATCAATGTTACCTATCCACTTTCAGGTGCCACTGCAAAGTCAACAGTAAGGTAAAGAATTTTATCTATATTTGGTTTGTAAAATGCAAAGGATTTGTCTTCCTGAATGATGACTGCTAGCTTTCATTGAACTAGTCACAGAGCATTAGAGATGCAAGTATTTTCAGCTATTCTTCATTATCTGTTTTCTTTGGAGCTACTCCTAAAAATTTGTTAAAAAAAAAAAAAAGAAAGAAAGATGGCAGTTCTCTCAATTAAGAGTCATACATCAGACTGAGGGAGTTGACAGTACACTATTGAACTCTGAGCAGATACCTTCAGTCATACATTCTTGCATGGATTATTTTGGCAGGAAAATGTGTTGCAATAAAAGGGAATGGAAAATAGGAATATAAATTACTTTCCAGAGCTTGCATTTGAAGAATGTTCTGCCTTTAAATAGTCAGATTTACCGGGCAGATAATGGATCATTCCTGACTCCTTGCTTAGTAAAAAGATTTTGGAAAGAAAAATCTGTTCAGCACTGCTTCAATCTGCAGAAACAACATTAGACCTTGACACTGTAAAATACTAAATACTTTCTTTAAGTTGTTGCATACTGTTAATGCACTAAGCATCCTTACAAGTGTGAATTCAAAGTGTTAGACATGAAAGTGTGACTGCTTATTTGAATACTGAGACTTAACGCAGTTATGAACTCCAAGGCACCAGTTTCAGATTACTGTATATGGGATACACAGTTATGACATACAGTTCCCATTCACCCCCAGAGCAGTTTACTGCATGGGGTTTGAGGGGAATCTCTACCTTTTTACACATTGAATGCTAAAAAAATGTGAATATCACTTTCTGTCTGATGTAGTCTGCAATTACTGAACTTGGACAGTGAATTGAATGGCTTGTTTTTAATACTGTGATATCTTTAATTTAATTTCTTTAACATCACTGTGTAAATGAGTAGTCTTATATTAGAGTTGTGTGGTCACGCACTAGTTTTCTTTTGATTTTTCTCAGTTTAAAAGAGCTATACTGTCATGGACACATTGTTAGGGTTTAGAAAGTCCTAAGTATGTTGCCAATTTTAGTTTTTTACTGAATGGTAAACTTTACAGAAAAATGAAATGAATGCATTAAACTAAGAACAACATCTGGTATTCCCAGAATGTGACTCATCAGCAGTGGGTATGCAGTCCAGCTCTCTTAAAACTGAGGAACTGGGGAAAGAAGCCAAAGGGAAGAGGGAACTTAAGTTACTTACCCTGTGTAGCACAGCCTGTCTTTTATCCTGTGAGAGAACTATAACCAAACTTGATTTATGCAGAAATCTGTATTTGTTGCGGAAAACCATTCTGGAATTTCAAGTTTTGAAAAACTGCTGAGAGCTCTGATTGTTAACTGCCTTAAAGAGTATGTGCAACACTGCTCATCTTGCATCTAGGGCATAAGTATACAAATGAAATACTTGAACATATAGATTTTTTTCTTTTTCAGTGTTAATACAGCTCTAGCATATTTGACAGGAGATGTTACAAGTGATCTACTTCTCTTGCTGGATCTTCTTTTATTTGTTTTCTAATAAGACTTCTAAACCAGAAAGAAGGGGCAAATACTGAAGATGTGTACAAGCAGTCTCTAACTTAACTGCCTCTACTGTGTGGAGATTTGGGCTTGAGTACAAGAGCTACTGGTAGGGAACTTCTGTGAAGAGTATGTATTGTGCATATGCAAGTTCCTGTGTTTGTTTTGGACATGAATAGGGAAGAAGAAATCAAGGTTATCCAGAGCCTGAATGACTTTGAAGTTCTGAAACAGTGCTTCAGCAATGCTTGAACTATGCTGTAAAACTTCTAAAATATCACCTGCTGTTTGGAGAAAACACAAAAAAATTCCTTTAATCCAGTGTCGTGGTTTCTTAAATGTGTGTTTTGCATATGTAAAGAGTTTTTAAAATAAGACCAAGTGCAACCATAAATATTCTTATGTGTATATGTATCAGTAAACATACTGACTGGCAAATAAATGTTGGGCCAAGTCATGACAGAAGGATCGCTAACATAATTACGTTTATGCCCTTTGTCAAAGTCTGACAAAATTTTAGATAATCTTTGGAGAAAGAAGAGGAGAAGCAGTACTCATACTTGAGCTGCTATGCTTGCCTGTCTGAACTAAATTTTCCTTCAAATTAGAAAAGGAGAAATTGTCATGGATGAAAGTATATAAAAATACAGACCTTCAGTGTGCAATCTAATTAATTTAAAAGATAAAAATACCTTATTAAAAAGCAAACTTGACTCCATCTAAAACATGCATTAATTATAAGTCTGCTGTAGTTGTTATTTATGAACCAAGATAAATTGAAAGACAAAGCAATCAGCCAAAAATCAATAATCGCCTCAGTGCAATTATTGTAGTTCTTCCTTTTTCTGAAGGAAAAATGCTATACAAGCAGGTGTAGGATTTGCATATGGTTGTACTGCACCGAGCAGCACAAAATTGAGGTTTTTTTCATGAAAGCGCTAGTGGCAACTAGGACACCTTGCCCCTCGTTTCTTTGGCTTTTTTTTTTTTTTTTTTTAAGTTAAGTCAGAATTTGAATGTACCACATAATTCTGGTTTTTCATTTTCACAATGTCTGTATATTGCTGTACAGTTCTGTACTAACTTTGACAGAAGAGGTTTTCTTCTGAAGCAAAGATATCAGTTTATTGTTTAGTATTTTCTGACCATTTTGAAGTTTTGCTTTTTCCTGTTGTAAAGCAATGAGAATTTAAGCTTCTGATGAATGGGAACATGGTACTCCTTTTAATGTTGTCAGTGCTGTGTAAGGTATGAGTCAAAAGCAGATACTCGAGTCCATCCTTGGAGCCTTGGGCAGTGCTGAGGAAAACGTAACATGTTTTTTAGAAAAAGTATGTTTCTGCATGTTTTTGTCGTGCTGATAACTGAGTTGTTTCTGCAAGAGGTTAAAATGTGTCTTGGATACAATGTTTTCTGTGCACTGTGAAAGTATTGCTCTTCAGCTTTTAAATTAGGTACTTCACCTTTGTCAATGTTACTGATGAATAGAATCTGCCTTGCCTGTCCAAAGACCATTTATTCAAGACATTTGCAGGGTGTCAAACAGTATATTGTGATTTGTGCAATGTTTTGATTTGAATACATTAGAATGTGTCAGATTATCTGGCAAAGTATTGATTTTGTTTATTTTCGTGGTGTTTTGCTATAAGCTATAGTTGGCAACTATTTCATTTAAATAGCATTTAGGAATCCTATATTGGAGTAGTTAGGAAAAAATAATTGTGCATGTGTACTGGGAAAAAAATTTCCATTATGAAAGAACGAAGACTTAAGGCAGACTTCTCTCTGTATTCATATAGCTACCCTGCTAAATACTCCCTGTGGCAACTACAGTTGAAGATCTTGTCAGTACTCAAACAATAAAAACAGTGTAAGCAAAAGTACACTAAAAACAGTGTAGCTACAAGATGGGGAAAAGGGAGAGGGTTTTGTGGGGCTAGCCAGCAGTCCTCCTTTTTCTGGAAGAAGAATTGGTTTTTGTAGTATGTAGAGGAGTGCAACTTTCCACTCAGTGACTGGTACCTGGCAAGGCTCATGGGTTTTATTTCACCACTTTCAGGAAGTCTTGGATCTTGTACACCCGCCAGCCCAGGATTCTCCAAATCCTTTCTTCCCTAGAG
Organism: Neopsephotus bourkii; assembly: GCF_033783945.1. Classification (NCBI taxonomy): domain Eukaryota; kingdom Metazoa; phylum Chordata; class Aves; order Psittaciformes; family Psittacidae; genus Neopsephotus; species Neopsephotus bourkii. Next base: position 3,342,433 of record NW_026901490.1, read on the forward strand.
ACTGGGAAGATTTGTGGAGGTTGTCTGCTGTGATAAGAGTGGAGTTTCTGGAGAATTTTCAGGGCTTCTTGTCTCCTTCTGTAGTTAACATTGGGTGTAGGGTAAAGCTTTCACTTGGTATCTGGCAGTTGTGCATATTATGGAATTACTGACCCAGTTCTGCATGCAGTTTATTTAAACTGTGATATCCTGATGGCAGGAGCTGTTTTGTATCTAAGCATATAATAAAGCTAAACACAGTGGAGCCCTTGGGCTAACTGGGATTTTGTAAGTCCAGCTGCAGTGCTTATCCTTTGGTAACGAGAAGGTGTTTCTAGCACTCTGTATAGGAGAGCCTTATGGCTTGTTTTATTTGTATGTGTCAGTGTGAAAGAGGAAAAGCCTGAAAATGTATTTTAATTGTATTATTCTGTAAACCCTGTTATTGTTTTATTTTATTTTTATTTTGTTTTATTTCTTGCCTCATGTTTTAGGATGGTGATTCCTCAGGTCACTGCAGGTGGCAATTGCATTAATTAAAAAGCACTTTCTTAACAATTTGAAAACAATTCTGTTAACTAGTCTATTTGTAACCTGAGAGATGCTCTGTAAGATTAATAATATAGGATATGGAAATGATCTGGTAAATACATGAGTTTGAAGTAAACTTTAAACATTGCTGTGCCTCGGGGAATGTGTGGTAAAGTCTGTGTGTACTCCCCACTTCCATCCACAAAAAGCAGTCAGGGTTTTTTTTTCCTTTAGTCTGAAGTTTTATAGAGAATGATCTCTTTCATTTTCCTTTTCCTTTTTTTTTTTTCTTAAGATCCACAACACAGTAGGGTTTTCTCAAAATCCTAGAGAACATAACTTTTTCTCTATATAATACTTCCAAAAAAAAAAAAAAAAGAAGGCACAGTTGAATTTGAGGAACATAATAGGTGCTGTTAAGTTCGAGTGAGAAGATTACATATATTTTATATCTGGTGTATACATTTGTCATTTTTATTTCATTTCTGGATAGTGTAGACTGTGACCAAAATAGACCCTGAGATCCTATATTAAAACATTTTATTTTATACTGCTAATCAGAATAACTGATACATACAAATTATGTTTTTAGATTAGAGTTAAAATGGAATTATATTAGGGATGACACTGATCTGCATTGAGGAAAACAAACCAAAAAGCAGCACTTAGTTGTAGCTAACTAATATGAGGCAGTTGGTACAGGAAAGAAGGACTGTCTCATTGGTTCAATTTCAAATTAGAGAGCAGATGAGGAACAGCAAACTATGCTCAATGGATGTGGAAAATGATGAAAATTTGAAGACTTAAAGTTCAGTTTTTAATGTCTTTGTAAAAGATAACACTGTTTTTAAAAAAGGTGTTATTTAATTCACATCCAAGAATTTCTGAGCCAGTTGTTTCTCTTTATCAGTGCCGATTCTATAATGACATAGAATCACAGAATATTCTGAGTTGTAAGGGACCTCTGAGGGTTGTATGATCCCACCTTTTGCTCAGAGAGGCCACCTCGGTGGCTCAGGAATTGCCTGGGTGAGTTTGAGTGCCTCCTAAGATAGAGATTTGGCACCTTCTTGGACTACCTGTACCAGTGTTTGGCTAGTCTTGTGAAATTTTTTCCTGATCTAATTGGAATTTCCCACATTGCAGCTTGTGCCCAGTGCTTCTCATACTTGCAGTAAGCACTTCCAAGAAGATTCTGTCTTCTCTATACCTTGCTTTGAGGCAGTTGAAGTCCACAGTAAGATTTTACTTTAGCATCTTAGGACTGATCAGCCCCATTTCTTTGACTTTCATATCATGCTGAAAGATGTGATATAGCCACCTACAGTAACGTAGTTTTGTGGTGTTCATACCTGATGAAGCTCCTGTGCTTAGCTTAGGAAATCTGTTTTATTTCATGGATGAAATCGCTCCATGCCCACCAAACTTGTGTTGGTCTTTTGGTACTTTTATGTTCTTGATGACTCTTAAACTTTCATGCAAAAAATACTTACTATTCCTGTCTGTAGTGATAGAAAGCAGCTAGATAGAAAGTAACTGTGCAGAAATTATATGCTCTTTTTATTTCTATTTGATTTTCTTTGGAGGGGTTGGGTCATGAATAAGTCACTAAAATAAATGAACCTCAAAGCAGTGTTAATCTTAACAGCTTAACATATTTTAAGAATTATGTCATGGCATTCTTTTTAGCATTGGGTGTTGTCCTGAGCTGCTAATAATAAAATGTTTTAGCAATGAATAAAAATGGATTCTATTTTAATCAGTGCGAATATTCCAGGGTGCATAAGCTGCTCTGAAAACTCACAGGATCAAATTCTGCCCTTGAAGTCAAGTAAAAGGTTTGCATAGAAGTCAGAAGACAGGCTTTGGTCCACAGTGTTTTGCTTGGCTTTCATTTTATTTTTGATAGTCCAGACTGGGGGAGTTTGTAAGGGAAAATACTGTGGCAGAAAAATCTTATTTAAAGATATGCTGTATTCCAGAGAATATTTTAATATGCAGACACATTTTTCTTAGTCTGTTGTGCCAGTAATTACTGTGCTGTGCGTAGGCAAGAAAAAGTCTTTTAAAGAGACAGGCCAGTGCAGATGATCATCATGCCTTAACAATAGGCTCTACATCAGTTTAGACTTCAGGGTACAGAACCAGGAATATCTTACATCAGAGAGTCTTTCAGCTTTGTTGATGTGCTTCTGTGGTTTTGTAGCTGTTTCCCTTAAGTTTCAGTCTCTGCCATGGCCTCTGCACTCACCCAGAAAGTTGTGGTTCAGCATTTTGGGTTGCACTCAGCCCAGGGCGGATGCAGTTGACCTGTTGGGCAGGTGGGCTGGGACAGCACAATAGGCTTTCTTTTTTGAGCTCTTCCTAGCAAGTGAGATTAAATAGCTCATGGCATATAGATCTTGTTTACTTTTTGGTCCTGTAATTTATTTACCATCTTGCATTATATATACATTTGTAAAACTTGGAAGTTACAAAATGTCAGCATCACAGTCTGACTGGCTGCTGTGATTGTGCACGATGGTAACAGTCTTGAAATGAAAAAGAAATACAACTTTTTGCACGCATTCCTTTCCTCATTCAGTCTGAGGAAAGATGGAGGACTAGTCATTTGGTACATGTTATCCTTTTCAATGATTTTACAGTTAACATAGTATTTCTTTAGCAGTGGAGCCTATTTGGTGCTCCTGTTACAGTTCCTAATACCTTGTGGAATCTTAAGATACTGTCTTCTCAATATCTTTGTTGGGTGCTGGGATTAACACACACTACATCTTATGGTTGGCAGATTGAAGCACAGAAATAAAAGCAAATGTTGTGCAAGTTATCAGCAAACTTAATGCACTTAAACTGAGAAATTTAGAAAAGTTTTGTTTCTAGTATTTGTATACAAAGCCATATTCCTTATCCTCTTGAAACTGGAAGTATTTATGACTTCTTAAATTTGACCCTTGGTTTCAGAAGTCAGAAGTAAAGACCACAGAGTGTCCACCTGTGAAAAATTTGGTTTATAGGATTCGATTTACAAGCGAACTTTGCAATGTAGGGATACAGTCTGTTTCTATATGGTGATTTTTAAGCTTTCCCAAGCATGAAACTATTTTGTATATATCAGCATCCTGCCTTTTCTCCAGATATAAGTCTACCCTCTTCTAGTTTAAAGCCATTACCCCTTGTCCTATCTCCCACTATACAAAAAAACTTTTTTTTTTTTTCTTCTATGAATGGTTCTATTTCAATTTATTTTTTGTATTACAGGCTGCCTTTTTATCAAGTAGGAGCAGAGGTGTCTTAGAGTTTGCAGAAGGGAATCTATATTAAGGTGAAATGGTCAGATTTCATCCTAAGATTTTTTTTTAAATATATATATCTTCTGAGTCCTGTTTTGTGGTTACATGGAAACAGTAATTTTAATTTAGAGGATTTTTATTTTTTTTAATATTGGATAAAAAACCACCAAAACTTGCCAGCAATCACTTAAAACTCTGTTGATGCTAAATTAGAGAGTGGCAAAGTAGTACATTTTGCCTGTATGCAACATCAAAAGAACGTGGTGCATTACAATTGGCTCCAATTTCCCAGTTTTGATAGTTTAGCAGAGAAAATGTTTTTATGGAATAAAAGCCTTTATTTATTTAATGCTAAACCTTGATTTTTTTGTGCCCACAATTATTTTATAATCTGTACTGATACAGAGCACTGACTTCACTGCTGTCCCTGAAGATTGGGATGTAGCATATCTGACTATGCCATGGTTACACTCATAGTCAGCCTGTTGGAGCTGTAAGGCATAGCCAGAAGGCCATAAGGGTAGAATCTTCATCCTGTTCAGAGTATAAAGTAAGAGGATGTATGTACATGATTTTTACAGATGTGTATATAGGCAAGTTTTCACAAGAAAGTACTAAAGTGGCCTTTACTACCAGCTGTTGCTCCCAAGTGAATTTCAAATCTGTGTTCCGTGAAGCGTTAAAATGCTAGAGCTTTTGGAAAAACAACAATAAATACTTTGCTAGGTAAACAGTTTTTCCAAGTCTAATTAACATAAATTATTGATATAAAAATCACTATGATGAACAGTCATTTGTTTTATAAAACTTTATCCTTGATAGCTTTATTTTGTACAAGTTAAAAACATCTGATAATATATGAAGTGTTGGGTTAAAGGTGTTCATCTTTCTACCATTTCTACATATGCTAATGTAGGAAGGACTTGGAGAAGTCCTCATGTAAATGCCTAAGGATGCAATTGGTAATCTGTAGCATTCCCTTATCTCCCTCCCTCAATTACTAACCTTGTAATTGAAATTTATAGTTTTGCTATGATAATGACAGGAGTATTTTCCAGCCCATATCTGTTTGCTGGTCCAGAACTGAGTGAATTTAATACTTCAGGAGCAGATTTTAATCAGTTTAAACACAGCAGAGAAATTTAAATTTGAGTGGCTCTGTAGTGTTAGGAAAATTTAGGTTATGAGTGATAAAAATGAAAATGTTAGGTTAGGAGTGATAGGAAAATATTCTGGTCCAAACTCCTCAGATATCTAATCAAAGTTAGGTTGTGTAGCTAAAGATGTTGTCCAGTGGGAGTCCGACATTCCAGGGATGGTCATTCCTCAGCCTCTTTGGGCAGTCTGTTCTAGTACATACTGTATTTTGGTTTTGGCTTGGTGAAAAGTTGCTTGCTCAGGCAAGGAAGCTTGCTGCTGCATCTGGACATCATCGTGCTCATGGGATGAGCCATACATATACTTTAATAAGCTTGTCTTTGAGTGACCAGCTGTCATGTGCTCTTTTGTCCTTCAGCATCCCATGTGAGCCTACTTGCCAGTGCCCCAGAGAAGCCATTCTTTGCTCTCACACTGTTCAATGTCATTTTTTATTTGCCTTCCTCACTTCCTTTAGTTTTTCTGTCACACATAAATGCTTATTACTAATACCTGTGAGTTGCCACAACAGGGTCAGAGACTGTTTGCAAATAATAAGTTTAGCAATTTTTTAGGTGAGGGACCTTGTGTACATAGATTGCTCATCTGAAAGTAGTCTGCTTGTGATATTAAATGTCTCTCCAGTTCTCTGAGTTTTCAAACCCTCATTGCATTTGTGTTTTAAAACCTTTACTTCTAAGTAGCAAGACTTTCATGCAATATATCTTACCCACTATGTTAATATTAACTTTTTCATCATTGAAATGCCTCTTTTTCAGATTACGTATTTCAGTCTGTGGTATTATAATAAGCAGAATCAGCGCAGATGGGTAGATTTGGACAAGCCTCTGAAAAAGCAGCTGGACAAATACGCCTTAGAGCCGACTGTGTATTTCGGAGTAGTGTTCTATGTGCCTACTGTTTCTCAGCTTCAGCAGGAGATTACCAGGTAAACTTCATGCCTGTGTCTGTAGTTTTGCTTTCAACATTCTGAAATATATGGCTAATTTTAAAATAGCCTGCTTCCCCCACACACCCCTCTACAGAAGTGGAAATTATTACTTTAGGCAGAATTTATGTTCAAACTGTGTATTTAATTCCCATTTGAATATTTAAAATATGTGATCTTAGAAAGGTATTGAAAACTGTTTTCAGTAACAGGCTTTTTTCAGCAATACTTGTATGACTAGACTTTTAATTGTTTTCCTCCCTTTATGTTGTCTTTGGGTTTTTTTCTTTTTTTTGGGAGTTTTTTTGGGGTTTTTTTTGGTGGTGTTTTGAAGAGCCATCTGTTGCTTTTGGGGATGCTCATGCTGCACAAGACAGCATTTTATTTAGCTGTTCTTGCCTCTGTTTTGCTTTCAGTACTTTATGTACTTTCAGTACATTGGCAAACTACAGGCTAAGTTTCAGTTTGTGATTTTTTTTTTTTTGTGTATCACTGGGAAATAAGGATGGATGTTAGCTTTGATATCATATATCCATTTCTACTGTGAATTTGGGGAACATCACAGAAGTGGTGCTGACTGCAGGGGGAAAGTGAAATTGAGCATATAGTAGCCTGTTATTCCTATGGGCCTATACATTGGCTTGTAGTGACCTTAATGTATGTAGTTTTTCTGATTTAGTTATTATTTTTTAACAGGCAAATGAGTACAGACTGGATTACAAACATATATTTGTTATTTCAGAAATCTGTGTTTGCGTTAATTAACCCATTCAAGCTGGTAACTTCAAGCTGGTCCTACTCTGAGTGAGGAGTTGAACCAGGTGATCACTGAGGTCCTTTCCAGCTTAATTTATTCTGTGGTTACATGAAACTGTCTTTATATACTCTGGTGCTAGAATAACTTTCCAGAGACCTTTCCCACTAATTGTGGTATGAAAGCTTTTCAGGGAGGTAAGCCTCTTCATGCAGACACTGGTGCTTTAATGTGTTGCTCAGTGCCTCGCAGCTTTAAGGTTCTTTTTTATGTGTAATACCTGTGTTAATATTTTCTTTCTAGAAAAGTGCTAAGTATGGGACTTTCTCTCAGCAATTTTACTGGCTTAAAAAATAATTCTTTTGTCTTCTTTTTTTTAGTCTTTGGTTCAGATTCTGTGCTTGTTGGTATGCTAGGATGCATTGCAGTAAGATACATGTTGTGTTGCATTGCTAGAAAGACCTTGCATATTCTTCTCTGGCATTAAAGAATTTAATGTTTATATTGGAACGTTAATAGCAGTTTTGCAGTGTGTTGCCATGTAGAAAGCAAGAATTCATTTGCCAACCTTATATTGAAGTCCTAGATGATGGTACTTGCTTTGATTTCCAATAGTGAGAGTCTGAATTAGTTTCAGAAGTCATTTTTTTTTCATGCCTTTTGAATATAAATGAGATTGAGCATGTTGAAGCAAATTTTGTTTAATGTATACCAGGAAATGGAAATTGACAAAAGGGATGGTATTTGTACTATCACAAGGTAGCGTCAAGATTCTTCATTTGCATATTTACTTTTAATAACAGCTCTATGGAAAGAGCTTATGTTCTGCTGTTGGACTGGAAAGATTTATTTCCCCAAATGCCTTGATATGTGATGGCTTTTTCCTTCCCTTTTTTCTAAGGCCTGGGTTTAGGCCCGACTTTTCTTGCGTGTGTTGTATAAGGATGTTAACTACTGTCACACAGCATACTGCGCTTTTGTAGCAGGATCCAGAAGACTCTAGCTAATATTTATAAATTGTCACCTTATTTAACAGGTTGGTTAGATAGTGAGGGAAGAAAGTTGCCTTTTAGCCTGATGAAAATCTGTGTGTAGTTCACCTGACTTTTCTAATCCCTGAATGTTTCCAAGTTCTTGGTATTAAAGCCTTACTACACAAGAGTTAATGTACAATACGAGGAAGTTAAGCAGCTTTTAAAACTAGACGTATTGGAGACAAATGTCGTTGGCAAAGTGTGTATTACAATGGTGTTTTGAGGTGTTTTAGGCTCAAGATAGGGTGTTTTGCAGATGGCTGAGAGAGGCAGAAGAGTTCAAGAAACTAGTGGTTCAGTGTGTGAACAAATGGTACACCTAGCAGTGGTTGCACGTACAAGAGATGACCCAGGAAAAGGTCAGATTAAAGGAGAAAAAAAGGTGTCTTGAAAGTAAGAATAAAATGTACTCGGAAGTTGTAATGCAGAAACGAAAGCTGCTATTGTGCTTAAAGGGATGTGCAATGTTGGATCTATTGAAAAGGAATGCAGCAGTACAGCAGCAGTGCATTAACAACACCAGTGTGCTGAACATTGTAAAGAGGAGATAATAAAAATGCTAAAGAAGAGGTAAAAATAATAAAACAATATTTGGGTATGGTAGTAGGTAGAAATCGTGGAGATTCTTTGTTTCAGGAGGTAGCAGTATTTGATTCTGCAGTGATGTATGAAAGCTAAGGGAGGAGCTAACAAAGACTGTGAAGGGTCCGAATGGTGTGGAAGATTGCCCTCCACAAAAACTGGGGAATGCAGAGAGGAATAGGAAATGCAGGCATGTTTATCTGCATTCTCTTTAAATTAAGCAGACCATATTAGCTTTTTCTTTTTTTCTTGTGTAGGTATCAGTATTATTTGCAATTAAAGAAAGATATCTTGGAGGGCAATATTCCTTGCACGCTGGAGCAAGCAATACATCTGGCTGGGTTAGCTGTTCAGGGTAAGTTGTGCTAACTAGCTAACGCTGCATTAGAAGCTTTGTGGATGTATTTTCTATTGCAGTTTTTCTGTTTATCACTCAAAGACTGAATTCCATAAGTTATGAAAGACTTACTCCTTAGAACTTCCTTGCATATGCTGAAGAGGTGGAACAGTGGGCCTGAACTTGTGGCATTTCTGTGCAGTCCTCAGACGTGTGCCTGGGTGTCTAACATGGAGTTGGGTTTGAATTAGACATTAGAGTTCCTGTGGGGGCAAAGACTTCAGTTGTCTGCTTACAGACATTTCATCTGATTCTGTTAATAAAGACACTTTATTCTGACATAGTAACAAAAGAAACATGCTTTGCTAAATCAAACTTGAATGTACTTGTATCTCCGCATTTTCTCCCAAATATCCTAACATGTAAGATTATTTCAAGTTTGTATGCAAGACTGTTAACAATTTTTGTGTTCAAATCGCTCCCAAAGACCCATTTCTGTGATAGCTACATGAAAATGAAGTGATAGTTACATGAAAATAGCCACTGTATTTTTCCTGACTGGAGTCAGATGGGATACAGTAGACACCAGAGAGCCACCAGTTCTAACTCTATCTGCATTGGTCATGTCTCGTATTCCCTGCTTGTTAGATCTTAAATCTCTCAAAATAAACGTTTTTTAATGGCAGCAGCTTTGTTTAGTGTTTGTATATTGCTACACAGCAATTGCCACTGCAGTACATCTAACAGCAAATGTAAATCTGCCAAAAACTGAAAGGGACTTAAAGTCATTTGCAGTACATATGACTTGTTTTTTTCTGGGTTTTTTGTTTTTATTACATTTGTTGGTAATATCACATTAAATATGATGTCTATGCTTTTTGAAAACGTGGTTGCCAGTAGAGTATACTGAATTGTGTTAGTACCTTGTTTGTATAATGCATCTGTTTAATGAATTTGTGAATCTTTTTAATCTAAGCCAGGATTTAATGGTTTTCAACTGACAAAGTCTTGCTTTGTTATTTCCATATCTTTGGACAGTGCACATGTCTCTCTGCTCAGTGAGTTGTTTATAGAAATATTTCAATATAAGCCTGTTTCCAGGTTGAAAATATTTATCCCTTTAGCTTTCATATTCCTTTCATATTCTCATGTAAGAGAGAAACTGTATGTGATTATAAAGCAGTGAAAAAACAAGTCAGAAAAAGCACAGGTAAATTAATATGCTCTAGTGACTGCAGTTGCTTATACGAGGTAGGTGGGTTAATTTGAGCTGGTGAATGAACAAAAGCAGTTGTTTGCTGTTTCAGGTGAACTCACTTCAAGAATAATCTGTATTTTAAATAATTATCATAGGCTAATTCTAAACAGTGCTTTATCTCAAGTGCTGTGTTGGTGTAGCGTGTCACAAGTCCTCCCCTTTCATCACAAATAACTTGCATATTAATTGTTAATCCTGAATACAAATTTGGTTCCTAATGTCTTTAAAATTATACTGTTATGGATGGATCTGTGTTCTTGGGGTTTGTGTTTATATTTCTGGAAGCAGCTGTTCCATACCGACTGCTGTTTTCACAGTTTCTCTTGTGAGACTGGTACATAGCTTCTACAATTTAGACTGCTTTATTTCTCTTCTTTGAAGCATTGGTTAGCTTTTTTCCTGGAAATAGAAAAAGAGGCAAATTCCTTGGGATGCCATTTAGCATGACACAAATTCAAAACTGTTATTAAAATCAAACCTGTTATTAAGCCCCAGAGTATGGGAAGGCTTCTAGGTCCCACTTTCTGTGCGTCTGTGCAGTGTTTTGAGTGCAGCTGAAAGTTACAGCAGTGTATTGGCACTATTCTGCAAGTAATTTAAGTATCTTGACAGGAGGGAGTAAAGAAGGTGGAGCCAGACCTTTCTCAGGCAGTGGGTGCAAGATGAAATATATTAAATTCTGTCTAAATGTGATAAAAGTTTTCAGTTGTATGAGTGGTGAGACACTGGAAACAGGTTGCCCAGAGAAACTGTTAAGTTTCCATCTGCTGTATTCAAAACTTGACCAGAGAAAGCTTTGAGGCAGTGTGCTGTAGCTGACCTTGCTTAGGGCTAGACTTCCAAAGGCCCCTTCCATTCTCAACCACTCTGGGATTAAAAAATTAAACAATTAAAACCCCAAGGAACTAAGGAACTTGGAGCAACACTGATTGTTTTATCATTTCTTCTTTCCTGTCCACAAGAAACCTTACCAGTTTTTCAGAACAAGGTTAAAGTATGGGTTTTGGTTTTAGTTTTCCTCATCATAAACATTACTGATTAGTTTGTTACATTGTTTTGATTTCAGATCATAGTTCAGTAGGGTGGAGATTTGCTGCTTGGAGATCCTGCTGCAATTAATTGGGTATTCAATCATTTTATTGCAAATGTTTGAATCCAATAAATTTTTTATTTTTTAGCTGATTTTGGAGACTATGATCAGTATGAATCTCAGGAGTTCCTACAAAGATATGCTTTGTTTCCAGTGGTAAGTATTTACTTTAAATTGATAAATATAAATTCTTAAATTGATAAATTTAAATCTTTCTTTAGATTGGTAAATGCAGGTTATTATTAAAGACTCCATAATCCGTCCACCTTACTGCTTGTCCAACTCAGTAAAGCTTTTCTTTGAGACTGGAGTGAGTCATATTACACAGAAGCAAAGATGTTGCAAGGTTTTTTTAGTTTTTTCTTTTTTTTTTTATTAGTTTCATTGTATATTACACTGAAAAAAAGGTTGGGGTGGAGGTGGGAAAGTGAGTAAAACTTCAAAACAGTACTTGCACTTTTTGGTTTTGTTTGTGTGCATATTACAGCATTTAAGCTACAGGAATAGAGTGGAGGGTTTTCTTGCCAGTGTCAAGAACCTGTAATTAAACTTAATTTTGTAGAACAATAGCATGTATTTCATTCTATAATTACTATCTTACCTTAAGGGTTGGCTACAAGAAGAAAAAATACTGGAAGAAGCAACACAGAAAGTTGCCTTGCTACATCAGAAGTACAGGTAACATTTCTAACACTCATCATTACTTAATTTTGATGTGATTACTTCAGTAGCTTAGGACATTGGGAATTAGTTGGACTAATTTCACCTCCCATTTAAATGAGTTTTTCACTGATACGTCTGTATTAAAATCACAGTATTTTTTTTTTCTTGCTGAATGAAAGTGAAAGGAGAACAGAATGACCAGTAAAATAAATGAGAGGATTCTGCTTGAAAATTAAGAATACAGACACAACTGAATAGTATGGCTTCCTCTGCATGTTTCTGAAACTTGTTTATAGGAAGTTGTGACCCCAGTAAGCATGTTCCTTGATAAACAACATTGGCAGATACTGACAGCAGTAGACATATGGAGACAGTTACTGTGCCAGAATGCTTATGATCTAAAATAAAAGGTAGCTAAGATGCAGTAGTTCAAGACAAAGGAAAGTTAAATTCTCTGTTGTCAACTCATCAGTGAAAAAAATGTTTGTGACTATGAGAGTAATACTGATTATTTCTTACTGTGTTGTTTTAAAAGAGCAGTTTGAAAATTTCGAATCCGTTTATCCTTGAAATACTTTCATAAGAAGATTGTATGGTTAAGGTTCAGCAAAGAAAACTGAATCTGCATAACATTAGTAAAAAGTGAAGAAACAGAGACTGATGATTGAAAAAGTATTGCGAGACGTAAGAATGAGCATGACAACATTTTGCAGACAGATATAATGTCTTTTGTGAGATCAGCTGAGGTAGGTAGGGAAACAAGCTTTTAATCCCTGTGACACTACTGTAAGTCTGTGAGAAAACTATCTTTGCCAAGTGGTCTAATTAAAAAATAATATTACCTTTACCTACAGATCTTCTCATGTTCTCAAACCATTATAGTTAAAACTCAGCATTTAAAAAATGAGACTCTCCTTCCTGAGATGTGAAGCATCAAGCTTCATCTCGGTACTTAACATGTATACTGCAGTAGGAGAAATTCAGGTCTTGAACACATGCCCCAGAAAAATCATTCTGATACAGTGAGAAAATCTGGTGACAATGATGGATGTCAAGAAGAATGTGATACTTGTCTGCCATAAGCAGAGATTATAATTTTAACTGATCTTTGTTGCATTTACCCCTAGAAATGCCTGAGATAAAGAGGTTGCTAGAATCAAAGTGTAAAGGCTGAGACAAATATATCAGCCTTTGGGACAGATAAAAATAGCATGATTGAGGGTTGCCTGGATGTCTTGTGGATGCTTTTCTAGCTTTTGACAGTGTCAGTCAGAGTAAAACAAAGATGATTTTTTCTTACTGACAGTACTAGCTAATTGTTATTTCCATTTGTAGAGGCCTTACTCCTCCTGATGCAGAAATGCTATACATGCAAGAAGTAGAGAGAATGGAGGGCTACGGCGAAGAGACCTATCCTGCAAAGGTAAACAGTGCTTTAATCTTTGTCTCAGTTCCTTTTTCCACTATCTAAAAAGGTTTACTTCCTGACAAAACAAAATAAAACTCTAAACCACACCTCCCTTTTTCTCCCCCAGAATTGTTAAAACAGTTGCTTCTTATGTAACTTTTCTTCTAAAGACTTTTTTCTGTATTTGCATAATATTTTGCAACTTCATACAGGACAGCCAAGGAAGTGACATATTCATTGGAGCGTGTCTTGATGGTATCTTTGTGAAACACAAAAATGGTCGTCCTCCTGTTGTATTTAGGTTAGTATTGTTCTTTCTTAAAATATCTTTGCGCACTTCACATTTTAGGTGTGTTCCTCACTAGCATGAATGTGAGGAATGTCATAGATGTGATGTGTGTTTATTAATTTGATAAAACCTGAACATAGTCTTGTTGTTGTCATGCTACAGTGAATACTTAGATCCATTGGAATTTTTCAAAGTATTGACTGCAGGATGAATCTCTTTAAGCCAGATTAATTCAAAGAGATGAACATTTAATGTAAATTTCATTGCAAAACATTTGTGGAGTCAAAAAGGAACAATTCTCTATGCATAAAGCATCTTAAGTCCTGAGATGGGCACATCGTGTTACTTAGAAATATTCAATTGTAAAATTATCCAGGAGTTCCTTTCATATATTACATATAAAAGAAATAGAGGAGAGTCACTTGGTAACATTTATTTCATTATTTCGAATTAATATGTTGTTTTAGTTTATTATTTAATATTCTGAAGTTAAATTGTGGATATAGACTTGTATGCAGCTCACCTAACAGTTAAAATTCAGTCTTCATGTGAAACAGCCTGATTCCCACTGACTTGAAGAGGGGTTGCTTGGGCATCTTTGGATAGAATTTGGAATAAATTTTTAAGAATACATATTGATAGTTTGGGATTTGGTGGTTTGTTTTTTAAATCTTAGTAATTTGTAGTTACTGCTAGAGCAAGGAAGGCTTTATACTTAGTGAAATTTAATCCTCTAGAATAGAATTGTTTGGCTGATTATGAACTGAAACTTGAAATCCTGTGATCCAGCAGTTACTGGAAATCATGGTGAATTCCAGGGGTTAGAGAAGGTAGCAACTGTGTTTCCTGCTGTTAGTGGCTTTGTTTAATATAATTATTAAATACAGTACTGTTAACGGTTGTTCACAAAATTCTCTGTCTCTGCTCCTGAGAGGAGAGCTGAAGCCAAGCTCTTTTTAATTGTGTAGAGCGGTAGAAGTACCCTACTCTGCTTTTTTTTGCAGAATGAAGCAACAAAATCTCTGCTGACGGGTTTTCCAACCACACAAGGGGAGAGAAATAAAGCTTTGTTCATTCATTTAATGTAATTTCCCAAAGAATTGTGTATTCAGGGTCTGTGTAAACATAAGACAATACTTGCACATTGGAGAGCATCAGAGAGTATTCACGTTCTGATTTCAGGATCTAGTTTTCTGCTCTTTGCTTATTTGTTGTGTGGCTGTGGGCAGTTCTGGTGGGGATAGATATACCATGGTTATTTGGGTGGCAAAAAAGCATAGACAAGCACGGTATACAAAGGCTGGTTTATGCTTCAGATTGGTTCAAGTAATTTCATAATTATGTCCATAAATGCCTATGAACCAAAGCCTTAAATTGCATTTGTTATAAATTGGAATGGGGACACTACTGTTTCTCTACCTCACAAATCTGATTTTCAGTAACTATAGAAAATGCTATCAGCCCCATCTTTGTGATGAAAAGGGAAGTCATATAAACACCTTTAGGGAGTCCTGTGTGTAGATGGTGCTTTTTTACTGTGTTTGTGTACTGCAGAATATTCTTTTAATAAATCAATGATACAGGCTTTATCTGAACTAACACAATACTAATGATCTAACCACATCTGTATTTGACAAGAAGTTGAAGAAATAAATGGTATTATATTTCTTGGAATTGAAGTTTTTCTCATTTGTCAATGTGCAAGAGAGTTCTTGAAAATATGTGTAATCATGCCTTAATGGCTTTGTTGAGTGTAGATTTCCCCCCTCCCATACCCATCTCCTAGAGTGTATGGTTTGCTTTCAAGCACTTGGGACATTATAATTTACTGATAACTAAATTTATCTAAATTTCATTTAAAAAAAACCCAAACCCAACAACAAAACCACTTGAAAGAATTTCAAGTGGAAGACAAGGAATAAACTTGTTAGTGTACATGTTGCACATCTTCAAAAGTGTCATATACATATTTTAATTCAGCAGTCATTGAATGGATATGGAAGTGATGGTCTGCAACTTGTTCAGATATATTGCTGAACTCTTTATTTGTTCTCAGTTCTTTATCTGTATTCTTGGTGGGGATTCTGTTCTTCAGTATCATTTTCTGTGGTTTGAAAATCAGAGCTTGACAGTCATGTTCTATCATCTCCTTTGTTTGCAGGTGGCATGATATTGCCAACATGTCCCACAACAAATCCTTTTTTGCATTAGAGCTGGCAAACAAAGAAGAGACAATCCAGTTCCAAACTGTGAGTAGATTTTTACTTCTATTTTTTGCACTAAGACATCAGTAAATAAGAACAAGTTAAGACTGCTAATTTAACTCAAAGGATAAAACCTTCTTTTTTTATATTTAGCAACTTTGAACTGTATGATTAAGTCCAAAGTAATAATTCTGTTTCTGGCTAGCTTTCTGCAGGAAGGCATAAAAAAATCTGCCCTTTGTTGTTTAGTACATTGGCAAGTTTGGTTCAGATGGTCATAAACATTTTTATCCATTCTAGGAAAATTTCTAGCATGTTTTTTGACTTTTAAATCAGTGGCATTGAAAGATAAACACCTTGGAACTTTGCTGGAATGGGCCACACCGTTCCTTGCAGAATGAATCCTGTGTAGCATCTGCAAGTTCCCTTTGTCAAAAAGACAGCTGTTGACAATCTTACGGCATGACATACATATACTGTAAACATACAATGTTAGTTTTATAGCTGATAAGAGTGTCTTCAACAAAAGGCTTTTACATTCAACTTTCATAAGTCTAATAAAATAGGCTAGAATGAATGTTCACATCCACAAAGTACAGCTTTAGGGAGAACCTGGTGACAGTAATGAAAGTATATTAAAATTAAATTGGTCAATGATAATTTAATTTAAAAAATTTCAGTGGCTTGTCTGAAAGCAAGTAAAGGGTATGAATATTTGGCTTAATATGCAATTTTTGGTTTTGTTTTTTTGGCAGGAAGATATGGAAACAGCGAAATATGTGTGGAGGATGTGTGTGGCCAGACACAAATTTTACAGACTAAATAAATGCAGCCTGTAAGTAGAATATATTACCAGAACTCTTGGTGCCCTTGAAGCTTCCATAAAGAAGTGAAATCTTCTATAACCTCTGTGATGTCTTTACTGTCCTTTTCAGATGGTAGAAATTAATAAGTTGGGGTTTTTTTTTCTTAATTTTTTTTTGACAAAATACTTATTACCAGTTTCTCAAGTGTGTTCTACTTTATGCAGAGGACATTATGAAACACTGAAATCTTAGCAAAAGTAACGGTGTTTGGCCCATGCTGCTGGACATGTTTTAGTTGCTTCAGGGGCTACTCTTACTAGAATGTTTGTGAGCTACTGGAGTCACTGGGATTTTGGCCTGGGTTTGGGTGAACTGCTCTGAAAGGGCACTCTAGAGGCCTTTAGAAGGGCGGGAAGTGTATGTGAAGCACTCCTGAAATGTGCTGGATTGACAGCTGAGAGGTATGTGGTCCTTTGGATATCCATGGAATCCGTATAGCTCAAGTAGCACCAGTGCAAAGTAAATTTAGTACAATTCATCAAATTAAATTTAAATGGGCTGATCTCCAACTTGTAAATCAAGGACTGGAATTTTAGCTATTCCACTGGTACAGCTTTCCTTCAGTTAAGTTACTTCAGTCAAAGAACAGAGAATTAGACCCAGTGAATAGTCTGTCATTAAAAAAGCATGATTCACAAATGTTCATGGGGTTCAGGATTGTATGGGAGGAGATACCTATGGAGGGGTTGGTCCAAATTTTACTAAGGCCAGTGGAAAGATGATGGAGTATTTTGTACTACAGTAACTTTTTAGTGTGTTCAATGCTGATTTTACATTAGAAGAGGAAAATGAATTTGGAACAGTGTGGACCTCATATCTCTTAAGCTTGTAAACCTGCCTGCCTTTTGAGAGGGATAAGAAATCTTGGTAGAAGTAGTGCATTTGTGGGACTTCTGCACTGCTATCCAAATAATGTTAGTTATGTGGTTCTGTATTGAATGTCAGTGTGACATTGAATGTCTAGGATTACTCATTTTAACCCTTTCATCATAACATGGTTTTACTAATAAGTCCTCAAAAAATCTTTTCTGATTATCTCCAGTCTAAGATTCCCTGTCATCCGGTCCTGTTGCTAAAAACTGTCTTACGCATGCCTGTATTAAGTTCAGGTTTTGTTGTTTGTTTTGTTTTGTTTTCTCTTTATTTGTACATACGTTGTCTTTAGAGACTCCCTGGACTCTCCATCTGAGGAGGGCTCTCAGAAATCTTCCCTCATTCTTTCCCTTCCACGCTTTCCAATCCTTTCTCGTCCTTCACTTCCCAAAGGGTGAGCTGAAAAATCATCTTTCTTTCTGAAATCTGGCCGTTCCTGCATTTGTATTTTTGTGCCATCTCTTGACATATGTCTTGCTACAAGAAGCGGAATAGAAGTGCAGTATAAGATGGGGAAAAAGGAGCTTAAGTTTTCTGGACCTTATATCCTGGAGGCAATCCAACAACTTATGAAAATTTATTGCTGTTAGCTTGAATGTTAGAATATGCAAATGCTTGTGCAGTATAGTCACATTTTCCAGTTCCTGTAACATCTAAAACATTACATTCTGTAAACAATTTCATGTCTAGTCATGTAGAACAGGTAACTTAACGGTATAAGATTTTACACGGGGTTCAAATTTGGAAGTAGTCCCTAGTTACTCTGCTGCTTTGTGATTCTGCCCATACTGTTTGTGATGGTGGTTTATCCACAGAGCTCTTTCCATTTGAGACAGCTGGGGAGAGCTATTTAACTCACGGCCTGACTCCAAGAAATGTAGAGTGATTTTAAACTGAACTTGGGATCACTTTTCAAGGGTTGAAGTAGGTCTTGTTGTTGTTAAGAAAAATTTCTCACCATAAAACTCCTTCTGTAGACAAACCCAGACTGTTACAGTGAATCCTGTTAGAAGGCGGTCTTCATCCAGGATGTCTATGGTAAGGACAGCAAATAGTTTTGCATTTTCATGAATTTCATTTGATTTTGAATCAGGCAATAATCTCCTTCAGTGAAAAACATGAGTCTAGTATGTGAGGAACTGTTTCTAACTTGCAGAAAAAGCTGCTATGTAATATCCAAATTATGGAATTACAGTAATTGCTGTGAAAAATATTTTAAACACTTTTGGTTTTATTTTGATTGCTCTGTATCTGACAGACTCTCCTAGATGTCAGATGGCAAGATACAGTCTTGGGTTGGTGGTGTGTAGTTTTGGTTTTGATTCCTTTTTTTTATTGTTTCTTGTATGACCTCACAAGAAAATCACCTCTGCAGATTTAGAGAAATGGTTTAAGATGAAGGCTTTGTGTGTTTGTGTGTATTATACATTTCATATTATATATATAATATTATGCATTACATAAAAAATATTCAAGACATTTTTAAAATAAATCATGAGGTTTTAACTAACAATAAGATGCTTGCTTTCTTAGCCCAAGCCTCAGCCTTATATGATGCCTCCACCACCTCAGCTTCATTACAATGGTCATTATACTGAACCATATGCATCATCCCAAGGTAAGTTCATTAAACCCAAGGCTACGGTACATAAGTGTAGAAGGCAAAAGCTATGATTTGTACTTACAGCTACTTTAGCTAGAGCTGAATAAAGTCATAGGGTGAACATGGGACAGGTTTATACTACAGCACTCATTGAAGTGCATAGAGGCATTTAGGCTAATGTGAAATACAATCATGGAATCATATAATCATTGAACCATTTAGGTTGGGAAAGACCCTTAAATCACTAAGTCCAACCATTAATGTGACACTGCCAAATCCTAAGCATGTCCCTGAGCACCACATCTACATATCTTTTAAACACCTCCAGGGATTGTGACTCCACCACTTCCCTGGGCAGCCTGTTCAAATGCTTGACAACCCTTTCAATTAAGAAATTTTTCTTGATGTCCAGTCTAAAGCTCCCCTGATGCAAATTGAGACCATTTCCTCTTGTCCTGTTGCTTGTTACTTGGGAGAAGAGATAAACACCCATGCTGCTACAACATCCGTTCAGCTAGTTTTAGAGAGCAATAAGGTCTCTCAGCCTCCTTTTCTCCAGATTAAACACTGCAGTTCCTCAGCCACTGCTCCTCTATATCCTCTTCTATGGGATATGAGCAAAGTTAGCTATGATAGCATATACAGCAGCTGTATATAGACTCTGGTCTCCTGCTGTTTAACTGATCTCATGAGACAAGTGCAGATCCTGGTGTCGATGTTTTTTCTTTCAGGTAATGAGGTTTAAGATTGATACGGATTTTGTTTAACTTGGTCTGAAACTCAGCAAACCTATCATAAGCAGAAGAAAGCCATTCTTACACTGAGATGGTGTTTTCCAGTAGGAATTTGTATCATCTAAATGAACATAATAGGTTATTGTAGTATACATACCTTCATTATCCACAGCGAAAAGCTGTGATTGTTTTGGGTTTGGGTTGGGTTTTTTTTCCTTCCCATTTCAATGCATAGCTAAGAACAACTGAAATTTTGAAAATTGAAACATTAGTTAGGTATATCTTAATAGAAAGATACATTTGTTTGATGTCTTGGACATATTGTTCTTAAACTTTACTTTCAGATAACCTCTTTGTGAGCAATCAGAATGGATACTACTGTCACTCTCAGACTAGCTTGGATAGAGCCCCTCATGACTACACTGGTCGGATCCGCAATGGTAGTGTCTATAGTGCACACAGCACGAATTCCTTGAACAATCCACAACATTACTTGCAGCCATCCCCCATGTCCTCTAACCCAAGCATTACTGGAAGCGATGTCCTCAGAACTGATTATATACCATCTCATAGACATAGCGCATTAATACCACCCTCTTATCGTCCCACACCAGACTATGAAACTGTGATGAGACAGCTCAACAGGGGAATGGTGCACACAGATAGGCAGAGTCATTCAATGAGAAATCTTAACATCAGCAATTCATATGCTTACAGCAGGCCTGATGCCTTAGTTTACAGTCAGCCTGAAATACGAGAACATGCTCACTTTGCTTCGCCACAGTCTAACCATTATCCATTTAACCTGAACTACAGTTTTCACAGTCAATCCCCCTATCCCTATCCTGCTGAAAAGCGCCCAGTTGTTGGGGCAGTCAGTGTGCCTGAGTTGACAAATGTGCAGCTCCAGGCTCAGGACTATCCAGCACCAAATATAATGAAGACCCAAGTCTATCGACCACCTCCCCCATACCCGTACCCAAGACCTGCAAATAGTACTCCAGACCTTTCACGACATATCTACATTAGCAGCAGTAATCCAGATCTTATCACAAGGCGAGTGCACCATTCTGTCCAGACGTTTCAGGAAGACAGCCTGCCTGTGGCACATTCTCTTCAGGAAGTCAGTGAACCTCTAACATCGGCACGCCATACTCAGCTGCAGAAAAGGAACAGTATTGAAATAGCAGGCTTGACTCCCAGCTTTGAAGGAATAAGAATTAAAGAGAGGACCATGTCAGCTTCTGCAGCAGATGTGGCTCTCCCAAGAGTTATTTCAGAAGGGTCACAGCCCAACATTCTGATGGAGAGAACAAAGCAAAAAGAAAGTAAGCAAGAAGAGGGTGTAAACTGTGATCATAAGAAAACCCTTTCGGATGCCACTATGCTGATTCACAGTAGTGAGGAAGAAGAAGAATTTGAAGAAGAGAACAAGGCTAGTACAAGCCTTTCTCCCCTCCCTGAAGATCAAACTCAGCTTTCATCTGTTATGGGTGGTTATTCTCGTGATTCAGTACTCAGCTACCCTTATAACTCTGTTGCTTCGTCTGCTGGCCCTTTGCATATTCTTGAGCCTAAATTACATATTACAGAGACAGAAAAGAAAGTGAAAGATATGAGCCCCATTCATTTACTAGTAGAAAATCAGGTACAGAGAAGAGGGGAAGGACTGCTTACTCCATCTATGTCAGAATCTGATCTTACAACATCAGGGAGATACAGAGTAAGGAAAGATTCATTAAAGAAGAGACCTGTGTCTGATCTTTTGTCTGGGAAGAAGAATATTGTGGAAGGCCTTCCCCCACTAGGTGTAAGTGGATACAATTCCTCTTGTTTCATGTTGTTCTGTAGCAGGAGTTGTGTCGGGGTTTGTTTAAGATTTGGTGTTTTTTTAATCAACCTGAGATGCTTTTAAAATGTGGATTAAAAGCAAACTTAACCTTTATGTTCCTGCTTTTCCATGATTAACTTTGCCCAGCCATGTATGAGTTGTTTTATATTTCCCCTGCCCCCAAATCCAGCTGTGCAGCTTCTGTCCATCGGATACACCTAACCTGGCTAGCAACTGTAGAACAAGCTAGTTTAAAGTCAGTTCATAGATCGCAAATTCTGCCATACCATTCCTTATCTGGAACAGAAGCAATTCTTTCCATTCCACTACCAGCTTTCTAATCTTCCTCTCACTGAAAAATTGGATGCAACTGAGTGTTTACATTTTTCAATTTGTTTGCTTTCTTCTGACCTAAGAGAGGGACCTGACACATTAGGCAGTAAATTCTTTCCTTGCATTCTCTTCTTTCCTCCATTGCTTCCCTTTTCATATCTTTTCACATTTGCCTTCTCTTCAAGCTGTTTTTATCCCACTAAAGGTAGGATCTTGCTTACTATGTCTCTTTCCAACTCCAATCTTTTGAAGCCATAATAGTGAACAACTGCAAGTTTCACCTTCCCTGTAATTCTCACCTCATAGAAACATCAAAATCTGTGTGGGACTGTACAACTTCACTGGCACTCCTTACCACTCATTTTGTTTTCAACTTCTGTTCACTTTTATGTAGTCTGTGACACATACCAGGTGCTAACAGAGGAAGACCACTGTTGTTATTATTTCACCTTTTAGAATTGATTGCTAACTTTGCCTGCCTGAGTTAGTGTCAAGTAGTCTTCTGCACAAATTGGACTGCAGTGGAACTACCATATAACTTCTACTGCTGTAGTAACTGCTACAGCTGATGCTGCAAAAACGAATTATGCAAAAGCTATGTATTTAGATAGTTACTGCTGTCACTATATTTTGTCTGTCAGACTTCCTATACATGGAGCTGAATACTTTGAAATGTACCTCTATCAGATTCAATTAATTTTACAATTGTATATGTTTATCTAAATCTCCTTCCTACTGTTTGGTACTTAGATACAGGTGAAAAAGGTGATATCTTTCTCCTTGTGTTCACATTTAGATAGTCACTTAGTATTTTGTTCTTCAAAAGACACATTTTCAGACACGAATGTGTTTACATAAATCATACCCTGCCTTTTCCTTCTAATACCTATGTAAATGTTCAGGTCAACCTTTGAAATTAAATCCATGTTAAAACTTTTTAGCTGGAAATGTTCAATAAAATGTTCAGTAACATTTAAGAGTGTCATTGCATAACACAGAATATTACTTTTCTGCATTCAATATTAAGATGAATATCCTGGTAACAAAGGTGTTCCCTACCAATGTTTATACATTTTGCTTTCCAAGGAACTCTTACTGTCATGTTTGTTTTCACTTTTAAATGTGGTCTCATGCTCTCAGCTTTGTCTTCCTATTCCTCACTACCATTTAGGTTTTGAACTCATTGATTCTCATTCAAGCAGCACATTCACTCCCATTTTCAGTGTATTTTTAATAACCCAACTTATCAACTGCTAAGTTCTCTTACACTTTTTAAGAATCATTTTAATTTATTCTTTTATAAAAATCCCCCTTTGGTATTTTTCTCAAAAAATGAACACTAACTTCAATAATTTAGATTCATGGCCTGGTTCAGGGCTCAGATCTGTCTGCAGTTCTGTGTTCATGTTCTGTATGTGCAATTTGTTGCAAGCTTAGTCAACCATTTAACTATATCCAAATACCTTAAAGCTGTATGTTGTTATGCCTTCTTGTAGAGAAGAAAAGTGCCTGCAAACTGTATAGTAAGGAATAGTAAGAAATAATTTTTATGCATTTTTGGGGTTGGAAAGCGACTTCAGTTCTGTCCAAGAATGTAATTATGCAGTGTTGCCACCTCACACCCTTGGTTGTGAGCTTTGTGGGCATTAATATTTGTCATTCTCATGGAGGTCAATTAACCTGTCTGGAATGAAACCAGACTTGTACTGTGTCCCTGGAGGAATGTAGTCCCACCACCCTAATCTCTTACCGCAGTGCTTAGGGAAAAAAAAAGTCAGAGCTGTTTGCAGAAGGGGTCAAAGAAGTATCCTTTGCTTACTTGAGCTAATTTGGTTTTGCTTTATAACCTCATCAGATATTTATTTACAAGTTTTAGCTTTTATTTTACAGGGTATGAAAAAGAACAAAAATGATGCAAAGAAAATAGGGCCTCTAAAGCTAGCTGCCCTAAATGGACTAACTTTGACTAGAATGCCTCTGCCAGATGAGGGGAAGGAAGAGTCATCAAGAGCAACAAATGATGAACGGGTATGTTGGAGTTCTTTAATGCTTGATTTCTCTTTTATACTAATGATTTTAAAAAATGAAATGCATGTGAGTGGTGCTTTGTGTTGACTTTAAAATGCATCAAATTCAAAGCAACTCAATACTGAGACAGAAACAAAAGACTGAGACTACCCATTGGTAAGTGAATGCTGGACATATTGGGTGTAACTCTGATTTTTCTTTAAGATTTAAGATCACAGTGACTGAGATTATAATTCACCCTTCGAACATACGGGAAGCAAATGATCTAGTATCTACTGATACATTTTGGTGCCAAGTCTTTCTGTTTTCTCCCTTAATTTTGAGGTTTTCCAGACTGAAAATTAAAATTTGGAGTGTGAGATTGGATTTGCCTGTAATTACTAGTTATTCATAACATCTTTAAAATAAATTTTGTAGTTAGATTGCACCCACAGGGTACTGCTTGTGCAGATTGTATTTATCTGTTTTCCTTGGGTGGATCCCTGAAGATCCAGATGGAACTTGTGTAGTGTGCAGAAATTTTACATTCAGTAAAAGATTTCACACCACTGAGAGGACATCAGGTTCTGATGAATTTGAGGATCTTTCTTTGAGAAATACTTTATCTGCTTGTGCCAGGGTAAAAAAAAGGTTACTAAATATACTTCATCCTGCCTCATATACCATTAAATAGGTGCAGGAAAGTGAAATTGAGTCAATATCCAGCCTGTGGAGGGCTATGTAGAACAGTGCTTTCATCACATATCTGACCAGGGAGCAATTAGATGCATCAAGTTCTGCAGTGATTATTGTATGTTCTGCGACCAGTGGTCTCTTTAGAATCTGGTTCTGAGCATAGGTTGGCTCCTCAGCTGCAAACCCCCTCTTGCTCAGTTTGTTGTCAGTCACTGGACAGAGGTTAGAACCTGAATCATAGAATCATAAAATCAACTAGGTTGGAAGAGACCTTTAAGGTCATCAAGTCCAACTAAAAGAACAGGCCAAGTCTTGCCAGCTGCAGTTTTAAGGAACAGGACAAGGAAATTATGTGCAAGTCACACAGTGGAAATTCGGTCTTGGAGTTTGACATCTTGGAGTGAGATCCATGGAAGGAAGATTTGACTGTTCCATTTCAACATATTCTTTTTGAACTATATATATACTTCTTAAAATATGCTAAAGGGCAAAAATTAACGTTATGTTATTGAGTTAAAGTTCTACATTTAGTACCTGAGTTGGTTACTTCTTACTTAAAGCCATCATCTCTTCCTGGATTGACTTTTATTGAATTCAGTCATGTTATCATTCAGCTAGCTCTGCCCAAAGTGTTGAGGTAAAAGAAGAATCCATAAAGTCAGGTTATGAAGAAGACATGCCACTACAGTCTCATCAGGCAGTAAAGTGGAATAACTACCATGAAATGGGAGTAGTTCCTACCTAAACAGTTGAGAAGAGACAATGCAAAGTAGACATATGACACAAAGTCCAAAGTGCAGATATTTTAGAAGATGACTTTAAATTTGATTCACTGCCTGTTTCATTGCTCAGCTTCATGCTGTTATCAGTTTAAATGAGGGAATTTCACTTAAAGATCATAAAGGAGTTTGTATAATTGATGTGCAAATTGTGTATGATTGAGGTTTTACTCCTTCCTCTGCAACATTTGGCATTACAGTTATTTGATACAACTTTTCTGACCTGATACCACAGAGCAGTTGCTGTGAGAGGCTGGGGACATGTGACATGGATGAAATTTTCTGGCTGAAATCTTACATATTATTCCTCTAATTATTGTTGGCAAAGAGATGGTGAAATTCCAGATGCATCTTATGATTTAGAAAGAATTTGGTTTCGAAAGAATGAATTGGGCGAGTGGGGGAAAGGGAGGGAGCAGCTTATTAAATGAAATGGAGTCGTACTAGTGAAAAAATCCTGGGGTTTATATCTCAGCCACAGCAAGAGGTTCTAAGAAGGCTTTAAGACTATATTCAGAGTTTATTATCTTCAGCTTAAGAAAATATGGAATATTGGTAGTGAATTACCAGCTCATTGACTTGAGGCAAGTGTTTTTTATATTTTTAGAGTTTTTCTCTATTCAAATGACAAAGCTGGCAATATGGTTTTGGATTACAAATTTAAAGGAGACCTTTTCAAATCATGTAATCTAACATTTTATCTTGAGCCAGAGCATTAATGAGTATTTCTTGTTCAAAGGTATTTCAGATGGTTTGTAGTATAGCCTAGTTATCTGGTTTGGCCAAATATTTTTTGCCCAGCTGGGCTGTCTTCGTAGAAACTATGAAGTAATCTTTCTTTCACCAGTGGTATCCACAGTGTTTGTGACCTAATGAAGCACAACAGGCTCCTTAGTTTGCACTTGAACAAAATTCACGCTGGTTAGGTTTTCTTCTGATTTATTCTGGTATGTTTGTGAAAACATTAATAGCTGGAAAAGCACTGAAAATATGTGTAAGAGAGGAAAATGCGTATGTTTTATCCTTCATGAATTCTCTGTTAAAATAGACTTGCCTTGGAATGTGACTTTATATGGTTATCCGTGTCTGTCTTTCAGTGTAAAGTTCTGGAACAACGGTTAGAGCAGGGGATGGTGTTTACAGAGTATGAGCGCATTCAGAAAAAGAGACCTACAGATGGTGAGTGCTCGATAGCTCGGCTCCCTGAAAATGCTGAAAGAAACCGGTTCCACGACGTGCTTCCTTATGATGATACCAGAGTAGAGCTAGTCCCAACCAAAGAAAATAACACGGGTTACATCAATGCATCTCATATCAAGGTGAGAGAAATACTGCTGGAAAAACATTTTCTGGTTCATGTGGTAACTAAAAATTGATTTGGCTATCAGTTGTGGTTCGGTCAGATGCATGAAAATCCCTCCATCTCTCTCTCTTTCCCTTCTTCTGCAGAGGTTTCTTTGAGGAAAGGAGCAACCTATTTTTCCTCATTACCTCATAACAGAGGGTTAATTATTGGAGAGGTCTTGTGCATTTCACTTCTGTATTGATCTGCTGTCTCTTTTCCCTCTCTCTCTGGATTGCTGCTAACAGAAGGCATATCCACTCTTTGAAGAGTTAAGAAGGCAAATAGCTTTATAACAAACTGGGATCCTTTACAATGATTGTGATATTTTTGAACTGCAGTAACAATAATTATTTCTTCTTTTTCTGTACTCTCTGACTTGATCCACAACAGGCAGTATGCCAGCTCCCAGCTTAAGCTTTTTTGAGTGGTTAGAGGAACAGATGGAGCCAAGGGGAAATCTGCTTTTTCATTATCTTCAGTTGCCTCCTTTCTTCAGCTTTAGCTATTTAAAAGTGAAGTTGCAGGGTAACCTCAAGAATGATCAAAGCATTTTGTTCATTTTTCAATGCATCTACCTACTTGAAGCACAACCACAAATACAGTTGGCTTCATGCTTTCTCTGAGAAAAGTTGAGATCATCAAAGCAGCAGTTGCAGTTGTGTTGCCTTTTTTAATCCAACTGACAAGATACCATTGTTTCTATACTTGAACTCATTCACAAATATTGAGTAACTCTTCTGATCCTTCCCAAACAAGATAATGTTTTTTGAGGAATAAGCTAATTCTGACTCTTTAGTGCATGAAATAGCATTTAAAGCACCAGGGTATGAAAGCTTCTCAAAACCACAGTTCACTAGAATACCTCAAGGTTGCAAAAAAGAAATACAATTTTATTTACTCACTTAACAATATGCTTGTGATGTAAAATATATTTATTTAGCTATGTGCCTATACAACTTTAAACATCGTGTCTCTTCTGCGTCTAATGTGACAAGATGCAGCTAAAGAATGGGAGTTAGATACAACAATGGTCTCCTACTGCTGCAGTGTTGCTGTCGTTTTTCAGTTTGTGAATGTTGATATGGCTGACTTAAGAATCGGAGAAAGGGATTTTGGTAATTACTAAGCTAATGTCTTTCTTTTACAGGTCTCTGTTGGAGGCATAGAGTGGGATTACATTGCTACACAAGGCCCTTTGCAGAATACATGTCAGGATTTCTGGCAGATGATCTGGGAACAAGGGATTGCCATCATAGCTATGGTGACAGCAGAGGAAGTGAGTACAAACTGAGTCAGGTTTCTCCCAGAAAGTCTGCAGTGCTTTTGTTACGATCTGTTAGTGGAAGGGGATCTTTGCTCCAACAGAAAGACCAATCAAAGATAAATTTCTGGTGACCCATTTGCCATGTCCTTGGCAGAAAGATATAAATTTGCAACCTCTTTTCGCAGGAAAGTTGGTTTACTCATTGAGAAACCATAACACTGTAGTAGTACATAATAGAGGAGAGAGACAGTTCTTACAGGAGCATTAGTTGTATGAGTGTTCTTACGTTTCTTGTTAAGCAACTATTTTACTTTTAAGGAAAGTGGGAGAGAAAAAAGCTTCAGGTACTGGCCACGTCTTGGTTCAAGACACAACACTGTAACCTATGGAAGGTTTAAGATTACCACACGATTCCGTACTGACTCAGGCTGCTATGCAACTACGGGTTTGAAGATTAAACATCTTCTCACAGGACAGGAAAGAACAGTTTGGCATCTGCAGTATACTGACTGGCCAGAGCATGGCTGTCCAGAGGATTTAAAGGGATTTCTCTGTAAGTTGTATTTAATAGCTTTGGTTTGGGGTTATTGGGGTGTTTGGGCTTTTTTTGTTTTTATTTTTGTAACTATTTTGCTATATGTGAATTAGCTTTGATCAGTGATGCCAAGCATTCTTCTGAAAAGATTTCTTCTCAACAGCAAGAGATACTGAATTACATTTTTAGCAGGAATATACCTGGCAGTTTGATAAAGTGACTGTTTATGCCTAGGCCATATATATAATTTACTAAAAGTTCAGATACATTAAAACATAATTGTATCACATACTATGCATTTGAGTATGTTCCAGCAGTAGCAAGATGGCTATGAGCCAGCTTTGGTGGGGAATATGGGAACAAGGCAAAGAAAGCCTTATGAATGTTAGATGGTCTTTATAGGTCTGTATTGCTTTGCTTGGGATATAACTTGTGATTTATACAGGGTGTCATTTTTCTGTGGGATGTCATTTATTAGATTACTACTTTTCTGACGGTCATATGGTTTGATAGCATGGCTCATGGGGCTTCATCTCCTAATTGTTTTATTCTCATCTTGTTGAACTTAATAGCATATTTGGAAGAGATACAGTCAGTGCGGCGCCATACAAACAGCACTGCGGATCCTAAAAACGCCAATCCTCCTGTACTGGTACACTGCAGTGCAGGTGTAGGACGAACAGGAGTGGTCATACTGTCAGAGATCATGATTGCTTGCCTGGAACACAATGAGGTGATCTCTTTTCCTTTCTCATGCTTCAAGTAATGTTAGGTAGTGGATGAGTAAATAACCCACCTAATAAATGTTTAATGGCTGTTCATCTGAACTTTCCCAAGATGTGGCCTTCAGAAGAGCCCTTACGACTGTGGTTGAAAGAGCTCTTAGCAATTCTGCAGAAGCTAATAGTCTTCTAGAGTTGCCCACTTATACAGTGGATACTGGAATGCTCATTTGGATTCTTGACTTGATAAGATATTGAGTCACTGAATAGAACAAGGAATGCTCTAGGCTACGAAGCATATTTCAGGATTTCACCCTGACTTTACCACTTTTACTTCATGCCTTAGTTTTAATGGATAATATTCAAAATATGCTTTGTAGCCAGTCTCTGTGCTTGTTATTAAATATTTTGATTCTAAGTGTAGTGTATTTGCAGTATCAATCTCAGCAGAGGACAAAGCAGTAGTTTAATAGAATAAAACCTGGTCCTATCAGCTTTTAGTGGAAGTGAACAGCTGTAAAGTGTTTATTAATAATGTAATATGCTAGCTGAGACTCAACAAACTGTTTTGTTATGCATCCCTGCCCTACCACTGTGACAGACTTTTGCAATCATTAGATTTGTGAAGAGTCCTACCCCATGACATGGGCAAGTTTAACATTATGCATATTTCATAGATGAGGAAGTAGGCATGGTGTAATGCATGCACAGGCAATGAATTGCTGGAGTTGACATTAGACAAGCTGATTCTGCTCTTAGATCACTGGTACTGCTCTGAACCTCCTGCTGAGAAAGTGCAAGCCAGCCTCCTTACTCACCAGTCACTTTTAACAGTTTGTTTTCTTCCTCCAGATGCTGGACATCCCACGAGTGCTGGACATGTTGAGGCAGCAGAGAATGATGATGGTGCAGACTCTTTCACAGTACACTTTCGTCTATGGAGTTCTCATTCAGTTTCTCAAAAGTTCTAGACTTATATAGTCCCTGCCACTTCCTAAGGAACATTGCAAGAGTTTACAGAAAGACCGCTACAGTTGTCCAGGCAGACCTGCTCTCACCGGTGTCTTCTTCCTATGAAGAATCACACAGTTACCTTTTAGGGTTGGTATGTGACTGTTAAATGCAAGTCAGAGTAACAGTCCCTGCAAAGTAGGATTTTCACTGGTCTAAATTCTTCCCATGTTCAGCTGCAGTTATATTAGGGAATAATTTTACTTGTACTGCTCTGTAGTACTTGCATATATTCTTTAGAGTGGTGTTACTCTGGTCAAAGTAAGTATATTATGGAATGGAAGTACATGGCACAATTTTACTAATGTTATGTTTTAAAACATAGTTGTTAGCTGTGTGAAAGCTAAACCCTGAAGGTGCACATGGGCTGAGAAGCCTGCTCCTTGGGAATGTCAAGGTCTTACGCAGTTTCATTCTGCTTTCAATTTTATATTTAGAACAATACAACTGTATTTTTTCAAATGAACTCTTAGTTTCCTCTGGTTTACTCAGCAAAATTAGAAGCTCTTGGATATTTCAAGCTGTTGCTTTAAGGGCAGTTCTTTTTATGTTCAGCCTTTTTTAATTAAAAAAACCCCAAACACCACAACCCAAAACTTTTTAAACACAGTAATATTTTCAGTGAAGACTGACAATGTTTGAACTAACTTTTAAAAAAATCAGAAAGTATTAGGGAGGGCTATTGGTAGTTACTTGTAGTGCTGTGTAATAGAACTGACAAATGAAAGATGATAACTGTTAGTAACTTTCATTTGAGCGGAGGCATGTTTGCCTGCAACAAACGGGGAAAATATTCTAATTATCTACAAGGTTGTTGGAAACAAGTGGATGAGATAAAGTACATATTCAGTATTATTCATATATTTAGAGGACAGTTTGATTTTACTGGCTGAAATCAAAGTGGATGCAAATGTTTTAAGCACTTTCTTTCTCTGTTATTTATGTAGTTAAACATAGAAATTATAATCATGCATTATTGTTTCTTGCGGTAATATACCATTACTAACCTGTAATTTTAGAAAGAGCCTTTTAAGTTGGTGAAGTGAGAGAATCAAAATTGGAGTAAGAAGGTGCATAGTGGTGAAGTGGAAATGATCGTATGAAACATAATGGAGGAGGTGTGGCAGCAATGATTGCTGGTTTACACAGTGCAAAGGTGACCAGTAAAAATGTTTATGTTCTCAGTCAAGAAAGCTGTTAAAGCACTGGAAGTTTCTGTAGAATCCTCCACATTATTTTGTCAGTACTAGAACAGATTTTGCTAATGCTGTGCAGTGTTGCAATGAAAAATATCCATAGAAGCTGTTTGAGGACACCTGCAGAATGTAAGAGCTCTTAGAGGCAAGACTGGAGATGTGGGTATTTTAGTAGCTGTGTAGGTGGCTGAGTCAATGGCTGTGGCATGTACCTAAAGAGAATTGTACCTCTGGTGGTTTCCGTTTTGTCCTGTGGTCTGGTTTAATGATGGTATCCCTAAATAGTCCTCTGTCTGTGGTTTTCAGATGGGGTCAGTGTGGTTTTTACCTGCCTTCTCAAGTGTTTTGTGATGCTGAGTTGAAAATCCCTGTTCAAAAATGAAGTACTGGTTTGTAGATACCTGGTTATTTTTAAAACAGCCCTACGGTAGACCAGTCTGCACGCATGTTTAAGTGTCCATTTCCCTTGATATCTCCTTAGCAAAATGAAATGAAACTGCAAGTCATTTTTATTATTGGCAAAATTACTTGTTTTTTTTTTTCTGAGCTATAGCAAGGGTTTGGAAACTATTAGGAATAATTAAAACCCCTTCAAGATAATAATTGTCTCACAAAACATTAATTAAGAATTGTAAAGAAGTTGCCTCAGTTTCCTCTGTAATAACCTACTTCCACAAAGGAAAACACATGGTCCAAATGACATTGTGCTAATAGGTCATTCTATATAGAATATATTAAAGTACACTGTTACTCTGATTAATCTAGTGCATTTGGTCTGCTTTCAGGCAGTCTGAATTGTTCTATTCTTACTAAAAGTAATATAGAATATTTCAGATGAGGAAAATATATGTTCTTTTTATAACTACAAAATGCCTGTAAAGTGCCAAATGTAAAACTGGAAGTTCAGAGGAAAGCAGTTACTGAAGACATTCTTTTCTCTAGAAGGCCTGAAAACAAACCAGTCTAACATCTGTGTGTTAACAGAAGTATTGAAAGAAACAAACGTTCTTAGCTATTTGCATCATGCTGTGTTTTAAAAACCTTGATAGATTTTGCCACAGTTCACTTGTATCTTCAGAAGTATTTCTGAATAGGAAGGTATGCTCTAAAAGGTAACTCATACCATTTCAACACTACACTTTGGACTGTCATCCTCAAGCCTGCTGCATGCAGCTTTTAATGATATTATACCCAACCACAACTTCAAGCAACAATTTTTAGCAGTTCAGCAGTTACTGGGACAGAACATAAGCTGTGAGGCATTAAAAGGAGCAGTTAAAACAAGTGATTTAATCCTAAATTTGTGGGATTATCTGAGGTGGGTGAGGAAATGTGTGTCTTTTGGCTTGCTTTTCTGTTCTGCTGAAAGAAGTTGTGTTCACATTTAGAGGCAGTTGCTCTTTAAGCTGATAGTCACGGTCTTGATTTGTATGTTTTTAAGCATAGCACTGCTACCTCCTCCACTTCAGCCTTCAGTTCCGTCCGTCAGTAGCCTGTGTTTGCATTAACAGACTTGATCTTAACAGACTTGACTTTATGTGAGTTTTCCTACTGAAAGAGCAGGACTGCTTTTGTATGTAAGCATATGGCTCCAAGTGAGTACTGAAAATGAGCAGTTTCTCTTCTAAAGATACCAAATGAATATAAACTTTACAACGTCCTGTAAAAAAATTAATTTTAAACCCATTGTTTAGATTTTCAGTTAGCTTTTAAAAGAAAATCCAGATTTTAGCACTTTGTTCTGAGCCTTGAAAAGGGATGCTTTTTTACATGTAGTTGTGCTGAATGCTCCATGAAGTGTTGGACATTTTAAGAACATCCACTGTCCAAATCCAGTCAGAGTGTGAGTTGGGTGTGGATTTATTTGTCAAAAGAGTAAAATTCTACTATAAGCATGTCCTTTTTGCCAGATGTGCTTCTGTTCCTGTGGGGATGAAACCAGATTGTTATGCAAGATTTGAGCTTTTTATAGTAAGAAAAGTTGTGTGAAGACATTCTTGCAAAGATGATGTTGATCTCTAGAGATGTCAGAGCTCTCAGGGATAAGTAAAGGTGCTATATACTGTGAAGAGACAGATTTGACTGTTTTTTTATGGGCTACATGGAAGATTACTTCTTAGCATCAAAGCCTATGAAGAGTCAGGAGAAGAAGCCACAAGCTGTAGTAAGGGCTTCTGCACATTTGATTCTTTTCTTGGTTGCTCTGATGAGAGATTTTCTGGCTACTGAATCTTGTGATCTTGGCCTAGCAGCTCTTGTCTGAGCACATGAGTCAGAGCCCTGTTCATTGCAAAGATGTCGCTGACTTAGCAGGCTTAACCGTAGACTGCAAATCACTCCTCACCCCATTCTGGGAGGGAGAAGCTCTGTGGTACACAGGGGAGTTTTGCATAGCTTTTCTGCCTCCTGCACAGTAGTTCTCGCCTTTTTCTGCTGTCCCGCATGAAGAGCAGAAAAAGTTTTATGCCGTAGTGTTGCTGTCCTGGTAATACCTTTTAAACAAGCAAACAGTAAAGACTTCAAGTAGGTTTATGGTTTATATCTAGGAATCTAACTCAAAGCAGGTGAGCAAGGCAGAGTTCTCAAGGATGAGAAGCTGCTCTAGGTTATCATCAACATTTAGAAAAAAGTAAAATGAAGTAATAAGTAAAATAAATGTGTACTAAAATGGAAAAAATTCTTGGCATTTTGAGCAATGTATTTTTGGCTCCCCTTGTGATCCTGTGTATCTTTTGTTGAAGTGGATGACATTAGGAGCAATTTTCTCCAAAAATGCTTCTTAATTTTCATAATTAAGACTACCTGAGGCTGCTGCTACATTTTTCTTGTTGGAGCAGCTGAAGTTGGGTGACTCATAGATTTCAGTGGGCTCTGGACCAAACTTGGGAACTGCAGGGTGCTTTATCATACCAGCTAGCTGTGCAGTGAGACCTCAGTTTTAACAGGAGTAGTGTTACTAAAACCCTGGACTTAAAATTAGTGAACTCATTACTATATTTCAATAGTTAGTTCAAATTGTTAACTTGAAAAACCCAATGCTTCAATTGCTAAGAACACTCTGCTTTGGGGTTTGGTTGTTTTTCAATACTGCAAAGTTGTGCAGTCGAGAGTCCAGTCCTGCAAGACGCAAAATTCCTGCTTCTTGGTACTGTAGGAATTAAAAAGGGCTTATTGCCAAGGAAAGTTTGAGCCCTTAAAGCATGAATACTCACATGTCTGCTTTAGATTTAAATACAGATTACAAGAATTAACCAAAAGAATGCAGTAGGACTGTGCATACATGAAGCTACAGTATTCAAAGGAAAAGCAGCTGAGATAGTTCGTTACAAATTCTCTTGTGAAAGTACAAAATGTTGGAAGCAGAAAGTGAGGATTTGAGGAATGGCTGAAGGCATTTGGAGGAGGATTTGGAATGTTTTGTATCTGCAGTAGAGCTGCTAGGAGCATTTGATTCATATGGTATGTTTGTCTTGGCATGGTAGGGTAAATTAATATGTAGTCATAGGTGTTATTTTTACTGGCTTTTTAAAATGTGATTTTTTTTTTTTTTAATTACAAATATTTCTTGCAGAGGTTCCGTTATTTTTACACATCTTCCTTTCCAAATGTTTTTAATTCAATCTGTCAGCTCAGTTTCTATTTACTTATTAAAGGTCAGATTTTCAAACCATGGTCTTTGGTTTTACACATGCAAAATGCAGGGGGAATAGGCATACATGCAACTTTGCAGTGGTAATTTCTAAATGGATGCAGGTTAGATGATTTCAAAGTCTAAATACCGTATGAATGCAGCCAGGTGTTTACAGTAGGTGTGAACTGAACTAAGTTAAGGCTGGGCTGAAAATCAAGCCCTTGAAATGTGAAATTTAACATGTGTTTAGAAGGTGTGTTGTAGTACAGCATTTGCAATACAGTGATATTAAAATGATATAATACTGTGTTAAGGTAAGGGAAAAAATGTTAAAACGTCTAACAGTTGTTGTAAACATATTTGTAAAAATATTTAAAATAAACAAAAAATTCATAGTGAAATCCTGTTGGGGACCAGCTAACTTGGTGCATTCTGTTGGCACATGTTATTTTAAGGTCTACAGGGGCTGAAAAAAAAAGGTTTTGTTAACTTCAATGAGCATTTCAAAAGACAGTTGCTAAATGGCCTTTGGTTCTATTCTTTGCTATTTTCCACGTGATGCTGTGTTCAGTGGTGAAGAATAACCTCCAGTGCATTTGTTCTTTAGAAGACTATTCTTCATCTCTAATTAGGGAATGAAGATAGACATCAAATGCAAAGAATCTAATTAATAGAGTTTACAACAGGTCCAGCCTGTGGCAAGTTAGAGAGCAAGTCTTTAGATACCGTAATGATAGTTTGGTTCAGAAATGTGGCAAACAAAACTACCAAATCATTAATTTTATGAGCACAGTTTCAGAAGGTGCCTAACTTTTATAAAGGGAATTTAAATGCTGTTTTTTTTTTCCAGTTGGAAATATTTAGGTAGAATTAGGAGACTTTAAAAATACTTCAAAGACTTTGCAAGGAAACTCGATGGGAGAAAACTGTGTAAAAACCCTCCAGACTTTCACTTTGGTAATCCTGGATAATTCTGACAGACAAGGTGTATGTGCTCTTTACAAAGATACTTTGCTTTGAAATACCCAACATATCTGTCCTCTTTATGGCTGATCTGGGGGGACTTGGATGGAAATTGCAGAGGCTTGGCCTGCAGAGCAGTAAGCATGTGCACTCCTGCACACTGCTGAAATCTCTTCATCCAGTTAAAGCAAATGGGTGTTTGAAGTCCTTTCAGCAGTTCTGTAGAATTGAGTCCTTAATGTCAGAGGAATTCAGGATCTGGCTCCATTTTCTTCCATTTTCACTTGAGCCAGTATGCAAGGATTTAAATGGGACTTTGTTTAAAGAGTAGCAAACATGAAGTATTATTTTCTAGTACTAAGCTAGCAGTTAACATGTCTATTTTTGCTGTCTTGCCATCAATACTGTAAAAATGTATAATCAAAACAGCTTTAATTCTTGTAAAACTGAAATTGGTTTGTAAAACAATGTACAAATTGTGTTTCATAGACAGAAAAGCTTGTATTACTGAATGTAATATATGTGAAATGAATATATTATAGTCTATTTTTGCCATGGAAATAAATATTTGAAGCAAGTATGAGTTTTTCTTGTTCCATTATTAAAAGAAAAAAATTAGATAACTTAGTTTTCACATGTAGGTCCCTAGGTTGGGACTTTACCTTCCATACACAAAGGTGGTGTATCCCTCTGCTAAAGCACTGCAAGTACTGTCCAGTATCTCAGTCCAAATATAAAACTTGTACGTTCGAATGCTAATAGCTGTCATCTTTGTGGCAGGAAGGTTTTGTGCCTGCTACCATAGCATTATTGTTTATAATGATCTGCATTTTCTAAAGCTATTTTTAGTATTGAACAATTTCCCTGTAGCCTTTAAGTGAAGGGGGGATAAAAAGGTTTTGAGAGTTGAAAAACCCTTTTCAAAGCATGTGAGAGGAAACAGTTCATGGTATACTTACATACTATCATTGGAGCTGCTACCAATAACTAACACTGAAGTTTTTCTTCATTTTATAATTGACATTTAGTCAAAAAGCGATGCAGTGCCAGAGGCTTGCTGTGTAACACATCACGCCATGATAAATGAATTGCATGTTGGGACACTGCAATTTCAGAGTGGACTGTTGCATTTCCCTTGGTTTTGCTAAATGCCTAGTGCACTGACCGCAGAACTACACCTGAAATGACTGGACTTTTAACTAAAATTTGTCTCCTAGGTATGCTCAATTTGGTGGCTTTAATGAACCTCAGGTAAGACAGTAACATACCAGCTATTTATGTACTTGTCTGATCAATTCCCAAACCCTGGGAACTGAACCCTATGCAATGTTCAAGTGTGGGCAAAACTCTATTACTTGACATAGATTCAAAATCAGAAGAGGAAAATGTGACTTCTTGGGGTTCTAAGGACGTGGTAAAAACACTTAGGTATTCTGATCAGTCTTACTATTTATAATGGGTTTAGACCTGAGGTAAAGGTCTCTTAGAAACCTAAATTTTTCCTAAATCCGAATTGCTTTAAACTGTAGCTGTCCTTTCCCAGCTACTGTAGAATCCACAATAGAGCCTTCTGGTGGCCAGAGCTGGCTCACGGGGAAGTGGCTTGACTCCTGGATTTGGCACATCTGGCCAGCAGCCTTCTTGGGCAAGAGCTCTAGGACTTGGTACAAGAGAAACTTAGGGGAGCTGATGAGGTTCCTTGACTAGGGGAACTTAAGTAGTTCTCATTCCAGATTAAAGCAACCCTGACAGTTGAATGGCTGTGGATAGATGGAGGTTACATGAAACTCAGCAATGCTAGGTACCTAGCTGGAAGTTTTACATGTGTCAGTTTCTCTGTTTAGGATCTGATGGGGGGTTTCTTATACCCACTCCTTTTCCCTGGGGGGTCAATGACAGCATATAAATGTGTGTTCTCTCTCCCCACTATTTTTATGAGCATCCCCTGGAAGGTTGGACATGAAATGAAGACTGCATGAAAGCAGAAGCTGCCCAGTGCCACAGAAACATTGCCAGTTTACCTCCTGCAGCCTGAGAACTACTTGTGGATAATCACAGTCAGTGAACAGGATGGGAATGTCAACTTATGCAGGTACTGACAGGAGATGCTGTTGCAGAAAAGCTGGAGTGAGTGAGGTCTGGGTGATAGGTGAATGCTCATCAGGTCTGATCCAAGTAAGTTATTTCATACTGCTGTATATCCCATTGGCTTAGTCTGGCTCTTGGGCAGGCAGAACCTTCTGCTGTCAGCACTTGTGTTCTGTGGCACCAGTGGAACGTAATGCTTAGGGAAATGGTGGTTCTGATACTTAAAAGCTAGTTCTGTTGTTACTACAGTTGCTTTAAACTAGGATATGGGTGAGCCTGGAACTATTTTACCACAAAATGGCTTTATCTTTCAGAGCTACACAGAGTTAAAGACATGTTGTTTTGACTTCATGGCATCCTTTGGGAGCTTTTCTAAAGCAAGTACTTGCAAAATGGCATAACACAGATGTGGGAGCTAGAAGGGGTAGAGCTTAGAAAAACTCTTGTCTTGTTTCTGATCAACCACCACGTCTCCCAAACTGGTCTGCATGCCAGTCATCTTTCAGACGGACACCTAAGTTTAAACCAAGCATCTGCCATCCCCAACATACCAAACCAGTATTATTTGCTGCCCTGCTAATTCTATGGATTTAAAATATCTGCTGTAATAAACAAAACCACCAGGAAAAGCTTGGAGGGCATGCAGATGAGGTTCATATTATTATTATTATTAGCCATTTCTAAAATGACAATCATGTGACTTAATATAAATTTAGAAGGACATCAGATCCTTCCAGGAACAGACCCTGAATGATCATACCCAGAGGCGAATGAAGAATTTTCACTGGTGTTAAGTACCTGTGAAGAAAAACCCTGTCAAGCCTGGCTAATACTGATAATCAGTGATTTGAAGGAATGCATACTTTGTGTGTGCATGTGTGTATCCGATTTCTTCTGTCTGCATGCTGTGCTATTCATGACTGATGGAAGCTGAAATTTTCCGCTGACAAAATCTTTAGCAAAAGACTTCAGAAGTTGGGAGATAGTTTAGTTTTAGTTTAATAATGAGGAAGATACTGTTTTAGCAGATTTAGCAGGGTTTATTGAGTTTTCTGCACCATAGCACTAGAGATGCAGCAACTTTGATGCACTGTGAAAAAAGTCTACCTAAAATAAGGAGCATTGCTGACTGGATGCACTGCCTGCAGTCAGAGCAAAATTTAACATTAGTGCTATGGTGTTAGTTAGCAGGGCTGCTAACATGAGTTTAGCACTTTCAGTGCATACCATCGAACTGGAAACAAAATGCTTCATTTGAGCTTGTTTTCAGGACAAAAGGTCAGCCTCATCCCCCTGCACAATACTGGAGTTTAAATAATGATAAATAAGCAGAACTGAGGCTAATTTATATTCTCTGTTGAAAGAATCTGGAATACTACACTAATGGTACAGACTGAATTGCCCCCATCACCTGAGAAGCCAGCTTGGGCCATGAGCTGGCCAGCCCCAGTACTCCCCTGCCCCATAGCTCCATCATTGGAGTGTGCCTGAGACTGCAGCTTGAGTGCTGTACGGCAGGGGTGTGCCACCTACCCATTACTTCTTCGGGTAAAGGGGTAAACAAGAAGGAGCTGGTTGTGGAGATGTGCCCACAAGCCCTCTGGAGAGGTCTGACTGCACCATGAAGGGAACTGAACATTGCTTCTAAGAAGTCTAAATCGTGAGGAACAGCCATGGGGAAAACATGTGCTATGGAAAGCTACTGCGAGGGCCTTTGAAAAACCCACATTTAAGCTGAAAGCCCCTGTGTAAGGCTTAATACTGTCAAGTTGGGAGGGGAGGACCCATCATGCAAACTTGTTCAGAAAGGGAAGCCGAGATGAGAGCTCCAGGAGCAATTCTTTCTCTTACAATCAACTGTTATCAGAGTTTGTTGTGCCCAGCATTTGGGAAGCCTCATAACCAGCTCCCAAACCTATTTGATCTGTATTATCTCCAGTCTTGCCTGAGTCAAACATCAGGAAAAGCAGAGTGCCAAATGCCTCTGAGCTGAATTTCTGGTTGGGGAGGCTACACCTCTGAGGTCCTGCAAGGAATTCTCAGGCTGGCAGAAGAGCAGATGGCCTTTGACACATTGCTTCACTTCTTATTTGGCATGTGAACATGCTTATGAGTGAGAGAAACAGTATATGAGAAGAGCTTGGGTCACCTCATACTTCTGTTACTCATGTTCTGGAATCGAGCTCCGGCTGCTGTGAGATGTAAGGTATGCCGCAGCCCTCGCGCAGATACTGTAAGGGCAGTCCTACGGGCTTGCTGAATTCTTGGGATAACTGCAGGGAGCTCTGCACCTCGTGCTATAGATCACGCTGCCTGTCCTCCGCAAGAATGGGACAGCATAGCTCTGTAGCCTGCCAGGCTGAGGCGGTGTTCGAGTTTCAAGTTTCCTATGCCTCCCTACTCCATTTATATAGCATTTACTTGCCCTTCTCAAGGTCTAATTTCATTCCCCCAGTGTGGTAGGGCTGGGAGGATCAGAGGGAAGACTCTGTGTGCCGCAGCCTGTGATCTGCAGAGCAGTGAGGACACCGCAGCAGCCCGTGCCTGTGCCTGCTGGGGGGGGGGGTGTTTGGCAGCTTCAGCATCCCTCCAGCCCAAAATGTTGGCCCTGGGTTGAGAGTCTCTGCATTCTGCAGACCAGTCTCACTGTTTAAAAGATGAATGCAAAGGTAACTTTCATGTGTGGTCAGGCACACCTCCTGGACTTCAATCTGCTGGAATTAGTGTGTGAGCTAAAAGGATCAGTCCTTTCAGGAGGCCTAAAGAGAAAGCCCTGCTGCTCTGGAGGCTTTACACAGAGACCAGAAAGTTCCATGCACAGTAGACACAGCATTCTCAATCTTGGTTCCTTTCACTTGAATTAACTCTTCTTGTTGGTACTCATGGACTATCTGCCATCCTGGAGTCCTCCTAACTAAGGTGGCTGAGGTGGAGATGAGCTATGGGTGCTCTACAGCTCGACTGATGATTTGTCATGCCAGTGATAACTGCTGATTCTTCTTTTCCTCCCCAGCACCGCTTTATCCCTGTGACATGCTCAGCTTCCGCTGGCCCATGACCTGCTACAGGTTTTGAAACTGGATCCCTTGACTGGTTGTGACCCATGCTGGTGCAATGGCTGGTGTGGCTGATGATTAGTTTACCGCTCACCTGTTTGTGTATCACTTGCTTTGCTGCTTGGAATAGAAACTGAAGATGGTTGTTTCTGAATGAAGCAGATTTCACTACTGATTAAGGAAACAGGAAGATTGGACTGCTTGTGAGTATCTGGTCTGGATGTTTCTGAGAGAGAAACTTTTTTCATTAAAATCACTGGTTACTGTTCTGTTCCTTGTAATCTGTGTACACACCAGTTCTGGCTCCTGAGAACAGCGGGTTAAGTGCTTGGGAAGTGCCAGTGAAAGGTTTGATGGCTCTAGAAACATCACACAGCTGTAGGTGCCACAAATGAAGCTCCTGAACTTGATTTTTACTTAGTCTGATGCTCCAGTATCCTTGTTGATACTCCTTGCACAGATAATTGCTGAGAAAAAAGTAGCCATTTTTCCCCACTGGCTGATGGAGCCATTTGTTCTTCAATTATGAATGTTATCAGTTGAGCTGCATCATTCTGCAACTACTGTTGCATAGCTATAACTGATGTAAAACCATACAGAAACGCAAAGAAAGAGGACCCTGGAGTCATCCTGCAGCTAAGCCTAAATGACAAATGTGTAGGTGTCTTAGACATGTAGTCGATCAGGGATAAAATCATAGCTTGGGTTTTGTTTGCAGGTTTTTGTGCTCTGGTCAGCCCTAAGACACCTTTTTCTTTCATCACAACTTCACTTCATATGACCAAAAGCCCCACTTTGCTTTGTAAATGAACACAATCCTCCCTTTAAAAACAAGAAGAGCAATGACAAAACTGTAGGCTTTAAAGGTAAGAGGTCAGTTTGTTATAGAGTGAAGTAACAATAGCCAGCTTCTGTCCATTTGAAGTGAATGTTGAAGTTGTTATGCACATGCTTGTCCCCACAGAAACATGGGCAAAAATAAGTCTTTACATTGCAGTGACTGCTCCCAAGTTTGTTACTTATAAAGCATTCAGTGACATGGGCCAGGCTTGCCTACCGAGCTACTTAACTTACGCGTTAAGCACCACCTTAAAGCAAACATGAATAAAAAGGAGAGCTCTAGGCCCTTGCTAGCCCGAATGTGCTTTTGGATCTGTAGATAAACTCATTGATTTTATAAAGATAACATTTATCTCTAAGGTTTTTTTTCCACTGTGTGGTGGGAACGCCTGTACAATGAGAAACAGTTCCTCGAACTGGGCTGATTGCTCTGGCAGCTGGGACAGGAGAGCATGTGATCTTCTGGTTCTTTAGCACGCATTTCACTCTGGTTTAGGCAAACGGATGCTTTCTTTGTAAAAAGTCTGTTTTAATTAATTTATTTTCCCTTTAAATTCCATCTAGCCAGAAAAAAATGTCACTGATGACAGGAAATATGGTAAAGGAACTGTTTGATGTTACTCATACTACAGTAAATGAGTATGTCATTATTGCACCTTTCTGTGAGGTGACACCATGACCACTTGCATTGCTGTGATTTTTAGTTTCTTTTCTTTATTTGTGGAATTTAAATGTGAAATTCCTATTTTAGACTCATGCTGACCACAAGCTAAAGTCTGCTGAATGATCTTTCTTATGACATGCAAGTTATTCAGTGTAGTGACAGGTAGGGAAAAGTCACCCATGTTCCATTATCAACAGATAGAAGAGCTCAGAATGGAGGGCCCCAGGAGTGGATGCATTCCTGGCTGAGGAGCAAAGAGGCTTCATACTTAGAGGTAGCTAACCATGCTCTTTAGTTCCCTTACTGATCCCTATGGTACAACTGTTCATACAACAGAAACAATAGCTCCCTTTGTGCATCTGGCCCTTCAGCTCTGTTGTGTAAGGAACAGAGAGGGAATTTCCTTTTGGACAGAGAAGAGCTTTTTTGGTCCCATGTGACTCAGGACAAACCATCCCTGCACAGCACTGAACCAGCCCTGTGTGTCTTTTCAACAGGACAAGCCCCGATGAAGGGATGCAACAATCCTCACATTATCTTACCTACTCTTCAGTGAGCTAGAGCACTCAAGCTGCAGGCCAGATTTACACGACAGCCAGCGGAGTGGCGGCAGATGAAAGGCTTGTGCCCATCTGCGCTGCCATATGCACATGGCTGAAATAAACCCCAGCCTGCTAGCACTGTCAGCATGTGTCATTTATTGTTGCAGCCAGGAAGGTGCATTTTGCTTTTTTTGGGAAGTTCTGTTCTGTACTGCAAT
Source organism: Neopsephotus bourkii (assembly GCF_033783945.1). Taxonomy (NCBI): domain Eukaryota; kingdom Metazoa; phylum Chordata; class Aves; order Psittaciformes; family Psittacidae; genus Neopsephotus; species Neopsephotus bourkii. The sequence goes on from NW_026901490.1 coordinate 3,385,735, forward strand.
GCCACTGACTGTGCCCGAAATGCTACTTTCCTTTGATCTTCTATGAGACTTTTTTAGATTTAATTCTCCCCGACAAAAAACAGACCAGTTTATGCTTCACAAGTGAAGCAGTGACCTATGTGTATTGGAGCTACTTATAGCTTCAACAGTCATCTCCTTACAGAATCAATAGTCTTTAGCAGACACTCATGAGTCCTGGGGGAGGCAGGTTGTAGCAGTTGTGCATGCGAACTGTAACCACTTGGGTTTGTCCTTGCAGGAAGCAGAATAAGGCCAACTCGAGAGGTGTTTGGCGACAGGCTTTACTGGTTCTTAAGGCTTCTTAATAGTTCCCCACCTACAGCAAGAGAATGTAGTATCACAGCATCTCCTTCGAACATGTTGAGCTCCTTCTGCAGTAACATGAATGCCAGGTAATGGCTGTACTCTTGATTACACAAATAAATTTGGGCTGATTTTTTTGTAATGCATATGCTAATTTCAATTTAAACTTTCATCATAAAATAGACCCCCTCTTTTCTCCATTTGCTGTAGAAGATGCCTGATGTGTCTTCTACTTAGATAGTCCTAGCCATCAACTGGTATCCAAGTCACCCTCTTCCCAAAACCAAATCTTGACACAGAATGCTACCCCAAGGTTGTCATTAATGCAAGAAACTGAAGTGGGTGTTCTAGTGTTGTACAGTTTGAAAACTGTTGCAGCCTTCACTTTTCAGAAACATCAGCTGAATCATGGGCAATGAGGATTAAACAGCTGAAGAGCTGCGTATTAAACAAACAAATGAGCTGCATACTAAACAGCTCAAGAGCCACATATGCAGTACCTAGAGATAAATGTCCTTTTCAGGCCAGAAAGCTGACAGGAGGTTAGGAGAAGACTGAGAGCAGCTAATAATGAAAAATGTCTCTTTCTACCTGTTGGTGCAAGGAGTAAGATAACTGGGTTCATGGCTGAGGGCTGAAGAAGGAATGATCATCTGCCAGCACCAAATGAAATTCTTCTGTTTGGAAAGCTGCCTGTCCGCACTCACTCCTTATCTCACCCTAGGTAATGCAAGTAAAATGAATGTTTCTTACAATCAACTTTTTTTTTTTTTCTTTCACAGTAACTGTAAAACATAAGAACCTCAAGCCTCAATGGGACTGAACATCCAGCAGTGCCCTCTTCCAGGATGGACAAACAGTTCCTGGTATGTAGGCATGCTTTGGTGTGGCTAAGTTGAATTCTTACAGATGGAAAAATCTTGGATCTTTCTATCAGGAGCACAACTGTACTAGCAATAAATTTATTTATTATAAATAAAAACCAATAAATATTTCATAACTAATACAACTTTCTAAAAATATACATCTAATTTTAATATTCTTAAAAGTTAATTCTTAGTTATAAAATTATAGACAAAATGGACAAAAGTTGTTTGACAACTGACATTTTACCCTTTAGAGTCTACATTAATAGGGAGCTAGATTAATGCCCAATTAACAGTATCCTGCTAGAGAGATTTCCGCAGTATTTAAACAGGAATAAACTAAAATGAAACCTAATAATTTACTACTATTTACCAAATGGCAGTTCTCCACAGAACTAGCTCTATCCCTATTTAACAGCTAAGTTTTGGCTACTATTATGTATAGTCTCGTGAGATCTGAAGGGCCTTTGCAAAACTTTCCTCAAGATCATCAATTTCCTCATTGGCTTCCAAACCACTGTCACAAGTAATCAAGTTTAAAGTTGCCTCACATAAGGGTAAAATGTCTCCATCTTCTTCAGATTTCACATAAGAACCAGACACTGCCCCAGCATCCATCATTTCAGTGAGATCTTCTGAAAAGTCATTCTTGCTCTGCGTATCCTTTGAACTTTCCCTGAATGTTGGTGATTCACATTTTTCTGGTTCCTTTAATAAGTCCATGGTCCCAAAGAATTCATAACTTTTTGTAGCTTTTTCTTGTCTCTGACTTCTACTGATAACTTCAAGCTCTTCCACTGTATCGAACTCTCGCAGATCAAGCGAGTCCAAGGCTTCCCAGCCTGTGTGGATGTGCTCCGCATCGCTGCCCGGACTGCAGCCAAGGTCTGCTTTCAGTACATTCAACAAATGGCGCATTTTGCTCTAAGGGGCAAAGAAAGAAAGGGGTGACACTCCTTCAGCACCAACGTGCCTGTCTTCACAGAACTCGGGGTTTAACTCTGACAGAAAGAAAGGGAGGCTGCTTGCAATAACTGACTGAATTATACAGCAAGCATCTCCAAACTGTGTTGATTATTGTCCCTTTTTTGTGACTCTGCCTGTGACTCTCGATCTACTGCGATCTGTGAGTCTGCAAGTCTCATTTATGGAGAGGGATGCTTGCCACTGAGGATTCTGGTTGTCTTTACTGGCAAATACACCAGTGCATGGTCAAAGCCACTGTACTTTGGAAACAGTACTCAAGCTTTTACAAGGGCATGTAGTGATAGGACAAGGTAGATTTAGATTATATATGAGGAAAACATTTTTCACTGTGAGGGTGGTGAGGCACTGGAATAGGTTGCCCAGAGAAGTTATGGATGCCCCATTCCTGGAAGTGTTCAAGGCCAGGTTTGACAAGGCTTCGAGCAACTCAGTTTAATGGAAGATGTCCTTGCCCATAGCAGGGGATTGGAAGTAAGTGATCGTTAAGATCACTTCCAACCCAAACCATTCTATGATTCTATGAAGACATATGCAAAGAAGGAGAGTATTATAGGGCAGCACCCACCTCATCCAAACGGTTCTTATTTTCTTCTATGAAACACTCAAACAGTTTTTCCAGAATTCTACGAACGAACAATTAAATTAGTCCACAGGAAGAAAAACAACTCTTAACAGATCTACGTAAATTAATGACCATAGTTTTTAATTTTCATTTCTTAACTGAATGGGACCACTAAGATTGTTTTAATTATGCCTGTGTCCTGGGTTCAGCAGTAGCAGTCATTTTTTTCTCTTTAGTAGCTGGTGCAGTGCTGCACTTTTGACTTTCAGCCTGGGAACAGCACTGATAACACTGATGTTCTTAGTTGTTGCTCAGTAATGTTTACTCTGACCAAGGACTTTGTGAGTCTCATGCTCTGCCAGGGAGGAGGGGAAGCCGGGAGGAAGCAGAGACAGGACACCTGACCCAAGCTAGCCAAAGAGGTATTCCATACCACAGCACGCCATGCCCACTATATAAACTGGGGGCAGTCACCCAGAAGGGCTAGATCATTGCTTGGGTCGGGCTGGGTATCGGTTGGCGGGTGGTAAGAGCGGTTTTATCTCATGGTACATGGCAGCAAATCATAGATGACCCACAGGTCTTCCCTAGTTTCCCCTTTCATACATAAAGCAAAAGAGAAAAGGAAACAAAACAAAAGCCAGGGCTATGTATCTAGATATTCTTAAACACACCTAAATGATTACTAAACCCTGCTTCTTTTACTTACTAAGTCCATGTGTTTCTGACACAGCACTACAAGTTTGAAAGCAAATGTAACTTACCTGTTAGAAAATAGCCCAAGGCTAAGAACTTCATTTGTTACTTCTTCAATGAAAGCTAAATATAAAAACTCTTCTCTGCAGGGAGAATAGAAAACCCAGTGTTACATGTTTTAAAGATGCTTTAAAATAGAGACACGTATTACACAATGTAGTAGGTCCAATCACCTTTATGGGAAATATGATTCAGAAGACTGTTATTTCTTGGCACCAGCTTCTGTATTTCTAAAAGGTAACTGTATTAGGACAAACTTTCATTCAATTTGAATAATAATAAAAACCCTGTGTAAAATATCAGACTATTAGAAAGGTCACTGTGGTGCTTTGTGTTTATGCTCTTTCTCTTGTGGTATAAATTAGCACAGAGATCCTGAGTGAGGAAATCAGCAGATTTTGGAAAATGTTCAGAACTTGCTTTGCAGTCACAAAGAAAAGGGTGCTGTTTGGGAAGGAAGTCTAAAATTGCAGTCTGATGCTCTAAGTACAGGCTTCCAAAGGTGCTAGAGAATCTCACTGCACCTGAAAATTACTAGTCCTCCCGTAAGCGCAGGAAAGTACTTATTTGACAGCCGTGTTTCCTTTCAAACAACTCTTTGATACACAAAATCCTTGTTAGTGAGAGATGTAGCTTTTACCTCTTTGAACAAATTTCTATTTTAATACTTAATAAAGCCTTGTTTGATGCCAATTGCTCCAAATGCAAGACTCCAAAAGTTCAGAATTCTGTTTGGAAACAACAAGGAAGAAACCCCCAGAAGCAAAGATTTCAGTGCTGGTTCTCTTTCACAGCATCTTTCTAAATATCCCAAAGTATCCAACCAAGCTCTAGCGAATCATCTACCAGTCTTAATAAACAGAAAATAAAAAATAGGATATATCTTACATGACTTTAGTTAGGTAAAATTTGTCATCTACACTGAAGATTGTCATTTTGGTTCCCCCTACAGTAAAGGAAGTTACCTATAGGTGACCTTTGATACCTATATTACATCCTTAGAGTTAGGCAAGAACAAATCTATCCTAACGCCCAAAGAATAATAATAATAACTTAAACCTCTTCTAATTCTCACCAAATTTGAGAGTAGAAATGTGGTAAAAATGCTGCTCAACTTGGTATTTTATTTTGTCAATATTTGCTTCAGAGATTACAGACCAAAAAGGAACTGGAAATGTTTGTAATCCCTGGGCAAGAAGAGAAGTCTATCTTTCTTCCAAAGTTACAATGAATTTTCTTCATTTTTAGATTCATGTGGAAATTTTAAAGTCTTATGTAACAACTCAATCATGTTAATTCTACTGCAGATTGTGAGTCCTCATTTACTGCATCAGTTTTGAGGAAGAGTTTTCAATTTAGTGTTGCAAACTAGCAGAAGAACAGTTTAAGCATACTTACTCAGCCTCAATGGTCCTCCTTGCAGAAGACTGCTGAGAATACAACGGTGTCTCTCTAATCAGAAAATCAGAGGGTGAGAGACATTCTAAATATCTTCTATATTATCTTCCATCTCATTTTCTTCTGGAGCTATGCTGTGCCATTATCCCACTTCCTCTTGGGAAAAAAATCCACCAGAACATCCCTAAACCCTGCTCCAGTAGCAAAATCTATTGCTTACATTTATTCCTGAATTACACGGAAGCCTCAAAGATAGTGACTCCGGAGTATTTTAACACCTCACTAGATGCAGTGCTCTAATATCTCAAAGCCCTCAGTGTTACTTCAGATGCTATAAAGACCTCCATTACCCTAAGAGTGCTTCTTTTTTTTTAAACTTAGAATACAGCTTTTTCTCAGCTGAAAATGCCTTTGAAAGGACCAGAGAGCAAACCAGCAAGATGTGCATGATAATTAGGCCAGCAATGAGGAGAATCAGGTGGGAGCCCTTGGGCTCTGGCCTGATTTCCAACACTGTTCTTGTACTGTAGACAGTATTCTGTCACAAAGCTTTACACTATCAGAAAAAGATACAGGAAATGCCTCTCATCTGCAGTTCTTACAGATCGTAAGATTCAAAAGGCTGGATGTCTGGAGACCCTTTTTCCTGAAAGGAAATATCAACTGGAATACAAATCCAATATAGTTAGTAGTACTAGTAGTACCACTGTAACTAGTGCTGTGTAGTACTAGTAAGTAGTACTGTGTAAGAAATACAATCTATGAGCTCAGATGTACAGAACTAACAGCTTTATTAATGTGCCATCGCTCCCACTCCTGACGAAAATACTCATATATTTCAGAGCTCTCTTTCTTAACTGGCTTCCCAGTGGAACTTTATCATAAGAAAATAATGAATTCTGAAGTTGGGAAAGGCCACTGATATATAAAAATACAAAGCAAAGTCCTGTGAGAAGACATTTCTAGAGAGAGCCCATAGTGAAGGCTTATGGCCTAAGAAGCAGCTGTATAGAAAGCAAGAAGGCTTCAAATATTCATTCCTGCTCTAAATCAAGTACCTGAGGAAGGAGTATGGAAAAGCAGCTATTCTTCTCTGAGGCTCATGCACAGTGTATCTTCTATCTTCAGCCTACAACACAGAGGTAAACTCTTTACCTAAGTGCAAGCACACAGCAAATTTTACCATTAAAATGAACCTAATAACGATCTATGATTAAACAGCCCTACAGATTTTATGTATTTTTTTTTAACTCTGGGTAAACTAAGACATATGGCAACAAATGGTCATCAGTTTTGACATCCAAAATTTTAGTGAGGGGCAAGAGGACACGTGGAACATTTTTCCCCTGAGAAGTATGTCAAAGATGAATTCTCTAGAAGCCAGAGGGGGTTGATGGCACCAACAGAAGTAAGATTTGGTATACACAACCAGGATCCAGCAGTCTAAATCACATCTCTGACCCTGCTTGCACAAAACTGATGGGAAGTAAAATTGCTGACCACTTGACCTACATTTTACATGACAATACTCTGATAGGCCTACTGTGAAGCTATGTGACTTACTGTTGTCCCTTTTATGATACCCAAAGTCAGATATGACAGTTTTGAAATGAAATCAGAAGCTCTTCACAAAACCGTCTGACTAATCATTTAACCTTTTCGTAATGAGGTCAGATGCAGATCAGTTCAGGTGGTCTCTCTTTATTTTCAGTAAAGCTATAAATACATATTCTCTGCTACCCCTCCCCTCCAATGAATAAAGCGTAATTATTTGCCTTATTAAGCTAGAGATATGAAGAATCTGACCCTGTAGCTTTTATTCAGGAATGAAGTCTACAGTTATTCAAGTATTTCTCCTATATTTGAAAGGGCTGCTTGTTTGAGAACTTGTTTGTATAGTGGCTACAAGATAAACCACAAAGTAGGAACCTAACTTCTGATAAAACTCATTCATCCAAATATTAGTACAAATTACAACAAAGTAACTTCAGATTTGAAGTTTTGAGAAATACTTCAGGTGTTCTGCCTGCTTCCCTTTGCCTCCAAAAGGTGCTGATATTCAATCTCATCTTTAAAAGTTAGTAATCTTAAACCACATGCTGAGACAATTTTTGAAAGACCAAAAAACTAAGTTCAAGTGTCACAAACACTGAGCAATTCAAAGCAAAATGATTAATGCAAACATTTCTGTGACTATGACAAAAGAATACTAGGAACTGGTAGAATCTGAAGTGGTGAGATTTTTCATTAAGGCATTCCAGATATATTCAACAAGACACAGAGCAAACAGGATTATGGATAACTTGACTGCCCACTGGTTTGGGTGCTTCCTTAAAGGAAGGGACTCCTTGGTTCCAATTCTTATGTCAACAATATTTTGGAATACGTTATCCAATGTTAAAATGAAGAAAAATAGTGCAAAAGAGGTACCTACTTCCTCTGAAAAATTATGTACCAATTACCTATGTCCTTAACAGATATTTAAGCGATACTGTAGAAACTGTTTAATTTTTAAATTTCATAATACAATAAGGTATTATCTCTTCACATCTGCAGTATTTTTTCTTATTGTTTCCACTTGCTCTTCTGAAACTCTCCTTTACAGAAGTTATCTCATGACAGTGAAAAAAAAGGAAACTTAAAGCAGTTGTATATTGCTGTTGCAGAGATGAAGTATATACCCCAAAATGATGGTGAAAGGTGTGTGGTAAGAGTACCCAGATTACTGACAGATGTATTACCTTCAACATGCTCTTCTGCTGCTCAGCCATAACTTCTCTCTCAAACGCTTTTTCTGCAGATGGAAAGCTATAAAATTTAGAGACGCATTAGACTTCCAAGAAGGCTGCTTTCAAAATATGCAGGATGAGAATACCAGTGCCACTGGGGAAATTTCCCATCAATCTGAATGGGACCTAATACCAAAATGCCTGACAATTTAGAAAATGTCTGTCAGATTTCCACTCACGTAATTAAGTCATGTTTCACTTTGAAGGATGACAACAGTCATACATAGGTGACCCAAATCCATTATTTGGCTGCATATTTACAGGGGATAGTTAAACTACCCAAAATAATTGTTCAGAATTAAGAATGGAGGTGATCCTGTACACTAGAAGTGCACCAGGAAAATACATGACCCACAGCAAGAAAATCAATAGTTGCAACATGGAACTTCAGTTATCATTATTCCAGTCTTACAACATTCCCACTTTGTTTTAGGAAAAAAAACAGAGTTAGATATGCAGGCACTGACAACGTAAAGGGGAGATTTCTCTTTATGAGGTAGCATTAACTAAAATAAAACTGTTCAACTTGCTAAGGTGTTCAGTGCAAGCGTAGGACATTGATTCAGTATACAGTATTTCACATCTGAAGGCATTTAAATTGTTAAAAAGATAGTGAAAAGCTGCATTTAGGAGTTTAAAAAAATGTTTGCATGATGTATTAATTAGTGATTTGGAAAGTATGAGACTACAGGGGCAGCAGTGCAGAACTACCTGCATGCTTATAAGTGGTTAATTCTTTAGAAGACAGAAAGCACAACTATACACCAGAGAAAACAAAGAAAAGAGAGAGTGTAAAGATTATCCCTAGCAAGCCTGAGATCCTACAGTCTGCATTCAGTGTCACTTTGTATCCAATTCATATAGCTGAAACCAGTTGCTCCAGAGAGAGGACAACAAAATATGCCAGTGGAAAAAACCAGAAACAAATTCCATTCTAGCTTTTGCTAAGGCACATCTAGAATAATTTCAGAATAATTATTCTGGTTTTATACAAATGTGAGAGCAAAACGTGTTGCTTTCCTGGAGATATGATCTTATCACAACAACTAAATTGCAGTATCAAAATAAAGTTTTGATCTCTCTACCTGATCAGATCAGTCTGTGTTTGAGCTTCCACATGTTGCTTGCACTGGTTTTTAGTTTTCCTTTTCCTTTGAGCAGGATTGTAATACCTGTACCCTGACAAGAAAGATTTAGCATCTGATATTAAGATGTGTGGGGTAAAAGGTTTTCGGCTATGAGTAAAGAATTCAGAGTGCCTCTCTAGAAGATCCCCACTGCGTGCTTTAGAGTTGCTTCCTTGACGCCTCTGGGAACGACTAGTGCTCACAGAACTATCAGAGGAACAATTGCACGAAAGTCCAGAGCGTTTTCTTGGTGTACGTGATGTACTGACACTTGAGTTAGATGTATTCCGAGAACCTTTTCTGGCGTATGTTACTGGACTGGAGTGAGCCAAGCCATGCGCACTGTAAGGAGACGGCGCTCTCGATAGGTATTGTGCCTGCCAAGCACAGGGGAAGAGACAGTCTTTGTCTTCTGTTTCCAAGAAACTCTAGAAAAAATGAAAACAAGATTTGATTGCTTTGCAAGTTACCAGCTTTGCTCAAGTTGTTACTCCCAGTTATCACTGTTACCAATTTGGATGTATTTTTCTATGTAAAAAGTTGCCATTTTTGTAAAATTAAAACTGATTTCTGAGCAGCAATGTGCTCAGTTTATGTACAGATATACTCAATTCAGGTGATGGTACACAAATGCTATTACTGCTCCTGCTTCTTAACGGTTCAACACATTAGAGTTTAAAAATGTACCTCAACTCTCACAAGCAAACTCATACTCAGTGTTAGTGTACGTGGTGGTATGGCTAAGGTAAGATGTAAGCAGTGTGTGGTTCAGACTAAAAGCTACATAAATCTGTCCTATGGAAGGTGATGGGTAATTTTCCAATATATTCCATTTCAGAAGGGCTGAGCCTTACTAAAAACACTGTTTTAATGCCAGGGGTGAAGAAACAGTTGATAACCTAAAAATGAATATTTGAAAACTAAGTCTACCATTCAGAAAGGCTAAAAAATGAATTATTTGAAAAGACCATGCTATTTTGTTTTCTGGGAAAGAAAAAAAAAAAAAAACCACCACCAAAAAACCCCAACCAAATTCAAACTTAATGCTTAAAAAGTCAACATTATCCCTGAAATGTATTACGAGATCATGGCAAAGACAAGAAAGACAGGAATATAAATAAATCTAACTGACATCTTAAGGGTTTGTTGTTTTCCCCGTTCCCCCAAATGAGAAAGAACAATTCAACAGAAATGTTATTTCTGTCAAAGAAGAAATTTTGAAAAGTTTGCAGCTTCAAAGCATAAACACCTGGACAGGGTATGTGCTCCAGTAAACATGCTGTACATTGTGACCCGAAGAGTTAGGAAGCATCTTAGCAAGACACCTGTTGTATATTCTTTTCCTGCCCTTGGACGCAGCCGCCCACTGAATGTCCTGTCAGTCAGTGACATGTACGTGTGACATTTACAATCTCTGAAGAGAACCATATATGTAGAATTATAAGATTAAACCATAAACCTGACAGCAAACAAATTTTTGAATAAACTGACTAATTTCATCCACATGTATAACTATTTATGCAGTTCAAGTTCCGCTACACACAACTGTATGATGGAAAAGAGAGAACCTGCATTGTGTGTATTCAAACTACCTAGAAGGACAACTCCCAGAGACAGCGCTTACACCTAGGTCCTGCAACAGTGAGGGAAGACAATTTGATGATAGTGTTATTCCAGAAAAACTCATGTTCTGTGCAATCACTGTAATACAAGGCAAAATAACAGCTAAAATAAAACGACATCTGAGAAAACCCAATTCAAACCCAAGAGGTAGCAGGTAGATCCAAAATAATTCAGTTGTAACTAGCTAGACTTTTAAAAAGAATTATTTTACTTTCCTTACACACAGGCAGCTGATGTAGCTTCACATCAATAGTACCTACATGCTGCAAGATTTAGGAGAACGTATACAAGTACAGGTGTTTCCTCAGAAGAAAATTCAATTTCTAAGGGCAGTTGAGGACCAGATTTGTAAGAAACCCGAAGTTTACGTTCAAAGATAAAACATAGATTAACTTGTTGATGTCCCTCCATCATCTGAACAAAGAACAGGAAGATAGGAGAGACCTGTACAGGCCACAAAGCTCTGCAGTGAAAAATGGGAGAAAGGGAAATTGATTTCTGTGTTTCACTCATCTCTATTATGCTTCTATCAAACATATAAAGACTATTAAGTAGAAACATTACATTACTGATGGCACTGAAGGAATAGCTCCCCTACAGAAAGCCTGAGAAAGAGTGGATCCAGTATGATATGACTTAAACATATGCAATTACTTATGGCATACAACCCTAACTGCCAGCTGAGAAGATTCACCCAGCAACCCATCCTCATTTTACAGTTAATCCTTGTTGAAATTATTTTGAGACACTAACACCAAAGCATGGATTAGGTGGATTTCTGGTGGTGCTTCACTGCCTGAGCACAATATAAACTTTCTGAAAACAATCAGATGCCTAAGATGTGGACTGAAGTTGGATGTGTGATTTTCCCCACCAGTGGCAATGGACCGAATGTCAATAAAAGCAGCAGAATCAACTGTGAAAGAAAGTACCTGTGAGAATTCTGCAAGATTATAACTACTTGTGATGCTTCTGAAGTCTCCTACTGGGAGAGCTAGGGAGGGGGAAAAACCCCAAACAACCACTGTAACCTACTAATATATAGTACAGGATAGTAATATATAATACAGTGTATTAACCTATATAATTCATAGTATATCATGTAAGTACATGAAGATTTTCTATGCTCTTACTGTACAAATGACGCATTTTCTCATAACACTGCTACTTTTATTGCTTGCAATCTACACTATTTACTTTTTCCCCATTCAGAAGCATTGAATATTTTAAATTAAAACCCAAGATTATGAAAATACATTCTATGGCACACAGTAAATGCAATTTATGGGAATATAAAAAAAAAAGGCAGATAGTTTATAATCAAAATTAAGTCACAGATCACACTGCTGTCATGCCATATTATTTCCTTCACAATTCCATGCAACATTATCTCCTGCATCAGTTACACCTATCTCTGCTAGTCCAGTATCCCAAAATGTCCACAGCTCCTGATACCTAATGCAAAAAGGTATTTTCGTTTTAGGTGGGTTTTTTTTAGTTTTCTTTTTTTTAGCTGTGCCAAAATAAGATCTTCTTGATGGGTGTCTCATGTGAGCCAACTCCATGTTACTACTACAGCATAATTAAATGCTGAACTGATAACATGCATAACAATGCCAAACAAATGCCTGTGTTAGCAAGCAGTATAATAAGGCTTACCAGTGTTAGTCTGCATATGAAGTACTTGTAGTTGCAGCTCAGCACTATAGAAAACAGGTGAGACTGGAAACTTTCTGAATTCACCTATACAGATGTTTTGAAAAGTTAATTCATAGAATCCCGGAATCACAGAATAGTTAGGTTTGGAAAGGACCTTAAGATCGTCAAGTTCCAATCCCCCTGCCATGGGCAGGGATACCTCACACTAAACCATGGCATCCAAGGCTCTGTCCAACCTGGCCCTGAACACCGCCAGGGATGGAGCATTCACAACCTCCCCGGGCAACCTATTCCAGTGCCTCACCACCCTAACAGGAAAGAATTTCTTCCTTATATCCAATCTAAACTTCCCCTGTTTAAGTTTTAACCTGTTACCCCTTGTCCTGTCATTACAGTCCCTAACGAAGAGTCCATCCCCAGCATCCCTATAGCCCTCCTTCAGATGCTGGAAGGCTGTTATGAGGTCTCCACACAGACATTTCTTCTCCAGGCTGAACAGCCCCAACTTTCTCAGCCTATCTTCATTCCATACTCTTCAGCATGTATTATAGACAGCTTAATTTTTCCTATATACTTTTTACTCCCAGTGGCTAACAAGTTCAGGGAGCTGCAAAATAAATCAGTTTGTAGATGCATTTGTGAACATGTGATGATGATAATAATATAAAGTGATATTAAGCAATTACACAACTACATCTCATGAAAGCCCCATATTCTATTTCTTCAAAGCAGCTGAGCTGATCATAAAACAAGACAAAGCTACAGGGTAAATGTGATAATATCCTGAATTCAAGCATTTCTTATTTATGAGGAAGCTTAGGGCAGTTCTCCTCCTCAAACCTATCATGAGTAGAACAGCCAAGTAGCTAGGTAGTGACTAGATAAAACCGCAAACCCAAGTTGCATTTGTGTCAGTCTTGAGACGTACTCATTTAAGTGCTGAGAAAGAAGAATGTCTTCTGAAGTCCTAACCCTGGGGTAAACTTTTACTGCTCAAACAAGTAGGCAGTTCAGCCTCTGGATACACAAAGAAATAGTATCAGTAACAAGGAATTATGCTGGTGACCTCAAAAAGATTTTAAGGCATGTCAGAGAACGCTGTTTGTCTGCAATTTGTCACCAAGCTTTCGGAAAATTATTTGTACACCTGTGTTGGTACAGGCATGTTAACTGTAAGCAAGTACGTTCTTCTCTGATCTGTATCTATAAAAGCATTATGGGGAAAAAAAAACCAACAGAGGCATGCCTGCAAAGATGGAGTAACACACTGAAAGATCCTTAGCTCTATTCTTCGGACACAACTGAAAAAAATAAAAACCCAGGGAAATATCCTATCTTTGGATAGAAGCACTATCATGAACTATAACATAATTTGGAATCAAGAATCTCAACACCTATCTTGCTTACCAATATCTATTCTATTGATAGATATTCTGAAATTTACAGTTTCAACTCTAATTTGAGGTGTAAAATAAAAATTTACTCAATGACACATTTCAGCAATAACTCCCTTAAAAAGGTTTCATAAATTAAGTAGCTATGCTTCAATTTTGTTAGTCACAAAACTGGGGTAAATGGACTATTACTTGCAGCAAGCTTGTAAAAAGAGGACCCCTGAATCTACATTGACCCAATCGGAGAGGAAGTTCAATAAAGACAGATCAAAGCATAGTGCGGTTACCTGATGGGCAAAAGAAGTAAGATAAAGAATCCAGATTTCTAAGTTACTTTTACTTTCTAAAAGAAGTTTAGTTTTTCAACTCAAAAGCCTCTGAGGCATCACCTGCCTTTTAAAAAACAAACTTTGAAAAGAAAGCTCTCTAAATCTCTTTTTACATAAAAGGCCCAAAGACACCTCTCACTATGATCACTGAAGTTACACTGAGATGAATTTAAGCCTTGAAATTAACTTGTTCTTGTATGAAAAAGTCTTCCAATAAAATAGATGGTTCATCTACCATCATAAAATCAGACCAGACACACTTGATGATACTGTCAAGATACAGAAGCTGCAGTTTAGTAATAAATGAGCATCTGATTCTTTTAACTTGAGACAGAACCATTTATAAGCCACTTGAGTATTGCTGTTAAGCAGGGTGAGTGCCTGCTCTCCACTGCCTTGACAGAGCAAAGGTCTCCTGCTGCAAGCAAGAAGCTGTCTATAGTTGCTGATCTTATAAGCACTTTGTATGTCATCTGTTCATAGAATCATAGAATAGTTAGGGTTGGAAAGGACCTTAAGATCATCTAGTTCCAACCCCCCTGCCATGGGCAGGGACACCTCACACTAAACCATGTCACACAAGGCTCTGTCCAACCTGGCCTTGAATACTGCCAGGGATGGAGCATTCACAACCTCCCTGGGCAACCCATTCCAGTGCCTCACCACCCTAACAGGAAAGAATTTCCTCCTTATATCCAATCTAAACTTCCCCTGTTTAAGATTTAACCCATTACCCCTTGTCCTGTCACTGCAGTCTCTAATGAACAGTCCATCCTCAGTATCCCTCTAGGCCCCCTTCAGATGCTGGAAGGCTGCTATGAGGTCTCCACGCAGCCTTCTCTTCTCCAGGCTCAACTGCCCCAACTTTCTCAGCCTGTCTTCATACGGGAGGTGCTCCAGTCCCCTGATCATCCTTGTGGCCCTCCTCTGCACTTGTTCCAACAGTTCCATGTCCTTTTTGTGTTGAGGACACCAGAACTGCACACAATACTCCAAGTGAGGTCTCACAAGAGCAGAGTAGAGGGGCAGGATCACCTCCTCTGACCTGCTGGTCACACTCCTTTACACAATTTGATAGTTAAGAACTGAGAAAGGCAAAAGAGAAAATTCACACATACACATGAACAAATAAGATCTATAATCAGTTTGCATATTGGCATCAACATATCTATAAGATTCCATGACACAATTTGATAATTAGTTAAGAATTGAGAAAGGCAAAAGAGAAAATTCACATATACACATGAACAAGTAAGATCTGTAATCAGTTTGCATATTGGCATCAATATATCTATTTTTCTATTCAAAACTATGTTCCTGTTACACTTTCCTTTTATGTGTGTGGTATACAATTGTATAATGAGGTATGTTCCTACTTTCATCAAATACTGGGATGTTACTAGTAAAGGGTGTTGCTGAAGGTGCATATGGAAATGTATTAATTCAAACAATCAGCATGAGAGGTGACTGTCACTATGAAGCCTGAAAGGAAATCTGTACTGAGCACTCCTGATGAAAACGTCTTTCTTTGGTGCTCAGAAGGTTCTTCTGCTTTCTTTAGTCACATCTCTCATTCTGACAGGACTAATTCAAGCACAATACATCTTCAGAATTAATATCATAACAGTGTAATAAATCTTTAAATATAAAGCATCTGAGTAGGCAATTCACACAGCCACGCAGGTGTGCTGCATACAAAACCAGGAAGATTAGAAACAGTTAATGGTGTTTCTTAATCTGTATTTCATACGCACAAGCAGATGGTCATAACTGTCACTGAAATCAAAACAGTCTCAAAAAACAGGCTGAAAGGGATCTTGACATGTCAAGGCAATAGCAACCATATTTCAAACATGATTAAAATATGGATATGGATAATTAAAATATGGATATGGATATTCCAATATGGATAAAAGTTACCTCCTGTGGAGCAGCCTTCTTCCAACTGACTTTCAACATGGGTTACTCTCATTAAAAAAATTCATTAGCAGCCACAGATGACTATTAATAGGATTACCTGAATATGGGATATGAAATACCAAGTCTTGCTCAAATCAAGAGATTTTAGTCATGGCCAGGCCAATCCAGGTTTTCTTGCTTCAGAGAAGTCATACGGAGCTTCATACAGTTTGACCTGCTGACTCAGGTGAATGTTTAAAAACTCAACTCATCTTTTTACGGAAAAATAAAAAATTGAAAATCTAGAGATTTCACTAGGATATAGCTTTCAATCCCCGGCAGTAGTCAGAAAGACTATGTAACAGTGGCGTTCTATGCATATTTGGTATTTTCCAGACTCTGTCAAGCAGCCTTTTCTGTTGTGGGAAAACTTAACAGTAATTCATTAAGAAAGGAGCATATATAAGTAATTTGATGACAGATAAATTAGTAGATACCCAAAACTGTGCTTATCAATCCTCAAGCTATTCAGTCTAAATAAGCTTTAAAATTACATATTCACAAAACCACACAAAGTTAGCAGTGCTTTCAGAATCCATATCTATAGTTTATCATCTTATTTTGATTAGCTTTCACATATGGTGTCAACCTTCATTATTACACTACATGGAAAGAAAGGAGCAGAAGAGAAGTACAGATGTCCCCACCATATCTTATGCTTTCCCTGCCCTTCTACTTCACTGTGAGAGACAAATCGGTCCCTTAAGTAATCTATTGCTAGTGATGCCATACAAAGACTGCTCCATTGTGCCATTTGAAAATGAGGCTGCTTCTCAGCTTCTCACTTAAATCTTCTGCTAAAAGTATAGAAATGCATGACCCAACCTGTGGTCCTAGATGGAATATTTTAATCACTGAGATCAAAATACTCTCGTTGATTAAAATCTATGGCTATTTCAAAGAGTCAGTAATGAAATCTAGGTAACCACAACAGAAGTAAGTTTCGCAGTTCATTACACATCATAGCAGATTCTCACATTACAGTAGTTTTACATTTATAATTAGATATAATAGATAAAGAAATCACTCTTCTGGTGCATTTAAACCCTTGTACAAAAAAGTCAAATAGCAGGCAAGTCAGATTCAAGACGCATTACAGCTGTTCAGTTTCATAGTTGCCTTAGTGTATAATAAAATATACTGACTATATCACAAAGGTTTTAAGAAATGTGTAACATGTATTTGTAATGTAGAGGAATTATTTTTACTTCTTTTTTGTTTTACCATGCACAAAGCACAGTCTCAATTGAAAACAGTTTCTGTGCTCTATTGCAGTATTAAAAAATAGTAAATGCAGCTATGTGAAAAATTAAAAAGATGGAATAAAGGCACCAGACCTATCAGAATGCATAAAATGTGAATGCTGATGAATAAAGCCTTTTGAAAACATAAAGTCAGGTGCATCCATCAAAGGAGTTAGCATGTATTTAGGCTATAATCTAGACATTGACCTTGTCAGAGTTGAAGGGTTATTATATTTTTTTATGTATATACGTGTATGTAAGCCACTCAAATTGATACACATTTTATAAGAGCCACATTTTATTAGACAATAAATTATTCATTATGAAGGTAATTTAACTTTTGTATTCTTACATTTAAATGTAACAGTGCAAAGCCAGGAGAAGTCTACTTTTCTTCCTTTTATTTTTTTTACACTCCTAAATGCTGTAAGATGCTTACTAAGCACAGGACCATATTCTACTCTGCCATTACCTCCTTGGAAACCTGGAGTATTGCAAGGTTGACTGCTTCAAGTTTGTGCTGAATCTCATTCCAACCCACAAATATCCTGATTTAACAAGACAGTTTTTGAGCAGTTCCACAAACAGAAGATGTATAATCAGCTTTTTCCTAATGGCAACAGTGACAGCACTCATAGGATCACTGTGTGGTAAAACTCCTGTATCATATGCTTTAATAGGCATCCTTAGAATTTGTTTTCCAGCTGTCACTTATCTATATATCCTGATGGCTAGGGAAATACCCAAACTAGTCACACAAATAAATAAAGAGTGAGTTTTCTGCGCTACCAGGAAATGTTCTCCAGCTCCATGAATATTTAAACAATATATGAAGCATCTGCTATTAAAAATCAACAGAGTAAACGTCATTCTGCTTTAAGCTGCAATTGCTCCTTTACAGCAATGAACAAGAGAATGTAGGTTATTAGGCTATTTATTATTTGGAAATATATATCACATATCTGGATGAAATGTTATCCATAAGAACTGAACCTATGTAAATAGACAGAAACGCACTTATTTGATGGCTTAAGTACTATTTTCACTTTCAGTAACTGCAATCTGAGCATACAGTATACTGTTAGATACGCAATGTACTTCCAAAGTAGGACTTAGGATACAGAAAATAAATAATAAATAGAAGATTCCCAATTCTTCCACTGGAATAGTTAGTGCTAATTGGAATTCTGCTTTAGGAAACAGTAGAAAGCTCTGGAGTGAGAGAGCACGTTAAAATTTCAGCAAGCGAATTCAAGGCTAACTAAAGCTTGAATTTACCACAAGCACTTTTCCTCCAGATACCTGACATCTTTGTCAGAAGGCCGAGACATGCATTTGGTGCTGGCACATGCATGTGCCAGGAAGACCCTTGTCTATTTTCTGCTGCTTGAAATATGCCAGCCCTGCTGCTAGAGCTGCTGCACAGCTGTTACTATGGTAGGCAAGCAAACTATGATATCTACTAAACAAAGTTAAAGTACCTACCTTTCCAAAAGGGGATACCAGCAGCCTTCCGCTCTCTCTTGAACTGGTTCGGGAGGCAGTTTTACCCACACTCATTTCCTCTTCACACCTGGCTATCTTCTTTTTCAGTTTCTCTCTTCTTTGCTGGTCAGCAACTTAGGAGAGAGACAAAATTGTCAGATCCAAACTCAAATATTTTTCTTTTTTTGTCCTAAGTGACTTGAAAACATCATAGAGGTTTCCAATTGCTCAGCAAAGTCAGACTATTGAGATGTGTTCCACCGCCAACACACAAAAATTATAAAAAGCTACCTCTATTCTTCGAATACCAGAGTATGGTGGGAGTTGAAGCTGTACCCTAGCTTCCCTGAAGTATTCTCATCTCAAAACTAATTCATCACTACACAGGAATTCCAAGATCAATACTGTAACAGTGCTCTGCTCAAAAGTTTGCTCTTTATTTTTTTTTACAGATAGAACCCCTTTGACTGGTCTCTCATCCAGTTTCTGTTAGTATATTTGACATGCAAGAAATCCTTGCTCACACCACAGAAAACTAGCAAGTGGCCTCCCCAGTACAGAAATCCGTGGCAAAACAAGCAAGTTCATGTCAAGAACATAAAAAATGAAGGTGAACAGTGTGAATGGACCACTGTCAGATCAAGGGGGAAAGTGTTACCAGTCTACACTGCTCTGCAGTCCAAGGCCTTGTTCAGAGTGCCCATGCAGCACAGAAGATAAGCTGGGTATCTATGCCACCAGGTAAAGAGAGGAGCACAAAATCATAGAATCATAGAATAATTAGGGTTGGAAAAGATGGGTAAATTTTCTGTGTTTGAGTTTGCTATTGAGTTGGATATCTTGCATAATACAATCCAAAGTTTTTGTATATTGTGAGCACCCAGGTGCCATAGATGAAGTTCACAAAGTTGAAAAATCCGAATAAGGCTGAAGAAAACCATTAATAATTTCCTTTCCAAATGGGAAAGAAGAGGGTTTATATAAGCAAGCACACTTCCGAAGTCTGCATACACAATGAAACCCATTTTAACTGCTGGCCACATTTTTCATTCACTTAACACAGACCCATGTATATGAATGTTTCGATACAGACACAGAGACTAAAGGCCTTTGTGGATTTCCTCTTTGGTTTTGTAATGTATTTATATCATACTCTGGTAGAACCCAATCTGCACATGCACTACTATACTTAACGTATGAAAATGTAAGTAACTTTGTGATTTGTGTGGTACATTCTTCTAGACAGCTGAGAACTACAGCAATCTGAGGACATTTAGTCAACCTTTAAAATACATTCATCTCTATACATTAACCCCACAGACATGTTAATCTCTAGGAATTATTTAAGTATGTGTATTCATTTTATTAAACATTTTCATCTCCTTTTAAACTAGAAATGAATGTCCCAGATGAAAAGTCCTTGCTCTCCTTCCTCAGGGAACTGATATGTAAAATATCAAGTAATTTCTTTTATGGCTGCTGGTTTATACAGCATATTCCATTAGAGTCCTTACAATGAAGTTGCCATTATTACTGGAAAAACATTAGCTGAATTAAAATATGCCTTGCAACAGAAGAAAAAATTATACAGTATCATTAAATAATTAAAACTCAGTATTTTTCTCCCTATGCTAAATTATTATTATATGGCTATTTTAAATTACTATTATTTCTAATTGCATTAGTCTAAAAAGTTACAGACAAGCACTCAAAAAGTAGCTACAGGTTAGAAGTTTTATATGTTTGAGATAAATAATTATTCACAGAGCCTGTCTGTGTTTGCACATGCATGGAAGCCACAATAACTCAAGTCTTGCCTACTGTTCAGGTAAAATGGTATGTTGAAACCCCACCTTGAGTGTTGAGTAAATATTTAAGGAACCAGTGAATGAGAGCTCTATGAAGCAAAAAAGCGAATCATACGTAAGTATGGGTGACTCATCTTGCAAGCACATGTAGATGCCTGAAATAAAAATTTCCTTACATTCAGTTGCTTAGGTGGAAAGTGGATTTGTGTAAGTTAAGACAAGCTTTATCACTTCACTGCATGTTCTACCTGCATATCACGGCTTAACAGGAGTTTCTGGGTAAAATGCAAAGCAGTGTGAATATTATTGCAAAACTGAGTTCTTGTATTGGCCTCATTTTGCCCTCTACAGGATAAAGCCTGAGATTTAGCACACATGGACAGACTCTGCCTTTACTACTGTTCAAAACTATCAAAGTCAACAAGTACAAACTACTGTGTAAACCTCCTCCAGGACTGTATGGTAGCTATGACTCTTCCTAGTTAAAGCATGGCTTGTGCCCATGAGTAAAGGAAGAACAGTAAGTATGCTAGTTAAGGCTATCTTTGGATATCAGAATGACCCATTGGGATTACTGTCACCTCTAGGGAAACACAGTCTTTGCCTTGAACCAAATAGAGAGCTTAGATCAGCTAATCCATTAAGTGCCTTCTAAGAGCTAGAGTCACTCATACATATTGAAAGGCAAAGCAGGCATATGCAAAACAGAATAGCAGAAAAATCCCAGTAGTGTACCAATCTTGTTGCCAAAATTAGCGAATTTTCAGGCTAGATCAGCTGTAAAAGCAAGGAACTGTGAAACCAGCCAAGCAAGAGATAAAGAAATTCTTATTGAAAAGAGTTAATGCAGATGTAAACAGACAGCTGGGTGGAAGTTAGTATAGCCCTGAGGCAGACAGCAAGTAACACAGACAAGGGTATAAATACAGACACAAAAACATGCATGCTGCCTACCTCCCCTTACTTCCCATGTCCTTTGCCCAAGCAAGGACTGAAAAATCAGTCCATCTGACTTTAGCCAGACAGAAAATGGTATCATACAAATGGCACTAATCATACAAATTTGAAGCACTAATTACAATACAACTGATAGGAGCTACAGCCACCATACGTAACCACTTGCTCTGCAGATGTGAATATATTATATACAGAAACAATGAGAGTAGCATTCAGGAAGAAACACACAGTTTTAAATGGGACGTTTTCTGTTAATTGCTTGCTTGCTGCTGAAGGTATCTTCTGCTTAAAATCAATCACTTATACAGCTTCTTTAGTTTTCAATTAGGTTAATAAACTAAATATGACAAGAGTGCCCTTGGAATACTGCCACAGATTAGTGGCAGGTAAACATCAACTACATTTGTTAACAGATACTTAATTTCACTGCAAGTAGGTTTTTTATACATTTATTCGAAAAATGTATCACACTTACGGAGTTAAATATGGGTAAAGTTCAAGACAATAAGTTCAAGAAAGTTCTTGTGACAAATAAAGGAAAAAAGAAAATCACTTGGTTTATCCCATCTCTCTAAAAAGGGAAAACTAAATGTTTAGGAATAAAAAAAATACAGGCTATAGATCCAAATAACATGAGTCCTTTTTAAAGCCTTATTAGAGACTTAAATTGTATCTCATTAATTGCTGTGCTCAAAATCACCACAAAGATTTACAGTAAAGAGAAAATATATTAGAATATAAACAGAACAATGATTTTTATATATCTGATAAATTCAGACTCTGTGAAACTAAATTCCATAAATTACTGCACCCACCCCATGAATCTGTTCTCTTAATTCTGTTGTGAGTGGAAGCACAAGGAAGACTACAAATTTTAGAAATTAAACTGTAGCATTCCCCATAAACAGCTACCTATAAAACATGGATCAATCTGTCACAGAAGTAACACTTTCATCTAGGCAAACACCTGTTCCGCAAAGAGCACACCACACTTTCAAAGCAGATATGACATTGTTATATTTCCCAGTTAGGATACTCCCTCTATGGGCTTGATTTTTTTTTTTCCTTAACCCTAGGCTGCAGCAGCATTTCTAGACACATATTTAGAGTTATGAAACAATGTCATAAACCTGGAAGAAATGAAATAATCATACATACCACACTCCTAAGCAGCTTGAAAGCTCTGCGCTTATAAAGACAGTGTGATTAGGAATGCTAGTGGTTGTCCTTTGCTCTGAATTTCCAATCTCTAAATTTATCTTATGTGACATCACAGTACAATTGGCAGTTAACCTTCAAGTTATTTCATTTTTGATGTAAATAATCAATGTCAGACAATGAAATACTAAGTTAGACTTAAATTGAGTTCAGCTCACAGAACAATGTATCTCAGAAGAATTGTTCAACACTAAGCATTTCTCCATTGTATTATATCAGCTATTTTTACAGAAACACACTTCTGATTATTATTTCCCTTATGAATTCTCTTAGATAAACAATGCAAACATTAACCTCATTTCTGCTCAGCTTGAAGTGCCTGCATACACAATTAAAGTGTTCAGTGTAGCGGTGATATTACTTCTGCAAGCAAGAATTTTTACTATCAGCTTACTAGCTCTATATAAATCTCTCATCATTTAAGCATCTGGGGTGAAATCTCACCAAATGCAAATTAAATTTGCCATTGGTGTGAAATTTGGGTTTCTCGTAAGTCTGAATCTAAATTTCTTAACACAGAAATTTTAATTCTCGTAACTCTAAGAGACAATTCTGCAGTTCTTCACATGCGTTATCAGCAGCACTGCTTCATCAAATCAGGGAGGAATCACCATTATAAAAGCTGACAAAGGATTTATTAAGGGTTTGATTCTACAGCCTTGCTTATATCAAGACACAAGAAAATGTCTGTATTACGGTATGTACTTCAGGAATGTGATCCTGATTGGCAAAGCTACTAATGACAAAATCTGGCCATTGTTAAAGCTTGGAAATAAAGCCTAACAGTGAGACATAAATCCTTCAGAGGAATTTCAGGAGAGGCTGGAAGCACGGGACTATTCCAATTCCATCTACATCCGATCCACATATGGGGTCCTCATCCAACAGATATCTTGTAGATACTTTTGTCAGCCATATATAGCTATTTTATGATCCTCAGTTGTAGAGGAAAATGGTACAAAACCAACACTCCCCACTCTCTAGCAGACAGATGGTAAAAGCAGGTAAATCCAATTAAAAATCAGAGACATATTTTCAATAATAATGATTAACTTCTGAAACAACTGCAGAAGAAAATCACATTTTCTCTATTTCTTGATCTTTACAGCTCAAGACTGCAGGCCTTTCTTGTCTATGTGATTTACTTATATTCAGTATGGTTGTTGAGTTCCATATTAGCACGACTGGACAAAATTTTTGGTCTGCTTAATTCATGATGTCAGACTACTTGATCTACTATCCATTCACAACTACAGATTATAAAAAATGTGTTTTTGATGTACTCAATACATCTCTAAAATTAATTGCCTCTCATAAAAAAAGAAAGAAAACATTTGTACAGCAAAACTTTCAAGTAAATAACTTCTACAAAAAGAAAGGAGAACCAAGTTAAAAGTGCAAGCTCATAAAGATTTTTTATATGGTGTGTTTTCTTGCTCTCAAAAAATTCATACTTAATAAATATACTAGAACATCTTTCCAAAGACATACGTGAACTCTGAACACATACATGTTAGAACAATCTGAGTGTTTGACTTTAAGAACTTTCATCATTTGCTTATAACTTTAATTTTCAGAAATGCATATGGAAGGACAAGACTCAACAGAAAAACTAAGATGGGAAGATTTTGTGAAAGGTTCCTGTAAAGCAGCGGCTACAACAAAATATGTATGACAGCTTTTCATAGATCTTTGCTTTTCATAGCATAAAGGGTAGACAAATATAATGTAAACTATGTGATCAGATAAAAAATTAAAATTTAAATACATAATTATACAAGAATATATAGTTCTTTATATTTCTACTTGAACCTAACCCCCCCAATAGTAGGAAAACAGCATTATGAATTGTTGGCTCTCCATCCCTCAACCCCTCCTTTTCCTTCCCCCTCTTCCCCCAGGTATTCAAGATCCATAATGCTAAAATAGATTTCTGGTGGGTAACTTCTCAGAATAATTTTTTTGTTTCTTCTCCACCCCCCCACCTCCTTCCTCAGTATCAAACAGTCCTGCATTCCCAACCACACTAATCACTGGGTTCAGGTTGTATGCCCTGTGGAAAAACCTCTAAACATACGGGTTGAAAAGTTAGTACTGTTAGAAACCGGGCATGTGTAGCAGCAGCTGTCTTACTTGGCATAGCTTTTGTCAAGTTTTCTGGCACAAATTCCACAACCACAGACTTCTAATGGCTACTGGTATCACTCAACATGCTTGGACTAATTCTGAACATAGAAGTTTCACATTTCAAGAAGTTTCACATTTTAACAACTATTTTAAGTCAGCAAGGCTGATCTAATATACAAGAACATGCTCACTGCTAGCCCAGTGGCATGGCAGCTTGCCTACTTTGCTGCCAGCTAAGATACCAGGAAAAGAACAGTGGAAACTAAATCCACTTTAAGGACAGAATACATTCAGTTGGCCAGGGACACTGCCAACTACAGTATCATGTTTAATTCTTAAACACTAATGACTGATTCATGGCACAACCCCAAAGGGAAATACTCACCTGCTACTTCAGCAGTACATAAAGCACGTTTTCAGGGGATGTTTTTTAACACTACCTGCAGGAATTCTGATTTGTAACTCTATGCTATTAATAAACCATAGAATTTGAAACTGAAAATTTACCCCCCTTCCCAAATCTCTTTTGAAATAGAGGGGGGACAGAAACCTTATTTGGGATAAAATATGTAACAAGACAACAAATACAAAGAGAAAAAAGTAATACTATGCTTCAGCTGAGCCAATGACAGGTACTGAACTACTGGAAGAATAAAGCTGTAAACATTTCAGCCTCAGTGACACTAGAGATTTTGCCAATATTCAGTCATATTGATGCTGACACTGTGCCTGTGTAAATTGTGTGTCCCATCTCCAGCCAGAAAACAGAAATAGTTTTGAAAATATTCTAAAAATCCCTTTCCTTTGCTTTATTCCTCAATACATTTTCAATACCCTCATTGCCTGAACCACTGGCTGTCATTTCCACACAATCTGTTTCCTAAAAGACACAGGAAGAAAAACTATTCTCCAGTGGATCACCAGAGATGCTACAAATGATACCTTGCACTGAGCTTAACACCTGAACACGTAACACTTGGTTGGCTATTATTACAGTACAGAAATCTGCAGTTCTTGATGAGCAATGCATAGAACAGCAGGAAAAAAAATCCAACCACGCATTTTAAGTATGAAATAAATTGAGGTAATTATCAATTTCATTCTAAACATCTAGATTCTGCAAGAATAGTGCAGATACTAGACAAGGGATGCCTGTGTAGTCTTAAACCTTAAATACCTTTAGACCAATAATGAAGAGATTGAAAGTAGATGTGCCCCATGGAATTATTCCTTTGCTAACTCTGCACAAATTTCAACCTGTGTGGCTTTCTTATCTGCTTATAAAATGATTTCAGGTCACAAAACATATGAAGAAAGCAGGTCAGAAAAAAATAAGTTACATGCACACATTTGAGTATCAATATTAATTGCTAAAGATTCTTATTAAGAAAGAAAAATCTTAAGTATCTGGTACAAATACATGAAAATCCTGGACCTGCTGCAATTGAGGCACTTTTGCCATTGCCCCCCATGAAACAACAATTTCAACTATGGCATCTAAACCCCTTATATTCCACCATCTAAAATTTGCCTTTTAAAACTGGAATTAAAGCTTTCAAGTTCTAATCCTAACAGCTTTTGAACTGCACATCTGGAAAAAATTGTTCAGCTATGAAGATATTGTGACACTGGAACAGGTTATTTAGGCTGCAGAACCCCCATCCCTGGAGGTTCCCAAGACTTGGCTGACTGATCTAGTGCTGGCAGAAGTCATCGTGAACAGGAAGCTCAGGGAGCTCTAAATGACCCCTGAAGGTCCCTTACAACCAAAATGTCTGTGATTCCATGAAAGCAGGTTTGTGACAGAACCCCTGTTTCAGTCCCTGAAACATTAGGAGAAATGACAATGCATATAGACTGAGCTGTTGAAGAGAAATCACTAAACAGGAAATCTATGAACCAGTGTTTCTCATCTCTATCAGGTACACCCTCTTCTGAACCAGTAAGCAACCTGTATAACTTCTAGCTTTGTGTCTGAGGCAAGTGCTGAACTCCAGGGAAATCAGATGTCAAAACATTTCTCTCACTCTCGCAGATAAAAAACCTGGGAATTTTCTACTGCGAGAAAAGCGTTTGCAGCACCTTATGTAAATAATTTAAGATGGAATGTAGCTGGGAACATTTTTCAGCACTGCAAAGTAAAAACACCACATTAAGAAATATTCTAATAAAAACATATTGTTTACATAAGTTTGCTTTATTACTTGGCTTTCTTTCACTTGGCACTCTCACTTTTATTAGAGAACATGAAGCACCTTACAAAATAAACCTGAAAACCAGGACAGAGACATAATGCTGTCTTGATAAGTCACTTTTATGTGGAAAAAAAGACAACATTATTCATTGGTTTGTTGAACAGAGTTTTAAAGATGGCAAATTCACTGTCACTTTATAATTGCACGATTCTTCTCAGTGCAGAACATCAAGCAAACATTGTATGTTAGAACTGAGCTAAACCTAAGGATAAAAAGCTCTAACCAGACTGGATACTCAGCTCTGGAGACTAAGAAATAAGTCCAACATTTCTTCCAAATGAATCCTGTGCTACTGACTAAGTTTTTTCCTTTGTGAACAGGACACATTAAGGGCTGTGGCGATTGCATGCATGTTCTAGTAAGACAAAACACAGCAGCATTTTCCAGCCCTGCATGAAAAGACATGAAAGAACAATTTAGTGAGGATTTAGTGTACCAATTTTATCAAGCAGATGGTTAAAACAAAAGCGGCAACAAAGGTGAAATGTTTCCATTGCACCCTGTATAGGAGATTAATGTTCTGTCTGTGACCAGGACAGAGTTACATAGTCAGATATTGGTCTAAGTAAAATGAACTGATAGAAAAGCATTGCACAGAGCCTTGCTACCTGAAATGGAAATTACCTCATTTCAGAGTGCATCTGCTCGTGTCATGATAATAATCTGTTAAGGTTAAGGCACTGTTGCTGCCTCCCAAAATGAACTCATTATTCAGGGAAATTCACTCAGGTGTGAAACACCCAAGCTATCAGCTCAGAAGCATTTTGTCTGTAAAGACAGCACACTCAACAATAAATGGACATTTGTTAGCATTGAGAAAGACTCAATACCACAAAAGGTACAGAAGAATACTTAATTAGGAAAATGAAGAAAGTTTCTAGCAGATGCAGAAAGAAAATCTACATGAGGTTTTTATTACACAAAACCACAGATGTAAATTTTTTTCTTACGCCAACCCTGTATTTTCATGCAGGTTTCAAAGCAAATCTTGGTAGAGCTGGAGCATGAGAAAGAAGGCGCTCCAGCTGACTCTGAAGAACGGGTGACCTGAATTCCTACTGCAATCTGCAGCCTCTAGACATCCCTGCAACACTGTTGCTACTTGTACTGCACCTTTTGAAAGTGGAAGGCAAGCCCGCACACTGTATCTTTAATCTTGATGCAGCTTGTTGCTTAAATCAGACCTGAAACATTATGTGGAAGTACTGCAAAAGAATTCTCATTAAATTTAGTTTTTTGCTAAAAGGATGACTGATTTCCTGCATAAGCTCTAGTTACTCTGATAATTTTACAAAGCAGTATAACTCTGGCTTGCCTGGATTTGAGACTAACAACAAAGAACTCTGTCCTCAGAAGGTTTATCTTCCCATCCTAAGAGAATAGCTGATTTTTCTCGAGTAATTCAGCAGTTGTAACTAAATATTGCATTAGAGAAAAAGCCCAATAGATCACAGAAATATACATTTGTTATGTTAACAAACAGCTGCTATTTACCCCTTTGACTAATACACTTCATTTAGTATTCCATAAACCAGTTATTTGAAAGTACTGGTCTATGAAGTAAGGCTATGGTACTGATATTTTTAAACACTGCTAAGAAATGAGACAACTTGCAGAAAAAGTAACTGCAGTTCAATCCAGGTTCTGGAGCTTATAACTGAGAAATGGAGCAAGAAGTTTCAGTCCTAGCTCCCAGGAGCCCACATTCCCAAAATTTTTCCTGACCTTGCACTTACAAGCTCTCTTCTTCAAAGTTCAGTCTTACATCACAAGAAAAGAGAAAATGATTGCATTCTCCTTATACGCTCCATTAGCTGCACATGGATCCTTAGCAAAATTAACCATGATCCTAAGTACATCACCAACAGACCAGGTCCATCTCACCAGCATTACATTTACTGCAGTTCTTACAAATACCTGGAGCAGGATGCAAAAAGCTGAAGAAACAAGCAGATATATCAATGCTGTATATATATTTATAAATTAATACAGACTATATACTATATATAAATATGTATTTATTAAGCGTTATATTCTACTGTTACACTTCTATTCCTCTGTCTCTTTTGCTCTATTAAGTTAGTTTTATAGAAGCTTTTGCAGAATTAATGTAACACAAATACTTACATTTGATGCTGGACAACCTACTTTTGGGCACTGAACAGTCTACAGCTGCTGAAAATAAGAAAAAAACAAATGGGAATGAGTCAAAATTTACTTAGTATTTGTGATGGCTAGAAAAAAGTAGCCATTAATCAACATAGAACAAAGACTAATTTAGTTAGAACGCAGCAAATTTTCTCTATTTTAAAACATACTATTTACTGTGTATTTAAAGTATTAGGTTGATATTAATACAGTCAGAGAAATTCTGAGATAAGGGTGCTAAAGTAAACAAATATTTGACAGAAGAATCATCACTTAAATGAAGATTCCTTACAAATTTTGTGCTGATGGCATTTAATTGCATATCTGAGGATACTAAGGATGCTGCATGTTAGAGAGATAACAGTATGCTTTTGAGCATGGACTCTGGCAGAATCCAAAGCCCCAGCATACCTCTCTTGAAAGCAGGCATTTAGTTTGAATACTCAGGACATCCTGCCAAAAGTTGTAACATTTGATGTCTAGGACTGGGAACCCTACAAGAAGCTTATGCCATGAAGAATTAAAATAGGCTGTGAACTGTAAACAAAATTAACAACTATTTACAGATCTTCTGAACTTTGTGCATGATATTAACTTTTTAAACACAGTACTTCAGACTCCTTATATATGACCTTAAAAAGACAACTTTGGCTGTAATGCAGCTTGTTTTCGATTGTAGTGCTGACAACAGGATATTGTCAGTTCATAGTGGAGTAATCACACATTTCTAAATCTGAAAAACTTTTGTTCAGAATTTCACCATAATTATGAAACATACAAACATGTACAAATTTAGTAGGCTCCATATTTCATATGCGTCTTTTGGTAAACAGAAGTACTTTCTAGCATTAAAAAACATGAAAAAAAACCCATACATTTTTAATGCTTAAAAAAACAGAGTAGCAACTTGATTTTCTCATGTGTAAGCACATGAGAAAATTTTCAAAAGCCTTAAAACTCAACAATAACATTGACTGCAGTACCTGTAAAAAAATTAATGAACATTAAAAAAAAAAAAAGGTAAAAAGACACATAAGTGTCTGAGTTTAACTAGAAATGTTCTGCCTTCATTTCTAAAATAAATTCTGTATGTCTGCTGTTGTCACTATCTCCATGATTTTCAGTTCGGCATAATATTTCATAATTCATTATTTCATCAAAAGCAGAATGAAGCAAATACAGCACAAAATGCCCTAAAATTAAGTGGCATCTTTCATAACAAACTTCCAAACTACAAAACTTCCATCTCAATTCCAATTACTAAACTACTAAGTAGCTGCCATATCTCCTTTCTGACATCACTTTGAGTAAGAAACAGAAAGAAAATTACACTTCCTACAAATCAATTCATTCCCTCTTAATATGAGCTCATTCTGGGAGAATAAGCTAAATCTGTGACTAGAAGGTTCATTCATATATGCTACATTTTTACCTTTGGCGGAAAGGATTTTGTTATAATGAAACACCATGTGGTCTCTGATCAGGTATTGATTAGTTAGACTTTGAGAGGAGTCGATGCAGAAAGCTGTAAGATTAAATATATTTGAACATTATAAAAACAGGCACAAGAGTACTAAAATCTTAAACACTTATTAACTGCAATTCAAAATCACAAAGTTAAATTACTATGTGCTTAAATTCTTTGCTCAATTGTAGTCAATTTTCTTTACCAGTTGCCGTCATATGAAATAATTCTGCCTGCTTCCCCTCCCCACCCCCAGTCAGACATTAACTCAATAAATAGCTACAGAAGTGGCTGAAATTGGACTATGAAAACATCAGCATGGAAATTTCCTGTTTCTCCATTCTACGCTCTTTTGAAAAAGGTGCCTAGGGTGGCAGTATGGAACAGAAATTAGTCCACGTAAACTACTCACTGTAAAAGAAAATGTTTAACCTCAAAGGTTCTTTAATGCAGCAACCATACACATACTCCAGCTAATACAGATGTGACATTGTTATATATTTGCTTATCTTGCTATCTGTAGCTAGCAATACAGTCAAGGCAAAAATTACTCCTCAAACGTATTTTCAGTAATGATTACTAAATGTAAGTACTATTTAACATTGCCAATTAAGC
Organism: Neopsephotus bourkii; assembly: GCF_033783945.1. Taxonomy (NCBI): domain Eukaryota; kingdom Metazoa; phylum Chordata; class Aves; order Psittaciformes; family Psittacidae; genus Neopsephotus; species Neopsephotus bourkii. The sequence goes on from NW_026901490.1 coordinate 3,416,830, forward strand.
TCAATGCAAAAGTTTTAATTATAAAAACATTTTAAAAATAAAAGCAATGAATTCACATAAAGAAACCAACTTTCTGATGAACTCACAAGTTACTTACCATTGCTTTTAGTACTTAGTTGTCCTTTAAATGGACTTGCTGGACCACATCTAGGAATGGTAAGAGCTGGGTATTCATTTGCTTTAACAAAGTGTCAAACAAAAACCAAAAGTCAGAAGGAGAATGAATGTGTATTTTTACAGACAAAAAAAAAAGTAGAGTCTTTCTCCAAAGAACTCATGAACAGCTGTATTGGCTCTTTTTCATAACGGAAAAAGAGCTTATTTAAATGTGAAGATATTACTGAAATACAACAATGTAATTAAGTAATTTAATCTAACCACCAAGGTACAATAGTAGTGCTTTCACTGGTTCAGGGAGTTAAACATCATTTCAGTCTGATCTTTACATTGGTCGTTCAACTGCACAGAGACATGGCCACAGTTCCTTACCTACACTATCCTTCAATTTGTTTTAAAGTTCTATTGATCAAATTTTATCATTATATCACAGGATTAATATGAAAAAAATATTCTGTATGTAGACAATGAGTGTGATAAGAATTATACTAAAATGTAAGTTTAATAGATTGAAGGGGATTATGTTCATGGAAAAATTCATCCTATCAATGACAATATATGATTTAAAAAATCTGGTTTGCTATTTGATCTTGGGGCAGTTTGACAGACTGGGAACTCTACAGGCAACTGCAGATGCTGACAAAACAAGCTGCTATGAAAAATGACAGAACTTGAATTAAAAGCTTTGCAACTCCTTCTCAGAAACAATACTATACTGCCAACGCACGCTCACTGTCTGTTATGCAACCTGTGATTGAAAGATCTGAACCTGAACTAATTAAGTAGCTGCAACACATTTAGAACAAATCTGGACAGGAGATATACTATTACTACAAATACTAATGTATATAAAACATTCAAGGAACCCAACACACCCAAAACACAAAGCAAAACAAACAAGGTTTCTTTAACAAAGAAACACATACCACATTTACTTAACAACAAGTCTAAAACCACACAACCAATTTCTACAATTTGTTATTATTATCAAGGCCCACATGGCGTTCCCATTCCCACCCCACTTCTCATCTGTTAGTTCAAATGTCTGCAACTGCCAGCTGTTTCCTAGCACTTGGAGGCACTTACAGCTCTGGGGCAGGAACTTCACTGCTGTACACTTACTGGTTACCTGCAGCTTTCCACTCTTCACCAGATGAAGCAGCATACAGGACTACCCAATATGAGTGGGCATCTCTTCTATGTGGTCTTCAGTTGGGTTGACAAAGGTAGATAGAATTAGAAACTCACTGGGGGTTGCAGAAGCCATGATGAAAGCCATGCCACACTTTAAAAGCTCCTTAATCCCACCTGTCATGGCTTCTTACATCCTGCATGCCCAACATCTGGGTTTCCAGGAGCTTTTTTCCATTTCCAACTGTTTTATAAAGACTGCTGGAGTACTATTGCTCTATTTTAAGTGCAGCAGTGTGTCACACAAGATGGTTAACATGGTGTCTGACTATTGATTAGTAGATTGCAGCAAAACAAATCACTAACAATATTTTAATATAATTACCCCAAAGGGCCTTAGATATATAAAAAGACATACTGTACTAAATTTCGAGTAACTAGAAATAGTTTGGGAAGTGAAAAAAGCATTTAACAAAGTAAGTAAAATGAAAGTCATTAGCATATGTGGAAATTTGCAGAGTATTTTTTTGGGACCCTGCTGTGAAATGATGCTAAATCTGGATCAATAAACTCAATCCTTGTTCTTACAAAGCACAACAAATACCAGGGCAATTTTTAATTAGTATGTGGCCTTTATAAAGTATGGGCTTCCGTGGCTTTACAGTATTAGAAGCAGTGCCTGCAAAAAATAGTGCTCCCTCTACTCTTTGCTGTGAACTTGCCAGATCAGCAGTAGGAAAGGGGCAAGAAAACATTGAAAAACAAACAAAAAAAAAGGAAGAATATGCTATTGCATATTATTTCAAGCCTATCCTGCAACTGTTTTATCTTTATCCTGTTTTCTTTAAAGCCAAATGACAACATTCCTGCTCATCTGTATCAATTTCAAATGGCTCATTTTAGATTCTCCTTGTGATTCAATTCTTCCTAATCTCTATTTGTGATTTAAACAGATACATGAGCAAACAATCCTAAATTATTTAAAAAAAAATTAAATTTCCAAACATACAGCAAAAATTTATTAGATTTAGAATGACTGTCTCCATAACAACCTTTGCCGATAAAGGCTTTCTTTATTGTTTAGGTATTATCTTTCTCTACCATACACTATTACATACAAGTGGTATTCACTGTCTAGCTGGATATCCATCCTGAAATCCATGAGCTCCTGAAGTTACAATGTGTTTAAAAAATGCAAATCTCTGGGAGGACTTGAATGTTAGATTATAAAATTTCAGCTGATAAATATTTGTCCTAATGATAAAAAAACCAAACCTCACATACATGCCAGAAATCTAGATTATAGCAGACACCTGAGAATCAGAGGGGTTTCAGTCACATCTAAATATTCCAGTATTTTCTATATGTCAGAGTTAGGTTATAATTCCAGAAGGAGACACATATGACACTTAGCTAAATGCTTACAACGCCTCCTCTATCTCCTTTTTATGTGAAAGAAGCATAGAAAGGTAAGTGGGGGCATCTTAAAACAGTAGAGAGATTGTTATAACTACAGCTGATTCTCTTCAGGTAATCTAAATGACTTTGCCCTGAGTTAAAGGTGACCAGAGATGCTGAGAAACCTGTTGCTTCTACTGTCTCCAGCTGGAGATGTGTCTGTTCAGCACTATAGAAAAAAGAGATTTCAAAATGGTCACACGCTTTGCCTCACCAGCAGATGGCACACGGATAAACTCCGTCAAAAACTAGTCTACTGGTTTTGTCCATTACAATTAATCTTTATCAGGCTGCAGGTGGGGGGGAGTGATCCAGTGATGGAAGCTGTACTGATTTAAGACTCTGAACACAGTGAAGGCAGTGTGCATTTTGGTTACTTTGCCTTTTTTTTTTCTCAAAACCATGACTGCAAGTGAGATTTTTTTTTGGAGAAAAATTTTCTGCCAATTTTGATGGTTCTTAAGTAATAAATTATTTGGGAATAGAAGCACTTGTCTCAACTGGACTTAGCAGAACAGATCAAAGTACACACAGTGCTACAGCAGTTTTTGCAATAATCAGGTTTCCTAATTAAAATGCACAATTTCTGTGTCTTAGAATAAAACTTCCTGTCACAAATTGAAGGTTTATGTATATATATTACCAGAACCGGACTGGAAACTCTTCAAGATAATTTAGTTTCTTTAAAGAAACCATTCTTTGAGATTTAAGCCTCTGAAACTCAGATATATAATGGACTCCTATCTTTGATATACTAACCATGTAACTATGTGATGTAACCACAGATTTCCTCATAGATGTAAGTGGACTGTCTACAATGAATATAAAATCATGATTCTCACACTGTATGAGAGATCTAAGTACACAGGGCAAGCAAATTAAGTATTTCTAAAAATTAATTAGATCTTTTAGTTCCTTATTAATTAATTAATTAATTAATTTCTATTTGCTTGTTGTAAGTTTCCCCTGCAAGTGTGTGACATTCCACAACCAGACCCATTCTCTATAATTCTTTCCATCTGGTATCTAACGTAAGTAATAATTATATTATTCCAAAGAGATTTTTAAAGTCTTTTGTTTAAATTATTTTTTTAATTTTCATTTAAAATGCATCCTATCTTTATTTCTTATTTTACAGCCTTAAAAATGAGGAAATTGGTGGTTTCTATTGTTACTTTGTTTCCTGGTTGTTAGTGGCTATGCAAGATTTGTTATTTTTCTACAAAGCCATTTCAGATTTTAAACATAAATATGTACTTGAAAGAAGCCCAGTCTTTCGTTAAAACCTTCTCATAGGAAGGATTTTAAACACGAGTATTAGACTTACTATTTCTGTAACAAACCTGTACTTCAGACATGGCAAATAAAAAATACTGAAAATAAAACAATCAGCCTATCCTTACCCACAAAAACTTGTTACTTAAAAGATAATCCACAAAAAACCACAGAGACCTTAATTAGGTTATTAGATACAGGCATGTAAACCCAGCACTGCAAGCCACAAACATCCACTTAACTGTGTAGAGAAGTATGAACACTGTATTTTCCAAAGAGCAAATCCTAAACCTTAGCTTGGGTTCAAACAGCTCTCAGCTCTAGGTGGATCCAGAGCTCAGGTTCTCCCCATCTGTTCCAGAGGAATATGTTCATCACTGCACCAAGGCATCAACCCTTTTGTGCAAAGGTTTTTTGGTGGCTCCAGGACTCTTGCATTCCTGGTTGCACAGTGATCTCCTCTCGGATGGAAATACAGAAAGCTCCTCCGTCTCTAATGGCCAAGAACTGCATCATTTGCATGAGATGTGGGGATTTGATCTTCCTAAGGTTGATAAGGACACTCAACCCACAAGTTCACTCTTCTAACTCTGAACACACTAATAATACCCTACAACATTGATGCTGTACACATGCTGAGGAACAAACTGAAGTGGTTTAAATAATCTCTGTGAAATCCTAAATGACTTAGTAGTGATGAAACTTCCTTCAAACATCTGATTTAACATATCTAAAAAGGTCATAATTAAAAGAATGAAATTAGGACCTGAAATATAACTTCCTCTCTCTTTGGTACTACGGTAAGTTTTAAATCAAAGTAACCATTAATTCTTTATGCTACAGAAAATGGTTGTGCATATGAATTCAACACAAATAGACACAGTAAATGCTGCTATCTCAAAGTACATTAAGAGATTAACCTGGTCACAAAAATCCATACCAGATTTAAGGTTAATTTGTTTAAATAAGAAACTAATTTTTCTATTTTCAACTATTTTTCTATTAACAGGATTATATACTTAAAGGGAAAAAATGCGAGAGGACGCTTCATTAGTGGTACTACTACTAAGGCCTTGTCATGGTTTAAATCTTGTCGGCAAGTCAGCCACGCAGTCCATGCTCACTCCCCCACCTTTCTTCCCCCCACTCCCGGAGGGATGGCGAGGAGGATCAAAAGAATGTAACTCCCACAGGTTGAGATAAAAAACAGTTTAGTAACTAACGCATAACACAAACCACTGCTGCTACCACCAATAATAATAATGATAAAAGGAAATAACATGGGAAGAGAATACAGTACCACCCGCCAACTGATACCCAGCCCGACCCAGCAGTGAACTAGCACTTCCAGGTAACTGCCCCCAGTTCTACATCCTGGGCATGATGTGCTGTGGTATGGAATACTTCTTTGGTCAGTTTGGGTCAGGTGTTCTGTCTCTGCCTCCTCCCGGCTTCCCCTCCTCCATGGCAGAGCATGAGACTCACAAAGTCCTTGGTCTGACTAAACATTACTTAGCAACAACTTAAGAACATCAGTGTTATCAGTGCTATTCCCAGGCCAAAAGTCAAAAACACAGCGCTGAACCAGCTACTAAGAAGGAGAAAAAATGACTGCTACTGCTGAACCCAGGACAGTATCAACCCCTTATTCCATATCATTCACGTCATGCTCAGATCTCACATTTTCAATATACCGTCACTCTTATATATATACATATATATATGTGTGTGTATATATATATATATACACACATTCACACAGCACGCGCGTGAGAGAGAGATCATTCCTTAGTGCATGGATCAATCCCTATAAAGCTGCTGAGTCCATCCGGTCCATGATGTCAGGCTCCATCTCTTGTAACAGTCTTTCAGAGCAGGAGAGGCTGTGTGCAGTGTTCACACTTGTGAATAACCTGGGCAATAGTATCCATTGTTAAGTCTACCCCTCGATCATGAGTTCATCTCTATGTTGCATCTCTGCCCTGGTGGCCTGAAGTGTCATGGGCCCACCAGGCTCAAAATAATTCACCCTCCCCTTCAGCAGTTTCTGCAACTTGTTGTTGGGGACTCCATACATCTGCCTTCCATCTCTGATGCTTCCAAAGCACTGGAGGGGCCCAGTGGGCTAGATACTCGCCCATACTATTCCCCACACCCTGCCACCCATGACTGTTCAGCCTCAGGGAAAATCTCTTGGTCCTCCTATATTGTCATCTAACCCTAGATAAGACCCAAACCCGACTATGCATAACTTTCAAGATCAGACAAAATGGTCGTGGGTAAAACACAGTCTGTATGTGTGCCAACATGCTGATCCCCATCACAATCAGCAGGCAGGTCCCAAGGGTACCCAAAGGCCATTCAAAACCTTCAGAACTTTCAAATGATGCTTCTGTACTTGTCACTGGGGCTGGTGTGGCTGCTGTGCTTGCTGGCTCTCTCACTACCAGATTCTCTTGTTCTGAGTCCAGATCTTCCTCCTCTCCCTTGCTGGAAAGTGCTGCGTGGTCTCCTGCATCCTCCACTAGTCCCACGTGCCCGAGGCCGGACTCAATTGAGGCTGCCAAAGGTGGTATCTTGCTCTCCGCATCCTCCTGGGGCTCAGGCTCCTGGGGCTTGGCAGGCAGCTGCTGGGGGATGCTCTTGGGGCTGGGCTTGGCCGCAGGGCTCGGCTCCTCCGCTGCCTCCTCCCACTGCTCAGCAGCTGCATACTTCCCCTCCTCAACTGCCCCGACCTCCTTCACTGGCAGCCGCTCCTTCCCGGCCCCCAGCCCTGCTCCCACCGCCGCTTGGTCCCCGGGACAGCTCTCCCGGGCCACTTCGGCAGCAGCTGCCTCCTGGGGCCACTCGACCTGGGCTCCCCGCAGCCTCACGAAGATGGAGGCAAGGAAGAGGGCTGCAGGAGCTCATCCGTATTACAAGTCATTACCATAAAGTACAGTGAAACAAGAACCTTAGCCCAAGCCCGCCATCTGATAAACACTAACACAGCAAACACTGGCTGTAAGTAAGGTACAACATGCTGAAACTGTGAGATCAAGAACAACTCTGAGAGCAAATAAATCAGCATTGTGATGAGTGACAATGAATGCTTATCACAAATACGACTAGACACACTCCGGTCAGATCTGTCATTATTTCAACCCTTTGAGCCCCACGTTGGGCACCAAAAAAGAACTGTCATGGTTTAAACCTTGTCGGCAAGTCAGCCATGCAGTCACTCGCTCACTCCCCCACCTTTCATGCCCCCGGTCCTGGAGGGATGGCAAGGAGAATCAAAAGAATGTAACTCCCACAGGTTGAGATAAGAACAGTTTAGTAACTAAAGTGTAACACAGATCACTACTGCTACCACCACTAATAATAATGATAAAGGTAATAACATGGGAAGAGAATACAGTACCACCCGCCGACTGATACCCAGCCCGACCCAGCACTGAACTAGCCCTTCTGGGTAACTGCCCCCAGTTCTACATCCTGGGCATGACATGCTGTGGTATGGAATACCTCTTTGGCTAGTTTGGGTCACGTGTTCTGTCTCTGCTTCCTCCCGGCTTCCCCTCCTCCATGGCAGAGCATGAGACTCACAAAGTCCTTGGTCTGACTAAACATTACTTAGCAACAACTTAAGAACATCAGTGTTATCAGTGCTATTCCCAGGCCAAAAGTCAAAAACACAGCGCTGAACCAGCTACTAAGGAGAAAAAATGACTGCTGCTGCTGAACCCAGGACAGGCTTGCCTTCCCATCAGTGTGGTTTACATCTTCCTACCATACCCCCTAAACTCCTTTCTATTTCCCCAGTTTGCTGCCTTTTCCTTACCTGCAGTCATCCTCAACATCCCCTACTTGCTCAGCAGTGGCTGAAGAGGTGCTATAGGTGTTATAATGGGTCATCTAATTTAAGCTGCTCTGGTTGCTTATCCTTGGTTGACTAGTTCTTATCCTCTAGTTGTGTATCTGGGAATGAACACAGAACAGAATGACTCTCTCTCAAAAAATGCTTATAAATTCCTTGAATTATGTCCTACCCAGCCACTGACATTTGTACCACTAAGTCCTACCTCTTAGTCACAAATAGGTGAAGTTGGCTAATAGATACCGACTTTCCAATAATGGAAAGAGGAGAAAGCCAACAGAGAACAGTGACTCACCCACAGACTCCTTCTTTAGGAAAGCATGTTGAAACGTGGCACATTTCCACTGCTTCTCTGCATCACAATCACAAGAGACCTTCAAATATGGCTTTAGATCGAGCTGATTACTGAATGCTGATAATATTCCATTTTATTTGAGTTACAGTGGGGCAAAACCGAGCACTTTGTAGTCACACCTGTATTTTTTTTCAGTTCATGCAAGCAAAACAGAAGCCACTTGGACTCATACTGATTTCCAGTGATACCACAACTCCTATCAATTCTGAGAGTATAAAGTCTTAGATGTGAAGCCAGTTTTAACAGAATCACATATAAGATTTGTTAAGAAATGGCTGGATCCACCAGAGGAAAAATACAGCCATTATCTTCTAAATTTTCTGAAGCAAAACCTGATGAACAAAGCCCCAAGAAACTATGATACCCTAATTTTGAAATAACATCCCTAATATCCCATCTGAATTTTGCATGGGATCATTTGTGTCAGAGGCAAAATATGATGAAAATGATACAATATATCATTCCTTGACATATGCACCATCCATAATCTTTTAAGCCATTAATTAGAGGTGCACTATTTATACACTTACTATGCTGGATTACACCAAATCTCTTCTTTACACCCATCCCTAATGCCTAAGAGTCAGGTCTCTCACTGCTTTAAACTAACATTCTAATAGTATTCAGCATAAATTAAAACCATGCAACCGATATTACAGTTCAAGAGTCAAAGCCTCCTCTGATAAATTTAAGGACTCTAATGAAATAGTAGTGTACAGTAGCTTTAAAAATATTTGTTACAATTTTCCTAGCTACAGGTTTCACATGACCAGTTAGGGAAGTTTCGGATGCAGGTTATTGGTCTATTCATACTTCAAAAGCAGAAAGCAGCAGCTGTATGTATCAGCAGCACATCCTGTGATTCAAATTGCAGGCAGAAGCAAATGAACTTTAGTAAGACCCATCATCATTTGCTAGGGCAGCACCTCTAGATTTAGCAGTGGCACCAGCAGTTTCCTGTTTTCTAGAAGGGTGTGTAAGTGATAGCGTTCCAGAAGTGACAATATGTTACTTTTAAATCATATGTGTACAACTATCAATGTTCATATCACAGTTTAGAAATGTCTTTCCTAAAAGGTTACTAACCTGAGTTCATTGAATAGTTGTGCCTGTGCAAGATGGCAAAAGGTAATCCAGGAGCATACTCTACCATGTGCTGTAATAATTCCTGTGGGAATGGTGCTATTAGTCAAGGGCACTAGCACATTAGCTCACAAGCATGTCCTACATGACAAATATGTTTTGACTTCTACTGCTACATGAAACTTAACAGTATGCCATCCCATGAACATCCATATTGAACGTGTTTCAATACCTAATGTCAAACCAATCAACAGACAAAATATATGTACATGTCTAAATGGCACACTGTATTTAGATTCTTCTATATGTATTGGGAAAAAAAAACCCTCCTTTGTATAATCTGTGCCTACAAGGAAGCTCCACAAACACCCCATTTGCATTATTAACTTCCACCCTCTCATATCTCTACCTGAAAATACATTAGCAAAACTCTAATGCACAGATGGCCTTGCCCAGAGTGGAGAGCAGAGAAACTGCAATCCACTGTGCTTCAGGGAAAGTTGCAAGGTATAATCTGGAGCAAAATAGCTAGCAGGGTTAATGATCTGAATCCTGTTTCCTTTAGCACATATTTCACTTGAAGCATGCAAGATATCTTCAATGAAATGGGACTTAAGTCAGATTACAAATTTAAATTATTTGCTAAATGGAAATAGGATTAGTTAAGTGACTAAAACTCACTTAATAGACTAATGGTCAAATTAAAGATAGGCTTAAGGATTTGCTGAACCAAGGTTTTAATTTGGTAAGAAGTTAAGGTTGGTGATTAACATTTCCCAATATAAATTAAAATGTACTATTATGTTTCAAATACAACTTCAAAATGTCCATCCTTCTTCGAGGAAACAAACATTCTTTTTCAACTTCTTTGCTGATCAAAGGCAACTTCAGCTTCTAAAAAATCAAATTAGTATTACCAAATCAGTGCTTGAGTTTAAAAACTGCCTGTCCAAGTGGCAAATGGAGGAATACAAAGGAAAAAAAAAACACAACCAAAACCAAAACAACTCAGAAGTCACAGACGTGTTTTAATACCCTTCCAGCTACAGTCAGATTACTGCACAGATTTCCTGCAATGCTGGAAGAGTCTAAATAAGATGGTGCTGTCTTTAAATACGGGGATATTGAAATTTTGGGTTAGAGTCTCTGAAGCCAGTGCAAACTGCCTAAACTTAAGAGCAGCCTCTTATGCACCAATAATGGCGACTTCCCCATCATTCTAAGATAAAAGCAACACAAATGTGTGTCATCGATTGTCAGTAAGTATATGATTTCATTGCTGTTCAGGTATGTGGCAATCACTGGCTGTGGGAATTAAATAGCCCAATGCAGAAGACTGGACTGAAAGAACAAAATGGCTTAGAATGTCATTATTCAGATTATTTGAGGTCACTCTATAGGTCTGTGACTATATGAACCAATTCCTGATACTGCTGCAGTAAATAACTTGAAGGTTCATACCTGGAATTAGGGAAAAACATAAAGGTCTAATTCTTTAATATTTTTATTGAGGAAAAAAGTCTCAGCCTTATTTGCACTTCAAGAAGACCTAGATGGAAATCCTATACTGTCAACATTATTCCTAAACTAAAACCAAAACACAGCACTGCACCAGCTACTACTAAAATAAAATAACTGTTACACCTGAAACCAGTACAGCTATGTATGTATTTATATAGGTGCAATATATATGTATATATGCAAAAAATAATTTTTGTTACATATTCTTTAGACTAGACAAAAGAGAAACCCTGATACAAAACAAGTATAAAATCTTGCTTCTTTCTTTACAATGATGAGGCCAGGTCTGAACAAGAAACTTTGAAGAGTATACCAGTACATCAAATCCCATTTCTTCTGTATTAACATTCTGGATATGCAGTGCGTAGATACAACTGTCCTATAGAGAAAACACAAACATTATGTGTTTTGCCTCTTTCATAAACTGTCTGCGAGCAATCCAATGGCTGTTCTACCAAGTTTGCTCAGGTACCCAGTTTTCTAGGTTAGCTCATTGTAAGGAATTAGTATCTCTGCCTGGGCAAATCCCTGTTGCCTGTAAGGGTTGTTCCTGCATGTCTGTGAAACTAGATACTGGGCTGTCCATTCACCTACTTCTGACTCTGATAATCTCCCATGCAGACAAGCAACTGCTTCCCAAGTAGAGACACACACATTTATTCTTTCCTACTTTTGAATTATTTTTTTTACTTTTTTGTTAACGGGAGTCATTCACGCAAAGCTTGCTGCAACCTGGATGAAATTTAAATCTTGCATCCTACATACTCTCATTTTATGGTCAACAGACAGTCAGCATGTTTTCCGACTGTCTATAGAATCAAAGGAAGAATAGTCAGAAAAAGGATAAATTTGTAATAAAATTGCCTTCACACTTTACAGGACATAAAAACTGGATGCATGAGATACAGATTTTTGCTCTGAATTTCATATTTCTGTGTAGTATTAGAAATCATGTTCAAACTCTGCTTTGATATCAGGTATCTACGGTAGTGACATCCATCATTATCAACAAAGACTGGCACTGACACCAAGATGCAACATGAAAGTGTAACGTTATCTCAAAGTATCTGACCTTAGGCAGCTACCTATGATTTTGACAGTACAGTGCAGCCCTGAGTAATTCCTACCATTGGTTTACATACTGCATGTAATCCCGTTCAGATCTAAAAATATGAGGCATTTTCCAAGCACCAGAGTTGGCTCATGCAACCATTTTTGTGTGCTTATGCCTGTTTTTATCATGAATGACAAATGCCCCTAAGATTATTCATAGGAACAGAGAACAACAGTAGCCCACAGATGGTTAAATCTGGGTAAAGTATCACTTTATGAGAGCTTCAAAGCTTTTGAGTCTTTAAATACACTTGCCTTAAAATCCCACCAAACCAGAACACTTGGATCTACATCTAAATGCCATGTAATTGATCCTCTACAGTGTAAAATCCATTATAATTCCGAATAGCATCTTTGGAGAATAAATAAATAGACTCCAAGAAGCACAGGCGGCCTCAAAAGGAAGCGCTGACAGCGGCAGCCTGGAACATTCACCGTAGCAGCGATAACGTTTTATTTGTTCAGATACATATGCACACTTGTGATGATGGCTGTAACCTGGACAGTTAAAGGCCGTATTTCTCGGAGGATTATAACCTTTCAGGGGGGTTTATGTGTGACCTTTCACAACTCCAGCTGCCAAACCTCGCCCACTGAGTGCAAGCGCTTGCACTCGGCCGTTCCCATCACCGCAGCCTCGCTGCCTCGCAGCCCTAGCACAGCGCCCCACGCGTGACAAACAGGGCAGCACAGCTGAGGGCAGCCGAGTGCAAACGGAGCGAGCTCCGAACCTCCCCAGCGCCGGCTGCAAGAACCCCGGCGCCTCGACTGGTTCCCTCAGCCCGAGGGCGGCGCTGTGCCCGCCCCCCGCGCAGAGGCTGAGCCGCCGCCATGCCCGCCGCCGCACGCCTGCCCTCCACCCCGGGCGGGAGACGGGCGCGCCCAGCCGCCCTGCGCCCGGTAACTACGGGGGAGGCAAGGTGGCATCCGCGCCCTGCCGGCTCCCGCTCTCCCCACCCAACCACCGAGCCACCACCGAGCCCCCCGCACCTTGGCTCCGCCCGCTACCGCTCTCCATCCTCAGCCCCATGCTCCCGACCGGGCCCGAAAGCGCTGCGCAGGCCGGCGCTCGCGCCGCCGGCAAGAAGCCTCTCGGCCCCCGCCGCGGGCGGGCGGGGCGGGGCGGGGCGGGGCGAGGCGAGGCGCTGCGCCTGGCCAGCCGCGGCCTAGCTCGGCCGCCTTCGGCGTTGCCATGGCCACGGCGGCGGGTGGTGGCGGGTGGGGAGGCGTGCGCCCCGCGCCCCTGCCGTGGGGGGTGCCGGCCCTTGCAGCCTCAGCCCCTCGTTTGGCAACGTGGAGAAGGTGCGGGGAGCTGCGGGTACACCCTCACCCCTTGCGCTGGGCCCCAACACGTCTCTTCAAGCGGTGCAGCCAAGCAAACGTTTTGCCCTGCCAGTGAAAGGTGCCCTAATTATTTAAGCCGTTTTCTTCTAACTTGTCAGGGAGCCAAAGTATAATGGATGCCAAGGAGTGATTTAAGGCAAATTGCTCATGTTTCAGAGGAGTGAATGACAAACCGAGAGAGAGCCTAGAGCATTCCCAGTGCCTTACACTGAAAAAATTAATTCTCTGTACCTTTCAAAATAAACAATGCCTTAGAAATGAACCACAAAACCATAAACTTTTGAGAAGCAGCATTTGATCCCCATCACTGATGAATGCTGATGTGTTTAACTTTTTGAAGTAGCAATAGGCTCATATTTAAGTTTTGTCAAGCATGTTACACATCCCTTTTTTGTGTACCTTTTATGTGAAACTTTATCTCACTGCTTGGCCAGAGGTACAGCTTTCACCACCATAGCCAGACACCTCAAAAAAGGACACGTATCGTCCCAACTGGAGGGATATTCCCCTCACCAGCTAGCAATTATTATTAATCATAGGCTGAATGAGGTTTTTCAAGTTATTTGCTACTCTTCCTTATGTGCTAGGAAAATAGTCTGAATGCAGTTCATCATCATAGCAAACTCAAGGGAGTTGTATTTTAAAACAGTTTTTCTTCCATATTCCTGACTCATGCGGAGCTCCCAGAAAGTCACACAAACATTCATGCTGGATGAAACCTGTGGTTTAGCTACCCCAGGACTTTGTGTAGACTCTACCAAATACTTCAGAAAACTTTTCCGTAGCTGTTTCATGTCTAGCTAACCCCTAACCCTTGATGGTCAGCTTCTGCTTTCCCTTGCTATTGTAGGTATACCCACTAGGTATACAAAGTTCAGTTTGGTTACGGCCTTAGTTCTTGTGCTTCACATATTAGTGATCATTTTGGCAGTCTTAATTATTTTTTTCTGTAAAATCATCTTTACATGTACTTAAATTTGTCTGGGAGAGATAAGGAGAAGGAGCATATGTCTTGGAAACCCATCGGTACTCCGTCCTCTGGTGGTTGTCTGTCTTTCTGGCTGCTTTTTTTATCACATGTACATTCCCATGGCATTTCAACTACCATCAATTATGTTACCACAAACACTTTTTTTGCCAAAACAAAGTAATCTGATAACATTTTGTCATTTTCTCTTACATCTCTTGGTACGAGGGAAATGTCACAGAGCATACCTGTTCTCCTCACTCCTCTGCACAAAACCAACAAATCCAGAAAGCATTAAAATTGTAGAATGTAGAGGTAGAGGCAGTCTTAAAAAGTTTCCATTTCAGATACCTGAAGATACTAGAGAGAATATAACTGCATGAGATTCTCATCTCTAGTGGTATCCTTACTCTATTGGCAACTAAGATAATTAAGGGAGTGGAGCATCTCCCTTATGAGGAAAGACTGAGGGAGCTGCATCTCTATAGTTTGGAGAAGAGGAGACTGAGGGGTGACCTTATTAGTGTATATAAATATATAAAGGGGGAGTGTCACGAGGATGGAGCCAGGCTCTTCTCAGTGGCAAACAATGATAGGACAAGGGGCAATGGGTGCAAACTGGAACACAAGAGGTTCCACTTAAACTTGAGAAGAAACTTCTTCTCAGTGAGGGTGACAGAACACTGGAACAGGCTGCCCAGGGAGGTTGTGGAGTTTCCTTCTCTGGAGACATTCAAAACCCGCCTGGACATGCTCCTGTGTAACCTTATCTAGGTGTTCCTGCTCCGGCAGGGGGACTGGACTAGATGATCTTTTGAGGTCCCTTCCAATCTCTAGCATACTGTGATACTGTGATACTGTGACTGCAGCGACCATGCTACAGACATCATCACTACTGTTTGGTTTTTTTATTATTTTTTAATGAGCTGCTCATAGTAAGATTTTTATACTTTTTCGATACTACTTCTGTTTGGTTGCCTAAATTCTGAATTTCAGGTTCCCAAATTCTCAGTGTGCTGTACCCAACATGCAATAAGTAGGCTGTTCTGTCATACCCAAGTGGTGGATTTCTCATACTCTCCTCCCTATTGTTCCTATACTTTTTTCCACCATGTAGATAATTAAAACACCCAAATGTAAGTGACCATTTTTAGAAACATATCACAGCTATTCCCCTGGTTTCTAGGCAACGCTGAGGGAATGTTGTGATTTCCACTAGTTCCATCTCAATCAACAGCCACAGAATCCTGGAGATGTCCTGGCTCTGAATTTTTTTTACCTCCAGTGGCAGCACAGAACAAAACTTTATTTCTAATTGGCCTGACTTATGGTTCTTTGGCCTTAGGCTCCCTTTGGTCTGTGAGAGTGCACATATTGAAAGTGTAACTAAAAAGTAACCCATATGTACAGCAATATGCTAACACATTAAGTCTTGTAATATGTACTAAATAAAAATAAGCCTTAGCAAAAATTGAATTCAGTCTTGCACTTTGATCCATCAAAAAATGTACAGAAATAACAGATTGCTGCAGAGAGCCTGCCATTTTTGGAGAAGCAATAAATGATAAAACATGCAAGATTTGCCTTTTCCCAATTTGAAAAGGGGAAACACAGCACTGAATCTTGTTGGCTGCCTTTTTCAGCAGGGCATTTTCATTTTTGCTTGGAATGCATTACACAGAACAAGGTTTTAAAACGTACTTACACTGGGAGAGAATGAAGCAGCAGGAATGTGTTAGAACCATAGGGTTGGAAGGAAGCTTATCTAGTTCCACCTCCGTGCCATGGGCAGGGACACCTTCCGCTAAAACAGGTTGCTCAAAGCCCCATCCAGCTGGCCTTGAACACTTACAGGGATGGGGCAGCCACAATGTCTCTGGAAAACCTGGTCAGTGTCTCACCACAGTCACACCGCAAAACTTGTATCTAATCTAAATCTGCCCTCTTTACAGTTTAAAGCAATTCCCCCTTGTCCTATCACTACATGCCCTTGTAAATAGTTCCCCATCAGCTTTCTTATAGCTCCCTTTAGGTACTATAGGGTGTCCCTGGAGTCTTTCCTCCAAGCTGAACAAGCCCAGCTCTCAGACTGTTTTCATAGGAGAGGTGCTCCAGCCCTCCAGCAGCAGCAGATAATAGTCTGTGGACTGTCCGAGGCTTGGTAGTCTTGAGCCCCCAGTAAGCAGCACACCTCTTTAGAGAGCACATCAGGTCAGTAAGTGGGTACCTCTGTACCTCTCAGAAGAAAGTCGCCTACTACTATCACTCGTTGCTTTTTCTTAGTGTACTGGTTGTTGCAGGGAGCAGGTCAGGCTGCTCTACTAGGCTCCAGCATCTTTTGATGCAATGAGTCTTTCTTCCTAGTCTGCAGATCCATGGAGCAGTTCTGCAAGGGCACCACAGGCTTCAGGGAAGTCTCCTCCTCCTGCAGGTCATTCCCGTTGCAGGTTTCTGTTCTGCATTATTGGCTGCCCTTCCCTTCTGTGTGTGCTGGTGGGGGAGATTCTGGCTGGTGGGCTGTGGGTCTGCTGGAGGCTGTGCTTGTAACCAGCTATCTCACTCCTTCTCAGCCTTCCTGATGTTACACAGCTTCCTCACCGCCTCCTGCAGCTGGGCCACCTCTTTCAGGTCCTCCACCTGGGCACAGCTTTTGCAGGCAGCTCTGCTGCCTGTCCTGCCCCAGAAAAAAGGCCTAGGCACCCTCTGCAGCCCGAGGTCTTCACTGCAGCCTCTCCCTTCAGCAGCTCCTGCTGGATGGAGGCGCTGGCCTCCTACCACTCCTACTGCTGGGATAGATGGTGCAGCACCCAGCCCCAGCTGCAGTCTTTGCTCTCAGAGGAGTACTCGCTATTTTGCCTGGTGGATCAGGTAGGATGAGTGCCCTTGACCTGTGCCCAGTTGCTGAGTTATGTGGACTTCAAATTTCCCCACTTGGTCAGTGAAATGTCCCTCCTTCCAATATATTGTGAGAGACATACTTGCAAGTGTACATGGGCATCTGTCCCTACCCTGACACAGGCATACAGAACTATCACCTTCTTGTATACTTCAAAACAGCATTTATAAGCCAAGCTTGGTGTTTGGTTTTGTGGAGGAAATAAAGGAAACAAAGTCTTTAGATAAAAATGTTTCTTTATGTATTTATTTATTTATAGTCAACTTTCTTTTGTATGTTTAGCCCAGTGACGGTGAGTTTCCTCTGAAAAAGACTGCATGTCTGGCAGGACCTCAGTTACCTGCTTAATTGGGACAGAGACCTTTTAATGTAAAAACTCTATTTTTTTTTGGATTTGGCTTTCTTGGAGGAAATAGTTTGCATGTACATTGGAAAATTAAAATCTGCACTTTTTTTGAAGAATCTTTGCTTATTTCAAGCCATTGATTTTCTTGCATGCTGTGTATGCAAATAAGCTGTGTATGAAAGTAAGCCTATGAATGCAGGCAGAAAACAGCCCAAAACCAGATCTGCACACCATATTCACAGATGATTCTAGAAAAACCCTAAATTCATCCCACTGTATACTTTATGGTTGAAATAAATCTTCTGTGTTTACTTGAGGTTTTTATTTGGTATCAGTGCTCTTTCTCAATGTGGATTTGTTACCTGCCTGTGGCTTGGGGTGTCAGCATTGCAAGCACCTTGCTGCCACTCACAGCAGGCTGACACTGACTTGCAGCAATCCCTAGCTGCTTCATTTAGACCATTAAGTTTGCAATCCATTTCTCTATGACTGTCTGGAAAGAAAAACATTTCTCTGAAAGATTGGAGGAGGCAGTGTTTTCAAAATACACTTAAAACAGGTGTCTGAGCCTGTTTTTTCTGCTTAGGAAATTCTTGTGTAAAAAAAATTGGAGTGGCTGTCATGCAGTTGGTGTGAGAGGGAAAAAAGAACAGACTTAATAACTACTGAATTTTTGTTTGCTTGTTTGTTTGTTTCCTTAAAAAACACCAACAAAACAAAACATACTTTTCCAGGAGGAACAGTAGGTTCTTTTCTGCCTCACATTTGCTGCATGCTGTTTGGTCATATGGTTCTTCAAGTTATTTAAAATCATGTACAGTCTTCAGATATCATTGCAACTTACTAAATGATAGAAAGTTATGGATTTGGCAGGGCTGGAGACTGTTTCTTCATGGCAACACATTTAGTTGTTTTGTTATTGTCTGTATGGCAGCAGTAGTCAAAGATTTTTCTAAAGCTCCAGTGAGAAAGATGGTACAGAAACAATTCAGAGGAGACGTTTTATGTCTTAAAATATGCAGCTTTTAATACTCTGTAATTTAGAGGTATAAGGTAGCTAACTTAAAGTAAGAGGGAATGTGATAAGGAGGATGAGAGAAATTAGATATAGGAATATCTAATGATGTGAGGTTTCTATGAACAGTGTTAAACTGCCACACTGTTTATCAGCTTAAAAGAAAAACTCTTCCCTGCAGTATAACTACTACTAAAATCCCTTCAGGAAGCTGCTGTACAACTATTCTTTCTCTTCAGATCTATGCAGAGTCTTATAATGCATCTATCCCCGTGATACAAGAATGTTTTTAAAAAATGGAAGAAACCTCCATAAATTGTGTAAGATGTTGTTCTTGGCTGTAATGTAAAACCTAGTAGGTGTGGTGACTCAAGATCTGCTTATATTTATTCCTTATATTTATTCTTACACTGTGTCATTTTCTGTCTATCTACTGTTCCCATGAAAGTTTGTGGACAGGAGGCTTGTGCATGAAAAACTGTCTTTTATTAGGGCTAACTGCTGAGGGCTGTTCTTTTCTCACTTTTTTACTTGAACTGTTAGGTATTAAAGAATGCAGACTGCAATAACTAATGTAGTTATTAGAATTTTAAAGGAGAAAAACAATGTAAATGTCATAACTCAGTTGTCTAGAACATAAGAAATGCTTTATTTGCTAATAGATTTACCTCTGTGCCACAAGGAAATGCTTATTCATAGTAATTAATGAGAAACAGGATGAAACCATATGTTTAATATTTCAGTCATTATCAGAAAAGTAGGACTTCAATTAGACATATATAAATGATACAATTCTGTTAAATCCAGTGAAGCAATTCCTGTTACTCCAGCTTTGCCAAGGTCAGGAAGAGGAATTTTCGAGTGCAGGTTCAGAATTGCCTACAAAAATCAATTACAGATATCCTATGATTTTCCACAGCACTTTGATACGTATTCAGTATCTGCATGGATGTGAAATACAGTTTTACTAGAAATAGGCTGAAATTCCCAACTGGAAGAATTTTGGGGGGTTATTTTGCTTTTAAAAGATACTGTAATGACACTGCCTGTGTGATAAAGATGCAGAAAACAGAAAATCTTGTGCATGCTGTAATTATATGTAATAGCAATTTCATTCAGGTTAAGCATTTCTAACTATTTGTGAAACAATTCAATGGGCAAGAAAATGTCAGGAATCCAACACAAGTGTGTGAAGTTTAGCTGTGACAATGAAAACTTCTAAGAGTAATTTTTATGTGGAATTGTTTCATTAATACCAAAAATAAAAATCTTGAGAAGTGCCAGAAGTACTTTATGTTACATTGTTTAAGGCTTCGCTTCATCTAAAAGTTATATTCCAAGGAAAATATTTGCTCTTTACTATATTTGTGTGTTGTTACTGACATCATAAGACTTCAGGAATATCAGTGTTCAGGTTTAGACAGAACCTGAATGCTACTCATTTAAAACCTGGTATAAACCCTTTTTTTTTTTTTTTTTTTAATTTTATTCCTCCTTCTCCTCCCCCACCTATTTTCCCCTTCCCATTTCAACATTCTACACATGAGAAAAGAAAGGGACTTCAGTTTGGTGGATGTTTCAGAACCCCAAGTGTCAGGATGCTCAGAGTCTGTTTATAACCTTATAGGACTTTTGTGACCTTGCATATATCAATTCAGGTATCTGAGTAGGTTGCCGTCTAGATCACCTTAGTGTGATTAGTAGTTGGTAGTAAAAATGGAGACACTTAGTCCAGTTGTCTTAATTTTTGGGATTAGTCTTTTTTCACTGTGTGTATCATCAGTAGAAACAGAAATTACATCTATCCTTTGAATAATAAATGTAAAAATTGGAGATCACATAGTATGGGTGAGATCTAAACACAGAGTAATATTTATCCCTAATCTAATTTCACAAGGCCAGTGATTTTTAATATTAAACATGAATATCTGTAATGGAGTATAGCAATTCTACACAAGATTAGAAGGGGTTGAATTTGGTCTTAGTAAATCACTCATACAATGTAGAAGTAAAGGAAGATAAGACTAGGATAGGGAGAAGTCTTATGTGTTATAATGGTTTCTTTACTGACAGGTATCATCATGTAGATCTCTTCCACAAGCTGTTGAATCTCTGTAAAGTTGTGTGCTGTTATTCTTGCCACATTCTCTAAAAGGTTTCTCAAAAATTCAACTCCTTAGAAGGCTAAAAGCCTTTGAATTTATTATCAGTGTACATACTTAGTGTTGTATCATTGTTAGTCTCATGCTCTTCTATTCACTTTTCAGAAGTTAGGTTTCCCATTCCACCAGTTCATGTTTTCCTTCATATATTCTAGCAAGGTCTGTGCTAGAACATTTACCTGAATCATACGAAATTTATTTTCCAAGACTTCCCATATGAAGTTAGTATTTCCATGTCTCTTTCCTCTTGTCATCTGCTGTTCATAGTAACAATTCTTTGTCCTCTAATGCATAACTTTGAGGTTGGTGCTACTAATACTGTGTTCTAATCAGGACCACACAGATTTGCAGTATTACTAAATACTTTCCAAATTATGATCTGTTTCTTCTCAGTATTAGTAATACCTTCCAATTTTATTCATTCCCACATTCTATACATTATAAATAAGCACAACTAGCTATTTTACAAATGTACTATGAAGTTATAGAAAGTCTTCCATGATTGGTCTTCCAGATCTTCACCAGTAACCTCTCCCAATCCTTGTAGTTTATCTATCAAAAAACCCTGTTTTCTATCCCGTTTAGCTAAGCACATCTCAAGAACCATTCAGGTTCTATTAGATTAAAAAAATCTTAGGGTTTATTGCATATACTAATTACTTTCACATGCCCTTGTTTTCTTTAAAATATATCCTTGAAGAGTGCTGAGATCAAACTAGCACGCTTGTTACTACCTGATCAATTTTCCTTGTTTCTTGAATCCAGATACTCTATTCACAATATTCCAGTTATTTTATATCACCTTGAGCTTGGTAGCTTGATTATGCTTAGTCATGTTTCTCTCCCCCATACAATACTATTTTCTTCTTTTTTTTTTTAGTTTTCTTAGTGCTATGGAAAGATTACTGGAGAAACTTCATTGTGCTGCATTGTGCTTCATAAGCTTGTTCTGTCTGATAGATAAAGAGCAGTTCCTCACTTTCCTCACTTTCATCTGTGAAGGGCTGAGACACCTGACAACCATAAGGTAAGATACTCTTCAGTAATTGTCCAGTAAACTATACATTAATACCACAATTAGAAAATATTAGTAGATTCTTTCCACCTCAGCAGAAGTTACAGGGAAGGAATTTCTATTCACTTTACTGGATGTGTAGTTATTTGACTCTTAATGTTGTTTGTTAGTCTCATCTCTAAGTCTAGCGATTGAGGAGATAACAATTTAAGACAAAAGTTACTTGATTGATTAAAGCTTAATGTGAGTTATAAATTGCCTCAGTCATTCTCAGTCTTAATAACATTAATAAAGTTTAGGTGGAATAAAACATCTGGGCAGGAAGATGACACATATAAGAACACTCATGATCAAACTGAAACAGAGGTGAATGCAAGGCTTGCTCTAAGACTGATGTCTTTAGATATGCAGATAAAATATAGATATATATTATGATATAGATGCAGATAGTAAATTCAAGACCGTAGGAAAAAAATCTTTGATTTACAAAGTACAAATGGGCATGGGGGTAGTTCAACCATGTCAATTCTGCTGCTTTTTCTTTATGTGTAAGAAAAAATGATTGGTATTTGATTTGATGAAAGTAGAGCTACACTACTTCTCTTTTTTTTTTTTTTTTTCCTGGCTACTGATAATTTTTTCTTTTCATTTGAAGATTTTATTAGCCATTTCTTTTGAATCTCAGTAGTTTTTAAGGATTACATGACTGGTAACTAGCTCATGTTTGCTGTGTTGTGGCTGCTGCAGTGTTACTGATCTGAAAACTTGTTTCTCCAAAATAAGGCAATATATAGCTATATTGTTTTACTTCTGTTGATTCCTGTGGCAGCCTCTCCAGCCCTAAAGGTGCTGTGGGATGTCAGACTGTTGTCTATCCAATGTTTGCAACAGCTGCATTTTCTCCTACTGCTATATGTGAATCAGAAAAAAGCTACTAACAAAAGGAAGATTACTGCATTTTATTAGTAACCCCTGATTAGTGACTATTGAATGCCATGGTAAAGGATAAAATAGGCCAAAAGTAGATATTTGTTTTAATGACATCATTCCTAAAGCCAAAACTAAAATATTCATTTTGGGAAACCTCATGAGAAACAGCCACAATCTTAGATGATTTTCATGCACAAGCAACCTATTCACTGTATCTCAAAACTTGTTGCTTTGTGTTCATTGAATAAACAAAGAAAAAACCCACTTGCTTAAAAATCCATCCCAAATCAGAGTGAAGCAGAACCAAACCAAGTCCTATCTGCCTTGACAATGCCACACCTCTGAAGCAGAAAAAAACCTGTTGAAGGGTCAAATACCACCTCATTTGTTTTAGAGTTTGTCACAGCTTAAGGGGGTATTAAGTGCTTCAGTGAATTTCCTACAAGAAATGGGAAAACAGTGGGATCACAGCTTTTCTGTAGTTTACCTTGAGTGTATGTCTTCACCCGGTTATGAGAAATGAAGTACATTATGATGTTGAAAAGCATGGAAGATAATGCAAAAAAAAAAAAAATTCTTTTATAACTAATGTTGCAATAAATCTGTAATGAGTATATCTGCATTTCATTCAGTTTTGGCCACTGCTTCTCAAGAGAGTGGAATGAAGATCAAAAGGAGAATTATGGGAGAAAAAGGAAGCTGTCATACACGGTCAAATCCAAAGGTTTAGATTTCTGTGATTTCACAAAATGAAAAATTTAAAAGCCTTTGTGATTTATTCTTTTTGGACTGTTAGAAAATCAAGAAAGAGATATTTACTGTATCTCATATATATATCCTATATATATATCTGTATTTATATAGGATTATACTATATTACCAGAAAGTAATATGAAGTGCTGATTTATAACCCAGATAGCCAGCATGTATAGTTTATAGAAGTTTGTTGTAATTGAGAGGGAGGGTTTTTTTATGCAAAGATTTTGTATGGAATAAACTGATGGAATAAGAGGTATATTTCTACCAAGAAAAAATGTTAGTAGCAGATCTATATGTCTTGATTCTTATATTATTTCTTTAATAACAATATTTTTAATATACCAGTCCAGGTTCTTATGTCATGAAATTACCCTATTTTTCTGATTAAATGCTTGGGCTGTGTAAAATCTCTTCATTTCTCACTGTATTCAGGATTTTCATGAAATTAGATGAGATACTAGACCATTCTATATATCAATTACCTCATCTGTAAATGGCCATAATAATATTTATTCTAAAAGCTTTCCATGATTCACTTTTGCTAGTAGAGTGTTTTCAGATAATCAGCTGGAAGATGCTAAAGAAAATAGAATTAGCTATATTACGTTTCTCCTTGAAATATCAAGTACAAGGATTGGCAAACGCAATTTATTGATCTATCTAGCAAGGACATGGAACAGCAAACCTCTATGGCCATTTATATATTTAGCATCCTCTAATGTTAGTAGAGTCAAATGTCTGTCAACATTTTTAAACCGTTGCTGCTCTGAGTTCCAACCTGGCAAGAAAACTTGCACTATAAATGTACATTTTGGTACTACTTCTGAACTCTAAAATGGAGTCTATTCCTACCACTGTCTATGCAAATAGCTAATTATAATAGTGGCAGGGCCTTCATTCATTGCATCACTTCCTTTACTGAAAATGCTTGCCAGTGTAGTTCTGTGCTAAATTCTTTTCTTCTTTAATTCCATTAGCATGGTTACAGTACTGATCGATTTGGTGATGTGTGCTTAAAATGAGATCCACAAGATATTTGGGTGCCTAACTGCCATTGACTCAATCAGAATCACTTCCCTAAATACCTTTGAGACCTGGTGCTATAGGCATTTATAACTACGGATCAGGGCTAATTGACTTGGATTCCTGAATTCTTGAATGGTCAACTGGAGGTGTTTTAAAGGGGCATATTTTTCTTAGAGTGAATATTCAGCCCTGTCTGAAAGCTGATGGGTTTTTTTTGAGGTGTCTTCAGCTGGGGATGGAAATCACTTGTCACTTTTGAAAGCTTCAGTTGACAGCTACTGTAATAAAACAGTCACCAATCCCCAGTACTCTAGTATTTCAAATAAGTGTTCTAAATGAGGGTGAGGGTCTTTCCCTTAATATACAGCCTTGACAAACTATTTCTTTGTGACAATAAAACAAGGAAAAAAACCAACCCATCAACCCCTACCCCCCCCCCTCAAAAAAAAGCAACCAACAAACCAACAAACAGTCCTTATCTGAGTTGTACTTGCATTGTGTAATACAAGTAATTTTGATCTGACAGTTCAATAACTGTCAGGTCTCTGGAAATTGGAGATTACATAAAATAATCACATTATTTTGTATAGTAAGAAAGTATATTAGAACTACCAAATGGGAACTTTATAGACAAATACAATGTAAAGATGTAAAAAATATATAGTGGTTTATTGTTGAACAGAAGATCTCAAGGCCTTTCTATGTATTACACACAGAAGTAACTGCAGCCGTTTTAGAGCTGTAGGGATGCATTCCTGAATTACTCCATAAAAGGCTTAAAGGATATGTGCATTCGAATTGCAATTTATGAAGGAGGCTGCCTGTAGACAACCTGCAACTGTTAGCTTGGGTGGTTGATGCACATTAAATTTTTCTATTCTTCAGCATAAAGAACATACAATTCCCAACTCACATAACTTCTTTATTGCCTTTATATTCCCAGAGTACATATAGTCCTGAATTATACCATAATTATGTATGGTGATATATTTCTTTTCATGGGTAGGAGAATGAAATGCATGTCACCTGTGGGTCTGTTGGCTGTAGCAGATCCACTATGAGAAGCCAGTGCCTATGGGTTGATTCACAGTGAGCTTCTCACTTTGCTGAGAGTATGCCATGTGTGAATAACACTGCAGTCTCTTGCCATGTTGCAGCTAAACTGTTGTAATTCTGCTACATCTTCTCCCACAAAATACTATGAAACATGTAAAGAGATGGAAAATAGTAGTTGTTGTAGAAGGTGATGTTATATGCTAGGATGAACCTAGTCTTTTCATTGCTTGCTTTCTTAGCAAACCCACTAAATCCCACTTAGGGGGTTGTATTTGCATTTCTTTTTCATGATTTTTTATGCATGTGCATGTACAGTTTGTGTAGAAACTCAAATTGGGATGCACCTACTGCTAGGCTACGCATCTTCAGAAGTGCAGGAATTGCTTTTTCCTTTATAGTACATTAAGACATAAGCCGTTTTCCTGGTTTTTATTATAGTGCCTGGCACACTGTTCTTGTAATTAATATTAATGATTTCTAATTTACACTCAGAGCATAGCCCCATTCTTCCTTCCACAGAATAATAATTTATTGATTTCATTTTGCTTGAAATATCGTCCTATTTGAAAGCAATCTTTCCCTGAGAGACCCAGCACTAAGGTGCCAGTTGTGTGCATATACAGAGACCCACCAATTCTGAGTGTAAGCCTTTCAGGTAGTGGCTAAACTACTGGTTGCAAACGTTCTACACCTGTGTGGCTGAAAAGATCCATGTCCTGGGCTATGAAGTAAAGGGAAGGTGCAGGAGAGTGCTGGAAGTGAAACTGCATAGTAAGCCTTATCTCATTCCATATTCCACAGCTCCATACTGAATATCATTGCTTGCACATTTTGGGAACAGCTTCTTACTATACAAGCCATGTGAGAAATATGTTACTCAATTTAGAAAGTAGTAAAGCTCTCTAAGTACTGTAAAAGTGATGATGATTAATGCAAGAGTTGTAGTCAGCCCTTTAAACACTTAGCATAGCTTCTTTTTCCACTGCTGTTCAGAGTAGAAAAGAAATAGGCACAACTGAAAGCTACACGAGGATGGGTCACAGTGAATGATGTCTGTACAGACAGTTCCTGCCTACTTTAACTATTCTATAGCTGCATTAATCCCCACATTTAATAGGCTGCTGAGATGATGCACTGCACTGGAAAACACTGAAAGGAACAGCTGCAGTTAGTGGCATACTTGATTTTAAGAAATTATTAAAGTTTTAAGTAAAATGGATGGCAAGACAATGCTTCTGAATTGTCTTTGTCATGTATGGCCCCTGTCCCTGCCCTATGGGCTGATAAGGCTCCTGTCATGTCTGCAGGAAATCAGGTAGTACAGCATTCTTCCATGAAGCTGAATTAGTTCTACTAGTCCTGCAGATTAAGAAGGAAATAGCTGGGCTATGCAGCAATACAGAAAATAATATGAAGCCTTGCCCAAGATTCCTGTGTGTTCTAAGTACAAAGCTAAGTAAGTGAATTTCTTATATCTGGAGACATTAAACAAAAAGCGTTAGAGCAACAAGTGTATACCTCAAACTGTGTTATTTGGCTCTAATTTCCATTATCTATTCCAGTATTGCAACTTTATACTACTCCTTGAACAATCTTCATATGTGCAGTTGTGATTTAATGTATTTCTGTTGTTCATTAAACACTTTTACTCATCATATGAGGCTGGTGAGGCACTGGAACAGGTTGCCCAGAGAAGTTGTGGATGCCCCATCACTGGCAATGTTCAAAGCCAGGTTGGGTGGGGCTTTAAGCAATCTGGTGTAGTGGAAGGCGTCCCTGCTCATGGCAGGGCGATTGCAACTAGTTGAGCTTTAAGGTCCCTTCCAACCCAAACCATTTTATCATTGTATGTTCAGGATGAAGTGTCTGTGTCCCACCCACTTATCCTTAATGCTTCTCATGTCGAGACCATCTATTCTCTGCTCCTTCATTTGTATCACAGGCTTTGGGGGTTTCCTGTTCTCCTTTCACCTCCTTACTAGCACAGTTGCCTGTACTTCTGTTAGTAGGTTTCTGATATTGGCTGCCCTTCATCCACTGCCCCTCATTTTCTCTCTCCAGATGTTTTGTGTGCTACTCTTCACCTGTGCCTGCTGCTATGCTCTTTTACAGTCTGCATTACCACTGCATTGACACTCTATTGGCCTGGCAGGCCAAACTCTCCCATGGGGCAGGAGGCTTATGCACCGGGGAGGTCCATACCCCTGTTCTCTGGCACCGGGTGTTTGCGCCCGGCCCCTGGGGCGGCTGGAGGGGCGGGAAGCGGGTAGCTGGGCTGTCCAGGGTGCTGAACGCCGACGACGGACTGGGCTGACGTCTGAGTGTACTCTCCCTTTGATGGCTCTGCTGCAGGTGTGAATGGCAAAGAAACACAGGTATCTCTGAAAGCTAACCACCTAATTTCCTGTTTAATATAGAAGAAAGTTATCAGCCTGCTAAGTTAAAGCATCATGTATCTATCTAGTAAGAAATCTTAAAAAATGACATGAGGGAAGAGAATAGTATTGCTATAAAATGGATTTGGTGGCTTTTTTTTTTTTTTTTTTTATTAATCAGGCCTGCTATTTTTGTCAGATATCAGCCTTTGATCTTATGAGGATTCTTCAGGGACATAATGGAAAAACTGAGAGCCAGATTGTAATTCTCCCATGACTGTGATTCGGGAATAATTGTACTGAAGTCAAATTAAACTAATGTGAAACAGATGTAAGTGCATTCAGACAGAGACTTAATACTATGCAGGTTGAGGTAATACTTTTTTACATGGCAGATCTTTTATTGGAAAAAAACCCCAGCTACAATATACTATTAGATTAATGCATGTACTTTTTCAGACACTGTAGTGCTCCTGGCTGTACAAAGGGATTGATATAACAGGTGTCTGAAAGCTGAAGTGTGGATAATGAGGAATAGTTACCAGAAAAAAAATGATGATGACGATGATTACAAGACATGAACTGGGTACCCCCTCTTCTGTTCTGGCATTTAGAGGGTGGATTCTCAAATTGGGTCTGAGGATATGAACGATGTGTTAAGATATGAGAGGCAGGATCCATAGCGTATTGTGGTTAGTGTCCCTAGCTACAAGAACCCGCAGACAGGCTGTGGTAACTCAAACAGGTCAGATCTGAGACGACACCATCCTGGCAAAGGTTATTACTGAGGTGTAATTTTCTCAGGTATATTCACTGATTTCACTGAAACCACTTCTGGCAATAAATTCTGTTCTGTGGATTAATCCCTCGATGAATGAAGACACAGCACTGTGTGCTATGACTTAAAAAGTGGTAAGAAACTGCATGCAGTAGAAGGCAATAAAACTAGTAAGTTGCTTTTCCTTGCATGGTACACACTAGTCCTGATGCTTAATTAACTTCCTGATTCCTAGATTCATTTCTAAAGCTTTTGAGAACCATCTGAAAAAAAAAGTCTTAAGGTTATCCTAGAGAGAAGGCTTTGCAAGTCTTCCTAGACAGAAAGCTTCCTAGAGAATAAAGAAGTTATAAAAGGATTCTGCACTGGATCCTGTCCAAGTTCATACTACTAGAAGATGGGTCAATAGAATATAAAGAACAGGATGCACTTCACTTGGGTTATTCTCTGGCTCCCTTGGTCTGAGTGTAAATAACAGCACTTCTGTGGCAATAACCTGAATAAAGAATGATCTTCGCATGTAGAAATACCAGATTAAAAACAACCATATAGTTAACCATGAATAGTTATATACACAAATGAGCATGCTGCAATGTGATGACACAAAGACTGTCTAGACTTCTCATCCCTTCAGTGCATCCAAGAAATTGAACATACAAGTTTAAGATTATTTCTGTCTACTATCAATGCATTTTTCCATTTCTGCTCACTGGATTTAAGTAGCTATAAGAACTGTTTGTCTGTTCTGCTATGGATTCCTTTGAGTTCCATCAGAACAACTTCTAAATCACTCATGCCATATTACTAATGAATAGTAAAAGGGCACTTAGCATTTTATTTCTTTTTCTTCAGTAAACTCACTTATAATAGAAAGCCTTCTATCTATTGTGTTGTGACTGTTACAGGCCAAGTGCTGTAAGGCACCGATTCTCCAATAAAACCAACTATAAGGGCAGTAAGTCTGAACAATGACCCTAAATGAAAAATTTAGTCAGACCAGCTTCATAAACTATTGATATAAAGTCGAGTCCTGAAAATTCTCATGCAGGTACTATTTTAGACTGATCATGCTATAGTTATTGTCTTTTTTTTTTTCTTGGGGGGCTTTTATTTAAATGAACATTACTGAACCTACTTAGCTTATAAAAGTTGACAGAGTAACAGCTTGAAACACTGTAGCTTCAAGGCACCCACTCTCCCTATCATGAGAATTCACCACCACTGGGGGGTAAAAGGCCTTTTATTTGCATAAGATAATAGTTACGTTTCTATGCAACAGCTGTGCTTCAGTGAAAGATGCACTCATTGTGCCAAATCCATCTCTGGAATAACCCCACTGATTTTAAATGAGTTACTTTGAGATTAAACTGGCCCACTAGATAAAACTGCAGGTCTGAGGCACTGAAAAAATTAAGATTTCCATGATCTTTAACATGGCAAAAAAATTGCAAATCAATTACCTGATGTTATGCATTTATGTACCTAACAGATCACAACTGATTTGCCACAGGGTTTTGAAACCATATAGCTAAAGCAAACTTTTCCGTAGAGCTGACAGACACTTTTGAGGAACATGGGAACATTAAGAGGGTACAATAAACAGGATTATGGTATTGTGTCATTATTATCTACTTACTGCTACTGTAAGTCAAACAAATATGAGATGTCTCTATAAGGTCAGTTTAATAATACAGGATTCATATGGCCACATGAAAATTCCTCTTCTTTAGACAGTGACAACCAGGATGTGTTTCCAGTAATGAACTACCTGAAGATTTCACCTCTAGACTATAGACTTCCTGTGTATGTTTGCAGTGATCTAATGGTGGAACTCAAACAATGGCCTGTTTGAATTCAGTGATCTTATGAGAGTTCTTAGCCATCAGATGTATGTGGCACAATACCCATCTCATCAGTTAAGTGCTGTTAGTTATGGCACAAAGACAAAGTAGTGCTTGGGTTAGAGTGTCACAATTGAGTAATATATGTCTATATGTTAGAGTTTCCCAGTAATGTACAAGGAAGATGCCAGTAAACTCGAAACTGTTTCGAATGCTGAGGAAAAGTTATATACATGCTTATATAAGTTATGTACGTATACATGTATAAATACATAAATAGTTCTTTATTGATACATATCTGGTAAGTGATCTTTTGGGTTCAGAAGCCTTCTTTGAAGACACTTTGGTTATTGGAATCATTAAAATATTTCCCAAGCATGATTCAAGTGATCACACAGCACAATTAGCAATGCCAACTGTCACTTTTGCTTCCATTCAGTTTGCAGAAGTAATATCAACAGAAATTCCAAAGCCTGTTCAGAATGCATCATGGTTTGCTTGCAAAGGAAATACCTTATGCTCCTGATGTCATCATTGCAATTATCTCAAATTCAAGTCTTACTGAGCAGGCTCATTATCATTCTTACCATGTCCTCCCTCAGAGCAGCCTCTCCTGCCTCCTCCTCTACAGCACAAAACAAGTGCCACAGGGGAGCTTGGATTAGGGAGAGACACCCAGCACCTCCCCCTAAGAAAACTTGCTGCATTATTTCCATCTAGTTTTTTCAAACTACATACTGCTTTACAGGACCTCGCACACCACCACCAATGAAGAACTGGATTCACAAATACTGATTTCTCTTTCTTGTTTAGGGTTGAACAAAGACTGGGGACAAACACAGATATGTGTATTTAGCTTAGGAATGTGGATATGAAGAGAGTAGGCCAGTCTCCACCACAAGATTTTCCTAAGGAGACTCACTCATTTCAGACTGCTTTTTGTTGTTGTTGTTGTTTGTTTTCCTCACCAGGGCAAATTTCTTCTCTTGTCTTACACGGTTACCTAACATCTGAGCAACAGATAGGAAAGCAAGACAGAGCGGTTGATAAAAAGAAGTACAGAGCAAAATGCAGGGGACAAACTGTGTCAGGCACCAGGTTTAAATCACAACCACATTTCTTGAAAATGCAAAAGGTCCTGGCTATGGACCTCAGTACTGATTCTGAGGTCTCTGACCCATGAGCCACATGAATTTGTGGATCTTATCCCTAAACCATTCCCACTGAACGATCCCCTTCACACAAGGAGCAGATTTCTACTGCGGAAGAGAGGAGGCAGGACAGGGTTAACTTCACACCGTCCTTCTTCAGGCCCCCAGAGGAGCTGGGGTTTTGTTTTCCTGGGTAAGGGAGGGGGAGCTGGGGCTTGTATTATAACTAGAAATAGAGATCTTGCTGGTGTTACCATCCTGTTTTGGGTTTGAGGGAAAGCCTGGCAGGAGGGAGAGGAGGAAGAACACAGCCTTGGAAAGCAGGGTTTGGTAATTGCACAAGGCAAAACCAAGCGTCCTCCATTTCCCCGAATCCCCCTGAGAGCTAAGGGGGGCTTCGAGAGAGAGAGTTCTCCAGCCTTCCTCCCTGCCCCCTCCCCGCAGCCTAGCCACATCTTCCAGCTCTGTCGCGCCAGCCCTTGCCTTGACACGAGGTGTTTGTCCCTACTAACAGCGCGGAGGGGAGCGGGGTCAGAAAGAGGAGCAGGGGTCTCCGGGCTTTCGGGTTGCCCGGTCCTGGTCCCCCAGAGCCTGCGGGGGCTCGGATGATGCCCTGCCCTTCCCCTCCCCCTGCGCTGCAGAGCCTCCGGATGCTACCGTACTCCTGCCATGTGCTGCCGCGGTCGCTACTGAGGCTCGTAGCTTAGCCGAGCGTGTCTCCGGCTGCAAACTCCGCCAAACGAACCTGCATCTTCCTCCAGGGAAGGCTACCCAGTAGGTACCAGCCGGAACCTGCCCCC
Source organism: Neopsephotus bourkii (assembly GCF_033783945.1). NCBI lineage: Eukaryota > Metazoa > Chordata > Aves > Psittaciformes > Psittacidae > Neopsephotus > Neopsephotus bourkii. Next base: position 3,449,203 of record NW_026901490.1, read on the forward strand.
TCCCTAGGGCATCCCGCTACCGCCTCTTATCCAAGAGACTCGCAGCCTCTCCCCACCCCCTTTTTAAGCCAGCGCAGAGAGGGGCTCCGTGAATTCCCTCCAAAGCTATAGGGTGGCTCCCTCCTTCTCCTCCTCCTCCACCTTCTCCTTCTCCTTCTCTTCGTGCTCCGCTTCTCAGCGAGCCGGACTGCTGCGGCAGCCGGAGGGGTCCTCCCAGTCTCGCCCAGCCATGCCGCTGCGGCTCACCCCCCAGGGCTGACTTTTGTTACCTCTCTAGTGCTGGGGGCTGAACTGAGGTGGGCACCTTTTTGGGGGGCGGCTGAGGCTGGAGAGAGTGTGCGCGTGTGGGAGGTGTCCCTGGGGCTGAGAAGAGACGCTGATTTCCCGACCCTTGCAAGCCTGTGGGCTCTCCAGCACGGGCGCCCCTCGGGTGGGCGCTGAGGGGCCGGGCTGCAGCGGATACCCGCCACCCTCGCACACATCTGCCGGTGGGCCGGGCTAGCCGGCTGTGGGAGCCTCCCCAGGAGCCAGCGGCACCCGGGACCCGCTGCCCAGCTCAAAACCCTCCGTTCCCGCTCCCCCCACCCAAGACCCTCTCCGGTCCTCACTCCGTTCTTCACCCCTGTCTCTGCTGGGGTGCCGGCACCCCTCCTCACCTCTCCGGTACAAACCCCACCACTCCACTCCCCTTCCCGCCCCTCCCCACCTTCTTTGATTTATTTGTGTATTTCTTTCCTTGGCAACCACCAGTTCCCCTCAGTCAAACAGCGCAGGCTCCCTATAATTTGAAATTAATTTGTTTGACTGCAGCATTCAGACAGGAAGGTTGGGAATTTATTTAATTCATTTTTCTCCCTGTGCAAAAAGGAAGCGATGAAATTTCCAATCGAGACTCCAAGAAAACAGGTGAACTGGGATCCTCAAGGTTGGTGATTCTCTACTACTATCATTACTATAATAATAGCAATTATATTATTCCTTGTGTCTAGTGGCTTGTAGGAGAGTATTTGACTCCAAATGGGAGGAGACGTTGGATGATTGTCTGTTTCCCATGTGCACTGCTCAGTCTTTTCTGCTCAATCCTAGCGGTGCATTAGAAAATGATCCTCAAATGTGGAGCTGGGTGGGTGCGTGGGTAAAACCTCTTCTAGGTGTAAGTTTTATAGTTCTATATTTGATATCTCTCTCCCCTCCCTTTTTCTTGAGTATTTTCATGACAAACTTGCCTGGGATGGCTGTGATGTCTGGCTCACAGCATTGTTTGTTTTATCTGTGTCTCCTTTGTTGTTTCTAGTGATCCTTGTCGCTGCTAAATGGGTGGTACAGGAGTGGACACAGATGTGACTACTTGCTCAGGGCTCCTCCATGGCAAATGTTTGTTGGCAAGCAACTGGAGCAAAATGCTGCTTCAATATAATCCATAATGTGAACAGTATAAAAAGACACATCAAATGGAGCCCAAAGGGACCTTTAGATTCTTTACTATGTCCTGTTAACAACTAATCAGCCCAAGTGGATAGTTTGATTAACTCTATAGTTAGGTTTCGAGTCTGTCTTGGGGAGTGTGTTTGTGTGGTGGTGAAAGGAGATTTATGCCAGTGCAGTGGTTTTCAATAAAATGGTCTGAATGGTGTTTTAAAATAAACCATAATGAAATGCTCTCCTTTCCTGGCATGGGGAGGAGGTTCATATGCAACCTACAGAAAAGTGGCTGAAAAAACCCTACTGGTAATTTGTATACTGGTGTGTCATCTTTCTGTGCATCAGTGCAGGAGCAGAGCAGCTCGAAGCCATATGCTTAGGTTTGCAGCAGAACTGCTGGCAGCTAAGCACTATACAGCAGTACTTGCAGGAAGTATGAAGTGATAGCACAGGCTTTCATTATTCATCTTTATTCTGCAGGTTTGGTTTTAGTGGTCAATTTGTCTGACATCTTCTATGCCCTCACGTCTACCAAATGAAATGTTAGGAACAGTTTTTCCTGCTGTAGAAGGAATACAGCAGAACAGACATCTTTCTGCTCAGCAGATCTGTTTGAAAAGTATACACAATCAAGCTTTAGGTTAAACCTTACTACGTCTTTAATTAGGTGAAGGCTGAAATCGTCACATCAGTCTCCTCCACCCGCAGCTTCACAATGAACACATAGATGTTAGTACTAACAGAGATCTGATTATTTCAATAACAGTATATTCCTTACCATAGGGTCAAAATTCTGCATGGCAAAAACTTGCTCTTCACAGGTGCTTTTCTGAATGTGTATTTGCTGTAGCTTCATTTTAATTAATTTTATGTGTTGCAAAATGTCTTTTAATGCAAAAAACCCTTTCCTCCTTTCCCCTGAGAAGATGCACAGGAGGCTGTACTGATGGCACTCTATATGCTGCTCCTTTGCTTGGCAATCAACTTCAAGGCATATGGATCCAACAGGTGGTCAGTCACAATTTCCTAATGTTTCCAAAACTGTAGGGTACTGTAATAGTTAAAAGACCTTAAACCCATCAGATTTCCTCTCTGCCAAGCTGAATCCTTGCTAAGGACTTCAGAATTCTGTCACTTATTTCTTCTTTGTATGTTGGCAGCATTAGTCAGGCAACAAGGATGCTAGTGGGAAGGAAGGAAGCAAAAAATGTTAGTTTCTAATTCTCCGAGGGACTCAGGAAATAGGTAAAATGGTGGAATGGAAAAAAGCAAATTGGTAAAGAAAAGTTGTCTAAGACCCAATCCTTTGACCAGTAGAGGAACAGTGCAATGATGTTGTACCCACATAGTCCCACTGAAGAATTAGTGATGTGGGTAGAAGACAAGATGATAGTTCATTCTTTTCGAAATGAAAATAGATTTCTGTAGATGTAAATGTTTGCAAAAATCTACACAAGATCACTGAGAGCCTTAAAATGAATTTGATTTACAGTCACATATGTAGTCTGTTCTCTGGGTTTACACGTGAAGAATGATGTTAAGTTTTTCATTGGATGTGATATCCCTGGAGTTAAGAACTGAAGGAGCTTTTCTCAGATACAAAGATCAACATGTAGAAAGCTGGTGGTGCAAGGATACAGCATCCTAAGTATTAAAAGCAAAGCTCATGTCTAGTTAATGCTCATGCTCAAATACCAGTTTCATTTCAATGTGTATTGTATGATTGTGCCCTGTTCCATTCACCAGACAGAGAACGTGCAGTTTCCACAGTTTCGTCTAGTAGGAATTGTGCTAACTTATGCTAACAGTACTTGAAATACATCAATTGATGTTCCTGGCAAGCAAGTTAACAGTCCAGTCATGTAAGTGAGATCTATGGTATCTCAAAGACTGTTTAGATCTGATTATTCCACGTAATATTTTCTAGAAACTATGCACATTTCTAAATGCCAGGGCCCTTATTGTGGGGATATGGCTGGCTGGTTTGGCATGGGACTGATGCTGATTTGAACCCAGGTCAGAATGATGGTTATTGAAATGAATTAATGCCCAAAGTCCATAATGCTGACTGAACTATAAATGTTTACATAGATAAATAGATTAGAGCCTGCTAGTAGTTTTCATCTGGCATAAAACTGGTATTCTCAGTTCACAACAGCAAAGATCAATATACCGTAGAAAGACTCTGTGGAGAGAAGAGGTTTAAAAGAATAGAATTGACATGAGGGATGGTGCCTGACAGACAGCTAATGGGAAGCTGTTTTCTCAGTCATTAAAATTGAAAGAATAGGGCATGGAGACTGAGCTATGTTTTTATCCTGCTGTGTAGTGTCTTCATTTGTCTTGGGTATAAGGTATATATCTGTGTGTTCCCTGTAAATGCTGAGTGTGTTGTCTAGAAATACCAAGTATTTCATAAATCTAGAAGTAAATAGGGTCCAGATTCCTTCAGTGAAGCTCCCTACTACTCCAGGCAATCAAACTATGTAATCCCATTAACAAAGATCAAACTCCATCCCAAAAATCACTGGGACTTGTCCCTGACATTTGAATGCGAACTATGTGAAAAATCTCATACGTATTGATTAAAAAACATACTAGTCATACACAGTGAGTGAACGGGGTAAAAAATGAGTATAAAACCTAAGCAGGCACCTCAAGAATGTTGTAGGGAGAGCTGGACACATTGAATACAGGTACAAGTTTTTGCACTACCTGGCCTTACATTAAAAAACAAAAACAAAAACAAAAACAGCAAACAAACAAACAAACAAAACAACCAAAACCCCAAAGCCTGCCATTTGTGTTACTGATGGAATCAGCCTGGATATACACAATCATAAAACATTTGATCATTTGATCTGCCTATCACTGGTTTTTGCTTCTCTCATTTGGTGCAATTCAGGTAAAGCATTAATAGCAGAAATTAGTGAAAGACCAGATCCTTAGTTTCATACCTCATATAACTTCCCATTTATACATTTTGGAATATAAGATTGGGTTTATAGCTACATGTGAAGACATTAATTCCTGTAATTGTTCTCATCTCTTTACTGCATTCCTCCTGCTGTTTGTTACACCCACCTGTTGTCTGTGCTTGAACTGGCTTATAATCTCTGCACATACATCTTTATACATAACCTAAAACACAGTGGGTCTCTCATCCTGACTGAGACATCTGGAAGTTACCACAGTAATTATTTTTTTTCTCCTATCTGCTGAATTATCTGCTTAAAATGGCTGTTTCTTTATAGAAAAGAAGGATAGATGGGACTGTTTCCAATATGCTCAGAAATTATTCCCAAGTGTAACTGTTTTGCAGGCTGATGATGAGATGCCCTTTTCTCAGGGAAGGACGTCTGTCTTGGTGGTGCTCCATTTGCTGCCTAGCAAATTGAGTTCAGTCTTGTTCTATCCTTTATGCCTGCAGGTTTTTGCTATCATTGGAGTGATATGGATTGTCAAAGCCTTCTGAATTTCCGATCAGATGTTTATATCTACGCAGACCTTTTGGAACGCTGAAGTTTTGATGTAACTTCCTTTCACAAAGACATTTATGTAGGATGGTTTTCTGCAGTTTGCAACCCTAAAATTCTGTATTTATTATCATTCTTACATTTAGCATAGAAGTTAGGGAATTCAAGCTGTAGTTGAAAGACTGGAGTGCCTCTTCAGAGGAACTCATTTACTGTTTAACCTTCAGTAAGCCACTTATCATGGCTCCTTTTCCTCCCCTTTTCCTGGACTAAAAATATGAGAATATTAATACTTCCTTAATTCACAAGTGTGTTGTGAAATATAATTAACTTGTTTAGAGCAACTTAAGATCTGCTACTGAAAGAAGAGCATATGTATTGCAATCAAATGCTAAAGCAATTAGGAAGGAGCAAAACAGCCTGTCATCATCCACAGATCACATCAATTAAGAAATAAGGTTATCTCTGCACTTTACAATTAGAGGAAACTTGTATTATTTGCGCTTCTTTAGGGACACTGAAGGCTCAGTTGAGTTTCCCATTAGAGGTATCTAGAGACCTTTGATATTCCTCAGCTGCCACTCCAGAGGGGCTCCAGTCTTCCATAGGTCCTGGGTTAACTGCCATGAGATTTCTCTACCTGAGACACCTGAAGCAGTACTGGACACCTACACACCTGGGTCGGAGCAATCCCAGGCACAGCTACAGGTTGGGCAAAGAAGAGATTCAGAGCAGCCCTGTGGAGAAGGACTTGGGGGGGGCTGGTCAATGAGAAAATGAACATGAGCCGGCAGCGTGTGCTTGCAGCCCAGAAAGCCAACTGTATCCTGGGCTGCATCAAAAGGAGCGTGACCAACAGGTCGAAGGAGGTGATCCTGCCCCTTTATTCTGCTCTCGTGAGACCACATTTGGAGTATTGTGTGCATTTCTGGTGTCCTCAACATAAAAAGGACATGGAACTCTTGGAACAAGTCCAGAGGAGGGCCACGAGGATGATCAGGGGACTGGAGCACCTCCCATATGAAGATAGGCTGAGAAAGTTGGGGCTGTTCATCCTGGAGAAGAGAAGGCTACATGAAGACCTATAGCAGCCTTCCAATATCTGAAGGGGGCCTATAAAGATGCTAGGGATGGACTCTTCATTAGGGACTGTAGTGACAAGACAAGGGGTAATGGGTTAAAACATAACAGGGGAAGTTTAGACTGGATATAAGGAGGAAATTCTTTCCTGTTAGGGTGGTGAGGCACTGGAATAGGTTGCCCAGGGAGGTTGTGAATGTTCTGTCCCTGGCAGTGTTGAAGGCCAGGTTGGACGAGGCCTTTGGTGATATGGTTAATGTGAGGTGTCCATGCCCATGGCAGGGGGGTTGGAACTTGATGATCTTAAGGTCCTTTCCAACCCTAACTATCCTATGATTCTAAGTGGGACAACTGAGCAGCATCCCAGTGCTTTCATGCAGATATCAGGATGAGATCATCTATCCCTTGATGACTATTTGTTGGAAAACCTTCAGCATCAGCTACTCAGTATAAATTAAGCTGACGCTGCCTGCAGAGTGTTACAAAATGCTGCAGATCCTGCTTTTTCTCTCCTTTCATTCAAAGAGACAAATGCAGAAGGCAAACTTGATTATAAAGGTATAGATGAGTAGAATGAGGGATGTTCATTTCTGTCCTCTGATTTCAGTAAGATTCATAAAAAGGTGTGTAACTTTGAGCTAGACAAACTCTAGTGTGCACTAGTAATTCATTTCTTAGGAGTTCAGTATAAGAAGAGTGCTATGGAAAGCTATAATATGAAGAAAAAAAAAAAAAGTAGACCTAATCCCAGGAAATAACCCATAGTTAGCAGGGTGCTGACCATGTGGTACTTGTATCACAAAATTGCATTGGCTACTGACAGATCTGATAGATCAGGACTCTTCTATGCCTAATAGGCAAGGGTTGCAGAACAGCTGTAAGGAGTTTGAAAAACAAATCAAAGAGAATGAAGAACTCAGATCTTTACTAAAGATTGTATGGAGGGCTGATGAACACTCTGGACTCTAATGTGCTGAGAGATGGGAAGACACGACTGAATTATCAGGAGAGGAAAAAAGACATCAGAGAGATATTAGTTTGATGATTGTTTTTAGGGTTCCCTGGAAACAGAAAAACTAAGGATTCAGAAAAGTAAAACTAGTAATAGGGAAGAGACTGGACAGCAGTTTTCTTAGTGAGGAAAGACTGAATTCTAGTCAAGGTAAGAAAGATCATAGAATCATAGAATAGTTACGGTTGGAAAGGACCATAAGATCATCAAGTTCCAACCCCCCTGCCATGGGCAGGGACACCTCACACTAAAAGATATCACCCAAGGCTTTGTCCAACCTGGCCTTGAACACTGCCAGGGATGGAGCATTCACAACCTCCCTGGGCAACCTATTCCAGTGCCTCACCACCCTTACAGTAAAGAACTTCTTCCTTATATCCAATCTAAACTTTCCCTGTTTAAGTTTGAACCCATTACCTCTTGTCCTATCACTACAGTCCCTAATGAAGAGTCCCTCCCCAGCATCCCTACAGGCCCCCTTCAGATACTGGAAGGCTGCTATGAGGTCTCCACGCAGCCTTCTCTTCTCCAGGATGAACAGCCCCAACTTTCTCAGCCTGTCTTCATGCGGGAGGTGCTCCAGTCCCCTGATCATCCTCATGGCCCTCCTCTGGACTTGTTCCAAGAGTTCAGTGTCCTTTTTATGTTGAGGACACCAGAACTGCACACAATACTCCAAGTGAGGTCTCACAAGAGCAGAGTAAAGGGGCAGGATCACCTCCTTCGACCTGCTAGTCACGCTCCTTTTGATGCAGCCCAGGATACAGTTGGCTTTCTGGGCTGCAAGCACACGCTGCCGGCTCATGTTCATTTTCTCACTGACCAGCCCCCCCAAGTCCTTCTCCGCAGGGCTGCTCTGAATCTCTTCTCTGCCCAGCCTGTAGCTGTGTCTGGGATTGCTCCGACCCAGGTGTAGGACCTTGTACTTGTCATGGTTAAATGTCATAAGGTTGGCATCAGCCCACCTCAGAAGCGTGTGAAGGTCCCTCTGGATGCCATTCCAGAGGGATTCCAGATGAATGGTGGGGTATTGTTAAGATGTAATCTGTACTGTGAGAAAAAGGGAATGAAAATAATGAAAGGCAGCATGAAGCTATAAGCTTAAAACAGTGAAAGCAGTAGAACTGTCAGCAGTGGGAGATGTTAAGAGAGAATTATTGAGAATGCCAATGCTATTTTTTGCCATGTATGTACAAGAGTAATCCATTAAGAGGCTTTTGGACTAAAAAGTCCCTTGGGCAACTTGTGAAAACTGATGTTACCTGAAAGTGATGGAGTTGAATATGGCAGAAGGATATATGATATCAGTTGTAATCAGGTAGGTTTTGGTTCACCTTTTGGTGTTTATCTGGATTTATGTAGCTTCAGACATAATACTGCATATATGTGTATCTGGTGATACAATTTAATTCTCATTCTCTTAAATTAATCCAGAGCTAGGAATTCTACCACTTACTTCAGTGTGATCAACGTGAGATTCTTAAAGTATGAGAACTGCAGGCTTTATTGAGTTAAAAGCAAAGGGGTGCCTGGAATCACTGGAAGAATGGAGGCCCTAGGTATGCTGTAAATAGGGTAAGTACCTGGAATGAAATGGGGAGGGAACAATGAGGATGTCAGGGTAAGGAAGGAATAGCAAACACACTAGTTTTCAACAAGTAGAGTATTACAGAATCCACTGTGATGGGAAAGCCTAACCTTTATTTTGTTTTAGTCTCAGTGTAATAGCAAAAGCCAAAGCAGAGAATATGAACACTGAACAGTCTGTGTTTTATAGAATTCTTGTGTAAAAGAAATGACATTCAGCAAAAGGCTAAATACTACCTTTTTAATACCCTTTTTATAGGAATACCTCTGGTTTTTGTTTTCTGTAAGAAACTGAAAACATCCTGGGAGCTGGCCTTTGTCACACGGAAGCTGCTCATATTCTAGTCCCTGAGACATCAATTATACTTCTATTGTTTTTGTAAAACATGTTTATGTATTGTTCTATTGTTTATGAAAAAACATTTTAACTGTAATGGAAAATGTGCTCTGAGATGAACCCACTGACTTTCATAAATTCTGTGCCATGCAGTTCTCAATGGTTACCCCAGTGAGATAAATCAACAAGTGAGAACAGCACATATCATATACCCTTGTACTTCAGGGTGGTGGTGACAATTCTTTCTAGTCTGAGCCATTATTTCTCCCAACATATGTTCTGGGTTGCTTTTCACAGTTATGATCAAACATTAACTCAGATTATTTAAACAAAATGATTTTTCAGAAGTGAACTATGAATAATTCATTAACATACTATGTTACTGAACCAGAAAATTTAGGGGACATTTCCTTGATTTTGGGAATGCTGAGACCAAGAATTCAGATTTCATCATTTACTTTGACTGCTAATACAATTCTTATGCTATTACAAGTCTTATTATTGGCAAAGTGCTCCAAATACATTTATTATTACATATTTTCCAGATGTCTCCAAATATAAGCATAGGAGATTACTGGTAAGATTTTGAGGTTAAAGTGGAAACTTACATGTGGGTGTATCTGTATTGGAAGTGGAAATGAAAGTCAGTAAGGTGAGAGAATCTGTTACAAAAACCTGTATAGAGGGGAAAAAAAGATGGAAGTGAATACACAAGCCTGGTTTCATTTTATTTTTCTGTTTTTAAAATGGAAGGGGAACAGCTTGCTGAAAGCTGGAAAGTTGTGACAGAGGTCATGACATGAAATACATGAAAGGGCTTGAAACATGTTGCACTTAGAATCTGGAGTCCTGAATAGGAGTAGTGATCAGCTGCAAGGTCTGGGCTGGGTTCCATTTTTTATTTTTTTATTTTTTTTTGCAATAGTCCAGACATAACATTTTGGTTGAGTTTGTTAATTGAAATTTTAGAGGACATTTGAAAAGAAATGGAGAACAAAGAAAGAGAGAAAAAGGAAAGCTGCTTGAGGTTGTGTAGCTTACAAAAGGACCCAAAGTGTGACAGGGTCAAACCTGTTGTCAGAGGTGCAGAAAATACAAAATGAAAAGTGTAACTGTGGTAAGGCTGAAAACGCTGTACTTTTTAGAAGTACGCACATAACTTAGGGCATATTTAAAAAAAATATGAGTATCTTTATGTTAATATCTGTACGTTCTCCATTGGTTCCTCAGGCATGTATCAGGGTCCTCCTCTGTGAGCAAAACTAACACACAGTGTAAGTAATCTTATGGATATATTACAAAATATCTTCATCTCATGAACTGAATATCTTCAAGAGATGATGATCTGTTCATTTGTGTAGACCTTCACTTGAGGACAGGCTTGTGTTTCTTCCATCTGTTTGTCAGTTCTGCCCCAAAGAGATGCATGCAGTAGATGTTTAATTACCTCTGTTCTCTTTCTAATATCCCAACAGGCTGAAGTCACACAGACAATAGACTGTTTAACCAGTAGGGTATAGCAAATATTAAGACCCTAAAAATTATCCTCTTGCAAAGCAATAGAAGTTATTTTGGTATCACTGTCCTACAGGATTGTTGTATTGCTTTAAGCATCAGGCTTTTTGTACCTAGATCTGTTAGAGCCATATGTTCATATCTCAGCAGCACTGACTCATCTTTTCTTCCCTAGGAAGAAAACCCAACAGGTTACTGACTTTACTGCATTAGGATTTTGGATTTTGGCACTTCAAACTTGTGCCACTGAGATTCTTAAGATTCAGTGATGTGTTGTTAAAGGGTGCTTGGATTATTTCTCTCTTACTCGATACTGTAATATAATAATATTGGCATGATTTGTAGACAGCAAATACATACTGACAGCTTGTCCAGGGCCTTTATCCTCTCAGATTTCAGCTTTTCATTTTAAAGAAACAAAAGGCAGTCACTAGCTACTTTGTGAGAAAAACCTGTGATGAAAGAATTATAAAAGAAATGGTACTGCCCAGCTGAATTGAAAGAAGTAGCTCGCACATTTCAAAGACATTCCTTAGGATTAACTCAGATCCATCACTGAGTACTTAAATGTTAAGGCTCCTGAGTTTGGATCCCACAAGGAAGGGTCATGCAGTAACAACAATCATGACAGCTAGAGAAACACAACAGCCACCTCTTTGTGGTGCTACAGGCACCAAAGTAATATGCCTTCATGAGAAGCAGAGTTCATTACTAGGTTACAATGATATACTGACAGGTAACCTTGTGACCTGAATTTCTCATTGCTACTAGACATTATTTGTTGATTTTGTTTTCTAAAAATAGGCATTTGCTGCCATTTAAGGGACTGTAAGGCAGCTGAGACATTTGCATAGGCCTGGCATATATGATAATGGACCTGAGATCTCTGACATTCTGAGCAACAGCTTAAGGCCAATTAGGATATCCTAGGACCTTTCACTTGGTATTATACAATACGGGTGGGCAACTGAATTACACCATTTGGGTATGACTTAGTTGGGAATAAAGTACCTAAATATAGGCCAGTATCTGAAATGCAGAGGTATTCTAAGTACCTGCTATGGTTAGGGGAGATACAGGCAAATATGCTTCGTGGAGTCCAGGGAACTTTCAGATGTCTGGTTTAGGGTCAGCTGCGTACTTTAAGTCTTTCCTGTGAATGCATGTAGCTACATGTCAGTGATGTGATGTGGCAGCACTGTAAAGTATTGCGAGATGATAGAAGCCATACCATATCTGCAGATGCCATCCTTGTGTAGCTATAAAGTTTTATCATAGTTCAAATGACAACTGTATTTCTACAGTATTATCTGAACAGAAGCCGAGCATAAGATAAGGAAAGTCTTGTGTAGATCATGTGTACTAGATGGGTAGTACTTGTGTACTAGACTTATCATCTAAGACACCCAGAATTATATGCTGTATAGCAGACTTGGAGCCAGCTTTGTGGAGCTAGAATCACCCTGCTATACCAGGAGCTCTGTGTGTCTAACCAGCCTCCCAGTGACGCTGTTGATCTGTTTTGTTTATTATATACTGCTGTGAGCAGCATAATTGGTCTAAAGTTTCTCTAACCTTCTTTTTGCTTACCTGAGCTCTCTTTGACTTCCAGTCACTTTCTAATAATTGTCTAACACGCAGACTGGACAGGTAAATAATTTTAACAGTGACAGCTTTATTGGTGCAACTTATACACCAAGAATGTAAAAGAAAAATATGTATGTTGTAAAGAATTTGGAATAAGAGAAAATAAAAATGGATATGATAAACAAGTGCGTTTAAACAACAACTTTATCTTCGTTGTGAAAAATCTTTTCTGCATAGAGTAATTTTGTAATAGCTGTCTTATATGTATTCCTTGTTGTGTCCCAGAATAGGTTTTCAAAGTACTAAAAAGCTTTTGTTCACTTTAACTGTTACTGTGAAAAAGAATTTAAGATCACTAAATAGACTGGATCCTCAGGCTATACAAATAGTATAGCTTTGGTGAACTAAAAAATAGCCCAATTGATGTACTTACCAGATTTCTGACCATTACCATATGATGTAAGTTCCACTTCTGTTGCTGTTGCCCAGAAAATCTGTGAAATTATCAGCTAATTGAAGTGATGGATCATTAATGAAATTTGCTTGAATTTAAAGTATTTTTCTGTAGATTCCAATCATTAGCCAGACTGGGGAAGGTAACACTAGACTAATGCAGAAATTCTTTCTTTACGGAAGATCATCAGTATAAGCTGTGTAGTCAGTAATGTGCAGACACATCCATAAGGATGCCCCCCAAAATATATGAAGGAGAACAATTAGTGCTGACTCTGTTCTTAGTCTGGGGCTAGAGGTTGCATTGCATGTGTTTTTCTGGCCTTACTCATATGTGAAAGATCTGTTCCTTGGCAGTTAGCTGAAGAGAGTCCTGCAGGAGATATTGTTCCGCCTCAGCTGAGGAATGTATTGGTGTCTTGTGGTTTCAGTCTACACTAGGGTCAGTGATGCTGCTAAAGTCCCCTTTGCATGACTGAGCTGATTAAGAAATACAGTGTTATAATACAGTGTTAGGCTGTATTCCTGGCAGTCAGGCAGCAGCAGTCACATTTCAAATGTAAATTAGATAGCTTCCTGCTAGAAAGGCCAGCATGAAACTTTGCTTTGTTTGTCTCCTTCAGTTGTTTGCCTTACCACTAGGTTTCTGTCAGTAAGAATGTTCTTCCCTTTGTGCACAGACCTTCTTATGCTAAGATGCAAGACTTTGGTTTCCTTCACTGGCTGGTCTGGCCATGACACCACTGGCTGAACTTCTTTTGCGAATCCTTGAGGCAGTATATTTGGAATATACCAGTCCAGCAGCTCTAGCAGAAAGACAGCTAAAACCGTGACCCTGCCTCATCCTATGAGCACATTGAAGCAGAACACCTATGGCAGGAAATTCAGAATCTTCCTATATGTTACTGAAATTATGGGACACTTACTGGTGGGGAAAAATAATCAGCTTGTTTCATCCAATAGCATGTCATGGTGCAATGACATTTTCATTTTTTAAAGTCTTTGAATGAAGATTATGGATAAGCAGCAGCATCACTGCTTCCACCTGTTGTTCATTGAATGGTGATGTCTGCAGAGAACCAGAGAGGACCTATTTATTCCTTGGTGCTTGTACTTGAGGCTCAATGACATACTGACAAGAATGCATTTTTTTTCTCCATATTACCTAACAAGGAAAAGCAATGGTATCTCCATCTCTTCTGAAAGGAACTCTTATTTCAGGGTGTCATCTCTGTACCCCAAGATCTTGAGCCAGAAGCACTTGCTTCCTGTTTGGCTCTTATCAGAGGAGAGACTTGCATGAACTAGAACTCCCAGTTTTAGCAAGAGCAAGAAATACTGATCTAATACTAGGGAAACAGATCTTAGCAGTGATCTATTGATTTTAGTCTTATTTCAGAAAGGGAAAGGTGAGACTTTTTCATGGGTTTCTGGGTATTCAGTTTCTCTATAAATAGCTTCATAAACCTGATGATAGCACTGCTGTCAGTGAGTGTGTTGGAATAAACGCAGTCACCAATGTTGAAGCAGGAGGGCTCCTTATTTGGGACTTGCCCCTGTCAATCACTTTTAGTCTCCCCCCAACTCTTCCTCCTCCTCACTGCAATGCTCTTCTACTCTGCTTTCCGTTTTCCAATACCTGAAATTCATTGATGAGTCCCGTCACATGAGTCCTTCCTTTGGGCTCAAGTGTCAGAGACAACAGGGAGTGTAGCTGAGTGCCAAGTACTGAGAAGAGGAATTGAACAGGGAGTTATGAGTATGCTACCTCCCATGCTGCCAGCACAGTTGGAGAGAAGTGAGGGACAAGAGCAGATGGATGGATTTGGAGGAGGGCAGAGTGGAAGAGAGGTCAGGAGAGAGAGAAAGCAAAGCAGGGGAAACAAAATTCGAACTGCCCTCCAGCAGTGTACAGTCTCACTCCAGCACAAGACATATCTCCCTCAAGTATTCATCTGGACTTGGCAGCTCCGTAAGTAGTGCTACAAATGGTGTCAGTAGCAGTGCATCTTCATGTTGTTGCCAATAAGTGTTAGCTAGGAGTCCCTCGAGGACTTGTCCTGAAGCCAAACCAGAAAGAAAAAAATGTGAAGAAGCCTTCAGCTGTTCCTGGAGTTCACATTCTGCCTTAGCACATCCATTCTTTCAACCACTGAGCTGTCACATACGCCTTAGAAAAGTGCATTGCCTGGGAGAGGGAGGAGGGAGGGGAAAGTATCCCAGCATCCCATGACCGTGACTTTTGCAGAGTTTTTTTTAATGTCAGTGAATAAGTTCTGGATGATACCTGCACAAGCCAGCTTTAGGCTTCCTGTTGTTTCCCTGCCATTTGCATAGTAAACAGGATCTCTCAGGCTGTATTTGCAAGAGAGTAACTCTTGGGCAGCCCGTTTTAGGATTGCGGGCATACTCTGACTGCGGTTCTGACAGCAGAGCAGCTGGGTCAGAATCTGGAAGTTCTTGTAAATAACCAGCAAGAGCAGCTTACACATGGGTATCATATTTTTTCTCTATAACCAACAGAAGAAAGAGGTCTGATTTATGGTTGCCTATTAATCTTGTAACAGACAGACCAGTATTTTGTCAGGTATAGCGGAAAAGAGCATGACTCCTAAAAGAGCTTGAAGACTTACTAATTCATTGATGACAAATCATTGTACCTGCTTGATGCGTGTATGACTAAGACCTTGTTTTAATCAGCTTTTGAAATTACTCTTGAATTTAATTAATTTGCTGACTTCTCTATGGCAGTGTTGACGAGACAAACTGTGAACACATACAGCATTGTTTTTCCTTACTGTCACACGGGTTTATCTATTATTTGTGAAATGCTTTGAGATATTAAACTAATAATGAAAGATTATTACAGACTTCGTACAACCGATACAAAGAAGAACATTGAGATGTGTTTGACTATCTTACACAGAAGGAGAGTGATAGGATATCAAGAGCATTTTCTTGTTCTGAATGATGACTAGAATATCAAGATGAATGATTTAGGATTTTTTATATATATATACCCTTAACATTTCACTAGTTTGTTTACAGATCCTGGATGATGAATACAACCCTGCAACACCAGGCTGTTTTTCTTTGTTATCCTTCACTGATAGCTTTTCTTCTTGGAACTATAGGAGTATGCAGGGCACAGATAGACCTAAATGAATTCTGGCAGATGATTTTATGCCCTGTTCTTAGACACTTCCAATGAAGGAGATTTCAAAATCTCGGTGTCTGTTCCCATGCTTAGCTATCCTTGTAGCTAGACTTTTTCCTAATGTAAAAACTCCTACCTCCTTGGTACAGACTGATCAGTTATTTCTTACCCTATTTTTAAGGGATCTAGGGAAGAATTCATCACTTTTTTTTTCAGTTAGTCAGTGCCTTAATTTGTGAGGCTACAGTCCACATTTTGATACTTAATCCAAACAACATTTTCGTTTATATTAAGGTCATATTTTGGAAAGCTGCAGTGAAAATCAAAGTGAAGTGTTGAAAAGATGGAAAAATGACATTTGAATACATGGTGGAGTTTGATTTACTGGGGTTCAAACTAAGATAAGAGATCAGTCAAAACTGATAAAAGCGAGAAACTGATATTTTCAATACTCTAACAACAGATCCAGTGTCTGCCTCCTGTAGCTGGCTAACTCATTCTCTCTTTCTATATTCCTGTACTCATAACACTCAGCTAATATGAAGTATGTTAGTTTTTAGTCACCATTCAATATTCTGGTGATAAGTGAAGCGGATAAAGTTGTTGAATAGAGCAGCCTTTTCTGTGCCATTCAGAGTTTCTTTCCCTTTTCTATTAGCCTGAAGAAAGAAAAACATATCTTCATCTTCACTGGTTGCTAACTAAATGCAGTCATTTGAAAGGCTGTGCAGAAGCCAAAAATGGGAATGAAGTTAAAGAAATAAAATACAGGTGTCAAAAATAGGAGTGCGTCTTTTTGGACAGGTCTTAAAAAACACGAGTCTGGGAGAGTGGATTTCTGTTCCAGTCTGTTGTTTGTTGTGTGGTCTTGGTTAAGCAATTTCTCTTTTGTCTAGGCTATACCTACACAGTGGTATTCAGCAAAAGTTGAATGCTGCTGTCTGAGCTAGGCCAGCCAAGGAAACTGTAAACTTCAGCCTCTCTGGTACAGCACTGTTTTGAACCAAATATGCCCTGCCAAGTGGCTAGGCCTACAAACAAAAGCTCAGCACTACACTAACAAAATTACTATAGTGCTGAGCTTGGATTGAACCTGGTTTCTGTGCAAATCCTAATGAAAGCTGGATCAGTCTGCAAAAAGCAGCCTAAAAAGACTTTTGAATTCCTAACATGAAAGGTTAAGGGAAATTATTGTTGTGCAGCATCAGATTTTTCCAGAATGATTTTAAAGACAATGATACATGGTAATGATTGCTCTTTGTAATATATTCAAGGCAGTTGCACCCCTGTTCTAAACATTGTTGAGTTTAGGGCTCCTGTTCTAAAGAATTTGTTCTCTATAAGATAAATAATTATAACTATTAATGAGGACATATAAAAATCGATTTAGGATTAGATTTGTTGGCATAGTGAAATTTTCTGTTTGTTTTTTTTCTTTTTTCTTTTTTTCTTTTAATACGGTTAACAGCACTGGGATTTTAGTCCTTCTGACTTTTAGTCACAGCAGCTACTGTGAGTTTTTCATTTCCCTGCTTTGAAAGCTCTTTGTGAGATGGATATTTGAACTGCCATTCCTCTGTGCATTAAAGAATTTACAATTAGAAATGGCAGTGCCTCTAAGAAACACGATGAATATAAAAATGGTATTCAGACCCTTCTCTCTTTCTCACTGTATTTTCTTGACTAAAATTTAATTGACTTGTGCATACTTTTTTTTACATCTTTTTAGGGGAACGAGGTTCAGATTTGCTAAAATGAAAAGATAGAATACCAGGAAGTCTTTCAAAAGCCTCACAAAATCCATTGAAAGCAAAGCAAAGGGACATGACATAGCACACGGGAATGGTAATTGCGTAGACTTTTTAATCTTTTACACATTTGTTAAACTAATCACTAGAGTAATAAGCAATCCAACAGCCAAATTTACCCAGCACCCAATTTCTAGGCATTTAACAAGCAAATTTTTAAAATTTTTAAAAACTGTCAGCCAGAGATATCACATTGTATTGCTACTTTTCCTTCATTGGTTAAGAACATATGCGCTTCTTGCCAGCATGAAATATTTAGTGAATTGGACATTTAGCTTTATACGAAAATAATGCTGCTAAAATCCTTTTTCTTAAATCTGTATAGAAAATGAGTGAAATGGAATGCTGATGTTTGGGAAGGAAAAATGAGAATGAAAGATGAGAAAAACTAGAAATCAAATCCACTCAAAACCACAAATGAATTTTCCAGTAAAGAGTGACAAAAAGGCATTATTATTGGAAGGCTGCTTGCTCTCTCTGTAGCTAACTCATGTTCATCACTATAGTTAAGTCCTGATCTATACGCTTACTTATATTCTCAGGGCATGTCTGTAATGGAATGATAACTTTTTCACCAATGCACTCTGTGACTGGTTAGACTCAGGAAAAACAGTTCTTGACAATACAGTCTGAGCTGTGTCCTCATCTTTAGTGCCCCTGTGCAAACTGTCTGTTGGTGGGTTGACCTTGTCTGTCTGCCAGATGCTCACCCAGCCACTCTCTTACTCCTTTAGAGGAGAGGGAGAGAAAATAAGATGGAAAACTTTGTGGGTCAGGATAAAGGCAGGAAGATCACTTAGTAATTACCATCATGGGTAAAACAGACTTGACCTGGGGGAAATTAATTTGTTGCCAGTTAAAACAGATTTGTATGGTTAGAAACGAAGACAAAGGTTAAAATACCTCCCCCCCTCCTTTGATTTTCTCATAGGGGAAACTTCACTCCATTCCTGACTGCTCTTCTCCACCCCACATAGTGCAGGGGGGTGGCAAATGAGGGATTGTGGTGAGTTCATAACAGTTCCTCTGGACTGCACCTTTCTCTTCACTTTTTTGCCTTGCTCCAGCATGGGCTACAGTCCTTTAGGATAAAGCTACTCCAGCATGGTCTTTTCAAAGGCAGCTGTTTTTCAGGCAGTATCAGCCTGTTCTGGTCTGGTGTCTTTGGTGTGGTCCTCTCCACGGGCTGGGGGGAAATATCTCCTCCACTATGGTCACTTCCAAAACTCACACAGGTTGCACGAGAACATCATCTACCGCTCTTGAGGCATCTCTTTCTCCTTTATTGACTGTGAAGACTTTCATAGTTAGAAAGGTCTTTCTACAGAAAGAAAGACCTTGATGCAGACCATACTGCTTTCTTAATTTCTACCATGTTCCAATTTAGGCTGATTGAGATTTTTTTATTTTTGCCTAAACAGTAGTTTTCTAATGAAGAAAAATGAAAGACACATTATAAGACAGTGGAGTTTTTTGTTTTCTTGTAATACTGTTTTCCAAATCAATTAAGCAGTTGGGGTATTCCAAGAGCAATTAATTAGCGTGTTTCAGTTATAACTGATGAAACAAAATTATGTAGATTTTTTTTGGAAACTTACCAAGAATCATGATTTTGAGCTGACATTTCTCTCCCCATCAGCAGAGAGATCTCAATAGATTTTTATTTAACTAGCATTATCCTATAATAGGAAGCACACAGTGACTTTATTTCTTATGCAGTTTTGTAGCATA
Source organism: Neopsephotus bourkii (assembly GCF_033783945.1). Classification (NCBI taxonomy): domain Eukaryota; kingdom Metazoa; phylum Chordata; class Aves; order Psittaciformes; family Psittacidae; genus Neopsephotus; species Neopsephotus bourkii. The sequence goes on from NW_026901490.1 coordinate 3,468,368, forward strand.
GCATACTCCTCCCTTCTGCCTACCTTACTCTGGGAAAAAAGCAGTTTGGGAGTAATTGGGAGAAATCAGTGCTACTTTCTAACAGCACATTCAGTCTTCCTGGTTTCATGTGCTACACTTCTGCCGTTACCTGTCTCTCTTTCTGTACTGTGTTGGATGCCTTGCCACTGATGACTGCATTTGCAGCAGACTGCTGAGATGTTGCTGAAGTCAGCAGCGCTAATACTTCATTAGAGAATCCACTACGGGGAAAACAATGTTAGATTTAACCAGTGGGGTACTGCTGCAATGAAAAGCTGTATGCTTGGAGGCACTCTATGCACTCCCCAAACAAGCCATATGTCAAGCTTTGCTTTCATGAACAGTAAATGTAATAATAATTCTTCTCACTTCAATGGCAGTTTGCAGCAAAATGCTGTACAAAGAGTAGGATGAAATTCCCCTTGTGTGGCAGGCTCGTGATGACTTTCATTGCTCAAGTCATGTGGTTGAACACCTTTGGGGATACACAGAGGGACCAGGGCCAAATCAGTGTAAAACGTGTCAGTGCTGCGAGCAGTTTTCTTGATCCATGGCTGTATGGATCCTGTGGTCCCCAGGCAGCAGTGCATATTATTATGCCTCAATCCAGAACAACAGCCACAGGGATACTAGTGTTCTGCCCAATATGTAATGGTAGCCTGAAGGCAGGGTTTTTCTTCCAGTTCTTGATCACAGCTGAAATGTCACCTGTTAATTAGACCACATCATGCAAAGATGCTGCACAAACACAAAGGCAGACACAAGCATTGTCTACTGGGATTTTTGCCGTAAAAGCCAGACTTTCTAAACCAGCATCAGATTTTTGAGTGCCCAGTGTGTAAAAATTCAGCATTCATTGTGCTGGTTAAATGGATGCTTGATACTTTACAAAACCTGTTAAAAAAACGCAACAGACAGGGATGAAGAATGGGGGTGGGCAGGGGGCTGTAATAGCAAGAAAAGCAGGTGGTGGAAATGATTAGCCATGTCCTCATAATGCAAAATTTTAATGGCTTAATGATTTTTTTGTTACACATGGACAGAAACTTCCACGTTTCATTACTTCCATCATGCATATAGCAACTACATGCTTCCTGTTGGACATACAAATTCCCTTCATCCATGAATGTGCATGCATTTTCTTAGTGATGTATTCAGTTCATATAGCTGAAAGCTTGATACACTGATTGCCTTAGCTCTTCCTCTAGCATTTCTCTTTTCCAGGCATAGCCCTGCTATGTTAACCCAAGCAGCCAGTAGCTGAAATGACTTTGGGGATTCTGTGGGAATGCTGTGAAATTGGAAGTAAATGCTAGATACCCATATTCCCTAGGAACTTCTGTTTGGAGACAAGCCAGAGTCTGGGGTGCAAGATTGTATGTTATCCAGTGGTGGGCTGCTCATTTTCCTGTCTTTCTATGCAGTTCAAGCAGGAAACCTTTTGATGTTAACTTCAGTGTGTGTCCATTTCAGCAGAGAGGTGGGTGGGGGGGAACCCAGATAGTTAGAATACTCGGTCCAGTGAAAATTAAATAAATGAGGCTCCTGCTAAGATGTTGAAACAACTGTGGCTAGTGGTGTCCCTTCATACCCCAGTCCTTTACAACCTATTTTAAGAAGGTAGATCAACCTGCTTTTAGTGGATGGTTCAGGGAAACTCTAGTGTACTTGGCTAGCACCCCACAGACAATTCAGAGACTTGATGCTCCAGGTCTCGGTTTTGCAACTTCATACACTTGACAAAATGTCATATTTGTAAATTATTTCAGGAGAAAATGCTGCCTTATTAAGTAATGCTATAGGAAGGATGTACAAGTGGAGATAACCCACTGAAGGATCTTGTGAAAGCTGGAAGGAGGATAATTTGCACATGAATTTTCTCAGCGAAACTGACCTGCATAATAAGATTACTTTATAATTCAAACTAAACTCCTAATTTTAAGACAGACATAAGGAAAACTCCGTGGGAAATTTTCAGTGCTTGACAATGTAAATGTTTGAAGAAAGCATAATTTCCTTTCTTGAAAAAAACTCCCATCATATTATGAGGATTTGGGAAAAATTACTGGTACTTACTTTCAGATGCACATCAAAGAATCTTTTTACTTGAGCTGAGAGTACCTTTTTGTCTTCCTTGGATGGACCCATTAAAATGGGAGATGAAATGTCTGGTTTCATTTTTGGTCAACTCATGTATTAAACTTAGGCCAGCTTCTGGATTTATGAATGCATATGTGGCTTCTGTCTAATTCTGTTCTGAATCCTGTGAAAGAAACACTTGCATCAGATGTGTATTATACTGTCATTAAAATGTACATAAATTCCTGTGTAGTCCGCTAACACATTAAGACACTCCATTAAACCTGGGTTGCATTTTTTCACAGATATATAAATTGTGACAGAAATACCTGATAGGTGGGTATGTTAATTTAAAAAAATGAATTTGTTTTAAACCGGTTGAGAAACTCTTATCTAAACCCAGGTTTCTTCAGTATCTCTTATGCTCTTGGCATATTGGGTAAGTGTGGCAGTTTAAACTCAGCCAGCAGCTAAGTACTGCGCAGCTGCTTGCTTACTCCCCTCCACTTCCTGCTGGAGAATTTTTTTCAATTTTTACAGAAATGTAAAAAGCCATGCGTTAAGAACAGTATAGTAACTGAAATATAACCATCATCATCATCATAGGAAATAGGAAATAGAGAGAGAGGAAGGAATACATCCCACCCCCTAGGAAAAAAAGAAACAAGTGATGCACAATGAAATTTCTCACCACCTGCTGACCAGTACCCAGCCTGACCTGAGCAGCATTGGTCCTTTCCAGGTAACTCCCCCCAGTTTATATACTGGGCATGATGTGCTGTGGTAGAATATCCCTTTGGCTAGTTTAGCTCAGTTGTCCTGACTCTGCTCCCTCCTGACTTCTTGTGCCCCTCTTCACAGAGCACAAGAGACTGAAAAGCCCTGGTTCAACAAGCAACAACCAAAACACTGGTGTGTTATTAGTGTTGTTCTCAGAATAAAGCTGAAGCACAGCACTGCACCAGCCACTAGGAAGAAAAATAACTATTCCAGCTGAAACCAGTGCAGTAATGTATTTGCCAGGATAGAGGTCAGTGTGGCAAACCCATGCTTAGCTTTTTCAGAGTCAAAAGCCAGTTGAACAACCTCTCAGAATTCTGACTCTTATTTGAAGCTGTTCTTTTCAGGTGTCTGTACTTTGTACCTCTCTGTCTGGAGATTTTCCTCTTAAATTGATAGTTTTCACAGAATCGTAGCAGGTTATGTCGCAGTGGTGCTGTAAAGCAGGGCCAACTATTCTTAAGTATTTCTGGCAGAAATTAGTCTAACCTGTTCTTAGAATGTCAGTCTCTTAAAGGACACCTGCAGTAATAAAGAACAATTTTTAACCTGAAGTGATCTGTTATGGTGCATAGTCTTACCTTACAGTATTTTGCTTTAGAATAGAATGTTTCTCTTTAATGGCCATCTAGGACAAATGCCAACTGGTCATCTAGTCCAACTGCCTACTGCTCATGATGGGTTAAGCTCTGCCCCAGCCACCTTTTGTTTCCCACTGGCATTTTTTTACTGGTGTAAGGCCTGTATTGAAACACTGGTGTGTTCCTTTGAGGGTACCTGTTCCTTTGAGGTTACCTGTCTACTAATTTAATGCAGGCATGTGAATGGAGATACATCATTGCTTTCAGTGAGGCAGATTAAGTCTTCTTTGATATGATAGTCTAAACTATCTACAAATTCAAGAGTTTATGTAGTCCTTCATTTTCTTAAACTGTATACCTCTGCATGTTGTTGGATTGACACTGTAGTCCATCCTTTGATTTAGCAAAGCTCCTTGTTAAACTTCTGGAAGTTTATACAGCTATTATGTTCATACATTAGTTCAAAAATTGTACAGACATGGATCCTTACAGAACACTCATGTTAGAAAAGTAAGCTAGTTGTTGAAACCCAGTTTAAAAGTTGAAACCATGTTTAAAGGTGAATGGTAGAGCCTTTCTGAGAGCATAGGTTCATGGAAGCAGAGTTCCAATTATAAATTGGGACTTCTGAATTCCTACCATGTGCTCAAGTCACTAACCCTACTATCATGTTATAGATTTACACTATTTTCCAATACCTACCTGCTGCTTAAAATCTACCCTGAAACATACCTGGGGTATTGACTGCAGTTGTGCCTTCTGCATCATCTTTGTCAGAAGACCATCTCTGTTATACGTCAACTGCTCAACTAGCTGCTTTAGTAGTCTTCCTGTGTATTAATTTATATCATATAACATCTTTTAGGATCAACATTTCTACATATGATTAGGTTAGCCATTACTAAGAGCAGAAAATGAAAGTCTTTAATACAGTTCTTAGGAAAAGAATTATCTTTTATTTTAGAGATAAGTAAGCCAAGCCCAGTAATACATTAAGTGAAACAACATTTATAAGAACATTTTATGTTCCCTATTGTGAACTTCCCATCTTGTTCTTAAATCAGTACAACATATTTTTCTTTGAAGACAGAATCAAACAGGCAACTATTTTACTGTAAAGAGTTATTAACACTTTGCCAGAAATATGATTTGTATAAGAAAATTTATACTAGCAGAGAGGAAAACAAAACTTACAAAAACTGTTTTAACTCTACCAGCTCTTGACTTATCATTTGTAGGATATCAAAGGTCGGGCACCTCTCTCCACTGAAAGGCTCACCCAGCCTACACTTGGCTATGCCAGTCATGGTGATGATGATAGCTGTTTCAAAAAATTGTAGCGTGCTGTTTCTGTCATATGAGTTCTGCTCTCTTCCTACCATGTGAGCCTCATATCCAAAGACTATTTTACTGAGTAATCTGAAGTGTGCAAAATCAACCCTCAGGATTGCAGATTTTGTATATTCTGTATATCGATTCACAATATATTGTATATTGATTCACAATATACAGAGTAGTTATGGGCTCTAAGTACTGTAAGTTGATTGAATTCCATGCAATGGGTGGAAGTTATGTTATACTGCTTTAGATCAGCTGAGCCACTTCTGGGAATACTCAAATTTGTTCAGTTCAGTAAGGAAGTATTCTGACTGAGATATAAGATATTTACCTATAGAGGAAGAGAGGTTCTGCTTCACACAGCCTCTCTAATTTACGTTTCTTTTGTATACGTTTCTGATGTTTCCTGCTGAAATTCACTGTATCTATTACAATAATCCTTTAATAAGATTTTAATAATTAAATAATTATCTCTTTTACAAAAAAATGAAATACATGTGGAGGTAAGAGAAAGTATCTTTTTAAAATTTGATGTCACTCCATCCTGTCTGATAAGTGTTGGGAACCATAATGACCTTTTGATGGTGAAACAGAGCAAATGTGCCGACAGGGTGTTGCAAAATTGAGGTACACACAAAGGGGATCAACCACAGAGGCTTCTCCTTTGATCTTGGATCCTTTCCAATCCATTTAGAATCTTAGCCTCCAATTCAATATTAATAGAAATATTAACTGTAAAGCAACTGTAATTAGCTAGCAAGTAAGCTAGAAGCTCTGTCCTCAGTGCAGTGCTTCAGACATGTATCGCTTCTGGGAAAACGTGACTGTAGTAAACAGCTGAGTTCTTAAATTACTCAGTATCATAAACCAGTTTCTATTGGGAAAGAGTTGTACCCCACTTCAAACTCAAGGTAAAATCACGTTGTATGTTGAATAGTTTAGAATCAGTTTTTGCTGCCATTCCGGTCAGGTATTGTAAATCCTTCTGCTTTAGTTTCTGAGAAAAACAGCATGGACACTTTGGGAATAAATTCAGAGATTGCAGCTAAAGTGGCTATTTTAACTGCAATCTGATTTAGGTCTGATATGAAATAAATCAATTCATTTTCAAAGAAATTACACATCAGCGACAGCTGCACCATGGTAAGAATACAGCATGGATTTGCTTTAAAATGAATCCAACATCTTTAAAACCTGCATGTGGTACCATTATACCACTGGATGCGGAGGAACCTGGCCTCATCCTACCATTGTTAGCTCTGGAACAGAGAGTGGGGAAGTGTGATGCTGAGACACCTCAGTTAGTTGGAGGTGAGCCAGCTTTGATTAGGATGCCTTGACAGCTTGACAATAGTGGTCGGGCTAATAAGTGGCTGGAAGTCGATGCTTATTAGCTCTGATGTACTGCTAAGGTCTTGTGGGCTATATAGTGTCTTATTCCTAAACTGGAAGGTCCACCATTGTGCTCAGCATGTGAGTGATTTTGGCCTGCCATATCTGTTATGCTTTGGCTGAAGAATGATTTATGCTAAAATTTGTGAAGTTTCCATTCTTTAAGAATATTTTCAGAAGTGTTGAGTTTATGAATGCACATAAATAATATGGGCCTGCTTATGTTGGCAAGCCAAAGAGCATTGTGGTTTGCAAAGCATTGTCAGTTTCTGTCAATACCAGACCAAGTAGTGATCGTTGATTATTTATTAACAGTTCAGTTTCTTAGCACTGCTAATACTATTAGTACCATGATTTAAGGACAAAATCACTGCCAGGGTCCTCACCAAATAGCACCTTGTGTAATTAATATACTAACTAGACAAAATTTCATGTTCTTACTGGGTAAATGGTTTTCCGCATCCTTCTGAAATTTTTGTGTATGCAACTGTACTGTCCTGTTCTAGAGGTAATGGGTGAAGGAAACCCCTGAGGTAGCTTGTGTGTGGATGGACAAAACATATATGGGGCCTTCCAGATGAGAAGGATCACATCTATGTGAATAACACGGTTTATTCAAGAGTCTTGAAAATGGTGTTTAGGAAAGCTGTTTATGAAGATCAAGGCTATACCCTTAGGGATTTGATTTTGAACAAGATTTTTTTACTTTGTGTTTCAGTGGCTGTTCCCTCACCAGTGCCAGCTTGTGAACCTGAGCCCAAAACTAACGGGCATAACCCAGCTCCACGACTCTCCATTTCATCCCGAGCTGCTGTTGTTGCTACCATGGAAGCCCCTTCTCAAGGCCTGCAGACAGTCATGAAGTGGAAAACAGTGGTGGCCGTCTTTGTCGTCGTGGTAGTTTACCTGGTGACAGGAGGACTTGTCTTCCGCGCCCTGGAGCAGCCCTTTGAAAGCAGGCAGAAGAACACGATCGCTCTAGAGAAGGCTGACTTTCTTCGGGAACATGTTTGTGTAACTCAGCTAGAGCTGGAGACATTGATTCAGGTAGGCCACATGAAGAAGACAGTACCTCTTGCAAGCTGGGATAAACATCTTGATGTTTTTTTGCTCAGCTGAGTTGGTGCAGAATAAAATTGCTCATAGAATCCTCACAATGGTCAGTGTGAAGAGCAGGCTCTTTCCCAGTCATTTTAAAGTCTGAGAAATAGAAACTATGGCTCCAAAACATTGTAAATAAAAGTTAAATGTATTCACTAGAATAATGAAAAATGTGTGCAAGGAAAATCAGAACTTAATATCTGGACGAAATTCTTGTGAGAGGTGACAGATTTGCAAGACACTTGCTCACCATCTCTGAGTTTTCAAATGATATTAAATTCTTAATTCTTCCTTAAAAATTAAACACAGCAACCAGGAAAGCAAACAAAAAAGGATAGGTGGGAATTTTGAAGTAAATATTCAGCCCAGAATTCCAAACTTAGTGTAAAACATTACTTCACAGGTTTACTATCGTGAATTTTAGGTAAATGAATAATGATAAAGTAGCAATTGAAAATAGGAAATAATTGGTATTTAAGAACTACAGAATTTTTAGTCCGGTCTAGCATGCAAAGCTTTAGAATCCATTTTGAAGGAAGTAACTATCAAGTATGTTGAAACAAGTGGAAAATGGAATAACGTGTAAGAAAGGTCTACCAAGGTTAGAGTTATCTTTTATTGATTAGAACTCTTGACAAGGAAAGTTATTATGGATGTTAGAAGACTCTCATCTGTTGCCTGGAGAAAACAGATTAGGTAAGAAATGTGAGATACCTAGGGTGTATATTCCAAAGCTGAATTTCAGCCTCATATTTCTGACCTGAATTTTTGTCTGAGATTTCCAAGAGCACAATGTGTTTCCCTCTGGGATGTCGCACCATGTCGCATGTTGGGATTTCAGTCTGTTTGAAAGAACACAGAGCTATCCCCTGGATTCCTGTGTCCATCAGCCCAACCATGTTATAAAACTCTTTCTCTAAGTGAACCAAATTTATTATCTTAGCATTTTTTAAGAGGCTGTTCCAGTGTCTCATTGCTGTAATGGAAAAAGCATTCTTCTACTTTTCAGCTTAAACTTGTTCAGTTTCCTTGTAGATGGTGTTCCACAATATCCCATTGTTTAACTGATTCCTCTTCCTTGTCCACATGTGTAGATAGCAGTGCTCTTCTGCCTCTTCTAAGCAAAAAAAAAGTAATTCTGTTTCTTTGCAGACAGATGTGGGTTCTCCCTGCTTGTGGCCTGTGTTCACAGAAAGACAGGTCAGTTCTGAGTCAGAAACTGTGTACCTGCACCTTTGGGCAGCCTACTACTGTAGCTAAGAAGCCAAACCTGCTTCAGCAGGAAGTGGTACTGTGCTGATGTGACTGTACAGCTTTTGGATCAGCTTGATCACATCCTTCATCTATCTGCAGAAGGCAGATGAACATGTTCAGTTTTCAGGGTGAGTCCTGTTAAGGGCTGTTGGATCAGACGTGCTTCTCATGGCAGTGCTGCAGAGATCCTCATTTCCCTCAGCTCTTCCTGTGTAACGTATGCTGTCTGATTCAAGGATTTAAAAAAAACCACTAAAAGCAAGAAATTTGTATTCCCTTGATGGGAATGTCACTATTAAAAAGGTCTGTAAAATGCTATCTTTTCTAGCAGAAAGCAGAGCACATATTAAATGCAACAACCAAAGCACCTATGCAGTGTGGTAGACTCCTGCATATCAACTGCAGTGCAAAGAGTTTTAAATAGCCCATTCTAAAAAATAAATATCTCTAAGATACATGACAGTTTTAATTCTTTATTTTACACAAATTTTTTTTCTTCTATCACCTCAAAAGTGGTGACACTAAAATAAAAATACAGGCATATTGTGTCATCAGAAGGCAGATACTCTGAAAGAATCTTATCTCCTGAGATTTCAGTATGCCCTCAGGCATTACACTGGGCAACTGGAAATCATTTTGCAAAGGTAAATTAAATTGGTTTAGCAGCTTAGCATGTGAATGTCTTATGGCCAACAGATGTGAAATATTGAAACAGATTTGTCAATAAAGAACAAGTTCCTTCGGATTCTGCTGTAAGTCCAGGTGTGAAAGTGGCTCCAGGGATGTAATTTGGTACGCTGATACAGAAAACTCTGATTGTATCTAACTAGCACAGCAGTGAAACACTGCTTGAAGATAACCTTAACACTGTGCTTTCATGCCTTCATTTTGATGATTTCAAAAGGGACATCTCCCTGGCTGGCACAATGCATCTCTGCATTGCACCGAATGCTGTGTCTGCCTTTACAATTGTGATTTCAGACTGATGTGGCAACTTCCATGGGTCCTGGCTGCTGTGCTGTGTACAGTCAGCACCTGGCTACTGCTAAGGGATCTGTTTGTAATTCATGTTACTTGGCTACCTGAAAGCATTTAGATGAACACAGATCATGCTCTCCATAATAACTGTTGCTTCACCTCTGTGCTTTGGAGAATATGGAAAAGCACGTTCTCTAAATACGAGAGACCTTTAGAACCAGTTTGTATCCTTTTCCTGTCAGGGTAGCTCTGGAACAATTTTTAAGGAGAAGAGGAAAGGAGTGTCATGGTCTTTACACGGCTAATGATGAATATATTTATTGGTTTGCTTAAATTTCAATCTTTCAAAGCATTCTCCTTTGGGAAATCTATAAGGAAGTGGCTCAGCACTGTATGAAGCAGCTGTTAAAGTTTACTGTAGATGAGGCATCCTTTCCAACTTGATCTCTGATAACACATTGCAAATATTAGTACTGGTAGCACACATGTGAATTGCTGAGTTCAGACTGTGAAGTTCATTCATAGACTTCAGAAACAATACAGTGATGAAAGAAGTGCGAATCCTTATGAAGTATTTTAAATTTGTATTTATCTCTTGGGTTTTGGTTCAGGTTTGTCTAATACTAACACAATGACAGATTGCTTTTTCTTAACAATAGCAAGTGTTTCACAGTGTAGTCTATATTGTCTAAAGCCACCTGAAGTGGGCGTTCTTAACTGTACATTTTTAAAGCACATTTCTGCTTCTGAAGACATTTGTTCAATATTTAATACCTTATGTGATCTACAACTTGAGACAATGGTGAGTACTGGAATGAGAAAATTACAAAACTGTGTTCTGTTATTGGTTTTGTTATTGTTCTTGCATGTTATAGCAGAAGCTTAGTAGTAGCTGGGTCAAAGTCATCTTGCCTTTGTGAAAATGCACGCTTAGAGTGTATAATGGGGAGGTTGCACCTTTCAGAAAGATCAGATGTTATCTATACTTAGGAGAGGCAGGAAGGAAGGCCATCGATGTGTTTTGGCAAACTAATTCTTATGGACCTGATAAAGGTATTCATATTCTGTTTCTACGTAGCCTGCACACTGTATGGGTAAGAACTTCTGTAATGAGCCTTGTTTTCGTAATAAGCCCTGCACAATGACGTTAAGAGACAGGGGCTTACCACGGTAAGACGTTACTGAGATTACTGGGGGGGCCTTCTTCTTCCTTTTCCTTCAGGTTTAATTTAGGAGTGTGAGTGATTATAATATAAAAAAAATAAAGAATCACCCACCTGGGAACTCAGTCATATTATCAATGTCCACTAATGACTCCAACAGTTCATTAGAGTTAGCCTGTAACTGAAAAGGAAAAGCAGAGCTGGAAATAAGCTATGCAGGCTTAACTGGCTAATTATGTTAGTAAGAGTTCATTTTTTGGATAGGCACTTTTAATTAGTGTTCTGAACTACTTTTGCCCTGAAGGTAAGCAAGGAAGGTAATACCTTGTAAAGATGTTTCAGTTTTCAGCTGCCTGCCAGGTTAATGAGCCAGCTTGTCTTTTCTGGTTGTTAACTTGTAAAATGAAGAGAACTTGGGTGGTTTTCATGTGCTAGAAGAAAGCTCTAGAAGGAGGAGGAAAAAAATATATTGTTTTGAGTTAACTCTGTGTAAGGCTTGCCTGTAACTGTAAGGAAAAAACTGTTTCAACTGTGAAGCAAAACAATGACAAAGACCTGATTATTGAAACTTTTGCCTGTGCCTCTGCTGTTGTCTGCATTATGTCCCTCCTTCCCTTCTGCCCCAATCTTTATTATCTCATTTCCCCATAAAGGATATGAAAAAAATAATTCATACCTCTTGGGCCATGTATAAGTTGGTGCAGTTACCCTAGTTGGTAACTTCTGTCCAGAGATACTCCAGCTGTATAGGAGGCAGACTGCGCCTAGGATGCTGCAGAAGTCTGCAGCTGTCGTGTAGCTATGTTGCTTCCAGAACTTAGCTAAGAAGTTTGCAGTGAGCTAAGCCGTTTGGACTGAGATCTCTGTGCATGTCTCTTATTGAATGCCATAGGTCTGCCGTCAAGACACAGTGCGTGCACGACAATCAGATTGTTATGGGTGGAGGTAAATCATGCTCTGGCAGATTGTCACCTAAAGACTTTTATGGGATACACAGAAATATGTAAGGGAAGGTCTTTCAAAGCTTACTACTTTTGATTATACTTGAACAAAAACTGCTGGCCTCCGTCTTTTGAAGGTGCTGTTGTGGAAAAATGAATAAATGGGAATTTATGAGGGTCCCTTAATCACTGGTGACACTAGTTAGAGAGGTGGGGAGTGTGGAGAAAAGTTATTAAGGAATTAGTCTTTAAAAGCGGCTTGCTAATGAGAAGCATCCTACTCATTGTAATAGAGAAACATCAGAGCATGAAAGGCAATTGAAACAACTGTTTGTATGCATGATAGGAATCTGTTTGGAAATGAATTGTAAAGGGAGATAATCATTATTGGATTAGCGTGATCTATGGAGAGGAATTAATGGAACTAGAAAAAAAAACAACAAGATTTTTCTTTTTTTATCAAATTCCTATCCTTGGTTACACATAGGGTAGATCCTTTTCATAGCTCAGCACTCAAGAAGTGTATTATTATACTTGTCCTTGGAAATTATTTGCTGCTTTCATGCTTGGGATGTTACTGGAAAATTAAAGAAACATAAACAAGTGAACCATATAAAAGCCTTTCTTTCCAGAAAAAAAACAGAATCAGTCTATTCAGCCTTTAAAGCAGAGGTTCAGTCTTAATCCGAGAATTTAATTTTAGAGACAAAAGATGTAGAATTTAATACAATTGGGAAAATTGTGCAGAGAGAACTGGTTTATGTAACAAATTCACTGACACCTCAAATCCTGGTAGTAAATTTTACTTCCTTTAAAATCTCAAGATAGATATATGAAGGTAGCAAAAGAAAACTGCCTTGCATTGGTTTAGGGGACCTATAGGGTGCTGGGGAGGAACTCTTCATTATGGACTGCAGTGGTAGGACAAGGGGTAACAGGTTAAAACTTAAAAAGGGGAAGTTTAGATTAGATATGAGGAAGAGTTCTATACTGTGAGGGTGGTGAGGCACTGGAATGGGTTGCCTAAAGAAGCTGTGAATGCTCCATCCCTAGCGGTGTTCAAGACCAGGTTGGACATAGCCTTGGGTCACATGGCTTAGTGTGAGGTGTCCGTGCCTATGGCAGGGGGTTGGAACTTGATGATCTTAACGTCCTTTCCAACACTAACTATTCTATGATTCTAATAGACTCTAGACGTTTTCTTGATATAGAATCATAGAATAGTTAGGATTGGAAAAGACCTTAAGACCTTTCAGTGACACCTCGCTCTAAACCATATCACCCAAGGCCTAGTCCAACCTGGCCTTGAACAGTGACAGGGATGGAGCATTCACAACCTCCCCGGGCAACCTATTCCAGTGCCTCACCACCCTAACAGGAAAGAATTTCCTCCTTATATCCAATCTAAACTTCCCCTGTTTAAGTTTTAACCTGTTACCCCTTTTCCTGTCACTACAGTCCCTAATGAAGAATCAAGTCCCTCCCCAGCATCCCTATAGGCCCCCTTCAGATACTGGAAGGCTGCTATGAGGTCTCCATGCAGCCTTCTCTTCTCCAGGATGAACAGCCCCAACTTTCTCAGCTTATCGTCATATGGGAGGTGCTCCAGTCCCCTGATCATTCTCGTGGCCCTCCTCTGGACTTGTTCCAACAGAACCATGTCCTTTTTATGTTGAGGACACCAGAAATGTACACAATACTCCAAGGGAGGTCTCACAAGAGCAGAATAAAGGGGCAGGATCACCTCCTTCGACCTGCTGGTCACGCTCCTTTTGATGCAGCCCAGGATACGTTTGGCTTTCTGGGCTGCAAGCGCACACTGCCAGCTCATGTTCATTTTCTCATCAACCAGCACCCCCAAGTCCTTCTCCGCAGGGCTGCTCTGAATCTCTTCTCTGCCCAACCTGTAGCTGTGCCTGGGATTGCTCCAACCCAGATGTAGGATCTTGCACTTGGTGTGGTTAAACTTCATGAGGTTGGCACCAGGCCACCTCACAAGTGTGTCAAGGTCCCTCTGGATGGCATTCCTTCCCTCCAGCGTATCAACCGAACCACACAGCTTGGTGTCATCGGCAAACTTGCTGAGGGCGCACTCAATTCCACTGTCCATGTCACCAACAAAGATGCTAAACAAGAGCGGTCCCAACACCGATCCCTGAGGGCACCACTCGTTACTGGTCTCCAGACGGACATTGAGCCATTGATCACAACTCTTTGTGTGTGGCCATCCAGCCAGTTCTTTATCCACTGAGTGGTCCACCTATCAAATTGATGTCTCTCCAATTTAGAGACAAAAATGTCATGTGGGACAGTGTCGAACGCTTTACACAAGCCCAGGTAGATGACATCAACTGCTCTACCCCTGTCCATCAGTTCTGTAGCCCCATCATAAAAGGCCACCAAGTTGTTCTTAATTAGCATTCAAGGCACCTAATGCATCAGCGAAGTCTGGTACTCACTTGTGCACCAGGGACAATGAGATATGTGAGTACCCTGGCACAGTGAGGACTACCTTTTCCTCAGGGGACAGGGAGCTGGCAGCTGTGGACCCCACTGGTGCCAGCCAGGGAGGACAGCTGGCTGGCTGGTGGCAGCCAGGGGCATCCTTGAGCCCAGACTATCAGGCACCTCCCCAGGTGAGGCTGGATAACTGGAGGGACATCAGCCCATGGATCAGACCCCAGCTCAACAGAGCCTGTGGCTGGGCAGGGTAGGGCTGCAGAGAGCTGGAGTTTGCCACTTGTATGACGTTGCGGGTGCAGGAACTGAGGTGGTGAAACCCCAGTAGTATCTATTTAGTATAAGGGGAATATTATTGATTTTATCCATAGAGAAGAGATATTATTTTGATCTTATGTTGTGGGGGGATTTCTTGACACCCGATGGAACGAGTTAGTGTTCACTGTAGCTTTCTTTGGACTTTGAGTCCTAAATGTTAAGAACTAGGCAGCCCAAGGTAGGCCCGTGCCTCATGGTCTTTAAATATTGCTGCCTGAATACCAGCAGGTGGAACTGATAAAGCCTATTTGAGGTTAAGATGGAGTCCAGATTGTACTGTCTTTGGGAATACAGGATTCAGTTGCCCCAGTATCACCACATATCCTGGGCTTTTGGTGTGGGCTTTGCCTGCAGTCCCACGCAGATTCACCAGACCATGTCTTCTTGGTTACAGAGAGACCACAGTGTGCTGATACCAAAGGGCCCAAGAGTAAAATGCACATGTATGAAATAATGGGGAATCAAACTGAAAAGAGTGACCAGAAATATATGTTTAAAAAACATATAATAATATAAACTCAGCAATACTGAGTGCTTGATTTACTTTGGTAGTTTTGTCATTTCCCTCACTCATATCTGCCTATCGGCTTTAGGACACACACAATACTTGAACAGCAAGAAAGACAATTACAGCCCTTTGAGTTATTTGAGGTTATTGCCTTCCCTGAATGGGTGGCATTTCAAAAGATAAATTACCATAGAATAATAATTATTAATTGAAGAAAAATGCCTTTTGAATTCATAAGAAGCATTTAAAGGAAGTGCACTGTGCATGTAATTCCCCCTGAGAAGGAAGAAGGAAACAGGAAAGGAGAAAGTTTGCTTTGATGACCTGTTACTTTTGATGATACTTCAACTATAAAAATACCTGAAACTACTAGTTTGAAATGTTTTAAACTTGGAAAGTTTGCCATCAGAGTGCACTCTGGAAACTAGTTCTTTCTCTACTCCAAGAAAACCTGAGGATGCAGATCTTCAGGTCATGCAAAAAAGCCTACCTGTAGTTTCATGGATGGGAAAACGTTGTAAAATTTCATGGTCTGTGTGAATAGGGAGAGTCTTGCCACTGGTAGTCATCTTGTTTGACAATCTTCATCTAGCAGGATACTTCTGTGTAGGTGGACTTGTGGTGGTCTTAGTAAGGCATCCTTTACTCATCCCATGACCTGAAACTGCATATTTAAGTGCTGCTAACTGTAGGGTTGCTCTCTTACTGCTCCCTTTCTGTCCTCCATGATGTATGCAAAACATTATGTATTAAGACCTAGGATTGGGATAGTTGGATGTATATAAATGAATTATGTCAGTCAAGCTTTAAAGAAAAAATGAATTTGTACTTGATGAAAAGGTAGCCTGAGAAGCTCAAAGCTACCTAAGGCAATGGGACACTTCTTAACTTCAGGGGTTAGTGCTTGGCCCTAACACGCTTGCTAAACTGTGTAAACTCAAATGTGATTAAAGTGTTGTAATTAGCGCACTGACATTTACACACTCCAAGAAAAGGCAGGCAGCATTCCTTGGCAAGAGTAACATGCCGAGTAGCTGACAGTGTGTCATGGCCTATTTAAACAGGCAACCTGTCTGTTATGCTGATTTACACTCTTCTGGGTAAACAAACAAATGATCTCTGCTTTCATGAAACTCACAGTATGCCAGCAACCGGTACAGAAGCCCTTTCAAAGAGTTTGGTGCTAAACACCTCCTTTCTCTATATCGCTGTTTCTTCAGTTATGGTCAGGTGCTGAGGAGCCCTGGCTTTCTGCCCACGTGGAATGCGAACAGCCCCGTCTATAGCTTGCTCATACTGTAATTTCACAATCGGCTTAGCCTGGCATGTAACAACATTTATGTTAAAAAAGGCTGTCCTGTACTTATCTCTTTAGATATACCTGCCCTTTGTTCTTACCCAGGCCACTGTTCTCCCATTGAGATCCCTTTTTGATGGGCAACGTGATGAGTAACTGAGAACTGGGGAGCAGATTAGCTGAAACTGGCCTAAGTAAAAAATGCAGTAGAAGAATATTTATAACAATGAAGTCAATTGGAAATATAGGCAAAAAATGAGTAAGAAAAAGTGCAAAATGGAAAGGGAAGAAAAGAAAAAATGTGATAAATGAGCCATCAGATGGAAGAAGTGAATGAGGAGACAAGTGTATCATGAAAGCTAGGGATAGAAGAGGTGTCAAATGGATGTATTTAAATATCAGTGCTAAAATCACAAAAAGAATATGAAGTTAAAGAGCATATCAGGAGACAAATTGTAGAGATGAACAGATGAAAAGTGGGGCAATAGTAAAATGGTTAATTTTGCACATGAGCTATATAGAAAAGGGTGAAATACAAAATTACAGTGACAATTTGTAGATCACAGTTCAGACGCAAAAGAGAAGATTTCGTTAGAGAAGATTTTGGTTATAGAATTGGAATGAGAAAAGGCAGAAACTTGCATTGATAGGTGAGGATTCTGTGTTGAAAAAAGTCAAAGAAAGAAGGGGTGTGAAAGGCAGAACTTACCTCTCCTGTTGAGCCTTGGCAATAAGTTCACTGAAATAATCAAGGCTAAAGACTGGTGGCAATATTTAGGAGGAGGAGCAAATATCAGAGTGAGAGAGAAAGGGAAGATCTGGCAGCATAACAGCAACAGGAAGTGAGGTTGGAAGAGAAAGGGAGGAAGGCTAAGATCTGGAAATGGTAAGTGGCAGAGAGAAGCTTGGCTCCTTTTGCATTCGTTTCATGGAAACTAATAGAAACAGAGGGGAACATTTGGAAGGAGAGGTTTACTTTGAAAGGCAGTCATTTTTAGCTTCTGTTCCAGAGTGAGGTCTAAATTTCTCTCTGACAGGCAATAGATTGCATGAAATTGACAAGTAAGTAGACAATATGTACCAAAGGGCATCTCAAGAATGAACTTAGAGCAACTGATCTGTATGTGCCAGCTGGTGATGAGAGATTTATTTTTGTGCTTTGGAGGCTGATGTATTTAGCTGTATTTTCCTTTGGACTGTGAAGCTGCAATGAAAAGCAAGTGCGTATTTCTCCATGGTACAGTATGGTTCATTTTTAGAAATCCCCAAGCAAACATTCAGCAGGCTATGTCTACCTGGTTTGATTCAGTGCTGTGTGAGACATAGGACAGTACGCAGGAAGCAGTATAGCTAGCACAGCTTCTGTTCTGGATTTTTTTCATTGAAGCACTAGCTGGGGGTCTCTGTACCATGCTGTCTATAGACATGCAGTCCTGCCCAGTGTGGCAACTGGGAATTGCTAGCTGATGGTAAAGTTTTTTCATGATGTTTCCATAGCTATCTTATTCCTTCATTTCAAACGGAATATATATCCTAATTTTTTCTTTAGTTATAAAATATAAATAATTTAATCAATGATGAATTGTCTTAGAATTAAGATTCTTGGCTTCAGTTGACTTCACAAACATTATTTTTATTTACCACCCTTCTTGCTGCATCTAACATCAGCTGTTCTACTGGGGAATTTTTCCTTTCGCATTTATTACTTTGAGTATGATATTTATGGATCTCTTTGTAGTGCCAGTCTTCTTCTTAATAGTTTTGTATCTTCTGTCATTTGTCTATGCATTGTATCTTTGCTCCACCTTAATAGCTTATAGTTCAGTCATATATTCAGCTCATGTATGCAGAGGATACTACTGTAATTTGAGCAGGTATTAAAAAGTTTAAATCTAAGCTGTTCCCACGGT
This sequence comes from Neopsephotus bourkii, assembly GCF_033783945.1. Taxonomy (NCBI): domain Eukaryota; kingdom Metazoa; phylum Chordata; class Aves; order Psittaciformes; family Psittacidae; genus Neopsephotus; species Neopsephotus bourkii. The sequence continues at coordinate 3,486,489 of NW_026901490.1, forward strand.
CCTTGAAATTTCCCTTTGGAGCCTATACTAGCTTGCATAGGATATGGTAAGGCATGCATAAGGCTGATTTGTTGTCTCTTTCTCTGCAGCATGCTATTGATGCTGATAATGCAGGAGTCAGTCCCATAGGAAATTCCTCTAAAAACAGCAGTCATTGGGACCTTGGAAGTGCCTTTTTCTTTGCTGGAACAGTCATCACAACTATAGGTATGTTTATTGTTTATCTTTTAAAATGCATAGTCACACTGAAACCTGAATAATGAATTAAATTTGAGGAAGGTGGATAACAAAGAAGAAATGAAGCATCTGAACTCTGTTTCTCTCAGTTCTCAGAAGGCATGCCTCTAGTATGTATCAAAGGTGTTGAGCCTCAGGGTAAATATCAGAAATTGTTCATACAACTAGTGTAGAACAGCAATGCTGAACTGAAAACAAGTAACATTGCAGCTAAGGATTTATAATCTGTTCTTGATCTAGGTGCAGGTGGGCTTGATTTGCACTAGAAAGATCAAGAACCAGTACCCAATGAAATGACTATTCTATGGCTGTTGGGAATTTGGATTTGAATATTATTGATTAATTTACCTGTAAGGTAACATTTCTCTGTATTAGATAAAGGCTATATGGAACTGATCCATTTACTTTTCTTGAACCACTAATTTCAGTAAGTTCGTTATTCAGTGAACCTTATCATCTGTCCCCACTATATATTATGTCCTATATATTTAGCTTCTCTGAATGCTGGCCTTAGATACACTAAGGTTTTTATCCTTTCCTTAGTGAGCCAGCACCTCTCCTGAAGATTGTTCAAGTAGCTGGGATTTCAGAAGATGGTCTGAAGGAAAAAAATTATAAACTCATAACATTGATGATAAAGTTAATCTCATAATTATACAGAAGTTATACAATTGAAAGGTTGATTTCATTGCTGTCATGGTTAAAGGTCAAAAGATATGATTATTTGGAAACCACTGGCAAATTTTGCTTTTTATTTGCATTGCCTTTGAGTATTCTTCTGATTTAAATGGTGGATAAAGTGCTTCTCCATGTTACAGCTGTGATGCACACGTTGATAACTGTATAGAAAAATCTGACAATCAAATAACCCTTCAGTAAAGTGTGAGAATATGACTGAATTCTGCAAAATCTTTATGCAGGTAATAAGTACAAAAAAACCCACCAAACCCAACCTGTGGCAGTTACAAGACCTGCTGTGGTGATTATCTCAAACAGTGGAGTCTGTGCCTTTGGCTTTGGCTTTTCTTTGTTGTTAAAGTGAGGATGAAAGAGTGATTGTATAGAGCATACTCCTCCCTCTATTCCTCTATATACTAAGCTGCATTACCATGCATTTTTAATGGTAGCATGAAAACAGTGGATAGTGAGAAAGAAAACATCTCTGAATCAAATATAAGAAAACCCTTCCTTAATATTTGTTTACTCAATAGACCCAAGTGACAAGTTTTTAAATTACTCATTAAAATAAATGCCACCATGTAGGCATAGTTTATGTAGGCATATTCATTGGCATCTGCTATTTAAATAACTTATTGAGAAGAGCTTGGATTTCTGCCCATATTTGCTTTAAATTCTCCATGAATTAAGTTTTCATAGGCTGCATAAAGTCTATATATTGTACCTGGGCATGAAAATGATTTTATTTTATCCACCAAAGCCCTGTTGTGGCTTCTCTTAGATACTTGGCAGACTACCTGATCAACTTCAGTCCATTGGCCTGTGGAGCCTGGATTTTCTTGGACTTTTAGGAAAAATATGGGATCACACATACAGCCATAAAAACAACTCTGGGTTTGTGGGGAGGCAGTGCTCTGTGTCAGCATAATGCTTTCACTGTCCCATGACAGAGAAATATGTCCAATGCCAGTGCCACAGACCTAACAGGATATAGGACCTGGGAGCCTAGCCTTAGTTCCCAATGACCAGTAGGAATTGCTGTAGATGAAGCAGACCTCCATCTCTCTCAGTGTGTTTCCACTTTATTTCAGCAGTGATTTGTGATTGTGCCATCATTTTTAATATTCAAATAATTATGTGTAATCAGAATACAAATCTCTGTAACATTTTCATAAAGGTAGCTGATCTTAAATAAAAAGGTGCAAATTTTACTTCCATAATTCCTGTTTACTCTCTCTAACATTTTAACAGAAATACCATGGCTACTGGAATCATAATGCTCTATGTAGATTTGACAGTTAAATTCATGTGGGTAGTGTATGTTCAGAGAAAAGGCTTAAAAACTTCCTTGTTGAAAATTATTTAAAAGTGTTGTGGAATTATAGGATCAGAATGGTTTGGGTTGGAAGGGACCTTAAAATTCATCTTGTTCCAACGCCCCTGACATGGGCAGGGACACCTTCCACTAGACCAGTTGCTCAAAGCCCCGTCCAACCTGGCCTTGAACACTTCCAGGAATGGGGCAGCCACAGCTTCTCTGTGCAACCTGTTCCAGTGCCTCATCACCCTTTTTCCTAATGTCTAATCTAAATCTACCCTCTTTCAGTTTGAAGCCATTCACCCTTGTCTTATCACTACATGCTCTTGAAAAATCCCTCTCCAGCTTTCTTGTAGGTCCTCTTTAGGCACTGGAAGGCTTCTCAAAGATCTCCTGGGACCTTCTCTTTTCTACGCCAAGCACCCCCAATTCTCTCAGCCTCTTACAGGAGAGGTGCTCCAGCTCTCTGATCATCTTTGTGCCCCTCCTCTTGACCTGCTCCAACAAATCCATGTCCTTCTTATGCTGGGGATCCAGAGCTGAATGCAGTACTCCCGGTGGGCTCTCACCTGGAGTAGAGGGGCAGGATCACCTCCCTCAACTGGCTAGTCATGCTTCTTTTGATGCATCCCAGCATGTAGCTGGCTTTCTGGGCTGTGAGTGCATATGTTTCTGGAACATGTTGACCTTCTTATCAATGAACACCCCCAAGTCCTTCTCAGAGCTGCTCTCAATCCATTGTCTGCCCAGCCTGTATCTGTGCTTGGGATTTCCCTGACAAAAATATAAACATTAGGATCTTTATTGTCAAATCGAAAGGGGAACTGAATAAAGTCTTCAAAGGCAATATGTGTAGTGTGAATACAATTTGAGTAACCAGTCAGTGTTATGAGGGACAGAGTAAATTATGAACTAACCATGATCAGTTAAACAAAAACCAAATTTCAATGGGACATGAATCTGTAGAAAACGTGGGTAACTGAGGCTACAAGAAGAACTAAATCACAGGGGGTAGCTCGCCTAGAAAATGATATCGTGCCATGGAAGTCTGTAAATAAGAGTTACATGTGGAACAAAGGTATACCTGCAGAAGCAGCAGTTTTTTTAAACCATTAGTTTTCCTAAAAAAGCCATGTATAAGTCCTAAGAACCTGACAATTTTTTTTCTCCTCAGGGTATGGGAACATGGCCCCAAGCACTGTTGGAGGCAAAGTTTTCTGCATCTTGTATGCCATCTTTGGGATTCCACTCTTTGGCTTCTTGCTGGCTGGGATTGGTGACCAACTCGGAACCATCTTTGGGAAGGGTATTGCAAGGGTGGAAAAAGTTTTCAGAGTAAGTTCACTGTCAGTTTTTTGTTTGTATTGTATAACTTGCTTTTAATTCTGTTGCTATTACCTGCAGTCCTTTTTACATGTTCAGCACCATGAAATATTTGTGTGTCTAGTTGAAATGATGTTTAATGTCCTTAGGGACCTTTGCCACTGCCCTGGCAAATGCTGTTTTGCTAATTTGTTGATGGCTCACTTCAGGGATTCTCTCTTTGAAGCAGAACTTCTAGAAGAGACCTGTGCGATGCTTCCATTGGAGGCAGAGTAACTGGAGGTAAGTCTTACCAGGGAAGGAAGGAGAGGAAGGTTTTTCTGTTGGCACAACAATCTTTTCACCCAGTGCATTTCCTTAACAGCCTTTTTCTTGCTCCATTTCATTTTCTCCATTCAACAGTACAACTGTGAGCATGGAGCTTGTGCCACACAAGGGACAGCTTGCCCCTGGCAACCTTCGGCATAGCTGGAAAGATGAAAGGAAGATTCCTCCCAGAGGAGTTGTCCTTGAGAAATTCTGCCTCTGACAAGACCTCTGTGGGGCTCCACCAAATCTACATTAATTAGCAGCACAGATTAGAGCCTAAGAATGCCACATTTAACTATTGCAGTGATCAGCCCACACATGTTGTAGGAATTTTAAGGAAAATTGAACTCCATAAAGGGGGAAAGAGATCACTTCGTATAAAATACTCACTACCCCCACAATATTAACAGAATATTTCAGCAGAGGATCTGGACACATGCCACTGCTCTTCTTGTAATCCAAAATGTTGGCACAGTTTCAGTGTGTAGATAACTAGGAAAACAATGATTCATCTGTGACTAGGTAAGGCTGCAAGTATTTTCTTGCAAAATATTTTGTTTTAAAGCCAGGAGCTTCTCATGTTCTGTTTTAGGAAAGGGAGGCACTGGCAGAATGATGCTGGTACCTCAAACACCACACATTGGCTAGTCTATGCCATCTGTCCTGCAGGAGTAATTATGTCTGGTACAAGAAAATAAACATGAACCATGTCAGACACATAGCTTCTCACCCCACAAGCCCTGTCTGATTATTCCTTTATGTCCCATCTTCAGTAATTTGGGGCAGAACCTGGCTACTAGTCTGCTCCCACAAACATACAAATGTGATTCCCCAGAAAATGGATGTGTATAGAGTAACCATAGCCACTGGTCACAGGCATTCGGTATTTGGGTTCAGTGGTGAATCAGTTCTCCCAGCTCACCTGCGAAAACCATGTACACACTCAAAATCTACTTAAAAAGTTGGTAATTCTTATAAATAATTTTCATCTGGCAAAACTTCCGAGACACTGCAGCAATTAAATATTAATTCCAAGGTGTCATAAAACTCTAAGAGTAGCATTGTTATCTTACCTACGTGAGGGAATTTATGAACAACCTGAGAATGTTTCTATAATAAACAGCAGAAGAAACCCCATTCTTTTGGCTTGCTCTGTACACACAGAGGCTGCAAGCATCCAAAGATAGAAAGGAGAGCACTCCAGAGGCAGAGTACACAGTTACAGAATACAGCAGCTGTCATTATAATGACAAAATATAGGCTAAATTCAGATAGTCTTTATTCAAACCTTGTAACAAGTATTCAAATTCTCACTGGAAGTAGATGGGAATGAGCATAACTGACATTATCTTCTCTCATTGTGCAGTTCAGTATACATGCATTCAGACTGGGCATAACATGCTTCTGAAGGCACGCCAGGATTTTCTGGCTTCTGAGGTGAAGTAACTGTAAACAGTTCCTGCTTGGTTACTGCTTTCACTCCTCTGGCTTACCCCAAGACACTGAGATAGGTATGGCAACACAGCTGGTACAGTGCAATACAGGGATGTGAGTGAGTGCCAGAGATGTGGATGATGGCAACACTGCATCTCTGAAGCTCATGTCTCAAGAAAATAGACTATGTGCAGAAATACAGTGCCTGTCTAAACAACTCACACTTCACCGAACCAGGGACTTGTCAGAACAGTCACATCTGCTACCTGTTTTCACCTTAGAGAACCTATTTTGCTCTAGATTTAAAAGATATGTAATGAAAATTATACACTTTATTTATTTATTTATTTATTGCCAAGTGCAAGGTCCTACACCTGGGTCCGGGCAATCCCAGACACAGCTACAGGATGTGCAGAGAAAAGATTCAGAGCAGCCCTGCGGAGAAGGACTTGGGGGTGCTGATCGATGAGAAAATGAACATGAGCCGTCAGTGTGTGCTTGCAGCCCAGAAAGCCAAACGTATCCTGGGCTGCATCAAAAGCAGCGTGACCAGCAGGTCGAAGGAGGTGATCCTACCCCTTTATTCTGCTCTTGTGAGACCTCCCTTGGAGTATTGTGTGCGGTTCTGGTGTCCTCAACATAAAAAGGACATGGTTCTGTTGGAACAAGTCCAGAGAAGGGCCATGAGAATGATCAGGGGACTGGAGCACCTCCCATATGAAGATAAGCTGAGAAAGTTGGGGCTGTTCATCCTGGAGAAGAGAAGGCTGCGTGGAGACCTCCTAGCAGCCTTCCAGTATCTGAAGGGGGCCTGTAGGGATGCTGGGGATGGACTCTTCCTTAGGGACTGTAGTGACAGGACAAGGGGTAATGGGTTAAAACTTAAACGGGGGAAGTTTAGATTGGATATAAGGAAGAAATTCTTTCCTGTTAGGGTGGTGAGGCACTGGAATAGGTTGCCCGGGGAGGTTGTGAATGCTCCATCCCTGGCAGTGTTCAAGGCCAGGTTGGACGAGACCTTGGGTGATATGGTTTAGAGCAAGGTGTCCCTGCCCATGGCAGGGGGTTGGAACTAGATGATCTTAAGGTCCTTTCCAACCCTAACTATTCTATGATTCTATTTATTTATTTGTTTATTCCCCTGGAAGACGGCAATAAGCATTACCTTAACAGAATCTTAGGAAAAGTAGCTCTTAGTTTGAAGATCGGACTGGGGCTGAGGCAGGTGTTAGAGAAGTCCCACTGAGCTGGTGGAAAGCTTTCTTTAATCAACTGTCAAAGCCCTGTCTTTCCTAAACTTTGTTGTTTGACTTTCTGAATACATCAGACCTACCCTAGCTACTATTTTTCTTAGAGATTCCACTTCTTTTTAGGGATTTTTGTCTTCTCTGATTTCTTTTGTTACTGTACAAATGTCAGTACTAGTCTTTACAAATTCCTTATCTGAAAACGGATGGAAAACAGATTCTAGGAAAGAAATTTTGTACAGAAGAGTAACTGTGCAGAGGATGAACACTTAAAAATAGTATTTTTTTCTTTGTCTCCCCTCTATCCATCCATGTGCCCTGTTATCTCTCTCTTCGTTCTCCCTCCTCCTTTCCCTTGGCTCACATCAAACCCATACCAGACACCGCTGCGGGACTGGTGTATGAGTTCTCAGCAAAAAAGCCTTTTGAGGTTTCCTTAAAGTACCATCTTTATTTTTTCTTTCCATAGGGTAATGAAATAGCCCAGGGATCCCAACTGCTTCACTCCAGGCAGCCCCCACCCTGCATATTCTCTTCCAACCCCATATCAGCATCAGTTTTGGCAGCTGAATCAAACTTTCGGATGAGATCATTCCCAAAGCCAGAAATTTAAATCCAGATCACTGCCTAGGCAAACTAGTGAAATCATTCTGGATCTGCAGTCTTGTTACTGAACTCAAAATCTGGTACATGGTTAATAGGTAAATGGGTTACAATCTAAGTGATACGTTAGCTAGTAAGGTCCTATTTGTAATTCTGAATATACCGCCTGACACCTGCATTTCTGAGCAGATTAAGTTAATGGAAGATTGGTAGGAAAGTTTCCTCTCCACTTCCTGGCATCTAATAAAAATAAACCAAAAGCCAACATAACCTTTTTTTTATTTCCTTTTATTGTTTTTCATTATTAGCCAGCATCAGTGTGTATTACATCAGCTGCTAAAAACCCACTGAAGAAATTAACACCCTGACTTTTATTTTTTAATGTAGTATTATTCATTGTGTTTTTCTTTAAGGAAAAAAGCTATAATTTAACAACAACAGCAAAAAAGATAAATCACTCAAATGCTTCCACAGGGGAACTGTCCAGTGCAATGGTCAATCTGCCATCTGCTGGCATCCTGTCTCTGGACAGAGCTCTCAGAATGGGTGTGAAACTCAACCTACTGGTGCACATATAGCATTATTCCAAAATGATGAAAGATTCATGATTGTAATTTCAGTGTTCAGAGCTCAGCCTTACAATTTTCTGGGTCAATTTCACCACAGAAAAAAAGGTTGAGAGATATAAAAACTTACCCACTAGAAATACTTTATTTCCATAATCTAGTAATAATTTCTTACTTTTGCAGTAAAGACAGATCTAATTATATTCTGTTATTGGCTATTAGTACTTTGATACCATAGAAGCCAGCCAGGAACAGGGCCCCACTGTACTAAAATTCTGTGGAAACACTGATTTTTAAACAGTGCTTTTAAATGGCCAGGAAAATACATAGTCTGAGAAACAGTCAGAAAATTCTGGAGGGAAGAAGCCTGATGGAAATTAAAAACAAAGAGAGGATGAAAGGTTGGAAGAAGAATAGAAATTAAGTAAAGCTGAAGTGAAGACACTGCTGAAAGAATGGGGAAGTAGGAGCAAATAAACACTTGCTCAGGAGGACTACAAGGATGTCATGAGGTTATGCAGGGAGAAAATTAGAAGGGCCAAAGCCCAGCTAGAACTTAATATCACTACTGCTTTAAAAGACAATTAAAATATTTCTATAAATACATTAGAAATAAAAGAAGGGCTAAGGAGAATCTCCATCCTTTATTGGATGCAGGGGATACATGGTGACAAAAGATGAGAAAAAGGCTGAGGCATTTAATGCTTCTTTGCCTCAGTATTTAATAGTAAGGCTAGTTGTTCTCTGGGTAGCCAGCCCTCTGAGCTGGAAGACAAGGATGGTGAGCAGAATGAAGCTCCCATAATCCAAGGGGAAATGGTTAGTGACGTGCTACATATTTCAAGTAGGTATGCACTTGAATGTACATTTCAAATCTGAGCATCCTGAAATTTAGGGGTGAATTAAAACAAAACCTAGATACAGATCTGAATTTTGCAGTTAGTTAACACTAAATTTATGGATACATATGTAGAAAAATACTAACTAATACACAGAAAGAGCTGTGTAATCCTTAATAATCCTCATAAAGCATATTTGGCTAAAAATGGACTTTAGAACATTAGAATAATAAGAAAATCTAGATAGGCTTTGGTGCATGCCAGCAATATCTTACAAATCTGTTGAGCATTTTAATTTCATTTTCAGTTTTTCTTCTTTAAATCCAAAGACATCTTTTTGTAAATTAGGTGATGAGAAAAGTGAAATCAAGGAATGCATGTAGAGTAAAAATCCAGAAACTGCAGCAACTGCATAGGCTCTACACAAAGAGCATGGCAGAAAGAACAGCTTGGAAGAGCAATACGCAGCAGCTAGCATACATGGATGCACCAGTCAGCAAATGCCCTGCCTCTGTGTATTTCAGCTTGTCTTCCTCATCAAACTTTCTTTAGACCAAAAGAAACTGTCTTTAAAAACACAGTCAGTGCTGAGGTGTTAGGCTCTTTGTAATCATTTGTTTATAGCAAGTTAAGGCTGATGTGCTCTCTGCAGGAAAGCAAAACTTCAGAACAGTTACTTTTTAAGCATATGGAAATTCAAACAATGAATCTCCCACCACAATGGAGTGTTGTGAGCCACTTCTGACAGGTGCACTCTTCCCTCCAACCTCTTGAAAAGCAGTTTCACTGCAGAAAACAATAGGGTATGGCGAGTAAGCATGTTTCAGTCCTCTTAAATACCGTCTGACAACTGTTTAAGTCAAAATGTGTTAGAATTCCTGAAATCCAGGACTTCATTGTCAAGATGTGTACTTCAAGTTGGAAAATTCTGGGTGCCGTGTCCTCAAGTTCATCAGAAGCATATCTGTTACAAAAAGGACTGTTAGTCTCTCAGTACTCTACAAATGTCCTCTCTCTGCTTCTCCCTGTCTAGACTCCTTCAATGCCTCTAACAAGAGTTGTTCTAACTGCTTTTTTGGGACGTAAAGCTGTCCAGATGCAGAGCCATCTTGACAATTCACTGCAGTATGTATGTGTAGCAATGACAGAAGTGTGACTGCAGACTCTCACAAAGTTGAACTGAAGGATGAAAGGCAGGAGTGGTAAAATTACAATCCTTCTCTCTGAAGTACTCTGCTGAAGATATTGCAAGCCACATCTGGGTTTGTTTTTTTTTATGTTTCTAATTGGTGGTTTAATTATGGTGATGGAGTGATAGCAGGAAGGGTTTTTTTTTTGCTTTTGATCATTACCTGCTTTAGCAGTTCTTGTGCTCCAGTGCCAATAGAAGACAAATGATAATTTTATGAGTGAACTAAATAACTAAGGGTGCAGGCTGTGACTTTATTGCATAAAGTGACTCTTCACCCACCAGAACCTAGCTTGTCTCTGAATTCTCTTTTAGGTTCAACTGCTAACTTGTGTTATGGTCTTGAAAATGCTGGTTTTAGTCTTTGGATCACTTTCCCTGTCAGTATATTTGAGCTGCAGGAAAGCTTTTTCTTCACAGTGCTGAGATACTTACTATGCTAGTACTTGAAAATTTGTGACAAAATATATGGATCCCAGCTTTTGGCATTTTATTTCCTCTAATTAGGCATTTAATTCAGTTTGTGATGCTTATAACTAATCTGCTTCAGGTAAAGTAACTGAACTGTAGCAAACCTTTTGCTGATTTTTTCATATCCACTGGTCCCTGTTGCTGAGTATAAGTTTAGAGTCTAAGGTTAGGTGAACTGGCTGTGGAGCACATCTTTCTTTAATCCTACAAGTCAGTAACCACTTGTAAATTGGCATGTAATTTAAGGGTTAATACTAACCTAAACAGTTAAATTTCAGAACTTGAAATCTCTGAAAGATCTTTTATATATTTTGCTTTTATCAACAATGTCTGTTAGGCTTGCAACAAGTACAGCATCAGCCTGAGGCAACTTCAAAGAGAATCATGAAGGTCTTAAAGTGATTCTGCCTCTAAAGGGAACCCCAGGAACTGCTGAGCCTTGAGGTAGTTGAAAGTTCATTCTTGGTGTTGCTAGAAAGAGAAGGCAGCAGCTCTAAGAAGGGAGGACATGTCAACACCACTAATATTTGCTCCTATTTTAGGTGCAAATCAGTCTTGCTTAGAAGATGATAGTATAAACAGAGAACAAAAGAATGATTTAAAACTGGACGTTAGCTGAAATCCAAAGTACAAAGTTACCTGGAAATCTCAAGGCATTTCCAGTGCACTGAAACTGAAACCCAGTGTGCACTGGAGTTCATCCCCCAAACTAATTATCACTGGTATTACTGTAACACTTCTTTCTGTGAGCGTTAGGCACTGCACAGTGTAGCTGTTGACTACAGGGCCCTTCATAAGAAACTTTGCACTGTTTCGCCTATTTATGTGAGGCCTTTTAATATATATTAATTACTTGTTTCTTCATTATTTAAAATTATTAGAGGTTGAAGCCTTCAATAATTCTTAATGGAGACATACTCTTGTCACTGAACTGCAGCAGTGAGTATTTTATGGCTCTTAAAGCCAGAATACTGTACAAAAACTAGTCAGGAATTCATGATTCATACAAAGGCTTTATTTATTACTGTTCAGGTATCTGTCTGTGTTACAGTGAATTGTGATGGTTCATTTTTCATTTGGGAAGCAGTTTTTATTACACTGCTTTCTGATTGTGGGTAGAGTGCAGCTGATGAAGTATATAAATCCAAGATCCTCTGTTATCTTCAGGGCTTTTCTCCATCTACTTTAGTTTTATAGGGTAAAACTATATATGCCTGCTTCCTGCTAAAATTAGTCACATACCTTTTAATTGCAGTGAGGTTCATTGGAAATAAACCCCAAGAATCTCAAGTAATTATGTCTCCTGGAACACAAGACAAGCCGAAAGCATGATTAAGAGTTTACGTAGCAACTAGGGTTTCTTAGGTACTCTGTATGAAGCTTGAAAGCTAAGGTGCTTTGGTGGAAGCTGCTGATAAATGCCAAAGAACACTGAAACTTTTAAATCATCGTCCTGAAAGCTAACCCCTTACCTAAGCACTAATAGTGAATATTCTCCTCTTGTTATTACCTAGCCTAAAGTTTTGGTCATATTGCTGTGGAAACTTCTCTGTGTTGCTCACAGTACAGTGCTGAAATACCAAATCCTGTGTGCCAAGGTTTTGATGCAGGTGTTGTCACCTCTGAAAACCTGATTTGTATCCTAAAGAATCCTAACCTCAAGATTGTTTATGTTTCCAGTACAGGTAGTAAATGAAAAGCAAGACAGATATGCAACCGCAACACAGAATCATTCCTAATGCAGTGATTGTTGATCCATTATTTCTCAATAAATACATAGAGCCATTCTAGTTAGAGTTCTTCAGAACATCCTCAAAAACTCTTGTAGATAACCTTTAGGGAAGTATCAAGGAGTGAATGAGAGGGTACGATGGATCTTGAAATAGATGGAAATTATTTCACGTGGGTACCTGTACGTGGTGCCTCATCCCAGGCATAAGGACAGTGCTGATTTCGCTGAAGTAGTCTACTTTAAAGTTACTAACAGGCTGGATGGAGGTGGCAAATTTAGAGTTATGTTACTTTCAGAACTGTTAAGCTGTCCTATTAACCCCTCTATTGCGATTTAAATGTTTATATTTTTCATTGGCACACGTGTGTCATTGTGGCTATAAAAACTGTTTTGAGCCATGGGACTGATGCACCCTTCACCCTATGCTAGACCTTTCCTTTTGAAGGTGCTCCCTGCCTTCCTTTTACCTTTGCAGGTAAGCAGTGGCAGCTCCTACAAAATGTTGGAGAAGGCTCAGAGGAGCAGGGGGGAGAATTGTTGTGAGGAGGGACACTTCTAGGGGTGAGGCATTTTTCACTCTTTCCATGTTTCTGCCTGGAATTGCTGCTCTGACTTCCTCTTTTTACTTTTCTTCCACTCTTCTGGGATCTTTATCCCACCTAGAGTAAAACTCACTCCCTGTGGGCCAGTTACCTGAGAGAACACTGTTTTGTTACATGGCTATTCACAAATAGTGGTTTTTTTTTTTTTTAGAAAGACAGAAATATTGCAGTCTTTATAGTCTTAATAAGACATCTCATAGTAAATACAAAATATACTTTAGAGGTTTCTGCAAGAATTTCTTGAAGAGGATGATATATGCTATTACACTGAGAAGGGCAAGGTAAGGCTGCTAGGTTGGTTATTTGAAACTAAGCAAAAACTGAAAACTACAGTCCAGAAACAGATATAAGAAGTCCAGTCTAAAGATCAACTCCCTTTATCAAAAGGTCTCTCTTTAACCTTTCAATATCTAGTCCAACAAACTCCCCACTTTAGCCTTACAAATGCTGGTGTTATGTACATTATCACTAGGGCAATGTTCTGAAGGAACCCTGATGCTTTATTCCACTGTACAGGATGAAAACAAAACAAATAACAGAACAAAAACTAAAAGCCCAAACAGAGGTAAAAAAAAAATAATATTTAATTTCTCCACCCTGCTAAGAGGAGATATTTCTAACATGAAGGAAAATTTTCCTTTTCTTGCTAGGTCTTTTGAAGTGGCCATGTCATGCAATAGATAACTAGATCACTCATTGATCTAGCTACACTAATTGTCTTTCTCTGTTTCAGTGCATTTCTTAATTAGATGCTGAGCAGATGCTCATAAATCTATGCTTGCTGCTGAATAGCACTTTTCTTTGCACCAGCATAACTGCATTTTTTTTTCTCTTGAATTGCACTGATGAATGAAAGTATTGACTCAACAATGGCCAAACCCCGGATTATCCATTCAGGTACAGGGAAGTGATGTAGAATGACTGTTATTAACCCATTCTTGCACTCCCTGGAAGAAGGGAATACTGGTGTAACTCAGAAGGGAGTTGAAGTAATGCAAGCAGGAAGGAAATCCACGGTGACAGTTATAGGCAGCACTGATGTTGGTTCAACCATAGTGCTAATCATCAAGGATCCCAGTGCTGTGCCGGTCGTTCTGTACAGCCTGTTGAGATTGGTATCACACCCTACTGAGGTATGTGCCAGGCTGTGATCCAGGGCTGGCTTGCATTTGACTGAGCTGAAAGGCAAGCAGTGTGAGCCTATGACTACCTGCACTGCCTATGCTAGCCTGACATAAGCGTATTGACTAAGGACATACCTGACTTTTATGGCTGAGAAAAAAGATAGAATAATAGAACTGATATATGTGATATTGTTTTATGCTTTGAGTACAAAGACTGGCTTTCCTCTTGTTTAAGTATTTTGATCTAGACAAAGTGATTTAAGAAGCCGTTAGTGCATGGGCAGAGACAATCTGTTCCAAGACTTGTTGGCAGCATAGGAAAGGGCATAAAAGTTAAGAGCAGGTGAAGGGGACAAAAGAAATGTTAAAGAAATGTGTTTTCTTTAGAGGAGTGCTCCAAAATTCAAAGCCTTGTGGGATAGATGATGACAGCATGTTCCATGCAGGCACAGTATACTAACACTAAAAAATATGACTTTGGTTATCTAGCCAAAAAGGTAAACAAATTGCTTGGAATCTTGGGGATATTTGTCAGAAATTCAGATAAGAAAATGCTTGGAAGATGGAGGAACCACCTGAGCTCACTGTGAAGTGGCAAATGTTCCAGTGCTATTTTTGGTTGAGTAGTATTGTGAAATGGGAGGTGACACTACAAAATCTTGGAATAAGCATGTTTGAAATAAGCTGTTCATGGAAATATGTATATTCCATATATTTAGAATATAGTCTAGTCTGATAAATTACTAGCATCCTTTGTTCCTATAATTAGTGTCTCCTACTCCTTTTTTGAAGGAATATTCCATATCCTTGTGGTCTCAGCTTGGGAAATTTATAACTTGTTTGGTCCTTTTGTTGTCAACAGCCAGGTTAGAAAAGTTGTGCCCAAGTTAATTCACATGAAAAGGACAGGAGACGTAAATGAATCCAGTTATCTGCTTTGATCTGTAGGACCAGAGAGAGAGAAGATGGGAAAAAACTCTTGAAATTATTGGATAAGATCAAACCTGATAAGACCCCCATGTATGTAATAGAAAATAAGGAAAAAAAGAAGTCACAATTATTGCTGGAAAAGATGCATAAGAACAGAATTCTACTGATAAGGGTACTTTCATTATAATATCTGTGCTCACCCCTCTTGGCACTACAGCTGGTTGACAGGAGGTTGTTTGAATGAATATGAGCAAGATGGCGCTGCTCGAGTCTTGGAAGACAAATGCAGAGACTGGGAGAATGAAGACCTTAGGCCCTCTGTAGGTGAGGATCAGGTCTGAGATCATCTTAGGAACCTGAATGTGCACAAGTCCATGGGACCTGATGAAACCATTTGTGTGCCCTGAGGGAGCTGGGAAATGAAGTTGCTAAGCCACCGTCTATCATAGTTGAAAAATCATGGCAGTCAGGGTGAAGTTCCTGAAGACTGGAAAAAAGGAAATATAGACCCCATATTCAAGAAGGGGAAAAAGGATGACCCAGGGAATTACAGACCAGTCAGTCTCACCTCTGTGCCTGGCAAAATCTTGGAGCAGATTCTCCTGGAAGGCATGCTAAGGCACATGAAAAACAACAAGGTGCTTGGTGACAGCCAGCATGGCTTCACTAAGGGGAAATCCTGCCTGACCAAATTGGTGGCCTTCTATAATGGGGCTACAGAACTGATGGACAGGGGTAGAGCAGTTGAAATCATCTACCTGGACTTGTGCAAAGCGTTCAACCCTGTCCTGCACAACATCCTTGTCTTTAAACTGGAGAGACATCAATCTGATGAATGTACCAGTTGGTGGATAAGGAATTGTCTGGATGGCCACACAGAGAGTTGTGGTCAATGGCTCAATGTCCAACTGGAGACTGGTAATGAGTGGTGTTGCTCAGAGATCAGCATGATCAGGGGGCTGTAGCACCTCCCATATGAAGGCAGGCTGCAAAATTGGGGCTGTTCAGCCTGGAGAAGAGAAGGCTGCATGGAGACCTCATAGCAGCCTTCCAAAATCTGGACAGGGCCTACAAAGGTGCCAGAGAGGGACTCTTCATCAGGGGCTGTAGCAATAATACAAGGGGTAGTGGGTTTAAACTTAAACAGGGGAAGTTCAGGTTAGATATAAGGAAGAAGCTCTTTACTCTGAGGGTGGTGAGGCACTGGAACAGGTTGCCCAAGGAAGTGGTAAATGCTGGGCAGTGCTCAAGGTCAGGCTGGACAGAGCCTTAGCTGACATGGTCTAATGTGAGGTGTCCCTTCCCATGGCAGGGGGTTGGAACTGGATGACCTGAAGGTCCTTTCCAACCCTAGCCATTCTATGATTCTATGACTGTGGTATTGCCTGTTTACGTACTTTCAAGGTAACTAAATGCTAAAAATCAGCACCTTCATTAGTAAATGGAAGTGACCCCTCCCCATAAGTGAATATATCACAGAAAACTGTTATTTCTTCTTCGATTCCTCCTTTAGTCTTTTCCAGATTAGCTCTAGGTGGATTTAAATTGAAGTCTCTCTTGTTAGCAGGCACGCATCTATTTATATTTGATTAATGTCTTACAAATTATCTGCTTCTTCACTGCCAAGAAAACTTGTTAGTAAAACAGAACTAGAAGGGGAAAAAACAGGCAGTAGAAAACATCTATTTTTAAAGTGTTTTCATTTTACTTAAACTGCTGTGAGATGAGCTACCATTCTTGAAGAACGGCCTCTTTTACTGTCTCATTTTGACACATCTGGAAAACTCTGTATTTATGCCACAAAATGGGCTCAGAGGATGTGTTAGCTTAGCTGGAGTTGCTCAGCTACTTACCAGTGTTGCAAATACTGTTTAAAAGTGAAGTTTGTATGAATCTTTCAGATTTCTCAACCTTCAGTGTTATATATGTGTGTGTATATATAAGTATGTATGTTTGTTTGTTTTGACCTGGTACAGCATAATACTGCAGTGTCTTAGGCTAATCTAAGTCTCATCTTGATACAACTGTGCCAAAACTGGAATGTAAAGTCTGTGTTTCCTTATTGCTGAGAACCTGGGCAGCAAAAAATTGTGTTCTTTGTAATAAAATAGTAAGGCCAACTCCATCTGCAAAAACCTCATGCAAACCAACCTTTTTCTGTAATTTATGGTTACTGCAATGTACATATTCCATGTACATATTCCACATTTATGCCTTGGCATTTTTTTGATCTATAAGAATTATGTCAGTGTCCTCTGAATGCATGTCTAACTGTAAAAAGACTCCCCTTTTTGCTTGTATCCTGAATTTCGTGTGTTATTGTACACTAAGTAATTCTTCTGAGTCTTGCTTTGGTGCTCTTTTCAGTAGCTCTAAAAACACCTGATTCACCATTGCTTTCTGACTTCATTTGTACCAGTGGAAGAGTAAGAAAAGAACAGACCCTCAGGTGCTCTGCTTTTGTGTGACTGAGGTGCACAATAACCATGATTCAGGCCTTTCTGCAGATCCTCTCATTAACGTTGCTACCATTTTTACTTGAAAACCCAGCAAACTTCAGCTGGTTTTGTCACTCCTGAACAAGTGGATGTCCTGAACATTTGGTACTGATTTACAGGCCATTCTGTCCACTCCTGTTTCTACCATGAGAAAGACAATCCTGACACATAGAATTTTAATGTTACAGTTTTTGACTGGAGGAAGGATTACTCTGCATAACTTTGCTTTCGTTGTAGTGCTTCGCAGCTCCAAAATACTTTTTGTCCAAGGACTTCTGGTACTATGCAGCACTGCATATGCCTCCTAACCTCAAGTGGAGCAAGGTGTCTGCCATTTCATTTTTATGTATCAGGAAACTGGAGCATTTAGTAGAAGGGAACAAGTCATGGTGGCCACACTAATAAGTAAACCACAGCTTGGTTAAATCCTAGTCCTCCGTGGCTAAAAGTGAGTATGTTGGTATAAGACACCATGTAACATGCATGGGATCAGTTGTTTTCCCTTCACCACATACAGTGTGTCTGAAATCCTGCTATTATGAACATGTGTCCACATCTCTTAAGGAAGCTAAATCATCCTTTAGTATTTTAGCAAATTGTCCAAAATAACTCCAGAAGAAGAGGGAATAAGAAGTCAAGCCAGGTTTTATATTCTCATGTTGGTTTTCATCTTGGAACTCCAGTGGCAGTTTTCTCCATGTTTGGATTGGATTAACCTTATTTTTGGCATTATATTGCTAATCCTATTTAAATATTTCTGTTCAGGCAGATGCAGAAAACAATGTACAATGTGCACATACAAAAAGAAAAAAATAAGTGTAGGGATCATCTCAGTTTTGGAACTGAAAGTATCTATGAAACATGGTTTAGCAGCCTTCCAGTATCTGAAGGGGGCCTGTAGGGATGCTGGGGAGGGCCTCTTCATTAGGGACTGTAGTGATAGGACAAGGGGTAATGGGTTAAAACTTAAACAGGGGAAGTTTAGATTGGATATAAGGAAGAAATTCTTTCCTGTTGGGGTGGTGAGGCACTGGAATAGGTTGCCCAAGGAGGTTGTGAATGCTCCATCCCTGGCAGTGTTCAAGGCCAGGTTGGATGAGGCCTTGGGTGATATGTTTAGAGCGAGGTGTCCCTGCCCATGGCAGGGGGGTTGGAACTTGATGATTTAAGGTCCTTTCCAACCCTACCTATTCTATGATTCTATGGCTACCCGGGTACTAAATGCAGAGCTTCCCAGATCGGATGAGTGCCTCATGAGAGTCTGACATTACACTCTAAAAGAAATGCCTGTGCTTTAGTGGAAGCATTAGTACTGTTTACATGCTGGTTAGATATTAACCAGCTCAGGCAATATCCCTTCTGTATATTAGAAAGATAACTTCTGAGACCTTATTTCCTGTCTTGGCAATGTCCTAATCTGAAAATAGATCACATTTCTGGGTTAAAGAAGATGCTTGATTTGGAAAACTAATTTGAAAGTATGCGACTTCCTGTGACACCCACATTCCTTTTCCAGGATAAATACAGAATTTACACTACCACTGTAATTTATCCACAGTAAGATATCTAGTAAGTTCCAGGTTTCTTGTGGAACTATTGAATTTTGAGTTTATTTAAAGCAGAGAATATCTGCAATAAATATGCCAGAGTCAATTGTATTAATCCAGGCTTGCATCAATATTACTGGAAACAAATCTAAGTTTATATTAAATAAATTGAGAGTCTATATGATCTAGGAGTCTAAAATGTTGCAATTACACTGCCTGTATTTGTATTCTGTTTATAGCAGCCAATAACACATATACTCTTTGTTCAAGAGCTTTCCAGTGTGGATTTATGTAGGTAATTTTGTCTCAGGTTGTTTGGTGTTTGACATAAATCCTTGATTTCTGGAGTAAACTGATAATACAGCTATCTATTTTTTAACCTTAATTTTTTGTGAATGAAATTCTGAGCATGGAAAATCAAACCCATGAATTATTGATACATAACATTTAATTCTGGTTTGTTTTTTTTTTTTTTACAGAAAGAAAGTGTTTATTTTCATTTTAGTTTTGGTCATGCTTGTTGAATGCTTGATGTTGGTGAGCAGTGTAGGTGTATGGATATGTACGGACACGTGATATGGATATATGAATGTGCATTTTTTTCTTACACATTGAAGCTGAACTGGAGTGTACTGGAGCTTTTCTGGAGCTCAGGGCTGTTCTTCCAGCCTTTGTTTCTTAGCAGTTAGTAACTGCCTAGTGCATGGATAATGGGAAGCACAGTTTTCTGGGGCCAGAGGTAGAGGTTCACAATTACCCAGGCATGGCTCTCACTAACAGGGAGGGAAGGTGGTATTCTACCTAACAAGCTCAAAGAAGGCAGAAAGAGGTATATCAGATGACACCAGCACAATCACTCTGCTGTTTACAAGGTATGTGACTGATCCAGAAATCCACTAAAAAATATTTTTTCCTTTTTTTTTTCTTTTTTTATTTCTTTTTTTATTTCCTGTTTCTAGAAAAAGCAAGTGAGTCAAACAAAGATCCGGGTGATCTCTACCATTGTCTTCATCCTGGCAGGCTGCGTTGTCTTTGTGACCATTCCTGCAGTTATCTTCAAACACATCGAGGGATGGACAGCCTTGGAGTCCACCTACTTTGTGGTTGTCACTCTGACTACTGTTGGCTTCGGTGACTTTGTAGCAGGTGAGCAGCTTCCAGCCTAGTCACTGTGCATGAGAGCATTGGTTCTTAGAATTGGTTTTCTGCTGTAGAGAGGAGGCTTTTCATAATGTATTATATTCCAGGTGTTTCTGTTGGGGTTACTGTGCAATAGGACACCAGGTTGATTTAAGATCCAGGTGCTTTGGCATCTGCAGATTGCAAGCTTTCAGCAGTGTAAATAATGGGAGCATGGGAAGCCCTGGTTATCCTTTATGGGGCAATGAATTATGCACAAGTCAAATTACTCTCCCATTGGATTCAAGATTTGTATTAGTCCATTAGGGCTCAATCTGAGCCTGACTGCAGAAGGAAGTAGCCAAAATGATGAATGAATGAATGAAGCTGTTACAAAGCAGGGCTGAGCCATAGGGCTGGCAAAATCTTATTGAACACAATAGTAGGCTGCTACTACAGGAGCTGCAGCTTTTCAGAAACTACATTTCTAACCTTGGCAGAAAGTCTGACATTGCAGTTGCCTTGCTAAGGAAGACTTGTGTAGGAAGAGAAGGACTAATGGGATATGCATCTCAGTGCTAGGAGGATACTCTCCAAGATTAATATAGTGCTAGCAGGAGCTATAAATACCCATGCTTATCAGTTTCCAAAGAGGGAGTCAAGATTGTTGGCTGAAAAGATGAGCTTTCCCACCCCCCCACAACTGCTTTGCTAATGACAAGTTGGTTAAATAAATGGATTTTTTTTTCCGCATTACTGCATGACCTCTACTTTTCATTCCTGTTAGTGGTCCTAATTAAAGGCATTAAGATCCCCGTGTTATAGCCATATTACACTACTGTTTTGTTACATCCTATCAGTGAAATACAAATGGGTTAAAAACATCAAATGGAATTACAGGGATATGTAGTTTTCTTTGCTGAAGAGCTGCAGACAAGTCATTTTGTAGAGAAGACTATAATTCTTTTTTATGACATAGTGGTATAGAAGACATGAATTAGTGAGGAAAAAAAGGCATTGAACAAAGAAGGCCCCAGATATGAAAAAGAGGTGTTTTACAAGCATTCAGATGCAGAAATCATTGAGCTTGGTCCATTTTAACCTCTTAAATGTGACGAGAAGCTCACTAATATTCTGTAATTGTGGTACCACAGTGTGAAATAAAATGAATTTACAACATTTTTCTGAAGCATATCACACTTCAGTATTGGTGGTTTCTTTTTTAAAAATATAATAGTAAAAATAAAACAGCAACCAAACTCTGAACATTAAATGGTTATATCCAGCAAGATTAGGAGAATATGATTCACAGCTGGGGGGCTACTAACAACCAGGATTTTTCAAAAATCAAATAGATGATCTTGAATAAGAAAACTTCAGAGGCAATCTCATGATAAGAGTTTAAGGCAGGTGATCACCAGGAGATTTGGGTTTTATTGCTGGCTTTGGGACAGATTTTCTGTCACTTTTATTTTCTGTCACTTTAATCTCTCAGTACCTCTGTCTCTTCAACATCAAATAAAAAATATTACATTGTATTGGGTAAAACAGCATCAATGGAACTATACTGATTTATTCCACCTAGAATATGTTCCAGCTCTTGGCAGACTGAAAGGTTTTTGTACTACTGATGGAGATAAAATTGTGGATGGAGCCTGAAAAAACCCAGAATATCTGATAGGCTGAAAAAAGTGGTCTCATACTTTCTCAGCTGCCTGATTACTCTGTAAGATAGACCTAGACAATCTGTTTCATAGCAGGCTTCCTCGGGGACACATATGATCAGAAGAGCCTCATTGTGCTGTAGCAACAGCAGCTCCCACCTCCCATTGTTTCTCACTCTTAAAGACTGGAAAAAAGAAAGTGATTCATGAAGTCTATGGGGAGAGATTATCATCAAACCCAGTATTTGGGTCCCTGCCACTTCTTAAATGTCTGACTTTCCATGGGGATGTTCGAACACCGTATGTACACTCATACTGAGTCTGGATAAAATTACAGAGTCAGGAATGTCTCAGATTGCAGAAAGCTCTGAGGAAAATGCTGAACTGTGTTGTCTGGTGATGGAGGGGAAATCCTAGAATCCCTCTGTAGTCATACAGAAGTACATCTTGATGTCTAGCTCTTGTCTAACCAAGGCTAGAGTCCAGGAAATACGCAATCCTCTTCCTGAGTCCTCTGGTAGGCTTGCTCTTCAGGCAGAGGTTTTACACAGGTACCACCAAGGTAGTGTTTGTTCTCCTGCACTGTGCCCATGGGGCTGAGCAGACTCTTTGCTGCTTGTTCACTTCAGCTCAGGGCTGTGCCTGCTTCTCACTGGCTCTCATTCTTGCACTGTGCATAGCACTGTGATAGGGCTGGGAGTCTCAAATGTGAGGTTGTATTTGATTTCTTTTGAAAAAGCTTACTCTGCTCTGTGGTAGGCAGCAGTGTGGCTGCTACTGCATTTATTTGAGGCTCTTCGTAGCTCTTTAGATTTGCCAGCTCATCCCAAGACTTGCATGAAGACCATATAGGGTATTTGTTGCTTCATTTGATCTATATCTCCTCTCAAGTCACTGCTCAGAGAATACAACCCTATAACTGATATCCAAGCAGACAGTATATCCTTATTCTCAGGGCTGATGCAGAGTTGGCTTCCTGTCAGGCATCCTGATTTGGAGAGGAAGCTGCTTTTCTTTCTCCTGCATATAGGTCTCTCAGTCCTGAGGCTAAACCCATAAAATATGGAACTATAACCTGAGGGAGTTGAACTGTAAGGTTTCTCAGCTACCAGGCTGCAGGCAGTTTAGAATAAGGAAGGCTAGCTGTATTAAACTTTTTCATTGGGAATGTGTTCATGGTGTTGCAAGTCTATCAAAGCAGGAATTTCAGACTTGCTTCAGAGTATGTGCAATCGAAGAAAAGTGTTTACTAGGTGCTCTGGCAGGTCTCATAGAAGCAGAACAATAGGTAATTTTGACAAGTCTTAAACTGAGAACAGACTGTTCCTCCCATCTGACAGGCCTCTTGGCTATTATTAGAACTACAGTGATGTTGGCAAGAGTCAAGAAATACTTCCAGACATTTCTCAGAATTGCAGTTATTTTGTCATAATTTTGGCATCTCACGATTCCTAAGCATAAGTATATGCTTATTTCAGGAGGAAATTCTAACATCCATTACCGGGAGTGGTATAAACCCTTAGTGTGGTTTTGGATCCTTGTTGGCCTTGCCTATTTTGCTGCTGTCCTGAGTATGATTGGAGACTGGCTAAGGGTCCTGTCCAAGAAGACAAAAGAAGAGGTATGACTAGTCATTTTTCAGTGATTTTTCATTTTATGAGAGCTTTAAGTGCCTGATTCCTGCTTGTCCTAAAGAAGGATGCCTCTCTGCATGACCAGTGCTCAATATTCCCCAGGGTTTACTTCACTGGCTGCCTTTGGTATCCAGTTCGCTCTGATCTTTAGGGAGGAAGAGAAGCAACAGAAGCAACCTAGGTTGTTCCACCTCTATCACTACTACCAAATACACAGAACACATCAGTAAGATTGCAGTTATCAAATAAGAAAGGCCAGTCTTCACTCTGAAACTAGCTACAAAATTGTGATAAAAACGTTAATGTTCTCCCCTTAAAAATTGGAAAAGTGTGGGTTTTGAAGACATTAATTGTCTCTCTTCATTAAGAAACAAGAATCTGCCTTCAAAACAGTGATTTAGATTGAGTTTTTCTACTTTTCCTTATGCAGGGAATATGGTTCTGAATAAAGGTTTAGATTCAGGCCTCTGAGTACTGTACTATGCAAAATTGAAGAAACTGAGTAGTCAGCATTGGGGAGAACAAGATTAACTCAGAGCATATCTTCCATGATACAAAGACAATATTGCTAATGTTTCACTCAAACAAGGTTGGAAAATAGAAGGCAATTGCATGACTCCTGAGCTGAAGACTGTTGTGGAGGATGTTAATAGAATTTCAGTTTTTAAGGCAATCTCCTCCTGCACTACCAGCAAAACTAACCTGGCAGGGTTAACCAAAGAACAGGCATAGACAAAGTTTGGCAGAGGGGTAGTGCTGGTTATTTTTTATGAAGCCATCTGTGCTACCTGAGGCCCAGTGCCTCCTCTTTGCATCTCCATTGATAAAAGGGGGGTTAATAGAAATTTTGGCTGTCAGATTGATCATCAGCAGGCACCTAGAGGTGTGAATCTGGTATCTCATGGTGTATGTGACATGCTTGCTGCCATCAGTAATGAAATGCTAAACGGATAGTTGGTCATCTGGCCTGAGGAACCAAAGATGACCTCTTTGGCGATCACTGAGTGCAGAACCCGAGTTATTCAATACAGCAGCCATGGAGGTTCTTTGTTCTTAGCTTTATTCTTATGCTATTACGTGCAAAGGAGCAAAACAGATCAAAGCAGTGAGGTATTTGAGGATGTGCTTATGGTGCCCACACAGAATATGTGTTGAAAACTCCTCCAGATGGCTTGAGAGGGTGGTATTTGGACAGTTATACGATTGAAACCTCCTTTTAAGACTGTAGACTGGATCAGTCAGTAGTCCACTTACAATTATCTAACAGGTATTTCCAATGTTAATTGGCACTGAACAGAACCTTCAGTGGGATTGAACAGCTCCATCCATGAGCAATATGCTGTATTGCTGCACTGGTTGTTGTGCTGTTCTGAAGCACATTTGGTATATCTCTATATGTGATTAATTTTCTCTAGTCCCAGCCATCTACCACTGACATTATAAGTCAGGAATTTTATTCTCAACCAAGAGGGGATTAATGTGAACACCTCCCATCACATAACACAGCTATAAAATGTGTGAGGTGGCAAAATGTGAAACAGGCAGACAGGTTTATGCCACATAAGACATTACCCATTCATGAGTTGGTATGTTTAGAGCTTGCCCAGTATAACCACTTTGCTCCTGAAGTTTGAGCTCAGATGGATGCACTGGAGCTGGGACTGGTCTCTGATTTCGTGCCGGAGAAGAAAGTGCTTCCACTGCTATTGCATAGGAAAGGCTGTAGCCCTGTTTTCAGTTGTGTTTCTTTCTTTTTTTTCTTTTCTTTTTTTTATTAATTTCTGCCTCTTGCTGTTGTAAAGGTTGGAGAAATAAAAGCCCACGCAGCGGAGTGGAAAGCAAACATGACGGCTGAGTTCAGAGAGACACGGAGGCGGCTGAGTGTGGAGATCCATGACAAACTTCAGCGGGCAGCCACCATCCGGAGCATGGAGCGCAGGCGCCTGGGCCTGGACCAGCGAGCCCACTCTTTAGACATGCTCTCTCCAGAGAAGCGCTCTGTCTTTACTGCCTTGGAAGCAGGGCGCTTCAAAGCCTCATCTCAGGAAAGCATCAATAACAGACCTAACAACCTGCGCCTTAAAGGGTCAGATCAGCTCAACAAGCATGGGCAGGGAGCATCTGAGGACAACATCATTAACAAGTTTGGATCATCTGCTAAAATGAGCAAAAGGAAAAACAAAGACCTCAAAAAGACCATCCCTGAGGATGTGCATAAAATTTATGAGACCTTCCGAAACTACTCCTTGGATGAAGAAAAAAAGGAAGAGGAGACAGAGAAGATGTGTAATTCTGAGAACTCTTCTAGCACTGCAGTCCTGACCAACTGCATCCAGCAGCACTCAGACCTGGAGAATGGAGTGATCCCCAATGAAACCAAAGAAAGGGAACATGAAAACAAAGTGTTACTTGAAGACAGAAATTAAATGTAAAAGATGCTTGACTTGAATTAACAATGTTAGTGGTTTTATATACATATATATATTGAGACACGTGCCTTATACAAACTCCTTGTTCAGTCTGAATTATATAGCATCAAAGAATATTTCACTGTGCCATAAAGACTCAAGCTTGCTCTGCCAAAACAAATCAGGAACACAGCACTGCAGAATGGCAACAGAAAGCTACGCACATGGAAATTTCAGCCTGTATAAAATTACCAGGGTAAGACACAAATGAAGGGATAGAACCATGGCAATATCACCAGAGTGCTCCTGCCATGGTATACTATTAGACAAAGGGCAGCTACGTAAGAAGAGCCTTTCAAAAGAATGAAAAAGTGTATCTTTCTAATGGAGTATACATCCATAAAACCTTCCCCTGGTGATTGAAAAGAGGAGAAATGATTGGAGTGAACTAGAAACTCTCAGTAAGGTTTAGTTTACGTTTTGGCACGTGATCCAAGCTAGATTTCTAGATTTACTTTTCTTTTTTTCCATTTTTGAAACAGATGCATTATCTTTCTAAACTCCAAAAGAATGTCCATGGACACAGCACCAGCTTGGTGCTGGTTTGAAAAATCAACACAGACACCTTTAAGGGTCGGATTGCTCTTTTCATTAACAACCAACAAACAAAAAACCCCAAACAACTCTGTGGGTATTTCTCATAACCACTGACAGAAAAAAAAAAAAAGGAAAGGAAACAAATGTAATTCTTTTTTCTCATGTAGGAAATATTCAATGTAATGTCACAGCAGGAAAGTTCATATGAAGAAAGTGCAACATCTTGTGCTATGTTGTTTAAAAGAAGAGAAACATTAATGATATTTGGCTAGGTGTAAAAAACAGTGGTTCTTTTTTTTAAGAAGAATTTCTCATTCATACGTTCTACCACTGAAAAAAACCCTTCAATTTTAATGCTGTAAGACTATGAAGGCAGAAGGAAAGCTCTAGCTTTTGCATGTCAGCAAACTGCTGTTCCCTGTAGCTGAATCTGAATTTTTAAAAACAGACATTAAGCATATACGCTATCCACATGAGGGCCAGGGCAACTATAGAATCTCAGGGCTCTCTGCCCCTTTTGCTGGGCTTGGATTTAGACATAAGCTGAGTCATAATCTCAGAAAATAAAAAAAGGGAACAAGAAAAAAGAAGTTTAGGAAAAGATGTTGAGAAGAATACAGTGGTAATCTTTTAAGTGCTCATAGCTTTAAGTGCCATTAATGCTGTCATATTTTGTAACTTTTTAAACAAGTATTTTGAATTGTTTTATTTCCTTTCAGGTACTATCTTTGTTTGACATTTGCTATCTCTTTTCTTATAAAATCTAAACATGTGCTCCCTGCATTTCTAGACTAAAATGAAATGTAACCAAACTGTGGCATTTAAAAAAAA
Source organism: Neopsephotus bourkii (assembly GCF_033783945.1). Taxonomy (NCBI): domain Eukaryota; kingdom Metazoa; phylum Chordata; class Aves; order Psittaciformes; family Psittacidae; genus Neopsephotus; species Neopsephotus bourkii. The sequence goes on from NW_026901490.1 coordinate 3,513,389, forward strand.
ACTGGACTGATGAATATAAGAAATGCAAATGTCCCTAGACTTCACGGTAAATACTCAAAGAAAAGCCTGCAAAGTAATTAATGTGAATTGCAAAACACACTTCAGTAGCCTCAGCCTGTCGGCTACTATGTTTACCATTGCAGATAGAAGACTTTGCATGCTGGAGATGAGATACACGTTTGTACCAATAATGCTCTCCCTGCGCCTTCACAAAATCCTAAATATTCCTGCAATTCAAATTGTAGGCTTAAAAATAAAGTAAACTTGGATGCAGATGTCAGAGACAAACCAATCCTTACAAACTAGTCAAACATACAGGCACTTGTAGGTTATACAGATACAGACTTTTGGAATCGCCTGCCCATGTCTATGTACACAAAAATGCATGCTTCATTTTCTGCGTTAGTGTCTGAGATTTTGTGCACAATGAGCCAACTCAAAATCTAACTAGTCACCAGGATACGTGATTGCCATGGCTATGAAGAGAAGCATGGCTACCACGCAAATGCAAATTTTGAGTATACGTATTTGCAAATCTAATTGACTTTTAATTATTAGTAGAAGTGAGCCAAATTCTACTAGTGCAGTGGAAGAAAGAAGTTCTTAGTATGTTCTGTCTGCTGGTTCACTTCCCTTGAAATATCATCTTTCTAATTTCATGATCTGTCTGAAAATTAAGGATGAAAAAACAAGGTCTGAAAAAACTCAGGTCATTTGGGATTGATTTAACTCAATAAAATCCAACAGAAATTGAATTCTGCTTAGTTCACCAATGAATTTCTTAAGGTGAGGTGCTGCACTCTGGCTTTAGCTTACTTGAGGCAGGGCAGTAAGTCCAGTCCCCAGGGAAGGTTTCATCTGACTCAAGAGCTGCTGCAGGTCCTGAAAATTTTTGTGCCATGCAGCCCTGTGGCTTCACAATGATGCAGATGGCAGCTTGTGACCATTCTCAGATCCTACCTCCACATTCTGTTCTCCTCAAGCCACAGACAGACACTAGCAGATCTGTTCAAGAACTGGAGTCCTTTAGCCCTCCTGTTGTTCCTGGTTTTGGGTAGGCCTGGGATGAAGTTCAGCCTAGTGCCCTGTGAGTAAATCTTCTGAAGTCCTTCCCAGAAATACAGTGAATCATCTTGTGCTAACTCTATAGTACCAGGATGGTTGTAGTATATTTGGATGTACTCGTATGAAGGATCAGGTGCACAAAAGTATCTCGTGTGACTTGAGAAGCATGCAATACTCATAGACTGTGCTAACAATTCTCCTTACTAAATGCCAAAACTAACATCAGGCATCTGGTGTTATTTGTTCCTCAACTGAGTTCTTCTCACAAGAAATGTTTGCCTGTAATGGAGAAGTCCTGCAGAGATGCACAGGCAGCGTTAAAGATATTTCCTGTATGTGAAATATAAGGCATAGTTATAGCCAGAGCATTTCTGCTGATGAGGGCCAGGGAAAGCAAAGTCTGTCTTGTAGGACTTCTTTGTGTGAGCAGGGAGATGGATAGTGGGCGAAACATGGAAAAAGGTCAACATGGACAGTGATTGAGAAGGCAAGGTTTGGTAGCCAACTTCAAAACTGTTTGCTCTGATGGTATATGACAATGAAAGCTTAGCATATTTTTATCTCTAAACTTTCTGAGTTCTAAGTCTGATTCTGTCCAGATTCTGTCTGATGATGTGTGTGCCTCACTCCAGTCTCTGCCTGTCCGTGCCACGTGAGAGCTACATTTTCTCATCTGTGTCTTCAGCAGCACCTGGTTTGGGATATGATAGTTTCAGGGAAAAAGGGTATCGCTGAATAAACTGTCAGAGAGATACTGAACAGAGCATTTGATGACCTTTTACATGAAAGCAAAATACTCTCTTTCATTCCTTTCCAGTTCTATGTCTGTGAAACTTGCTAAGAAAGCTGCCAGTCTGCTACTGGAGTAAATACTTTCTTCTGTATGATTGCCTATTAAATACCTCAATACACATACTTTTATTATAATATGGGAAGTGCAAATGGTGTCTTGCAAAGGGGGCTAATCAGAAATACCTGACAACTAAAATGACATTTTAATGTCCTAAATGTCTTCTCCCCTTGTAAAGGCCATCCCTTGGTTTTAGTTTTATGCAACAGCTTGAGAGAGAAACTCAGTTCAAGCATGAATTGTCTTTATGGCTGCAGTTCTCATCCTTTGGCATTTACTAATGCTTATAAAAACTTGTGATGCTATGTGTAGTGGGGCTGTTCCACCATTATTGAACGTTTCAGAAAATGGTAGTCTCAACCAAATCCAACGGTTCTAAATTACTCTTTCACAGCAGCCTGAATACAGAAAGCCAAACAAAAGGGTGACTTGGTGACTTTAACTCTCAGATTCTGCCTTGAGCACAACATGGCTTGACAGGGGAATTGGGACCTGAAAGAACAAAGGAAACATGGAATGTCTGTAGCCACAGCCCTCACACACAGAGGACAATTCAGCTTCTCTTCTCCTACAGCTTTCAGCTCTGCAGGCCCACTTTCTTCTGTCTTGTGCAGGAGAATGCTGGCATGCTACTTTGGGGATCCTCCTGAACCACCACAGAACGTGTGCAGATTTTGCATGAGTGGTTTTGAAAAGATTTGTATCTTCATCCATATGGCAGTCTCTGAATTTCATTATCCTTTAATAGGGAACATTATTTCTAATAAATGTTATTAGAAATAACAGGAAATAAACCCCCCAGTGATTTATAATCATGAAATCTGATTTTGGTCATTGCTATGAAATTATAAATGACCTGAGCTTCTGCTGTCTGGCTTTATGATGTCTCTAGTAGAAGTCTGCTTCTTCCAAAGCCATTAATGAGCTATGACAGATTTTCTACAAAATTTTCTAACCTACAATAAAATATGTCTGTGAGTTCAGGGTGTTAAAAACCCTGTCCTTAAACCCCCTGCATTTTCCTGGAGAGTTTGTGTTTATGCTGTAAATGGGGGTTTGTTTGCCAGCTTTGGTTTTCTCAGGGGTGTATTTGTGTTGTCAGGTTGTGTAATGCCTGCTAGTCTCACTTTTCATATCATCCACTAAAAATAAATAACAGGCAAAAACCAAGCTTCATGTTATGCTGCCTACTAACATAGAACAAGAGTCTTCTACTAAATAGGTGTGAATTTGAAAGGTGATTGGGAGCTGTTTCAGTCCTTCTTGTACATTTATTTGTTCCGAACTATGTTTTGTTTAAGGCCAAACTCTGTCCCCACCAAATCAGCGCAGTAAAGTGGAGCTAGCTTGTTATTTCTAAGCTTTTTAGAGCAAAAACCTGCTGTTTTGACTCATCTCTATAGTGCCATTTACACTTACTGGGATGTCATCGTATCAGTGCTAAATACAGGTTAGGCCAGCCTTAGAAACAGTTTCCTAGCAATTAAACATCAGTGATAACACAAAGCAAATCAACACAAATCTATGAAACTCAAATAAAGGCTTGCAGATTAATGTATGAAACTAGTTACCTGAAATACAGCATCAAAAAAATGCAGATCTGAAATTTCCTTTAGGTTGCCTAATTCTTCCCAAAGTCTCCAATTCCTTTACTATCAGTGGCAATTACTCTCCTCAGTACCATTGCTGAGCTGGACCATATGTTTTTTTTCCTCCTGCCGGTGCAACTGAAGTACATAATGATGTTAGATTATTGCCTCATGCTGTTGAAATCAAACAACTGAGGAAGCAGTTGTGAAAGCTAATTTGGAGATCTCCTGATTTAGCCAGCACATGCTCTGTGAGCTAAACCATGCTGGGTTGAGGAGGTCACTCTAAAGGCAGGTCTTATCCACAACATGGTGAGTTCTCAGAAACCAGTTTAAAAAAGGTCCCCAGTGAACATGTGCACATGTCCCACCTTCGCATGGCCCATGTAATTGGTTCTTGCACGCACATTTAGTGGTGATGCCTTCAGTCTCCATACAGGTAGATGTGAAATTCTGTGTTCCCTCATCTTGGTTACAGGTCACATCTGAGCTGAGTCTTATCACCAGGAAATAGCAGTGCCTTTGGGGGAAAGCGAACATTTCTCTAGCAGGTGGCCTTTTGAGGCAAATAGGATCTGCTTTCCTTGGCTCAGCTCCTTGAGAGCAAATCACAGGCAGGTGATATTTGGCATATGAGAGAGAACACTTTAATCTCTCAAATATATTCCACCCACACACTCTTTTTTTCCCCTGTGAGAGCTGGGTGCTTAAAGAGGAAAGCTTACAGTGCCTATTGTGAGATGTAAGCCAAACATACCAGATTTCAGACTATCATTTAGCAGTTTCCCAGATCATGGGGACATGTAGTAGCTATAATTAGGAAAAGACAGGATTTGTATCTGGATCACAGCTTACCAGCAATTTAAATTTATTCAGGCCAGGGTTTCAATGTAGTTTTAGATGGATTTTTTTCAGTGTTCTAACAGAATTCGGTCTGGACCTTGTGGGTAGGGCTGAAACCTCATTATCAGTGATTTTTCAGCCCTGCAATTGAAAAGAACTTTCTTAAAATTTTGAGAAACCATTTTGGTAGGATGCTGACCTATTTTTCCTGATCAATTTTAGATTATAGTATAAGCAATCAGTAAATCTACTTGCAAGCATGTTCTATCTACGCTTTTGTCTCTGTCCCTCTTACTGTTTGTAAGATTTTATAGTGCTTTATAAAGGCATTTTCAGAAAAGGGACAATTCCATAAATGTCATTACCAGGGTACCGAGCAGAATATGCTTGTGCCATCTTGATGAGTTTTGCTGCTATTGTCTTTATTTTATGATGTAATGTTTTACCAAAATGAAAAAAAGAAATTGCAACAAAGACCTTCTGGATGATGAAACCCCCCTTCCTGTTGTTGTTTTTCTCTCTGTTGTCTTATCATCCATCAGGAGTAGAGGAGCTGTATTTTTTCCCTTTTGTGGATTATTGTGGAAGCAGTGCACTGCAGGTAATCTCACTGTTCCTGAACCTTCATGCTTCTTTTGCTACTCCTGCCTTTTCTCTTTGGTTGACAATCCAGATTATGATGCTTTCTGGGTCTCTAATTTGGGAAGCTGGGCTGGTTTCAGAAGAGAAGCACAAACCCCCAGCCATACTTGTGAGCCATGTTTCTGCATCTGGTGACCAGTCAGTAGAGAAGCAAGAAGCAGAGGTTTGAGGATAACACCGCTTCTCTTTCCTAGTCTCTGTCTGTAGAAATTATTTGCCAGGATGTCTGGAAGAAGTTACTTCTGCAGAGAGGAGCTGAACCTCTTTTGACCTTTGGAAACACAGAGAGAGTTGGGGTTGTCTTTTACTGTGAACTCTCTTGTGTTTTTGTAGCTTTTTTTGGTGTTTTCATGATGACTACCTTCTATGTGAGGCCTTGGTTTCCCCTGCTGCCTTGTCTTGTTTCTGTCAACTTGGGAAACTGCAACACAGGCCAGTCACAGTGTACTCTCAGAGGGTGCAAACTCTTGCAGTGTGGTTCTTTTGTCAGTAAATGGGGGTGATAAAAAAATTTCTGCAAGCATAGTTGATACTTCTGTATAGTGTACATAGAGACCCTTTATGGCTGAGCCTTCCCTTGGAAAAAAACCTCTGGATGGAGAAAAAAGGTATCTCCCTTGGTTTTGGGCTACTCTTTGTAAGCTGTTCATGCTACACAGTCCATACTGGTTCTTTCTACTTCTTGTGTATTAATTGCATAAGTCAAAACGTATTTCTTCAAAACCCACCTATTTCCAAATTGTCTCTTCCCCTATAAGCCTGTGCCTCTTAATCAGACCTGCTTTAGCTACTCTGTATTTTTTCTGGCAAAGATGGTTATTTACATTTTCTAGTTTACTCACATTCTCATTCTGCTTGTTCACTTGATTTCCATTTCCAGGGCATGCCCTTATCTAGCTACAACTGCTTTCTCTGTGACTTCTTGTCTGGGACATACAGAAGCTGCTTTGTTTTTAGAGTCCCTGGGCAAGCTGATTTATCTAACTAGCTGGTAATTGCTCCTAGAGGTGACTGAGAAAGACAGTGAAAAAAAAAACAGAAAAAAGAGAGTGGATGTGTTGTTAAAGTTGTGAAATGCCTTTTTTTTGCTTTAAAATCTGTATGCAGGACAATAAGGATTGCACTAGATTCTTGCTGAAACATGATTTTCTCAGTACAGTCTGCTGTTTTGCATAACAGTAACTATTTCTGAAACAAATTATTACATGGTAGTGTAAGAAGAAAAAAGAAAAAAGTTGCATGAATAAATAATAAGTTTAGAACTACCATACTAAAACTGAATGGGTTTCACAGCACACTGCTTAGGCTGGCACATAGCGAGCTGCTTTCTGGCAAAACTTTACATCATTTCCATGGAGGACACTGGAGACTTTCCACACTGCAGGAGATTGTTTCTGTGTCATCCCTTCCTTCCTCTCTGGCACAAAGTGCTGATGTGTTTCTTGATGGTGCCATTTCTTGGGCACAGCCCCATGCTCTCTTTTGGGTGAATGCCATTACTGAACCAAATTTAAACAGGGATGGAAAGGCAGACAAATACCTGTTGAGAACTACAAGGGCATTGCCAGGGTGTGCAGAGATTCATTAGAAAAGCAAAAGCTCAGCTTGAAATGGAATTGGCCAGAGATATCAAAAACCACAGGAAAGGGTTCTTCAGATACGTAAACAGAAGCAGGAACAGAAACAAAGTGTTAGCCCACTGTTAAGACAGGTGAATTAGTCAATAATAATGCTGAAAAAGCAGAGGTTCTCAACACTTTCTACACCTCTGTCTTTAACCTTTACCTCCTTAAAGGAAATTGTAGGCACATCAGTCTTACTCTCCTTGCAGACTGTAACAAGTCAAATGAAGCACGTGGTTGGGAAAAGCCAGCACTGATTCACCAAGGGCAAATCGTGCTTCTCTCTCATTTAGAATCATAAGAATCGAGGAAAAAAAAAAAAAAAAAAAAGAGAGAGCAAAATGAGCAACACAGTTCTACTTTGTGTAAGCAATTGGAGTATTTCTTGAAGTAAACAATTCACTTTCATCTTCATCGAGAATCAGGAAAAACATGTACTATAATTCTTGGAAAAATAGACAAACAAACAAACCCCCAAAATCAACCCAGATGGAAACCTTTTCCCTAAAAGCCACTATCTCACTGAACATATCTGGACTTCTGTGCATTTCATGTTTTTGCAGATGGCATCAGTGAAAATAAAGACATGCACACTGCATTATGCTTTTGTTAACCTTTTGGAGCTAATCCAGCAAGGAGTAAGACTATTACCACTGTATGCACTATCCACAGATCTAACAGTTGTGAGCTAATTGCTTCTCCTTGCATGATTATCTGGGCAGGAAAAGAAAATTCCACAAAGGACAGAGTTTTGCCTGCAAGTATCCTCTTCCTGTGAGGGTTTGTGGGAAAGAAAGTATCCAGCATATTTGAGAGCACAAGCTGGGAATGCAAGGATTGAAAAAGAAAGAAAACAGAACGTAAACTGAGGCTGTTTTGCAAAGAGTCAGTAAAGATGGACTGGAAATTCAAGGGGTCATTTTTATAATGCCACAGTGCAGACCTGGGGATGACTTTAAGATGTTGCAGCAGGAAAAATGAGCTCTGGATATCATTGTCACGTCTGTTAAAGGATGTTGAAAAGTTGGAGCCAGGCTAAGTGACACTCCTCTGCAGTGTGAATACAGCAGCACGTTTTTGAGGGATTAAGCGCAAACAAACAATGACTGCATGTTTTGTTAGAAGAGAAATAAGCACTATCTGAGTAACAAGAAGATTACCAGTGAACCTTAGGCGCAGAAAGATACATGTGCTGTCAGATTTATATTAAAGTATTTAATCCTCCAAGTGGGGTGGGATGTCTCAAAGCTAACAGCCTACTCAACTGTTCAGGGTAGACCTAGACCAGGTCCATCTTGAGGGGAATGCATGTGGTGCTGTGAAGCCAGTCACATCGTTTTATTTCTGTGTCTCATTCTGATGTATCTCAGTTTGATAAACCAAACACAGTTTGTCAAGTTAAAAAAAAATCTCAACACAAAATAATAACAAAAAGACCCTTATAAGGTGCAAGTGTTACCTTTTCCCCTTGCATCCCTTCTGTACAGCTGCCTGCTTAGAATGATCTATAGCAAGCAGCACAGTCTTGCTGTTTGAGGGAAGATGTATGACTGGATTTTTCATGGGAAGGAAAAGTGGAGGAGTCACCCTAAAATCTAGGCTTGTCTTGAAATAAACTGGAAAATGAAATTTTTACTATCTCATCCTGCAAATATGAATTCCTTTTTAGCAGGAAGTTATTCTATTTTTCATTGCTTAACAAAAGCTTTTAAAGAATAATTTCATTTCTGTTTTTCATCATTCTTAAGTTTCTTGCCTTGCTAAGTCTGCTTTCTTCTCTGTGGACTGAACCTTCCTTACTCAGGCAGAGCACTAATAAACTAGCCATGCCCATCTCCAGTCCTGCATGAAGCAAGCTGATCTTTCTCGCTCTTATTTGTCAGTTCCCAAACAAGCCAATTTAATGCTAAGGCAAAACAGGTTCAGGCTGTGCCTGGCAATTTCTCTTGCCTATCATCAGTTAGTTACACACCCCTTCTTGGGTTTCCTATTCCTGCTCATCTGCTCCTCATTAACACCCCTAGCAAGGGGTCCACCTACAGTAAATTTAATCTAAGCTCTCTGCTGATGTGTTTTTCCATGTGTGAGGGGAAGCTGTGAAGGCCAAGAAAACTGAGGAACTTTCTATAAATATGAAGGTGACTGTCATATTTGTGGTCCTAAGGCCGGTTGGTTTAAACAGTTATTATCTCAGCCAACTGCATGAATCTTTGCATACTAGTCTGGGCAGACTTACTTGCTACGACCATGTATAGTAAATTCCCACTGAGTGTCTACATTATAGGGAAATGAGTACACTAAGGATGCCCTTAGGTGCTGAAAAAGTTTTTAAAAAAATAGTATTATATGTAAAAACATGTAGCTCAATAAGAGGAAATAGTTAAGTCTTTTCCTTTCTGTGTGCACTGGTTTATTATTTAGTCAGTTTACTGGTCAGTTTGTACTAAGAATTAAAAGGATACCTACAGGTGCTTATGGACCCAGAGAAAGAGCTATGTTTAACAGCTGTGTAAGCTTTGGAAAGGAAAACAGCCTTGTAGAGAGAATCTGCATGCTCTTTGGAGGAGGTTTTCATGTCCATTAATGTGATCATTAATAGTTTGTGTCACAATTAATATGTAGTGTGGAGTGCAGAAGGTCAAAAAACATTGGTTGAAATGTGAACCTGTTAAGCAGTAAACTAAGATATGTCAGTGTTGCTTGACTAGGCAAAGATTTGAACATGTTATCAGCTATTAAACAGGTGGATGTTAGGACACTGCACTGCTAACATTAAATAACAGAATGTACAGAGTAGATAGATGTGGGGTTTCTTCCTCTACTGTGCTGGGAGGCCTTCTTTAGCATCTCTGGTACAGGTAGAGGGCAGCAATACTCACTTTGTTTCTGAGTATTTTAATGAATATAATGACCAAAGCCTTAGTGCTTTTTTTTCATTGTAACAGAATTTCTATTACATCTTGACAGGTTAAATTGAATTTACATTAAATATCTTTTAAACCTGTACAAGAAGGTCACATTTCCATTTAAAATGAACTTTTTCCCTGAAAGTGAACGTAACCATTTATTATTTTAAATTAAAAAAAAAAAAAAAGGCTAAAAAGGGCAAAAACCTTTTCTTTATATTTGTTGGGGGGGGTTTGTTTGTTGTTTTTGTTTGTTTGTTTGTTTGCTTGCTTTTCCTCCGAATGAAATCAACCAACATATTATCCAACTGAATTTAGTTTGTTGACTAATGAGAAGAGTCAAACAGTTTAGCCAGCAGGAGGCATATATGGTTCAGGTAGGAAAAGGCACCAAGGTGTGCACCAAAAGCCTGAGCAGCTCTGAAGCTTCTTCTTAGCTGTACGCATTTAGCAAAATCACTAGAAAAGATAAGCTAGTGCTTGGGAAATGTCTTTTCCTAATAGGAGTTCAATGTAGTGATCTAATCTTCATGTGAGCAGCTAATAATAAGGTAAGGACACCTGTGAAATCTTAATCATTTAAATTATTTTAGTAGCATAGCAAATGTTGCCTGGTTATTAACTTCTTCAGCTCTGGGCAGAGGATGTATTCGTGCTTGAGGTGCTTGTTTCGGCTTCATAGTTAATGTGCTGTATTGTATTTTAATAGTTGCAGAATTTCCATGAAGCACTAAGAAGATGGGAAAATGGGAAGTGTAGGACAAATTGTGGCTTTGTTAGTGACATAGTGACTAATATTTATTTACAGTTTTGGTTCTTATACATTTTTTCAGTGGAACACTTCCTTGCCAGATCTCATGTGCCAGGAAGTAAAAGTTAATTTACGTCTCAAATACCTAGGAAATACCATTGTTCTTACTTTACAGCATAGAAAATACACTATCTGAGGTTATACAGAAACCTGTGTCCAAGCTAGGGTTTTAACTCTGACTCGCTACTGTGTTCTCTAATAGCAGGCCTGCCTTCCTCTTTTATTTATACCATGACTTTGTCACAGGCACAACTTCCCCTATGAACAAACCACTAGATTAAACTTTGATAGTATCCCATGTGGGTTTTTTTCTAACTGTTAAATTTGTAGTCAGTCACTCACAGAACTAGGGAATGCCAGAATTAGGATTGTCCAGGCACCTAAATTCCTCTTATGCCTGCTTTACAAGACAATCTTTGATTTATGTCATTACATACACGATGTGGGTTTTCTGTCTCATGCCATGCATTTTGTGCTGTGCTCCATTATCAAGTATTTTACCTTTTCCTTCTTGTTCTCCACATAAATCCTGGCCTTATTTACTGCAAGCTGTTCCACCCATGCTCTCTCTATACAATGATATCTTTTCATTGGCTTCTTGGTAGGATTAATCACTAATGTATCTGGGTGTATTCTGGATGTCACTAATGTATTCTTGTTTTCTAAAATGTGGAGGGTACAACATGTCACACACCAACCTGTACAACTGCAAGGAGAAAAATGTATGGTTCATCCTGTAAGTTTAAAATGTCTATTACAGGTATTGTAACTTAAAGGATTTGAAGTGAAAAAAACCCTGTATTTTTTTTCCCAGCTCCAAGAGACTGTCTTTTGAAAACCTTTATTTCTGAATCCAGTCAGCTATAAATGGTGGAACAGGTGGCTATGCCAAAAAGTTCTGATTTACGTTCCAGTTAGAAATTTTTATGCAGTAGATGTTCAGCTCAATTCCAAGCTGTGGAAATGGCTTGGGACTAGTGTTATCAAAGGACATTTCCGTCATCTAGGAATGATGTGGAAGAAGCAGGGGAGTAAATCTCTTTGGAGCTGTATTTCTTATATACGTTGCTTAAGTTTAACGTAGGGATTTTTGGATGTCTGTGAGCAAAGAGGAGCAGAGAAATGGAAATTCACTCTGAAGTCCCATCAGGAAATATTCTGGTGTACAGACATAAATTGCAGACAGTGAAGCAGCATTTTCAGAGGCCTCTATGTGCTGCATTTTCATATTTAGCTGACAATTCAGCATGGCAGAGCTACTGTGCACTTGTCATGAATGGGGACTGGTTACGTGTGGGGACCTGTTTCTCCTTGCTGCTTCACGTAGGCCTTTCCCTTAGATCAGAGTTATGCTTCCATTTGCAACACAGGCTACATTTAATTTATACTATATAAAACCAGCAATTGAAAGAGCCCTGTTCTAGAAAACTGAGTGGCCAGAATATTTCTTTTTGGTAAAATGAGGGGATGAAAAATAAAATTCCTTGCAGGTATATCCCATAATTGAGATTAGCGCTAAAATCAATGAAGTCTTTGAATATACATCCATGCTCCTTATGTTTTGTGAAGCCAAAAAAAATTTGTAAACACATCAACTTCCAGATGAACCGTCATTTCTACTTTTGCCACTGGAGCACTGAGGTCTCTCTGGGACCGGAAGCAAGATATTGAAACAGCTCAAAAGACAGAATTTCTTAGATGCTTCCTTGTTCTTGGTGTGACTAATGATTCACCAGAACTTCAGGGATTTGGCAATGAAATTGGGACCACTAGTACCTGCGCATCTTCTCTTTGCTGCTTTTTACAGGACTGTCTGCAGTGTCTTTTGACTCGACACCTTTACTTCCAATGAACTGAAACATGCAGTGGTGAAGATGGGTATTAAAGCAGCTTTGCGTACTTGCAGGGCTATGTCAGGTGTTAGATTAATTTAAAGTAGGAAAGTGGGCATGTATTTGCATAGCATGGGCTAGAAAAAGTCCTGCAGTCACTGGATGAAAATCCTACCAAGCCTCTCTCCAAGGCCCAGTGTTCACAGGTCTGCCTTATTCCATCTGCTGAGAGTACTCCACTCATTTCACTGAAGAGGATAGAAGTAGGCACAGTGATAGGAAAACATTTCAAAACAAGAAATTTAAATATGGATTTTTAATTAAGTTTCAGAAAATATTTCTGTGGGGTTAATGGATAAGGACTGGGGGAAAAGCAAAAGAGCTGATAGCCTTTGCTAGGTATAGAATGAAATATTTGAAACAACTTTTCTTCTTTTCAAGAAGTGAGCACTGTGTAAAGACTAGCTCCTGCACTCTTAGGTGCATAATAATTACACTGCTGGATTTGCATACCAGTATAAGTATATAGGGTTGTGTCTTGGGTAAGAATGGGGACTTCATTTCAATATGGTAACATGCCTCTAAGAAACCTTGCTGATGGTAAAATAGGGCTGTGCATGTCCAGTATCATCAATAGATGTAGTCATGCCATGCCACTTCAATGAGATTATCTGTTTATATATGCATCAAAGGAGAGAAAAAAATGTTTAACTTGCTTCAGTGGGCTCTAAGCAGAGAGCACAGATGATAGGTGAGGGCTTGGAGCACACTGCATCATATAATACCTCATTCAGGAGACCTTCTGAATTATTGATTACATTTTCCTTTTCTTTTTTCATTTTGTGAGTCAATCACCACACTCCTGTTAACCAGCCATAGTCTTCTGAGGTTATCTGCATTAATTTACAAGTGGCTCCTAACTGTCATGCTAGTTCAAAGTGGGATGTGCCCTTTTTGTCAGCAGCAAGTATGGGGTGATTAATATGGATTCCTGCCTGCTGCAGAAAGGCTTGACAACAATTCCTCTTTTCTATTGTCTCCTATGCAATATAGAGGCAACAAAGGCCTTTGATTAATGAAAGAAGCCAAATTCAAATATATAATTTAGAGGTGTTCATGTCTGCCTCTTTCAGCCAGACCCACAAGGCTGCCTGTCTCCCTTCCCCTCTTGTGACTTCAAACATTCTTCTTAAAGATTAACTTCAAAAAGCACTTGCACTATTTCAGCCAGAGGGATGTAGTGTCACTGTGCTTGGCAGGTGCTGGCTGTCTGTCGTGGTGACCAAAGTATCCACAAAGAAAGTGAGGTCTAAAGAAGCCAGGAGAGAGGGGATGAGCTCTCTCATTTGAAGGTGGGCTCTGACATACCACCTGGGATCAGCTGTTTTTTTGTGGCAATGCTATTTTGCACGCTGGATACTTTGTGACAATGGGTTTAGGCAAACAAGGAGATGACAAACGGCTCTGCCCTCCATTGCTAGGTGCTGTATGTGGCTGCCTAGTACAGCAGCGATTAGCTGTGGCTCTGGTGAGATTCCCCAATGCTGAAGAAACAAATTCTGCCTTCCTTCTAAGATTAAAGAACCCACATACAAGGGAAAGAGAGATGAAATTATTGCTGTAAAAATGTCACTGGCTCCTTGAGGTCTCAGTGCTCAGCTAGATGTTTGAGTGATTCCTGATGAGCCTGCAGATAATTCAGAGTTCTATTGGAAACCATATGGCTTGGTCTTTCAGCTACTTATTATAATACATTTCACTCTTCACTGTGCAATAAATACACAACTAGCAGATGGCAGGAAAGCAGAACCTACTAGTAAAGATTAGATGATCTTTTTTGCATGAACAGGACCTCGCATGTGCTAGGATGGTTCTGGGCTTTATTGCCAGTCCTTGGCAAGAGCAATCCTGCATGGCTGTGTTACTTGCTCGGTGTTCCTCCTTGGTCCATTCTTAGGGTAGCAGAACCTGCCCACTGCAGGCTGCCCCTACCTGCCCTTTCCATGCTTTGTTCTCATGGCTCCCACAATGAGGAAGGAGAGGATATTGGATGCTATTTTAGTAATTGAAAAACACCTCTTTTCAGTGCAGAGAAAGCCATCGTCTGGACTTGTCAGAAGCACAGTGAAGCCATTTTTCCTTGGGTCTTACCTTTTACAGTATGTATCCCCTTTTTATATACCTTTTTCCACTAGCCTGTTACCAGAGGAAAGTCTAGTCAACATGTTTCAGATTGTGTGGATTTTTATACATAAGCATTTGATGTTATTTTGTATTGTCCCAGATATATTTCTTTTAAGAGAAGGCACTGAGAACTTATTACTTCATGTTATTGTTTGTTTTCTCAGATGAGACAGAGATGAATTTCCTGCTCTCATCATCTGAAACCTTGCTAGAGCTTAGCACAACTTATTTAAGATTTCTGAATTACTTAACCCACCAGTTTATGGACAAAAACCTTTTGCCTCAGGCTCCCAAACAATCCCTGCAAAGAATGTTCTGCTCCTCACCACTAATTACATCACAGATAATTGCAGTGCCTGTGCTACTGGAGAGAGCTGCCACCTGCTCCTAGGGGAACCGATCACCAGGCTCGTGTGGACAGAGACCCTGATGGGGTTTGACTGGAAGGGAGTATTGCCAGGATGTGTCTGGGCATCTTTGTGGGTAAAACCTGTTGTGCTGTGACAGTCATCACCCCTTTAACTCAGAAGCCCATGGGAAAGAGAGAGCCTAAGTATCACAAGGCAATAGTGACAAGGTTTTCTGTTTCAGGAGAGAAGTGAAAGCCTTTATTAGGGATTTAGTGCAGTCTTTCAGAGAGCAGACTGACTTGTGAGAGATGAGCTTCTATCAAATATCTGCCCTACAGTCAAAGGGACTGGTGCAATTCAAGATGTCCCATCAAAGAAGATAACTAATAGCAGGGGAAAGCAGTGTTAGCACTTCAAATCAAGTCGCATGCTTTGCCTGATAAAAGCTTTGAAGACTGAATTAATCAGAACTGATCTGGGAAATCCAACACACAACATTTGGCTGAGGAGATCCAGCTACTAGCAAGTGTCTCAAACCCACTGTAGCAGCTGTGAGTGTGGCTGTTGTATCTGCTCACCCAAAGTCACTGTGCCTGAGTCAGCTTGGAAGCTTCATCTGGTATAGTCCAGTCCACTTGGGGTGCTCCTCATTCAGTTTGGAGAGGAAGGAGAGAGTGGTCATAAAGCAACTCTCCCCAACCTCTGGGTTGGGAAGAGCTGTGTGCTGGGGAAGTGCTCTGGACTAAACTGTTTCCAGCACAGCTATCTACAGCAGTGATGTCACTGGTCGTAACAAAATCAACACACCTCAAGAGAGAATTTTCATACTTCAGTAAAAAACCCTAATTAACCTCCTTACTGTATTGCACTCAGGACACTACTAGTATGGCACCTAAATTCTGTACCAGAAGTCTTTAGAAATAGGGTGAAAATTGCAGTGGTCTCACATCAGTGTGTTTGAGCTACCAGGGCTCCATCCACAGGGAAGCAAAGCTGTGCCTTTACCCTACTGGTCAGGGTAAATGCATGGAGCTCACCCAAAGCCACTCCTGCTCCAGCCAGCACTCAGAAATCCATCCAGTGAGTGATAACACTACAGCAATATCTCCCCTTCAGAAAATCAGCATTAATCACTGTGATACCCCTGAGGAAACCATATGGCTGAAGTTGACTGAGGACTGGACAACCAGCAGATGGTAAATCAAAGCTCTCCAGGGAGCTGAGCAGCCTATCATAATGGTCTCTTATTCTGGTAATCTTCACTCTCCAGTGTTTTTCAGGCTGTTCTTTGACTAAGACAGAGCTACAGCATTCACCCCCAAAGTAGAGAATGCAGGTGGATATGGGAGGGAAACCTGCTGTTCTCTCCTCTGCACTAGCTCCCCCACCTGCTGCTTGTCATGAAGTTTGCCATCAAAAGAAGAGGGAGCACTGCATATTGCACAAAGGCCATCATCCCCAGGAGCAGAAGAATGCTTACCTATTCAGCCACTTGCCTGAGCACCATGGGAAATCTAAACACTAGAAATAAGCTTAGCAAGATTCAAGAGGTTAGTATTGGTGTGCAGTCCTCCCAGGTTCAATCCAAGTTAAAGAAATACTGCAGAACACTACTGAGAAGCCAGTGAGGATCATAGAATATTTTAGAAACATGCTTTAGCTCTTCATTCAAAGTAAGAATACTGTTGGGTTTGGCCAGACCAGGTATCTATCTTGGCTTTATATCTCACTAAACTCCCTGTTACATTTTACATATTACCATGAAATTCAGGCATAGGAACATAACGTGCACCAAATCCTCCTCCTCCTTCTTGCTACTTCTCTTCTACTTCGCTGTTCAAACTATTAGAAAATATAGCCCTATTTTTTCCCTTTCCCAGTGAGACTTCCTTGCTGATTATTACTATTAGCAAACCAGCCCAACTATACTTTTCTCCTGCTTGCTGCATTTTAGCAATGGTCACCAGTGTTAATGATTGAAGCAATAATTTCTATCACTATTTATCATCAAGATGGCTCAAGGCAGTAGTGTGAAATACAATAGAAAACAATTTAAGATAAATTAATTCCTTGCTAGGTATAACAAAGAAACATTTTAACTCTGATGCTGGAAATAGGAGCTGGAACTTGGGAAGGTAACACAGTGATGTGAGTTATGGTGACGTTTTTTAGTGCTAAAAAAAATACAGCAGAAGCATTTTCAGGACAGCTAGCCATCCCTGATCAGTAAATTGAAGCAGACCTAGAAAGCAGGGTCAAAAGGCTGTTAAGATCCAGCAGACTAGGTAGATACACCAGCTGATTGGTGCTAAGAACAGCTCCAACCCTGGAAGCCTGCACTCTGCTTGGCTTGAAAAGCCCTGTGGGAGTGCATGCGGCTGCACTATCCTTGCTCTTGTTCCCTGTGCTACAAAGCAAGAAGAGTAAGATACAAAGATACATACTCCTGCTGCTGCACACCTGCAGCCGTGTGTGTAGACACGCTCAGGCAGACCTAAATTTCTGTGTGTCTTGCACAAACTGAATGTATGAAGATACATTCCCTAATTCTCTATTATAATAACCTAAGGGATCAACTTTAGTACGTACATTTCCTCAGCCAAAATTTTGTCAGGGTTAGATACAGTTTGTTCCTTGCGAAGTGAAACAAATGATGAGAGCAGATAAACATGCTGATCTGTGGTAGTTGTCTTCCCCATGGGAAGCTCTCTCTGCTTGTGACCACATCTGACACCAGACAAAATCAAACCCATAAAATGCATTTGAAATCTCAGCCTCCATCACTCTGGACTGTCATAGATATCTGAATAAATATCTATGCAGCCATACTTCCTCCGCAGCCCATGCACCTCCTGACTTGCTGTGAGCACCACTCTGGTGAGGGTGGGAGAACTTTTGTTTGCTTACACAGTATTTCGCTCTGACGGCACCAGTGTTCCTCCTTTCATGGGCTCTTTCATCACAGACCTCAAGTGTTTTTGTGTGCGGGTGGCATGGAGTGGGAAGGGAATATGGGTGTGGGAAAATCAGATAGATCTATGAGCTGTCAGTGATGGCAGGAAGGAGGGAAGGGCACCTGTATGGGTTAGTGTGCTATGCGAGATAAGGAAGGAGGGACAAAGCTGGAAGGCTGCAAGACAGTTATGCTTTGTCTAATCAAAAAGGTGACATCTGATAAGTTATCAAATATACAAAGGGCTCATACTGCAGGGTATAAGTTTTTTTGGTTGAGCGGTTTTCTCCAGAGGGGATAGGGATTTCACAAATGTGTTCTGCAGTGACCTACATCTCTACACAAGAGATTAGAAGCTATGAGGGATGCAAGTTCTAGTGCTATGGGTGGACATAAAAGGGTGGTCTCCTTGAAATGGTAAATACTGGGTGTTCATCCCTCCTCGACATGGAGGTGATGGAGGAAAGGCGTGAGCATCTGTTTTGAAAACAGAGGTAATACTACAACTGGTATTATGACACGCCTGATGGCTGATATGCAAAAACCTTCCAGTATATGTATCATAGAATCATAGAATGGTTAGGGTTGGAAAGGACCTTAAGATCATCAAGTTCCAACCCCCCTGCCATGGGTAGAGACACCTCGCTCTAAACCATATCACCCAAGGCCTTGTCCAACCTGGCCTTGAACACTGCCAGGGATGGAGGATTCAAAACCTCCCTGGGCAACCCATTCCAGTGCCTGACCACCCTAACAGGAAAGAATTTCCTCCTTATATCCAATCTAAACTTCCCCCGTTTAAGTTTTAACCCATTACCCCTTGTCCTATCACTACAGTCCCTAACGAAGAGTCCCTCCCCAGCATCCCGGTAGGCCCCCTTCAGATACTGGAAAACTGCTATGAGGTCTCCATGCAGCCTTCTCTTCTCGAGGCTGAACAGCCCCAACTTTCTCAGCCTATCTTCATATGGGAGGTGCTCCAGTCCCCTGATCATTCTCGTGGCCCTCCTCTGGATTTGTTCCAACAGATCCATGTCCTTTTTATGTTGAGGACACCAGAACTGCACACAATACTCCAAGTGAGGTCTCACAAGCTCAGAATAAAGGGGCAGGATCACCTCCTTCAACCTGCTGGTCACGCTCCTTTTGATGCAGCCCAGGATACGGTTGGCTTTCTGGGCTGCAAGGGCACACTGCCAGCTCATGTTCATTTTCCCATTGACCAGCACCCTCAAGGCCTTCTCCGCAGGGCTGCTCTGAATCTCTTCTCTGCCCAACCTGTAGCTGTGCCTGGGGTTGTCCCGACCCAGGTGTAGGACCTTGCACTTGGCATGGTTAAACTTCAGGAGGTTGGCATCAGCCCACCTCACAAGTGTGTCGAGGTCCCTCTGGATGGCATTCCTTCCCTCCAGCATATCAAGTGAACCACACAGCTTGGTGTCACTGGCAAACTTGCTGAGGGCGCACTCAATCCCACTGTCCATGTCAGCGACGAAGATGTTAAACAAGACCGGTCCCAACACTGATCCCTGAGGGACACCACTCCTTACAGGTCTCCAGCTGGACATTGAGCCATTGACCACAACTCTTTGTGTGCAGCCATCCAGACAGCTTTTTATCCACCGAGTGGTCCATTCATCAAATTGATGTCTCTCCAATTTAGAGACAAGGATGTCGTGTGGGATAGTGTCGAACGCTTTACACAAATTCAGGTAGATGACATCAACTGCTCTGCCCCTGTCCATCAGTTCTGTCGCCCCATAATAAAAGGCCACCAATTTGGTCAGGAAGGATTTCCCCTTAGTGAAGCCATGCTGGCTGTCACCAACTACCTTGTTGCTTTTCATGTGCCTTAGCATGCCTTCCAGGAGAATCTGCTCCAAGATTTTGCCAGGCACAGAGGTGAGACTGACTGGTCTGTAATTCCCCGGGTCATCCATTTTCCCCTTCTTGAAAATGGGGGTTATATTCCCCTTTTTCCAGTCGTCGGGAACTTCACCTGACTGCCATGATTTTTCAAATATGATGGCCAGCGGCTCAGCAACTTCATTTGCCAGCTCCTTCATGACCCATAGATGGATTTCATTAGGATCCATGGACTTGTGCACGTTCAGATTTTTAAGATGGTCTTGAACCAGATCCTCTCCTACAGTGGGCCCAAGGTCTTCATTCTCACAAGTCCCTGCACCTGCCTTCCAAGACTTGGGTGGTGTGGTCAGAGCCTTTGCTAGAGAAGATCGAGGCAAAGAAGTCATTCAGAACCTCAGCCTTCTCCAAATCCTGTGTAGCTAGTTCACCTGAGAGCTTCCTGAGGGGACCTACATTCTCCCTAATCTGTTTTTTATTTGCTATGTACCTGTAGAATCCCTTCCTGTTATCCCTAATATCCCTAGCCAAGTTTAATTCTAGCTGGGCCTTAGGTTTCCTAACCTGGTCCCTAGCTTCCCGGACAACATCCCTGTCCTCTTCCCAGGCTGCCTTTCCTTGCTTCCACTTTCTATAAAACTCTTTTTTCATTTGAATTTTCCTCAGGAGCTCCTTATCCATTCAAGGATGTCTCCTGGCCCTCCTGCTGCACTTTCTTCTAGTCGGGGTGCAACACTCCTGAGCTTGTAGCAGGTGATCCTTGAAGACCAACCAAGAGTCTTGAGACCCCCTGCCCTCTAGGGCTATATCCCATGGAACCTTACTAAGCAGGTTCCCGAAGAGGCCAAAGTCTGCTCACTTGAAGTCCGGGGCAGTGAGCTTGCTGCACGCTCTTCCCACTGTCCTGAGGATCTCAAATTCAACCATCTCATGATCGCTGCATCCAAGGCTTCCCTGGAGCATCACATTTCCAACGAGCCCTTCCCTGTTGGTGAGCACAAGGTCAAGCATGGCACCTCTCCTTGTCGGTTCCTCTATTACTTGCAGAAGGAAGTTGTCTTCCACACAACCAAGGAACCTCCTGGATTGCTTGTGCCGGGCCGTACCGTCATTCCAACAGATGTCAGGGTGGTTGAAGTCACCCATGAGGATGAGGGCCTGTGAGCGTGAGGCTTTTCCTATCTGCCTATAGAGTGCTTCATCTGCAGATTCCTCTTGATCAGGCGGTGTATAACAGATCTCCACAGTAATGTCTCCCACTGCTGTTTTCCCTTTAACCCTGACCCACAAGCTCTCTGTTATCTGCTCACCAGTCCCCAGACAGAGTTTCATACTCTCCAGCCTATTCCTAACATAAATGGCAACTCCCCCTTCCGCACCTGCCAGGCCTGTCTTTTCTAAAGAGCCTGTAACCTTCCATTCCAACACTCCAGTCATAGGAGCCATCCCACCATGTTTCTGTGATGCCTATTATATCATACCCCCGTAGATGTGCACACATCTCTAATTCTTCTTGTTTGTTCTCCATGCTACGGGCATTTGTATAGGGGCATCTGAGCCGAGCTCCAGATGAAGCCGGCTCATTGGCTGGAGCAGCCGGAATATCTCTGCATTGCTCCGAGCATTTATTATAGGTGCTGGCAACTGACTGGGTGTGTTGGGAGGGAATGATGCCCCCTTCCCCCAACACATCTAGTTTAAAGCCTCCTTGACCAGTCTGGAGGGTAAATGGACTTTTAGAAATAGATGGTTATTTGGATTTGAGAGAGAAAAATGACATCACATTTTTTATGTTTCAAAATGTAATTAGGAATGTAGATGCCTTTAAGCAAAGCAGCTAATCCTGGGATTGCTAAATGCAAGTGAGATTTTTGCATAAACAGAAAATAAGATTTTCTTTTTAAAAAAAGATTTTATGAAATATGGACACTCACTGTAAAAAGTAATTATTTTGGGTAGAGCTGTCTGAGACTTCTCCCAGGAGAGCCAATGATGCAGTCTGGGGGAAACTCATGTGACTCCAGTGTAGTTAAAGTTTAGCTGCTTTGCAAGTTATTAGAAGAAGGTACAGCTGTATTACAAAAGAAAAGGACCCTTCAAACTCCTCCCAGGAGACCTGTGGAAATGTAATGAACTCTTGCTTTATTGGGAGAGGAAACCATTATGGAGGAAATCTGTGTACTGAAACATTCTTTCTTAAAAATTCAATCAAGAGCAGACGAATTCTGCTTGAATATGGTCACTACAAGCAATGAAATGTTACTTGCATTTGTTTTGTGTTTAAACCAATTAAGAGAAAAAACTTTTATGCTTGAAGTTACCTACACAGCACCCATTTTCTTCAGATAACCGGCCCGAAGGAATTTATGGGCTTATAGTTTCAAGTTCATGTCTGTAGCTGTGACATCCAAGGATTTTTTTTTGTCTCATGACTGCTAAGCAGCTTTAAAGATCTTGAGCTCTTTTTCCTAATCCCCAGGCAGATATTAACCCATGCTCAAGCATCTTCAGTTTGTCAAAGTTTAAATACGATGCTGGTCCCAGATAAGAGCTGGGGACCAAACAGAAAGGAATCAACATCGCTCTTCCTCCCAGGTATCTGATAGAACTGATTTTATGAGAAATTTATGAAAAATGTTAATCTTTGAAAATGGTGAATTGAAATACTATAAAGCTGATATTGCATTAAAAAAATGCTCAAGGTTGTATCATGTACACACTTAACACTTGAAGATAAGCATCTTTATGCTAGAATCCTCGTAAGCTTTAGAACATTGAGAAATGTTATTACATGACTAAGCCAGCAGTGCTGAGCCTCACCCATGCTGTTGGGCTTGCTAAATTGAGAGATAGCAAAGACAGGAGTCTCAGCATGGCCAACTGTGAGTCCAGGGCCACAGGAATGCTGTGCCTGGGTATGGCCCATATTTATTGCCTGAGCATTAATGGAGAGCTTCATCATTACAGGTATAAGTGGATGTAACTAAATTATCAAACTGTTGACAAGCAAACTACTTCTAACCTTCAGGCTTATTTTTTTGTATCTGTGGTTACCTAAGCCAGTCATATCTCATTCTGAGATCCTCTCTTAATATGCAGGTGAAAAGTTCACTTCTAGTGCTTCCTCTTGCTTGTGAATATTTCCCTTAGTCTCAGGTCAAAAGGAGATGATAAAGCTTAAGCTAAGAGTCTTATTAAGCCTTAATTTATAAAGCAGCCTAAAAAAAGAGACTTCAGAAAGTCTGTCAGTGCTACATACCCTGTATCATTTCCTACTTACTATCTGTAATAGGACCATCACTCTGAAGGGAAATATTGCACAAAGAACTAGCCTGTGACTTGGGCTCCTAATTTCTGCCAAAAGTGTAGAGTGGGTGGAGAATAAGTGCTGACCCCAGAGCTTTTTTTTTTTCCCTGCTAATACTGTTCAGGACATCTCTTCACATTACAAGGATAGTCCCTTTAGGCAAGAAGGTGTCTGTTCCACACCAAGCTGGGCCTTTAGTGGGAAATGTAAATTTCACAGGTTCTGAGAACTGTAAATCTGTTTTAAAATTCTCATAAAATTAAAAAAAAATTAAAAAATCCTCATAATGCAGGAAAATCAAAGAGACCAACACAAGTCTTCCCATAACATTTTGTTCATAACAGACAAAGCCTTCTGCAACTATTGAAAGGCAGACAAGAGAATTTGGCTGGTTTTTATTTCATGTTTTGATGTCGAGTCCTTCCAATGCAAGGAAAACTTCTTTTTATCTCTGTCACTTAAAGATCACAAAACTGAGATTTATCAAGTATTGTTTGAGTTTCCCAAGTCTGAACATGTTTGCAGAATGAGAGGCATCTATGTTTTATTGATCTGCAATTTCCAGCAGGATTTGACCATTTCTTTGCTTTCATTTCTTCGCTTTCATTTCTTCTTCCAGCATCCAGGCTCCTTCAGCTGGATGGTGAAGGCAAAGCAAATAACACCCCTTCCATACTAGTCCCAAACCTTAATAGGTTAAAAAAGCAAGAAGTGGGAAGTTAAGGACCCTCCCAGTCTCACTGCTATGGAATCTCTTCTAAACACTGTCCTTTGTTGCATTCACTTAAGAGGCTTTCTGTAGCAAGTTCAGCCTCATTATTCTCTGGATTGGAGAGCTAATGGGACAGAAGTACAGATGAAATTATCCAGCTTCACTTTCATCTATGGAGAATCATAATAATGCATACAAACTGTCAGCCTACTGAAACCAAAGCACAAGAAAAAAATTCATGGAACTCACACTACAGTGGTTAGCCAAAGGAGTAGGGAGAGGAAGGATTGACTCATGTAGGCTTTCTTGTAATGCTTCTTGAGGGGAAGAGCACAGCTTGGGCAAGATACCACCAGTGTTTCCTCTTCGGAGGGATACTGATGTTTCTAAAACCCATTACCCATTGATTTTCCCTGGGAAGCCCTGAACCTGGGTTTGTATCGCAAGAATGAAAGACTACATCCCAATGGTATTTGGCTTTCCTGAACAAGTTGGGTTAAGTTCCTATAAAGTATATTCTTCCAAAATGTTTTCTTAAAAATAAAAAAGTGAACCAAGAATGATAAATTTTGATATGTACCTGATTTTTGGAACCATGACAATCAACAGAAGAAAGAAACAAAGTAGGGAGGTTTTGCAGTCAAAAAAAGGACCAAGTTCCTGTATAAGCAGGATTAGATGGAATTCTGACTGGAGCTCACTCGCATGAAGTGCCAGATTGTGCCTTTAGTACACTAAGAAGAACAGGTTTTGCTCTAAATTGTGGACTTGCCAATTTGAAGAATGGCAGAAAAGTCTGGGTGAGTTGGTTCACTGATGATTAAGAAATGTTCAGCTGGTTAATTTCTGAAAAGGAATTTTAGCTGATATGAACCTGCTTTTACCATTCAGTAAGCTTAGATTTGGAATACTGAATATTGCTGACAAAAACCCAGATTTAAATTAGAATAGATGTAGGTAAGTCCATTAGGATGATTTGGGGGACATGATGTTTGAAGTAAAGCCTGGTTTGTTTAGCCTAACTAGCCAGAGAGAGGGTTAGAATGAGTTGTTGTAAGTATATTTAAGGGAAAAGATGGAATGATGGAAGGATAAAAATCTTTAAAAAAGGAGAAGTATTAAGTTGTGCCATCAATGATGAATCTGGCTGATGGGGAAAAAATATATGATGGAGGTTATTGTTATTTTCTAGTCACTTCCTTTGTGTGAGCTTTTCCCAAAGCATTAACCTTTCTGACCATAGAACCACATGTGTGCTTTGTGCCTCTTGGTGCCTGGGGACTTTGAGATATAGCTTGATTTATAATAGCAACAAGTTAATTAGAGACCTGTGGCATCAGCTGTGACATTGATGGCATGTCTTCTTACCATTTCGTGTGGCACATCATAATTTTGTTGAAGGTGTTGGAAAATGGCTTATGCTGGTGGGTGGAATATGATGTGGACTTCCTCTTGATGCCTCTCAAGTAGATATGTATGTAGCACATAGTATCACAGTATCACAGTATCACAGTATATTAGAGATTGGAAGGGACATCAAAAGATCATCTAGTCCAATCCCCCTGCCGGAGCAGGAACACCTACATAAGGTTACACAGGAACGTGTCCAGGCGGGTCTCAAATGTCTCCAAAGAAGGAGATTCCACAACCTCCCTGGGCAGCCTGTTCCAGTGTTCCGTCACCCTCACTGAGAAGAAGTTTCTTCTCAGGTTTAAGTGGAACCTCTTGTGTTCCAGTTTGTACCCATTTCCCCTTGTCCTATCATTGTTTGCCACTGAGAAGAGCCTGGCTCCATCCTCATGACACTCCCCCTTTATATATTTATATACACTAATAAGGTCACCCCTCAATCTCCTCTTCTCCAAACTATAGAGACCCAGCTCCCTCAGTCTTTCCTTATAAGGGAGATGCTCCACTCCCTTAATCATCTTAGTTGCCCTGCGCTGGACTCTCTCCAGCAGGTCCCTGTCCTTCTTAAACTGAGGGGCCCAGAACTGGACACAATATTCCAGATGAGGTCTCACCAGGGCTGAGTAGAGGGGAAGGAGAACCTCTCTCGACCTACTAACCACCCCCCTTCTAATACAACCCAGGCTGCCATTGGCCTTCTTGGCCACAAGGGCACAGTGTCGGCTCATGGTCACCCTGTCGTCCACCAGGACCCCCAGGTCCCTCTCCCCTACACTGCTCTCTAACAGGTCATTCCCCAATCTATACTGGAACCTGGGGTTGTTCCTGCCCAGATGCAGGACTCTACACTTTCCCTTGTTATATTTCATCAAGTTATTCCCCGCCCAACTCTCAGCCTGTCCAGGTCCCTCTGGATGGCAGCACAGCCTTCTGGCGTGTCGGCCACCCCTCCCAGCTTAGTGTCATCAGCAAACTTGCTGATAGTACACTCAATTCCCTCATCTAAATCGTTGATGAATATATTAAATAATACTGGTCCCAGTACCGACCCTTGAGGCACTCCACTAGATACAGGCCTCCAACTAGACTCCGCCCCATAGACTACAACTCTCTGGCTTCTCTCCTTCAGCCAGTTCACAGTCCACCTCACTACCCGATCATCCAGACCACACTTCCTTAATTTAGCCGCAAGGATGCTGTGGGAGACCGTGTCAAACGCTTTGCTGAAGTCAAGGTAGACCACATCCACCGCTCTGCCATCCATCCACCGTGTTATTTCCTCATAAAAGGCTATGAGATTGGTCAAGCATGACTTCCCCTTAGTGAAACCATGTTGACTGCTCCTCATAACCCTCTTATCCTTGATATGCCTTAAGATGGCACCAAGGATAAGGTGTTCCATCACTTTCCCAGGAATGGAGGTGAGGCTAACCGGTCTATAGTTACCCGGGTCCTCCTTCTTGCCCTTTTTGAAGACAGGAGTGACATTTGCTTTCCTCCAGTCCTCAGGCACCTCTCCCGTTTCCCAAGACTTGGTAAAGATGATGGAGAGCGGTCTAGCAATGACCTCAGCCAGTTCCCTCAGCACCCGCGGGTGCATCCCATCTGGATCCATGGATTTATGGATGTCCAGATTGCTCAACTGGTCTTTAACCCATTCCTCATCGACTAAGGCAGACCGCTCCGTTGACCTATCTTCACCTGAGGTCTCAGCGGTACAGGGCTCTTCAGGACTGCCTCCGGCAGAGTAGACAGAGACAAAGAAGTCATTCAGTAACTCCGCCATCTCTG
This sequence comes from Neopsephotus bourkii, assembly GCF_033783945.1. Lineage (NCBI taxonomy): Eukaryota > Metazoa > Chordata > Aves > Psittaciformes > Psittacidae > Neopsephotus > Neopsephotus bourkii. The sequence goes on from NW_026901490.1 coordinate 3,540,122, forward strand.
TATCTTCTGTCACCAGGGCACCCGTCCCGTTCATCAGCGGGCCTACATTGCCTATGGTGTTAGTTTTACCTGCCATGTATTTGAAAAAGCTCTTTCTGCTGTCCTTGACCCCTCTCGCCAGCTTTAATTCCAAGGAGGCCTTAGTCATCCTAGCAGCTTTCCTACATCCTCTAGCAGCAGCCTTATATTCTTCCCAAGTGGCCAGCCCTTCCTTCCATGACCTGTAAACTCTCCTCTTCCACTTGAGCATACCGAGCAATTCCCTATTTAGCCATGCAGGTCTCCTGACCCTCTTCCTTGATTTCCTACGTGTCGGGATGCTCCGATCTTGAGCTCGGAAAAAGCAGTCCTTGAACGTCAACCAACTATCTTGGGCCCCTTTACCTTCAAGCAGCCTAGCCCATGGGATTTCCCCTAGCAATTGCTTGAAGAGGCCAAAGTTTGCCCTGCTAAAGTCCAGGGTTGCGATTCTACTTGCTTTTCTACTGACCCTACCACACAAGATCCTGAATTCTACCATCTCGTGGTCGCTGCAACCAAGGCAGCCCTCAACCTTCACTCCTTCGACCAGACCCTCCTTGTTAGTGAGGATGAGATCCAGCAGCACACCTCTCCTGGTTGGCTCATCCACCATTTACATGAGGAAGTTATCATCTATACACTGGAGGAACCTCCTGGACTGCGGCTGGATTGCTGAGTAGTCCTTCCAGCAAACATCAGGGAAGTTAAAATCCCCCACGATGTCCTCTTAGTAGCCTAAGAGGACATCAGTCTGGGTATGATTCCTAGTCCTGTGCTTTTGGCAGAACTTCTGACATACAAACCAGATTTGAGGAGCTCTTGGGGAAGCGAGCAGAAATATATTTCCTTGATGAAAGCAGCCTACTCCTGCCCATCCTTTTTCCAAGCTATTCCTCAGACCAAAATAGGGATCGGGCTGCCAGCAGGAATAGATATATTCAGAACTAATGTATATAGTAAATTACATTAAAACAAATTTAATATATTTTTGTGGATTAATATATATGTCGAAGTGTCCAAAGTTAGGCCTTGGTATCATTTCCTCCCAGTTTCATCAAGTGATTGCACAGATGACCATTACGTTACACAACTAACAATAATTTTGACCAAATTCTGATGAAACACGTGCTTGAAAGACCTCAGTCAACAAACAAAAAATTCCCACTCCCCAAGGCTTTCCTGAATGGTGATTCATTTCTGTATTTACTTTGATGAGCATGTATTCTGCTTGTAATAACCAGGAAAGGGATATTTTTGGGGAAATAATTATTCTGTGGAAATAATGATTTGTCCATTCATCTAAGCGGTAATTAATCCCCAGGAAGTGGATCCATAGTACTTAAACAGTAGTCATATAAAACCTAAATTAAAATTACTTTGGGAAACTTAATTCAACATGAGTGACTGTGTGAATATGCTACCCTTAGTTCAGGTCCAGCTGAACTGCATTCTAAAGGCTCATTTGAAAAGTCCTGTTATGAGGACATGCTCCTGGCATCCCTGCAAAGCCACAGATTTGTTATTATGGCTGACATTTTCACACACTCACCCGCTTAGGGAAAACAGGTACAGCCAGTTTTGGTATGATGTAAGAGCTCAGATATAGGTTACCCTTTTTTAACTCAACCAACAGGAACTGCATTGTGTAGACATTCCTACAATGAATTTGCTAATACTCCTCTGTGTCACGTATGGCTTTTTAGCTGTATCAAAAGCAGCATATTAAATATATATTTTGAGGTGATATGGGAAAGGAGCTTCTGCCTGAAGTGTTGGATGTTACATAGTGGTTGCTGAAAACCGCCTCTGAATTTTATGTGGTTTTTATGGGTGCATGTCTGTCTTTCTTTTTTTTTTCTTTCCCATGAACCTGATTTTGCTCATCTTCGGAAAAAACATTTCTAGAAGTAGGATGCAGATTCTTTCTCCCTTCTTCAAAAAGTCTGTTCTTTGTTGCTTACACAGTTTCTTACAACCACAAGTGAAGGTCATACCCCATTCCTCTTTACATTAGCTCCTCTTTTTTTCACTACTCATTATAGAATGTTATGTTGTTTACAACCCAGAAAAAAAAAAAAAAAAGGCTTGTGTCTCCCCTGAAGTGGAACAGAGGGATATTTTTTAGGAACAAAGAAGAAAGATTAATCCTAGCTCAGCTCTGGCCCACTAGTGTGCTGACACAAGATTGATTTAGAAGAGCACTACAGGAACTGTAGATATTTCTGTTTGAACAGGAAGCAGAGAAAGCGACAGATGAAAAACTACCAAAGAGTAGTGAAATCCCCTCTAGTATTGACTTGCTCAGGTCACAAATTGCTTTATTTCTTAGAACAGGGTCTATTGCTTCCTATCCTAAGAATTGCTTGCAGCCCAGAAAGCCAACTGCATCCTGGGCTGCATCCAAAGGAACGTGACCAGCAGATCAAGGAAGGTGATCCTGCCCCTCTACTTGGTTCTCTTTTTCACCTGGATTGGAAGCAGAAAGTGAGAATTCTCACTCTCCATACAACTGGAAATAAAGGATCTTCCACTCCAAAGTGCAGTAGTCACTGGGTTGTCTGCTTATTTGTGCTCATATAGATCAGTCGTAAAATGGGCATGTGTTTTATAATTAGTATGCACACAATAAGATACGAATTTATTGAAAAATACATTCTCATCTGATGTTGCTTACATATGTAGTCAGCAGTTTTCAACTCCATGCATTAGCTGAGAAGGAGTATCTGACCACAGCTAAAAAAAATACAGGACTGGAACAATGTCAGGTATGTAAAAAGAATTAAAGACAAATGTCAGTGTAATAATCTCAAATATCTGCTGGTAGGTAAGAGTTACTTTTATGGAAGTTTGATATAAAGGAAGGTTATGATGTTTCTTGCACAATTTTCTTTTTCCTCTCAGCCAGAAGCAGCAGATGAAAAACGTTTCTTAGCCTTATTAACCATTGATATTTCTGGATGGTGGAGACATATTTTACCAGGCTGTTCCAGTTGCAATCCTACACCAACAGCTTATTCTGTTGAAAAAAACAATTCTAGAATTAGATAAAACAGTTTAAAACAATGTGTATTATGTATTTCAAGGCTCCTTTTGGACCTACTTTCTTTTTAAAAAATAATCAGTTATCAGATAAAGAAGCAAGTATTTGTCTAAGGCAATAGTGAGCTCTTCAACAGTTTCTCAAACTGCCTCCCCATCCATCACTGAACAATGACAGTCTGGCACAATTGTTCCCTCTGCAACCCCATTTTTCTGCAGTACTTCATAATAGAGCTCCACGTTTCAGAAGGATAGTATGACAATAAAAAACAGCGGTGATACTTAGATCATTTCTAGATTTTCTCTCTCTCTGAACAAAAAGGATTCCAGATTTGCAGCCAACAGCCTTTTCTGAAAACAGATACTGCTAGCTCTTCCCCTGCTTTCTTGTTGTGATGGTAACTTTATCTGAGACTGTACAGGAAAGGAGAAAATCAAATGTGCCTTAAAATCTTCCTTTGATGTCTGCTTCAAAGTGACAGTTTTCTTTTGCAATGACCACTTATTCCAACGTGCTTTTGGATTTCATTAGCTCAACATAATTTACTGCATGAGCAATAACATTTGCAATAATGGCAGGAAACACAAGAGTAGCTGAATTTCAGAGTGAGATGAACCTGAGCGATGTATTTTGTAGCACGGCAGTGACTGCAAATGTCCTCTGATGCTGAATTTATTTGAATCTTGTTTCTTCTTTGTGACATTTTCACATGCAGTCTTCTCTGTGTTTAGCTTTCAATGACATTTTCTCCTACATTCTATGTTTTATGGCTTGTTTGAACCCCATTAAAAAGATAGCTGTTTCAGCAGGCCACAGTACTGGTATGGCAGACACGTACAGCATGGTTATTCACTCCCTCACCCTTTAAAGCTCTGCTTGGAGACCACTAACAAGGCTGATTGATAGATTTGTTCTCGATTTGAACACCTGTAAATATTTCTGCAGGGGCCCAGCTACAGAGAATTTGGGTACCTTGACAGCAAATTTAGAGATACTTAGGTTTCTGTCTTTCTACAGTGATGTTCAAACCTCAAATCTCCCTATTTATGCATCAAAAAATGGACACATAGCGTGTGAGGGGACAACTTTCTTATGAGTAATAATCATTGTTTTACAAGTCATGCTGCTTTTGTTTGAAGGAATTAATTCTGTGACCACCAGAAGGAAAAGAAATACCTTCAGCTAGCAGAAAAAGAAAAGATTGAGGAGATTTCAGTGATGTTTCCTATCAAGATAGCTTATAAAATCCAGTACATTGCTTATTGTTGTTTGTAATTCTAAATACCTTGCTCTGACTTGTAACTTACTGCTCATGTCTGTAACATGCTTGTAAGATACTTTGCAGTTAACCCTTATGAATGGAACTGTGCTAGAAACCATCATTAAGATTCAGAAATATCAGATGACATGGGCAGATTCTTAAACATAGACTGAACACAGAAAAAACATACTAGTAATTTTTTTAATTTAAATTAACAGGTGTTCCCATGATACATAAATATGAGAGATGGGAAATGCCCACAATCTCACTCTTATAATTTTGGGGTGAAAAATCATTGAGAACAGTCAACTGTTTCAGGTGTCAGTGGCTAAACTGGGTACATGGCGCTGTTCTGGTCCAACTGGCTGTGAATTACAGCAGTACTCACCCATGATTTTAAAGAATTTTCTGCATTTGTAGCAAGAAATATTGTTTAATTTTGGTTGTCTGTTGAACACGTGTAGTGTTCAAAGTAGGAAATTAACTATGTGCATGTACTTAAGGATCAGTACGTTGCTGAGCAGAGGGGTTTTTGCATGCTTGCATATTTTAAGTGTAAGCATACATTCTTAATATTTTGCAGAATTAAACTTATCTCAGCTATCCAGAATATAAAAGTCTGCTTACCTATATCATAAACTCCTCTGCCCTTACAGAATGTGACAACAGCAGCTCCTGTAGGTGTTGTGAAATATCTGAGGGTAAATGCTGACCTTCTACTAGAACACATTGCAAATGGAATAGTTATTTCCGGGAAGTTATTCATCCATGTAAAAAAAATAATGAATGATCTTAGTTTCTCTGCTCATAATGAATTCATGGATTTCTTATAGCATTGATTCCCATGGCTCCCTCCAATCCCTAATATTGTGTTCAAAGTCTCTCAGCAGAAACCGTATAAGAAGGCTGGGGCACTGCAGACAGAACCTTAACAAATGTGTGTTTAAATTCGTGATTTAAACATTATTTGATTGGTCAGGAGTTTATATTCTGAATTCCCTCTTACTGCCATTTGATTGTAGTAGTGTGCCAGGTAAACTAAAACAAACCTAAGTTATCTCATTGTAGCAAATCATAATTCCCTCTGGAACACATAAATGAGTTAATATACTACTATATGCTTCCAAATGTATTTATTATCAGTTTACTTTCAACATGTTTTTCAGTGAGCTGTTCCTTTTACTAAGTTGTTTAATTATACATTCTCTGTATGTTAGCAAATGATCTCCTCTGTAACTTAAAATGTTAATGGGTAGCACAGGACTGAAATATCTGTTTGAATTGGCATGAACATAGGAAAAATCCCATACTGTGCTGGTAGGTTCCTTCGTAGGACTGTTCCCACTTCAGTGCAAACTACTGTACAAATTTAGAAGATTTGCTATTGTAACAGTCAATCTAGATGAATCGTAAAATAGCAGCTTTGAAAACTGTAATGCCAAGGAAGAATGAAATTGATGTAGAATAAAAATAACTTGGTTTGGGTACTCTGTGAAATCAACTATTCATTCTACTGCTGCCTGTTCCCTTCAACCTTGTGCTTCTGATTGTGTGCACTTTCTGGGACTTGGTCACGCCTTATTTGCCTGCTTCAAACAAAGCTGATTGCTGTCTGTCTCTCTCCAACAGGCCTAATAGACCAGGCTATCAACCACGTCTACTCTGAGGTCTGCAGAATCAGTGAGAGGAGAAGGATATCCTTGTGGCTGTATACCTTCCTTACATTGATGTCAGAGGAAAATGAAATAAGCAACAGAAGTCATGGATCTAAACCTATTGCATGACTAAAGCAGTTGGGTCATGACTAAAGCTGTTATGAGACTCCACATACCAAATTGCCAACATTTAGCAGAAGGCTGAACTCTGTTCCTATCAAATAGTGAATGCACAAATGTACAGTTGTCAAATATTTCTGGCTTGTGAAGTTCATTCTGTTTTATTCTAGCTGTTTTGTCCCCATCCTGCCCACTCACATTCCCTATCATTAGTAATCTGTCTGGTGTCTAGAATGATGACAATTTTGTATGACTTTTGAGATAATGAAATCTTGATTAATTGGAAGCTTATTGTGAGAATTTCTTTTACAGAAGACCAGTGTGAAAACAGCCTGTACATACCTGCTTCTGACAGCTTAAAGGCAGTCATTTGAAAGCCTCCTGGGTACTGAGCAAATAGAGAACTGGAGAATCTACCCAAGGGAAACTGAAACTCTTTTTTGATCTGTTGAAAAAGCAGGGTTTTCCTTCCTCACTTTGTCACATATGAGTTCTGGTTTCCGTAATTTCGCTTTTACCTCAATGAGAGATGCTTTTGTCTTTTTCCATTTTTGTATAATACTTTGCAGATTCAGTGCTCTCCTGGTATTCAGAGACTGAACTATAGACAGAATGGTTGAAATGAACAGTTGTAATGGCATGGGCTGTGATGCAGGGCTAAATTCTGGTGGAAGCTAATTTTAAGATAATTAAAGGTCATTAAAGAAAAATAAGCATGCAGGAAATCCCTTTACTGGCTCCTACTGCACAACTGGATATACACAGGCGTTCTGTGGAGGCCAAGACCAAAACCAAGACTCCATTACCTTGAAATCATGAGGAAGACTTGCCTGAAATCAGGAGGCACTGAACTGAAAGCTGTGTTTATTTTATGACAGAAATACAAGGTGATTTTCATGCAGCAAGAAGGATTTTCACCTTCACTTCTAAATGGAAGTGTCACATAACATGTGTTTAGACAAGATGGACTGGATTCAGGTAATAAAAGACCCAGAAGAAAGTGCACGAGTGTGTTGACTTTGTGAACAAATTGTACAGTGTGTTTCAAAGGTACATTAAATGTATAGTCAAATGGTCTGTGACAGGCACACTGAACTGTTCATGCATGTTCTCACCACAGAAAACAAAGCACATTCAGTTGTTAGGTTGATCCTGTAAAAGCTTTTATTTTGGTTATAGGCCTTTTTATTTAATCTTTTTTCTTGATGGAAGACGTTGGTAGAAAAAGAACTACTTTGGATAGTTTCTATTTATGAAGGCACTTCCATAGTTTTTTCTTCTGTGCTGCTTTTGCTGTTTTAGCTCTGCTCTGCCCCTCCCGCTGTCGCCTCCAAACCATTTTTGCAAAGTCTTACAGCAAAAACATTGATATTGAAGAAGCATTTGTCCTGCAGCCACTTGAAGACTGGCTTACAGAGGTACCCGATGAAGACGTACATGAGAAGAGTCTGTGTAAGAGGACCAGGACTAAAGATAGCTACTGCTCCTTGCAAGCTGTGTGATACAAAACACTCCTGTATGCAATGGAGAAAACAGGATTTTCGATGAATAATAATTTGAGGATTTCCGTTTCTCCTGATTTGACTAACACATTGCAAAGTCTTGAATCTGTTAGTTATTAGATTTGTGAGTTTTCTTACCGAATAATCCTTAAGTGGCAATTTATGTGTAATGCAATAAATAAGCAGCTGAGTGTGTGAGGTTAGTTATGGGATTCATGTTCTGTCCTTATGTACATGATGTGAGATTTATAGTGTAGCTTGTCACAGAATGCAAGCAAAAGCAGCAATATATGAAATATGTCCTTGGAGAATACTTGGGCTAATAGTGATCCTTTTACATGTTACAAACACTACTAGAGGTAAAGACCACAGCCTGTCCAAAGTAGTGCTCATCACCAAAAATTTTCAAGCTAATAGTAGGTATACATAAACCAACAAATTAAAACAAGGCTGGATTATTTAATGCAAACACTTAAATATGATCTTTTTTTCTTCCTTTCTCTCATCCTAACTACAGTAAAGTGAGAAAGTGTTCTGCCTCAGTGATCACAAGAAATTCATTACAGTAAACACAGCTGCAGTTTGCATGCAACGTAAACAGAAACGTGAAGGATGGGGCCCAGAGCCTCCTATACCCTCAGTGTCAACAATCAGGGCCTCCATTTCTTTTACATGGATGAATATTATTTCTTGCCACCCTTACTTTTGGAGTCTATGAAGGTCATGACAGAAGTCAAGGTGCATGGTTCTTCCATAGCTGTAATGGCAGAGGATGTTGTGAAATGTGGTGTTTCAAAGCCCTGCAACTGAGTTTCATGTTGGGCCCATTTTTATGGTTGTACTTGGGATGAACAGCCATGCAGCCCAACAAGAGCAGGCTGTGAGAAAAGAGAAAACTGTTTGAAACTGCAAGGGGGAATCTGAGGAATAACAGTCATTAGAGAGGGAGTGTGCTCCAGGCTTTGAACTTATTCATCCTTATGCAGAGGATGGACATGTCTGTGGGTGTACCCATGTCTGTGTGAAAAATTGCAAGATTAGGCAAAACAATCTTTGATCTGAAACAAGGCTCTCATACCTCAAAATCACCTTATAGCTTGGGTATGGTGGGGCCTACCACCACTAGAGCTTCACAAACCTCCAGTTTGAAATTCTGAAATCCTGTGTTGTGTGGCGATGCCACACAGGCTAGAACCTAGCTGTATCACACCAAGGCACCACGCACATGGTGCCCACACAGTACCGCAGTGGAGACCCTCATTGGCCAAAAGGCTTTAGAGTCACTGTGATCAAAAAGTAACCTTCTGTTGAGCCAAATGCTATGTAACAGCTTACAGTACAGACAGGTTATAACCTCAGGCTGCAATGGTTATAAGAGCTATATGATCTGGAATGATTTAGCTAGCCTTTAACTGAATTTTAAATCCATCAGCCTTGCACCATACTAAGGCATTTGTTTTGTGGTGTTTTAGAGGGGAAGCTGCTGACATCTGACTCACCGTTTCCTGCAGTGTGTAGGTGTTTCTTGGAGCTGGATCAAACAGTGACCCATCCCAATGCTGCTCACTACGGGAGCTGCCTCTGAATCACAGCCACAGCACCAGAATATTGCTTAAAGCTGGAGAATCAAGCATATTAATATAGAATAACTATCTACTAGCTAAATGCATCTATGGCATGTCTTCTACTTTGCAATATTTTTGCTTTGGTTTCGCACATTGAAAACAAAGGATGGGTTTTCATTTCTGGTAGAACCAGGGTCATTGCAGTGAAGTTGGACTGAAATGAAAATGGCCACAAAGATTTGATTCACTGGCTGCAAAACTGAATAGCAGAAGGATTAAGTAAATTGTAGAATGCAAAGGAAGCTTTCCTTGCCTATCACTAAAAGTTAAAAGCATTACAATAAGTAAGATGGTTGTCATGGTGACTGAGTGTTTGTTTATGGTAAAACACATCAGGCCAAGCTGAAATGTTTTTAATTTAAAGCTCAGATGACAGGTAATTAAGCAATGTAAGCAAGAGCAGGAATGTATTTTTTGTAGAGACATGCAAGTAATTATTTTTTGCTATGAAAATTACAATCACTCCTTAGTGTTTTTCCTGCTCCCTTCTTATCTTCATTCAAATCCTGAATATGTTTGTCTTCTGCCAGCACAAGAAGCCAGCAAGACAGGTTTAAAGGAAGATAGAAATGGGTACTACTCATAGGCAGTAAACAGACAATAGGCCCTCCTTTAGCAATGTTGTAAAGACAAGAATAATCCTTAAATCTGAATGCTGCACTATGCATTCTGTGGTTCTGGCTGAACAACCTGCCACATGGCATTAGTTCATCAAGTTTTTGCTACACAAATTGTCAGATGACTCAGTTGTCTGGGCTCCATAGACTAAAATTTAGTTTTCTTTGCCTAAAACCAGCAGTCATTAAAAAAATAAAAATAAAATAGAGAGTTAATGAAATTTTCAAATTGCCTCTATTTAAATTGAGGGGAAAATGCTATTAAGGGATGAAGTGTCTGGCAGACTTGAAGATAGAAGTTCATTACACAATTACAAATGAGTTGCATGTAAATTGCTCTTGTTGAGCTGTAATAGACCCTACTTCTGCAAGGAGCTTTATGAAACCACTGGGGGTGAAGCTGCCCACTTGAATTTGATAGCAAATTTCCCAGCAAGTTCAGTGCCTCTGGGCTTTGTCGAAGACTAATGAATAACAGCATCCTCACTTACAGCCATGAAGTTCAAGACAGTATTTCACATCCGTGGAAAAATATCCAATGGACTTTAATAGGAGATTTTCATGAGGTCTGGGACACAGAACTCAATTATTTAAGTGTTGTAGCAGGGAATTTGCAGAAAGACTAAAGATCATCATAGGCATCACCTTGTCTCTGTTCAAGCACAACGAATGTGATAAATGGAGATGAACATCTGAATGATTTGTGTGTAATGACTAATAGGTTACAGAGAGGCTTTTTTGGCATTAACAGTAGTGAAATCAAGTTTATTTTGCATTAATGATAATTCTAGCAATATGGCACCTTATGATTTTAAAGAAGCTGGTAAAGAATTAGCTAACAATCATAATAGATTAATAGAGGTAAATCTCATTGAAATCAGTAGTAAGGCATGTATTAACTTTAACAGGCATGACATCAAAACTAATGGTACATGACTTGAGCTAGGTACTTTTTAAAGATGCCACTTCAGAATAAAAGAGGAAAAATTCTTAAAGTTCTCTTTCTGTAGGAAAGGAAAAGATGTTGGTTTAGGTTAAAGTTGAAAAGCCTATCAAACGACTTGGCAAACCTGATTATCTGACATGAAACTATTTAGCAGATTTCTATATAGAATACCAAACTAGTAACTGTTTTCATGGCATTATTAGTAATCACAGCTTTATTATTTAGAAATTGCATAAGATAAAAATAAATATAAAGGATACATAAGTTATGTAATCCTTGGGCTATGAAGCAGTAAGAATGATCCTGTTAAAAATGCTTGAACTCAGAAGAGGGTTTTTCCTCCTTATTTTTAATCCACTATTTTTCTGGGTCCTGTTCGACACCTTTTTAGCAATGCATTGGTTTTCTGAAAGAAGAGCTGGGTGAAACATTTACCACAAAAGCAGGTAATGGATGACATTTCCATCTTCCCACTTCATACTGTTTCTGCAATGTAGTATGAATAATATCTTAATTGAATTTTCAGGAAAACAGTCCTTAGGCATGGGTGAAATTGAGGAGTGAATTTTACTGAATTTTGCTGTTTGGACAATCAGTTATTTTGTGATGTAGCTCAAATGATTTCAATAGTTCTAGATTTCTTAGAACCCAAAGTCTGTGCCTTTTAAAACATTTGAAATTTCCTCAAGGTCTCCATTTTGCAAAAGGGCAATGTCTTTGAGGTGTAAAACTGAGAAGTGATATGCAATGAGATTAAGGCTAAAGTTCATACAAATAGGAATACTAAACTCGTGAATGCTTGGTTTCAGTGACAGCTGCAGTATTCAGCCCTTGGGAACTGAACAAGGAGACCTGTGTAAGCATTTATGTCTGTAAAACTTTTGAAATAGCTTTCTTGGGAGGTGACACAGAAGTCAATAGACCTGAGACCTAATACTAGTTCTACTACCAGATACCTGTAATACAAGCAGCACAGATACAGGTAAATATGGTAAACAGCACAAACATCAGCTTTCTTCCACTTGCCTTACTCTTGAAGCAGAATGCTTGCAGTAATGAAAAGCTCATTCTTTCATCTTGGTCCTAACAGTTCTGAATGATGCCATGTGCTCTGCCATAAGCATGTCTGGTCTTCTTGAAGGTGGACTGAGATCCTCTCACCCCCCTCATAGTCCATAAACCCCTCTATTGCACTGGGTAGGACTTTCATGCTCATTTTTGGGAGACCACAGTTCATTTTTTCCATCCTTTATAGGTTCCCCTCATGTTCATCACTGTAATATTTGAGCATATTATTCACCTCCCAGTTAGGTGCCAGTGGTAGCACTGTGAAGAAATTAAATGGTCATTATATAATTCAGATTTAAAGCACTATCCTGTGACTTTCCACTGGAGTGTTTTAAGGGGGTATCTGATTTCCTGTCTATTTTATAACTGTTTAAAAGAAACAGAAAATTTAGGATACAGATTTTCAACACAATGGCAGGAAAAATGCTAAAACGCTAAATGTGCTGAGTCTTCTCTGCTAATGTGAAATCAGGCTTCTCTCTGCCTGTCAGCATGGGCTGGGATCTGGAGCAGCTGTGAGACCTGTGCAGCCTCCAGTTCTGCACACTTATTTACCCTGCACAGCCAGTGCAGTTGTGCTGTGATGGAAGGGTCACAGGTGAAACAGGAGACCTTTTCCCCCATAATCCAGGGTAAATTACCTTTCCAGTAACACAGGGGTGCATCATTCAAAGCATCAGGGTTTAACCATGAAAGTTAGTTTATTCAGAATGCCGAAATTATAGAAGTGATAATACAAAATTCATTCAAATAAGCACTTGTTTTCTAAGAAGGATGGATGCTGAACGTCTGTTGGAGGCCAGCTGGAGCTCTGGATGCTCATGAAAATTGGTCTTTTTCTGCCTAGACGTCAACCACAAGCCAAACACAGGTATATTAAGCACAAACGTTGCTTTGCAGAGAAATGCAAAAAAACCAGGCTGAAATGTCAACAACTCATGACTGAGATTTTTGTTTTAATGGAATCCTGGTCTTCAGTAACTTTTATTGGTGTTTTTCTGCCTCAGACCTAAATGAAGGATGATTGCAGTTAAACGTGACTAGATGCCTTCTGGCTACTCTCTAGAAAGGCAAGTAAGACCTGTGCATAAAACACAACTCTAAATATGAAAAGGTTCCTCCTAGCACCAGGTAGCCTTTGTTCAAACACAGTTTCTTTTTTCTTGATGAGTTTTTGCTGTGTTAAGAAATAATCCCCTCTTACTCTGAAGAGTACTGGTCCAGAAAGGCATAGTATTTTTCAGTATTTTCAGAATTTTTTATCTCTTCAATATCTTTAATGCATTCTTTTGGCAGCAGGTCATGCTGCCAAAGGTGAGTCCCATTTTCTTATTTATTGGAATATTATACATAATACTTTCATAATACTAAAGGTTACAGTTCAGAGAGTTTCATAATCTTGTGTGGTGTTTACCTGTACATAGACGGTCCCAGACCATCTGCCAGGATTGTTTTTCCTTGATTATGGATCAGAACAGTTACAGTGACAATGAATAATTATTTTCCATGATAAACCAGGAGGTGGATGACTCAAAAGACTAGTAATGCCTAGAAAACAAGCGTTTGGTTTCCAGTTCATTGATTCAAATGCAACTTGAGCAATGATGGACCAGAAACCAGGCCCAAATAATTCTCCGGGTACTGTACAGAATAAGCTTGGTCATATTATTTTGGCTGTTGTGGCACTTTATAAGTGTGGGAGAATGAGAAAAGAGTCAACAGAGTGAACCTCTGGACAGATTCAAAATCAAGTTGAGGTAGCTAAAATTATTTGTAGAAGGATTATGTATACTAGCCCTGTCCATCATTTGCTCTCTCCCATTATTTAACTGAATGTATTAACATGATGGGGCATGGGGTGACAGAAAACTCACCATTAGACAAATATATAGCAAGATCTCCCCCCAGCCTGCAAATGATGTTTTACTGAGTAACATAGATTTGGGCATTTACATTAGCTATCTTAGCAGAAAGGTTGTGAAAATAGTAGGACATGGAAAGTAGACTCTCTGTTATAGGGAGGTAACGTTTCCCTTAACCTGCACTTGTCTGGGAGATGGCTAAACTAAAATACAATCCTAACATGAGTGCCAAAAAATGCCTTACCCTGAGCTCTCCACGCCGACGGAAGCTGCAGAAAGAAAAAAGCTGTGAATATAGCTGGAGTTACAGCACTGCTGCAGGGGTAAAGCATTGGGCTGGGCCAATTCCTGCCTTGGTGGGAAGGGGTGCCTAATATTGTTGTACTTCCGGAATCAGATGTTGTGCATTGCTCTCTTTATCTATCTCCTTTATTATTCCCTTCAAGATAATGTGAAGATGGTTGATTGGCTTGCCTAAGAGAAAGTCAAGGCAGAAAACTGAGTTTAGTTTTCCCTGGGTTTCTGAGCAGATATTCCAGCTGGCATTTTGTTAGTGATCCCTTTAAATTTGAACCCAACCCCTGTTGCTGTCAATCAGTGGTTGGCAGAAAGACTACAACAATAACATTAAACATCTACTCCATGGCAGTAATATGATGCATCAAGAAACAGACAGCTCCTAGTGGCCATGGAAAAACATCCAGTATTTAAGTGTCTCTCCTGGCACACATGGGAACCAGGCAACCAGGCTGTGATTGCATCTGCTGAGGAATATTAGCAAAGCAGCTGAAATACAAGCGTAATAGAAGAGGCAGTAGGAAATCAGTCCTTGCAAATGGTTATTAAAATAATAACTATTTATACACTTAATGTATAAGCTTTCATCTGCATGTCTCAAATGGTTTTATAAATCCCAATGAATTATGTTTCAATGCACCCTTGTGAGATATTTTACTCCCATTTTGCTCCCATAATTATTGTATTAAATAAACACACAGGGAGCTGAAGTGATCTGGTAATAGAAGAACTGTAGGTTTATGTGATATAGTATAAAAATAAGGCCTAATGGTCTCAGCTTTCTGTACCACAGCCATTAGATCCTGGGGCTTCCAAGGGCATCAGTTAATATATTCAGCTTGTCAGATTGATTAGCTGCTCTTCTCATAAAGGCTGGAAAGAAACAATTGAAATTAAGTGAATTACTGTGAAACAATTACAGATATATTCCCATTGATCAACTGACATCTAGCTAGGTGTGCTTGTTTTCCTGGTTTCTTAAAGAGATGTTTCCCCATGCACAATGATCTCTCTCCCCTATTAAAAGATACTAGTAGAGATACCCCTTTGAATTATTTTTTAAACTATTTGAAGGTTAGGGAGAATTATTATATATAATGATCAGCAATACCAACAGGGAGTATGGAAAGAAAAGGCTCAGAGATTTATACTGAACTTCTTTCTTCTCAAATTCTCACTGGGTCAAATAGATTTTAAGTTTGAATAGCTGCAGAAAAGATGTATTATAGGATGTCTCTTTTTTGATCTAGCAAATGGAACAAGGTCTTACTCTTTGAAAAACCTCATTCTGAGCAAAACCAATATCAGCTGTCTTCCTGTAAAACTCTCTTCCCTTTAATGATTGCTGTATGTGTAAAGAACTTGTTATATCTTCTGGTTTTGATATTTAATTCAAAGCTCTGGTCCAGTTAAAGGTGCTTTCCCCATCCTTTGAAACTGTTTTGTAAAGGAGACTTTGTTTCCCCGATTTCAGGAGAGTATTCCTTATTTACATCACTGGGAAAGGAGGAGTGGCTGGGAATGGCAGGGTGGGGCTAGAGGTACAGCAGACAAATCAGAAGCTCTTAATAACAACTCTGCGTCTTACTGTCAGTCTTAACTTTCTGCTTGGTTCTGTACTTCAGTCTCAATCACATAAAGCCTATGTTTAGTGTGTAGATAATTAACAACAATAAGCACTGACATATATGAGAGGGATGAAGCACAGCCTTCTGCACAAGTAACTTTAGTTACAGTACATGGGGAGAGAGAAATTCCAACATGCACAGTTTGCACTGCATTGGCTTTCTCTCTTCTTCCTTCCAGAAAGGTGGGGATAAGGTTGATTTTTTTTTTTTTAATTTTTCTTCAGTTCCAGCTTCAAAATATTAGTTGATCCTATACCTTTACCTATAGATGTACATAAATCTAGTTCAGAAATATGAAATGTCTTTTGGGGGAGACTGTCAAAATCTCCCTCAAAATAAAGAATTAGGGAGCACAAATAATTGAACTTTTAAATGCTTGACTCCTGTTTTAACCCTTTTTACCTATACATCTGAGGTTTTATACAAGACAGTATTTTTGTTTCAATTTCTTCATAGCTTGGTAGGCTGGCCACTGAGCTGTCAGTCAGTTCAGGTGATGGCATGTATGGCAGACTTGCTAGGACGTTTGAAACTGATACCCATCCTAGCTCTTTCATATATTAATCTTTTTCCACTCCTTTAGTCACTCATACCACTGAGTACTTGACTCTCTTCTTCAGCTGTGAGAGACACTGTACAAGGCTTAAAAAACAAGCCCTTGGCTTGCTCTCTTATGTGATGTGTTAGTAAGCAGGATTTACTTGAAAAGATATACTCTCATTACATGTTTAACTGGAGAGAAATGTTGGATTGGCCTCATGTTATTCTTCTTTGAATACCTGCAGTGCAAACCTCTCAGCTACCATGGCCCCGTAATTCTACCTGCTTCTCCATGCTGAACTATTCTTCCATAGCCAGTTGTGTTATTTGGTAGAAACACTATCATTCAGGGAGAAACTGGGGGATGGACAGTGAAGGACTTCAACCATTCAAAGTCAGCTTACCTTCATGATTTCTGCAAAGTGAGCCAGTTCTGAATGAAAGCATGCTTATGAATTCTTTGCATTCTAGGTAAGTAGCCCGGTGGCATTGCTTGAACATACTCCCTTAGTCAAGTAAATTAGCTTGAATACAGAGCACTTCCTGACTTGGGTCACAGGTTTTCCTGTGCCAAGGGATTAAAGTTTATTCCAAGGGAGACTTCTATTTAACTGTATATTAATGAAGCAGACTTTCAGCACTAACAGAGATAAATGATGCCCAGCACTGCCTGCAGGGTAATTAGACTTTATATGATACTGTGAATAAACTGATGAAGTTTTCTAATTAGTACATTTCATACATAAAATTAGAAATAGAAAGTGAACCTGGAAAATAAACTGATTCAAAAGTCTTTCTTGTGGCTGGAGCTTGGTGGGAAGTTTTCTCCAGCTAAAAGTGGCAGTAGCTAGCCAGTCTACGCTTCACGTCTTCATGGTTTCCTCCACAGCTGCATAGGATGAGATCACAGCCTTGGATCTCTTGTCTTACAGTTCCCCTGCTAAGGAAAGGATGTGGAGCATGAACAATGTCCTTCAGTTCACCTGTTTTCTCCATCTTCTTTTTCTTTTTGAGTTGTGCCTGTAGGTAATTTATTAAAGGTTTAAGTTTTTTAAAGGGGCTTAGGGAGATGTTTTATGGTGTGTGAGAGTAAGAGTGAATCTTTATGCGCCTCCCACTGTGCAGTCAAGTTTTTGGAGATTTTATGTTCTCTTCTGGTACTATATTTCTCTGTTCCACTATCTTTGTAACTGACATGGAAAGATTGTCATGTGTTTATGTGTCAAAGAAATCTGGTTTTAAAAGCAGAGTTTTTAAAGGGGTTTCAGGAGTCCAAAAGGAAAGGAAACAAGTAGAAAATGAATGTGAATAGTGAAATGTATAGCTAAGGCAATTTTAGACAGCAGGCACAAGCCTTTATAAGATGCCAAGATACTGGGGATGCTTGTGTTAAAGTGCCTGAGGTACTAAAGAAATCAGCAATTTCTCAATTCATTGTAGGAACTGGACTTCCAAGGAAGTGAAGTAATTGAAATCAGGCACTATTAGCCAGAAGGGAAGGAATAAATCACTAGCTGGGAAAATGAAATGACAAAAAGATGGAAGTGCTGGGTACTAGGCACTAGTACAGCGAAAATGACAACAATAACAACAAAAGATAAAATCCATAACTGTTCTACAGAACCAGGTTTTGTGGGTGGAGAGAAATAAGGTATCCGATTTACTTATTTTTATTAATTTGGACTGCTGATTTCTTACTGCACCCTTGTCACTTTTATTTTGCTAGTGGTTACGACTGTGGGCAGTATGGAACATATTTGGAAAGGCTCTTCTAAGAACAGTGTAGTTTCTTGGATTTCATAGGCAATGTGTATACCTGCATAACCACTGGTATTTTATATACATGTAATGATTTCATTCTATAGAATACACTGGCTATTTTGCAGTAGATTCAACTGTTTTCTACTCCAGACTTAATGTGTACTTCAAGCTGGGACTCTTTGTCAAGGAAACTGGACTCCAGACTTTCTGGGCTGCTTTTAATCTGAAATTATTTCAGTTTAGATTGAAAAATGCCTTTTATGATAAGGGAACATGAAGTAACAGAAGGTAAATTTTTCCTCAAAGGTAATTCAAGGTTGCAGTATTCAAATCCCCAAATCAACAACACAATTTAATGGCATTATTTAGGTATAGAAAGGCTGATCTGACACAGCACAGCACTTTCCACTAAAGTTTTATTCTTTGAGATGTTTTAAAAACAGTGTCACATAAAATGAAATGCTTAACCTTTTGTTTTCTTCACAGGGGCCTCAATAAAGCATTAGCATATGTTTCAAAATATTTTACTGTGCAAATTCTCCTAAATCTCAGGTGAATACTCAATTTACTTCACATCAGCAATCCTGCTGGGGAAACCAGCTCACCTACGCTTTGGACATCTGACTTCTGCTGTAACTATTCGATCTGTCTTTCTGTTTCTCTGTGTGACATTTTCTGCCCTTTCATTCTTTCCAAATAGGTCTTCTCTTTAACCTTGTGGTACCAAAACATTTCATTGTATTTGAAAGTAATGTCATTTGGTAATTTGCGATGCACCAAGTGGTAAAGGGCACCTCCAGTAATTTACTTGAATGCTGTCTGTATAAAAGCTGAAATGATTTGATGGTAGAGCAGTAGATGTGGTTTTTCTTGATTTCAGTAAGGCATTTCATACTGTCTCCCACAGCATCCTCATAGATAAGCTAAGGAAGTGTGGGCTTGACGATCAGGAGGTGAGGTGGATCAAGAACTGGTTGGAAGGAAGAAGACAGAGAGTTGTGGTCAATGGTGCATAATCTAGCTGGAGGTCTGTGACTAGTGGAGTGCCTCAGGGGTCGGTGCTTGGACCCGTGCTGTTTAATATTTTCATCAACGACCTGGATGAGGGAACCGAGTGTACCCTCAGCAAGTTCGCTGATGACACTAAACTGGGAGGAATGGCTGACACACCAGAAGGCTGTGTTGCCATTCAGTGAGACCTGGACAGGCTGGAAAGTTGGGTGGGGAGAAATTCGATGAAATTCAACAAGGGCAAGTTTAGAGTCTTGCATCTGGGGAAGCACAACCCCATGTACCAGTACAGGTTGGGGGTTGACCTGCTGGAAAGTAGTGAAGGGGAAAGGGACCTGGGGGTCCTGGTGGACAGGAGGATGACCATGAGCCAGCAATGTGCCCTTGTGGCCAAGAAGGCAAACGGCATCCTGGGGTGCATTAGAAAGGGTGTGGTTAGTAGGTCAAGAGAGGTTCTCCTCCCCCTCTATTCTGCCTTGGTTAGGCCGCATCTAGAATATTGTGTCCAGTTCTGGGCCCCTCAGTTCAAGAAGGACAGGGAACTGCTTGAAAGAGTCCAGCGCAGAGACACAAAAATGATTAAGGGAATGTAACGCCTCCCTTATGAGGAGAGGCTGAGGGAGCTGGGTCTCTTCAGCTTGGAGGAGACTGAGGGGTGACCTCATCAGTGTTTACAAATGTGTAATGGGTGGGTGTCAGGATGATGGAGCTAGGCTTTTTTTCAGTGATATCCAGTGATAGGACAAGGGGCAATGGGTGTAAACTGGAGCATAGAAGGTTCCACGTTAACATCAGGAAGAACTTCTTTACTGTGAGAGTGACAGAGCACTGGAACAGGTTGCCCAGGGGGGTTGTGGAGTCTCCCACATTGGAGATATTCAAGGCCCGCCTGGACAAGTTCCTGTGTGATGTACTCTAGGTTACCCTGCACTTGCAGGGGGGTTGGACCAGATGATCCCTTGAGGTCCCTTCCAACCCTTGGGATTCTGTGATTCTTCAGCAAAAGGGTATAAGCATATTAACAGCATCTTCCAAGCCATTAGTGTAAAGAGGCTGATAGCAGCATGTTTTGGCTCTGTATTTTCCCTTTCACTGGTTTAATTAAAATTAATAATTAACACCTATTGATAATAAGGGTAAGTATTAAAGTTTTGAAAGCGTTTTGGAGGATTTTCCATAGTTGTTTTAGTTGTATAGGTTATACAGTAACATTACTGTAACTCTACATTCCAGTATTTAATTAAATAAGAGTCAGG
Source organism: Neopsephotus bourkii (assembly GCF_033783945.1). Taxonomy (NCBI): domain Eukaryota; kingdom Metazoa; phylum Chordata; class Aves; order Psittaciformes; family Psittacidae; genus Neopsephotus; species Neopsephotus bourkii. The sequence continues at coordinate 3,560,332 of NW_026901490.1, forward strand.
AGCTTTTATGAATAATTTTCTGACTATTTATTTGAAAATTCAAAATATTTCACATGATAAAATTTTTGTTTTCTGGCCAATCCTAAGTATTATCTGTATGCATAATGATGGAGAAAGAACATGTATATAAATATACATATGTGTGTGGATATGAGTGGACACAAAAGGAAGAATGTACAAGTGTCATTGTGGACTAAAAGCCAATGTGAGCCACAGGGCTGCGTACAGGGCTGAGAGTTAGAAACTAAGAAAGATATGATACTTGAAAGAAAATTACTGAAATACATGATTGACCATATGACTTTACATGAATTGTCTAGTGTGGTTTACGTTTCTCTTTCTTCAGAATGGATACAACTAATTAATTCTGTGGAGCATTTTGAGGTCATTAAATATTTGTTCCAGACAAGGAGGGACATGCAGAACAGGGATTCTTGCTAGCTGCTGTTACTTTCTTCCGTTGATACAAGTTAGTCTTGTTCATCTTAGTAGGCATTATTATCTAATTATTATAAAATCATCAGCTAAGTATATGTATATTGTTAACCTACAGGTGAGAATAATTTGCCTAAACAGAAAAGGGAGAAAGGCGCAGGTGCATAAAGTGATTTGCAGGACCATATGGCTGAGAACCCCCACCAGAAATAGAAGAGTTTTCTACATATGTATTTTGATTTGTTATGCTTTTTTTTCTTTCTTTTTTTTTTTTTTTCCCTACTGTTTCTCATTCAGGGCAACCCTTACCCATTTGCATGTCATTATAAAGTGCTGATGGGCTTCTTAGTAACAAGAATTGCATAAGTCTGCAGGTTCAGCAATAGTCTAGCTACACAGATAGATGTTCATTCTTAATGGCATTAGTTTGGGTGATGTTTGGCTTTCAGTACACATAATTCATGTTCAATTATGGTGGAATAGATAAAGAATTGAAAGACACAGCCACATCTGTGTTCCTGAATGAAGAGTCACTGTGTCATGCTGATAGAGACTGAAGTCTCATCCAAGTGAATTAATTATAACAATCTGTTTTCCCATTCAATCTGGTAATTATTCCCTTTTCAGAATCATCAGCTTTCATTTTGTTTACAGATTTTGTACAGATTCTGCAACAGACCCATAACCATGTCATCAAGTCACCATCTCTTCGAGAGTATAGGGAGACAGCTGTGCAGCTGTGGAGGTTACGGCAACATCAAGCCTGGAGGGAGGGCTCTCCATTCTATGCCATCACCTGAGAACATCTGGGTAAGTCTATCTATGTGAGTTATGGACCAAATTCCTGAATATGGATAATGAAGGAGTTATCCCAGATTACTCTGGTTCTCAGTCTTTTCAGTTCTGAAATCTTTATCTGTCTATAGTGCATAAGATCTACTTTGTTTTTCATAAAGTATTTTGATCCATTCATACTGGAGTCTCTAGGACAAAAAAACCTGAATGTGGCTCATGTCTGTCAATGTGAAAATATGGAAAATATGTATGAAAATATTTCTTGTTAGAATCAAGTCCCTTTTTAAAATTGCTATAGTGTCCTGTGATGTTTCTTGCTATGAGTGTTGTCTTCAAACTGCAGCTGAATTTCATATATGCTGCCAGGGTGCCTTTATCCTCAGCTCCTTTAGAATTATGTACTTCTGTGCTAATATTTTTTTGGCCTCTACAACTTTAAAATAACTCTGTCCCCTTGGACATTTTAAGGTTAATATAAACTATTACTTTTCCTTCTATAAACCTAAACATAGTAAAATATAACAATCATTAACATTCTTTCCCAATAATGGAATATCTCCAAATTAATCCTTGAAATAACTGGCAGTAAACCCTGAAGTATTCAAGACAAATTCAGATCATGAATAAACAGTACCTGGATTTACATCTCATTACAGCAAGTCTGAAACTCTCTCTTACACTTCTTTAGTATCCAGCACAGTTTAACTAATGGTCATCTGCAGTAAATGTTGGGTGGATGTGTTTGTACAGGCGTATGTGTATAAAACTATGGGTTTTTTCTATCAAAAAAAAGATTTCATTGAATTTTTCAAGATAAGTGAAGAACTTCAAATTGAGGGGAAATTTTTTTTTAATTGAAACATGTTAAGCATCTCATGGTTGTTCAATGAATGAATCCATCATGACAGTGCTGTCTCCAGAGAAAATTTGAAAGCTATTACCTAGAAACTCAATGAAGATCAATTATCTCCTACCACCTCCATGCGTTTAAAAGATTGCAACTGCATGTAATGAAAATAATGGCAACAAAAGGTTTTTTTCCCCTTCGGTGTATCAGTCACAGTAATCAGATGCTTCTATCTGTGTCATAAGAGATAAATTATGAGGAGAAAGTGCTTTGAATACAAGGAGAGATGTTGTCTTGCCCTTACTATAGGATGCTGAAGGAGCTGGCAGAGGAGCTTGCTAAGCCACTCTGCTTCACCTATCAACAGTCCTGGTCTAATGGGCAGGTCCCAGAGGATTGGAGGCTAGCCATCATGATGCCTCTCTATAAAAAGGGCAGGAAGAAAGGCCCTGGAAGCTACAAGCCTGTCAGCCTGAACTCAGTGCTGGGGCAGGTCATGGAACAGGTGGTCCTAAGTTAGACCATAACGCACGTGTGAGAAAATGGAGGGATCAGGCCCAGTCAGCATGGGTTATGAAGGGGAGGTCCTGCTTGACCAACCTGATCTCCTTCTATGATAAGGTGACACACCTGGCTGATGAGGGAAAGGCTGTGGAAATTGTCTATTTGGGCTTCAGTAAAGCATTTGACACTGTCTCCCACAGCATTCTCCTGGAGAAATTCAGAAGGAGAAGGCTCATGACCTGATAGGAGGATTGGCTTGGAAACTGGCTGGATGGCTGAGGTCAAAGACTGGTGGTAAATGGTATGACATCTAGTTGGTGACCAGTCACTAGTGGCGTCCCTCAGGGCTCGGTGTTAGGGCCAGTGTTGTTTAGTATCTTCATTGATGATCTGGATCAAGTGAACCCTCGTTAAATTTGCAGACAACACCAACTTGGCTGGGAGTGCTGACCTGCTGGAGGATAGAAAGGCTCTGGCAGAGGGATCTGGACAGGCTGGATTAACGGCCTGTGGCCAGTGGTATAAGGCTCAAGAAGGCAAAATGCCAGCTTCTGCATTTGGGCCACAACAACCCCATGAAGTGCTCCAGGCTTGGGGAAGGGTGGCTGGAAAGCTGCTTGGCAATAAGGGACCTGGGGGTGCTGAGTGACAGCCAACTGAACATGAGCCAGCGTGTGCCCAGGCAGCCAAGGAGAACAATGTCATCCTGGCCTGTGTCAGAACTAGTGTGGCCAGCAGGAACAAGGCAGTGATCATCCCCCTATATATGGCACTGGTGAGGCCGCACCTTGAATCCTGTGTTCAATTCTGGGCCCCTGACTGCAGGAAAGACATTGAGGTGCTGGAGCGGGTCCAGAGAAGGGCAAAGGAGCTGGTGAAGGGTCTGGAGCACAAGTCCTATAAGGAACAAATAAGGGAACTGGGGTTGTTTAGTCTGGAGGGGAGAATGCTCAGGGAGGACCTTATCACTTTCTACAACTATGTGAAAGGAAGTTGTAGTGAGATGAGGGTGTTGGTCTCTCCTCCCAAGTACAAGTGATAGGACAAGAGGTAACAACCTCAAGCTGTGCCAGGGCAGGTTTAAATTGGATATTAGGAAAAAATTCTTCATAGAGAGGGTGCTCAGGCATTGGAACATGCTGCCCAGGGAAATGGTGGACTCACCATCTCTGGAAGTGTTCAAAGCCCGAGTAGATGAGGCTCTCAGTGATATAGTTTAGTGGTGATCTTGGCAGTCCTAGCGTAATGTTGATGATCTTAAAGATATTTTCCAACCTAATCGATTCTATAATTGCATGATTGTCTGGGGCTGTGTGCCACCTAAAGCAATCTCAAAAACAAGGAAGGCCCCTTACTAGCTAGGTTTCTGCAACAGAGCAGACTTTCTCTGATAGATCAGCTGAAAGCCGTACCTTTGGCTTGCTTTATCAGCAAGCACTGCTAATTACCAGTAGTGGCAAAGCATGGGGAGATTCAGTCAGAGCCCTCCCTGCAGCACTGTAGGAGAAGAAAAGATTTTTACAGGTGAAGGAACAGCATGAACTGCTGCATAAGTGATTCCTTTAATGATTCACGGATCTAATTATTATTGTTATTAATGATGATACCATGCTTAGAGCCATTAGTACAAATCTTAAATGCAGGGCAAGCACTGTTTTAATAGTCTGGAATTTCACAGTCTAAGGAATATTCATACTGGAAAGCTGCATTATAAAAATATGCATTATGATATCAGTTAGTTCTGCTGAGTTTGTCTCATTTATGGATTTGCTTACAAATCTTTACTAGCTGCTGTGGAATTGAAAGCAAATAAGAGATTACAGAAAACAAAACAAAACTTTTAGATAAAATATGTTAAATTATGAGAATGAATTATCCCTCTTACCAAGAATAATGAATTAGCTGACTTTAGGTTGTACCACAGCCATATTACAAAAGCACATTTTAGTCCTGGTTTTCGATATTCAAAGCAAGTTGGCTTTTATTTGCACTGAAGCAAGGACCTATGAATGCAGATTCTCATGGAGGTGCCATCAATATACATAAGGCAAGGAAGCTGTGGGTTTGGCAATTTCCTACATCCTCTGAAGTTAATGGGCAAGTATCTTCAAAAATGATTTCCTTATGATGCCAACCTCATGAAGTTTAACCATGCCAAGTGCAAGGTCCTACACCTGGGTCGGAGCAATCCCAGGCACAGCTACAGGCTGGGCAGAGAAGAGATTCAGAGCAGCCCTGCGGAGAAGGACTTGGGGGTGCTGGTCGATGAGAAAATGAACATGAGCCGGCTTCAGTGTGCGTTTGCAGCCCAGAAAGCCAACCGTATCCTGGGCTGCATCAAGAGGAGCGTGAACAGCAGGTCGAAGGAGGTGATCCTGCCCCTCTACTCTGCTCTCGTGAGACCTCACTTGGAGTATTGTGTGTAGTTCTGGTGTCCTCAACATAAAAAGGACATGGAACTGTTGAAACAAGTCCAGAGGAGGGCCACAAGAATGATCAGGGGACTGGAGCACCTCCCATATGAAGATAGGCTGAGAAAGTTGGGGCTGTTCAGCCTGGAGAAGAGAAGGCTACATGAAGACCTATAGCAGCCTTCCAATATCTGAAGGGGGCCTATAGGGATGCTGGGGAGGGACTCTTCATTAGGGACTGTAGTGATAGGACAAGAGGTAATGGGTTAAAACTTAAACAGGGAAAGTTTGGATTGGATAAAAGGAAGAATTTCTTTCCTGTCAGGGTGGTGAGGCACTGGAATGGGTTGCCCAGGGAAGTTGTGAATGCTCCATTCCTGGCAGTGTTCAAAGCCAGGTTGGAGAGAGCCTCGGGTGACACGGTTTACTGTGAGGTGTCAGGGGGGTTGGATCTAGATGATCTTAAGGTCCTTTCCAACCCTAACTATTCTATGATTCTATAATTTTAGAGACTCGAAGTGATGCTGACACTGCCTAGCGAAATTACCAACGTTTAAACACCTCTGTTACAAGGAAACTTGGCCTGTTTAACTGTTAAACTGCACCTTCTGAGCCACTTGGTCATGTGGTGCCTTTCTGGCTAGCCAAGCAGAGAAGCTGCCTCCTGTCACACACACGTTTTCAATGTCTAAAAGCATAAGGAAGTGATCAAATGACTTCTCAGCTTTCTTTTTGTGTAGTCAAATATATTGAATCCTTGTGACATGCAATATGGTTTTCTAGCTCCTGGAAATTTTTTGGTGAAATTTAGACTGTGCAGCAGAAAGCAATTCACATCTTTTAAAACTTGACAAGCAGTTCAGATTTTATCATACAAAACAAGCAGCAGAGAGATGCTTCTCTCTTATTGTGGGCTCATCTATGCTTAGCTACTAATAAATCAAAATCTCTCTGTTCACTGGTGTATTGCCAAAACGTCATAGCTGTTGAACATCTCATTTCTTTAGCTTTTGTGTTCATAAGACTTGCTCTCTCTAGGAATTACTCTGCCACAGTTAGAGGTACTAACAAAAATTTGGACTATACCTCATGTGTGGATTTCCAGTCAAACCAAGAGGAAATGCAGTATTTCACAGGTATGCCTTCACTTATTACTGATGCAGACTTAGACTTTAGCCTTTTTTACCTGAAAGGTCAGTAATTTAGTAATGTCAGCTAGTTGGCTCTTTTATGATACATTCATTAACATAACAAAGGGCAGCTATAACCAGAATGGTGATTAAGGAATATATGGTATGCCCATCTGTTACAGTAGGATAAGGACAGCCTAGTGAGGATGATTCACAATTCTGAGGCAATGTTCTATGGATAACATACAGCATGATGGCAGATGGAAAAAGACGGATCTGAGCAGATGGATCTGGGTGTGGTTCATGTCACACATACCGGTTTAGACTGGGGCAAAGCACCGGGCTCATTTCCCACCAGCAGGAACAGCCTGCAGTGTGGCACTCAGAGTGATCACCAGTGATTACCACATTAATTCAGCTGGGAAGTCAAATATGCTCACAGGGCTGCGTGTCCTGGTCCAAGCACTGGCAGGGAGCTTTACTGGTAGAGCCAAGGGCAGTATTTTACTTCCATAAATAGTACGCCAGGGCGATGAACTATATAATGTGTTCAGGTATGAGTGCTGATGGTGTCTAGTTTTGTTCTGGATTGAGTGATAGGGCTTTTTCAGACACCCACAGTTACTAGTTAAAAAAAGTAACTCTGTAGTGACAGTGAGGTGACAAGCACACTGATGGCAGAATGTGCTGTATCATCTACTGAAATTGTGATAGTACAGGAATGCCAGAATTGCATGAAGAAGGCAGCTTTCGTTAACACTCAAGATTAAGGTTAGACTTGCAATACAGTATTTTCAAAACAATGTAGTAATACATGAGATGATACTCAAAAAAGTAACCTAATCAAAGGAAACCATTAGTGATGACACTGTTCTGGAAAAGTGAATCACACTGATTAAATACTATTTTCTGTTTAAGATTTGAACTTGTTGTTACTAATATCGCAAGTGCTACTCATTCCATGAAATAGGATAGAGCCCAGGTCTAACCAAAGTCACTAAGGATCTTTCATCACAGAATCATTAGGGTTGGAAGGGACCTCTGGAGATCATCTAGCCCAACCCCACCTTGCCAAGGCAGGGCCACCTAGAGCAGGTTACACAGGAACTTTTCTCGGTGAGTTTTGAATGTTCCAGAGGGTGAGACCCCACAAGCTCCCTGAGCAGCCTGTTCCAGGTGCTCTGCACCCTCAACATAAAAAAGTTCTTCCTCATGTTGAGGTTAAACTTCTTGTGTTTTACTTTATGGCCATTGCTCCTCGCCCTGTCACTGGGCACCACTGAAAAGAGTCTGGCACCATCCTTGTGGCACCTGCCTTTGAGATATTTGTATGCCTTAATGAGATCCCCTCTCACTCTTTTCTAGACTAAACAGGACCAGCTCCCACAGTCTCTCCCCATAAGAGAGAGGCTTCAGGGCCCCTAATCTCTGTGGTCCTAATAGCCTGATGGGAGCTAGCTTATGTCTTTTTTACACTGAAATTGGTTTTGTGAAGGAAGTTGCTCATGAAAAAAAAGATTACAATCTGAGATAAGATGATAAGAGACAGAAATGAGTAATATACTTTACTACAGTTATCATTAATCACTTCTTTAACCTGATTTCTCTTCAACTCAAACTGTACAAAGTCTGCACTTGAGAAGGAAATATTCCTTATGTACCCTCTGCAGGGGGTTTCAGACAAAAAACAGTTCTGGGTAATGGCATAAGTTTCCAGTAAGCCCATTTAATCGAGTCTTTCTACTTAGAACTACATTTTCTTGCTTTTCTTTGATCTTCAGGTAGGAACTGTCAGAATTCATCAAGTATATTTTAATTAATAGTGGGGTTTGGAAGTACAAATAAGAGAACGGTAATTTCAATAGCCTTCTGGAGCCCTGTGAGGTTATTTCTTCACCACCATACCTACCTGCAAAGAGACTGCCTGAGGGAAGAGAAAAATATATTTGAAATATGCCAGAAAGATACCTGCCCCCAAAGGATGTCCACAGAAACCTGTGTTGGGGCTCAAGGTTACACTGTGATTTAGGAGACATAATATTGCAAGGGCCTTGTGCATGTTTGACAGTTCTCTCTTTAACATGCACAAGAAGAGTTCACATGTGTTTTTTCTCAGTGCAGGTAAGCAAGAGCCAGCTCCTGCAAGGTCTCAAGCGATTGCTGGATGCTCAGCAGCCTCTGATCCTGTTAGCACCAGGGTGTCTTCAATCCTGCTCTTTGAAGCTTCTGGATAAGCTATAATTAATGACATAACAGGATTTTGAGGACTTCTCAGGATCTTGGTAAATGGACTTCTGCTGGAGTCTAGATGCTCAGAACCACTCAGCATTGGCTTATAACAAAAAAAAAAACATACTGTAAAATATGCTCTATTTAATAATTTTGCACACTGCTAACAGTAGGATAAGGTTCAGGAGAAGCTCTGAAAGCAGGAGGCAGACGCACGTTGGTTGTATAGTTACATTTGGTACCTTGCTCCCTCTCCTTTCCCTGCAAGAGGATTTTTATAGCTACATTTCCCATTCTGTACCTTCTTCCTTTACGCCTGTATTATAATTCTCATGGCCCCGAGCTGAAGGCATCAGCTGTCTAGCAGGCTTGTCTATTTTAGGAAATCTAATGATTTACCTATAAACAGAAAGGCAGATGTCTGCAACCTTCATCATGGTAAGCCTTGTGCTTCTAATACAATATTGATTTTCTCTCATCCAATAATTTATGTCTTCAATTGGCCTGATCAGGCACCCTGCTATTTTTTCACAAGACACAGCAATCAGCAAGGGGGTTAAGGTCTTTTTAGAATAAAAATGTGCAGTTGCTTTATTTAAAAAACACAGTATATTCATCTGCAGCTTTGAACAGGGTGTTATTACAGACAGACGAATCCCTGCAAGGCAAGCACCGTTGCCATATCCAAGGGAAACACAATTTTATTTTTACACTTCGCTGAATTAATTTATCGAAGTGGTGCACGTTTAGAGTTAAAGGTCACTATGTACACATAATTTCTAATGGCTGCAACATTTTATGTGAATTCTCAAGTGCCACAGATAGAAAAATGAAAGCCAGGTTGAAGACAACGGGTTTCTCCTACTCTGTGCTTCTGAGATGAAGACTTCTTTATAAGAATCTTCATGGTTTAGCAGCTCAAGCTAAACCTGATACTTTTCAAACACAAATGGCTGACAGCAAGGAAGGAATACAATGATCTCAGGACAAAGAGGTTATTTTCAGAGCTCTGTATTGTCTGTTTGGCACCAGTTTTCTATAACGATTTATATCTTTGCTTTAGGAGGTTCATGTGTGGTGACTGACCAGCAGAACCACAGACTTTTTTAACCTTCTGGTGCAGTCACTGGTGCAGTACTGGTAACAGCAGCTTGCTAATAATAAATGTAAAAGAAAAATGGTTATCTGAGAGAGAGTGCCCATTAAAATCTATGTTTTTATATTCATTAGAAAATACAGACTGTGCTGGTGACCTGTGTTTAAGATGATATAATATGGGCTAGGTAGGAGTGACCATGAGATACAGAATGGTTGTCTTGTCATGGTTTCCCATAATTCAGAAAGGAAATTTTCTTGGCTACATTGATTTTCTGCAAAGCCACGTTACAGCAGTCTTAGGGGTCTGTGACTGTGCACATACACCTGCAAACATGCTGCTCCCCTGCTAACACATGCAGTGCATCCACAAGGAGAAGTAGTGCCTGACACAAGAAAAGAGCAAAGCAACATCCCAGAATGATAGCATGATAGGAGAAGGTAGCGTGGGCATAGTGACTCTGGCCCAGCAGACAAGCCTCTACCTCAATCAAAAGCCTTGTATGTGGCTTAGTATGAATGGCAAGTATGGCTATTACTAATTACATAAACAGACAGCTCTGCACAGGCTCAGGCCTGTATGTTCCTTCAGTATCTGTTTCATTTGATCATGTTCCCGGAAGGCCAGAAAATTTAGGTATCGTCCTTACTGACAAACCTTTCTGGCATGTATTCTCTCATTTTGTCTTGAATGGCATAGAGTAAAAATGAGGTGTCCCTGCCCATGGCAGGGGGGTTGGAACTCAGTGATTTTAAGGTCCTTTCCAACTCTTAACTATTCTATGACGATTCTATGATTTTCTTTTGCGAATTACACAACTACTTGTTCTTGACTGTGCTAGTAGGAAATAGTAATAGTAATGATGATAGTAGTAGTAGTTATTATTATCTTTATTATTATCATCATCATTATTTAGTGGGAGCTATTGAGAACATTATCAAAATATATTCTGAGATTAAAAACTGAATTTGGTTCCAACACTTCAAAGACTTGCAGTTACAGAGTCTGAAGCTGAAATCGTGATTTCTTGCCAAGAATTTATATTCCCAGAAGCTAAATGTACCACTGGTCCTCCTGGCTCATTATTGATTAGGTCTATTTTTGTTGCTGTAAGTGTTGTTAGCTTTGTTTATAACTACAGACCATGATAGAGTCAATACTAATTGAGGTAAGAGCATGTATCCTCCCTGTGTTCAGCTCTGGCACAAAACACTATTCCTAGATTGCAAAAGGGAAGAATGAAGGACATTTTTCAAGGCTCTTGGCAGGGAAGTATAAATAGAATAACTGAAAGAGCCAGTTTCCTTGTTTTAATTCTTGATTTCCTTAATTTGTCTGATAATGTGAAAATATATTTACTCTGTGGGTAGGAATGACAAAACAATAGAACAAAATTTTGTTTGCATTTTTAAAGCAATTATATGCTTTACACAAACCACAAACACCCACAAGGAGGAGGTGCATTGAAACAATCTGAGGACACACAAACGTGGGGTACTGAACTAGGGGCTATTAGCAATAGGTGGGAAGCGTGCTTCTCTCATGTATTGTACTGGCTAGGGGAAATACTGAGTTTCAAGTTTTTAATTCTTAGAGACTCTGGCTACTTTAATTAAATAAAGCTTTAGATAACAGCGGTAACAGGCTATAGGCATACAAACCAATTCTGGAAATTCCTGTGCTTTTCTGGTGATGCTCTGAGACCCTCTGACAAAGACTGTAAGCCAAATATTTAATACTAACAATGTGATAAAGAGCTACAGCTACTGCATCTTTCATCTTTGCTGCCTACGTGCTCTCCTGTCATCAAAAGACAAATTCTGTCATGGCTCAGACAAGTGCTGTCACAACTCAGTATTTGAAACCACAGCATGGAAGCAAAACAGGTCAGGGGCAGATGTCACTGATGTGTCAGCAGACTAAGCACCCTCAGAAATGGCAACTATTAGGCATTCCCAAAGCTTCCTGTGAATGCCTTCACGACTCACCCTAGGAAGCTTATCTGCTGTGTGTGCAGTACTGTTCACGTGCCCTTCCCACAATAGCTGGACTGTCCTTTTAAATACTTCCTTGGCAAGCAACAACGTGCTGACTCCTGGATGAACTGGAAAAGCTTTTTGTTGATCTTTCGTCAAGCTCCATGGTCAACAGCTCAGAGAGCTTTTAATTAGGTATAGCTCATCTAATCCTTTGAGCACCCCATTGCAATGCCTGCATATCTATGAAAGCATTTCAAAGCAAATAAATACATTTAATACTTCCTTCATTGCTACTCATATCTGAGAATATGAAGAGATTTTTTCAACAATGAAAGCTGATTAGCTGACAATGATAGAAATTTCTTCACATTTCCATAGGAGGAAGGGGATGATGGGGTCATGACATTATTAATTACTGCTACTGTAATTCAAGTTCTGAAATGTGGATATTAATTTTATTTCTAAAAGTCTTGATGTTAGATTTCATACTTACATATTAGAAAACCATTACTGACTCCTTAATTAGGCTTTCAAAGGATTAACAGGGGTTTTGCTAGTGAATTTAGCTCATGCATAATTACTCTTTTCTGTTGTCCCCACAGCCTGATTCATGGCTGAATTCCTAAAACACGGCTTCATTTGGTACCCCAGCTTTTAATAAATGTTTTTACCTTAACTAACACTGCATTGATGAATTTCCTAAAAATAGCTTGTGAACTATATATCAGCATCTGCTGAGTCAACAAGGCTGGTGGAAGACTCTCAGCCCAGGAAAACTGCACTCAGTAGATGGTGCAGGACAAAGAAAATATTCTTTTTTAATTTAACACAAATCCATTTCATTTTCTGGCAATTTTTCTTTTTTCTGCCTTTCATTGCACAGAGGAAAAAGCATCCTGTTTTAAATAGGTAGCTGTTATTCCTGCCCAACATAGCACCCTACAGTTATTCTGACTGTGTTTATTCCCATATAATTATTAATACGATGTAAGGGCTCAGCAAGATTCTTCTCATTATCCTTCCCATATGAGAGCAAAACGAACTAGCAGTGAGCTACCAAGAGATAAAGCAGTGCGGGGGAGATCAGTATGGTGCTAAAAGGTTAAGGATCTGTCCTGGGGGCTCTCTGAGGTTGCATATGGCAATTTTCCAGTGAGTGTGCACCCAGCAGAGTGCTGAGTGACACCCAGCATTTACAAGTTGGAAGCTTTCCAGAAATAAAAGCCTGACATGAGCTGATGGAAAGAACCAGAGCTCCACATGGCAGCAACAGGAAACTTTACTATCCAAAGGCTAACTTTGTAATAGATGTAAAGCTGCCATGCTCCACTGAAAGTATCTTCTCATTATGCCCAAGAGTCTTCATTTTCATTTAGATATGAAAGAAAATTGAGAGCTTGTAGCTGTTATTATGGTAAATGCACCCTTTCTGACCCAGCTAAAATACTGATACCTAATGACATACATTTTTTCCTTGCCAACAACATGACACTTCCCTTTACTGTGCAGTGGATCAAGGTTTCATACATTTAGCAATAAGGATGTAAGTATGTGAGCAGAGATTATGGTACAAATATTCTTCTGGACATATAAGACAGCAAGGTGGAGCAACATAGAATGAAATTGGGAAAAAAGACAAAAGAAAAAAGAGAATGCATGGCAAGGACTAGTGAAATGGAGGCACAAGTAAAAAGAAGAGCAACCTAATGCTTCACATTGGGTAGAGCTGCACAACATAATATTTATATATTTCTTTGTTAAATTTAGTATTTAAATACATATGATCGAACCAGCAAAATGAGAGCTGATGGTGTACTACACGTCATTATTTACATTTTAGTGTCCAGGTATGTCCTGATGGTAAAAAAAGAAGTTCCTATAGTTCAGCGCAGGGTTTAATTCCTTATTAGCTTTAATTCCTTGTTCTAGTTACAGACATTTGGAATTGTGTTTGAGAATCACATTATTGAAATGTCATTTTTTTTTTCATAAGAATAATAGAGCTTAGAATAAAAACTGACCACACAGGAGCAACCTTAATAAATGCTAGGAACTGAATTCATCCCATACTGTTTCCTGAGACACGTAAATCACTTTGAAATGAAGATGAAAATTGTTCAGAAAACTAATTAATGGGAATTTTGAGTTCTAGGTTTGAGAAGATTCATTGGTGTCACCGAAGTAATGAAAGAAGCTTGTGCAGTTGTTCTTTCTGGTCTTAATACACAGAAGAAAACCGTGAATATAGCAAAGGATGGAGGAATACTAATTGCAGTTACAGGGAAGAAAAGAAAGCAGTGGTATCAGCTAAAACTGTGACTGGCCTGATGTTCTGGTTTTGGCTGGGATAGAGTTCATTTTCTTCTTAGAAACTTGTATGGGCTGTGTTTTGGCTTTGTGCTGAAACAGTGATGACAACACAGGGATGGAACTGCTGAGTAGGGCTTACAGAGTCAAGGCCTTTTCTGCCTCTCAAACCACCCCACCAGTGAGCAGGCTGAGGGTGAACAAGGAGTTAGGAGTGGACACAGCCCCGACAGCCAACCCCAGCTGACCCAGTGGATATCCCGAACTCTGTGACATCATACACAGCAATAAAAGCTGAGGGAAGAAGGCAGGGGGAATGTTGAGAGTGAAGTTGGATACTGCAGAGTTTAAGAAGTGATGTGGAGGAACATGACTCTAATGCAGGAGGTGAAAGGTCTCATCATTGAGAAAGCGTGAAGATGAAAATGTTTTATTGTACTTCTGGGAAAGGAATGTCTGCAAAGAAATGAAAAGGTAAAGCATGAACGTCTTTGCAGGGTGTGGTGGCAGCAGTGGTGTTGTTCAGCAGTGTAAAATATATTCTGATGGATTTGGAGGCTGACAGTAAGAGAGCTGTAGCCTTGAGAACCCATCTGTTATAAATGTCCAAGGAGAGGAGCTGACTGACCGCAGGATGAGTTTGAACTGCTGGTGAAATGTGTCATACATGTGCTGGCGTGACATATCAAATGGGGTGTTTTAGCAGACACAGGAGAGCTTTATAGCAGCTCTGAGTGAGCATTGGTGGTATGCTGGAACTGGTGCCAGTCCCAAGAAGAGAGCTTGGCTAGGACACTACAATAAAAGGCTAGTGGGATGAATTTGGGAATCGGGGGCTTATCAGGCTAGAGGCTGGAAAAGCCTGCTTTGTTTAGTAATGTAGATGGATGTTGCTTGTGAATGTATGTACATATTTATACTGGAATAAATACTGGGAAGAAAGGAGACACAATTGAACAAAAAAGTTATTACAAAGAAAAGCAAGAACAAATCAGCTGCTAATAAAACCAGGCTAAAAAAACCCTATACAGGTGTTGGTGTTAGGCCTTTTGTTTCATGCTCCTGGGTTTGATGATTCATGGCCTGACAGCTTGCAGAGGCTGAAAGGATCACCACAGCTCACCCTAGCTTCACAGGAACTCGAGGTGCAGCGGTCAGCTCTGTTCCCAGACTCCCTTTTCTTCTGTATAAGAAATGCATCTCTAAACTAGGATTCTTTTTTTTCTGCTCGTCTATAAAACCTGTCTGGAGAGACCAAAATCGCCACCTAGCGAAGATAATCTCTCAGCTCACTCATTTCACACAAGTCTGCTGTAAACACAACTGAGATAATTGTCTCTATGCAATATTTTGCTGCATTTCTTTGAGTGAAAATGGTGCCTAATACTTTGCAAGAGCAAATCATACATTGAAGGTACAATTTGCTGAGGTGACAGGAAAGCAGGCATTTTCCAGAATACAATTTGTATCCAAGCATAGGGACTCCTACCACTTCCCACTGTAATCATGATGGTGCTTATTTTAATGTCTTTGCAGTGTATTTACAGGGGTATTGAGTAAAGAGCCAGATTTAAAGTCTGTACTGGGTGTCTTATGCCTCCTCCATAAGTAGTGCTTCAAAAGGTCTCAGATGTCTTGGTCCTGGTTTCTCTGAATGAATTGTCAATAGCAAGTAGATTGTATAGTTGGCTAAAAGCCACAGAAGTGGTTTCACTTGTAATATGTTTGTAACGAATTAAAATGAATGCGCAACAAATAAAAGATAAACATACCTGTACCAAGTTTGCAATTTTTGCAAAGGCTTCTAGCTAAATCATTTTGCAGGTTCCTTTGGCTTGACCTGAGTGATTGAACAGGCATCTGTAGTCTGTAAAACTTTCCATACCTACCAAAACATTCTTGAACTTTAAACTTTTCCAGTGTTTCTACCCTGGCACCCTTTGTGGGTTGCTTCCTGTTACAGTTAACTGAACATTAAGCTTTATAAAAACATAGAGCAAATGACCGTGAAGATTTGATTAAAAAAATGATGACATTTAAAACATACTAGATTTTGGATTCTTTTTTTCCCTCTCCTACATTTAGGCACTTAAAATTCATGTCGTCAAGACTCTTTCGTGCAGTGCTAAACATAAAACACAAGAAAAGGTAAGGAAAATATGTAAGAACCTCTGGGTACAAAAGCTGTGATTTTCAAATAACCACATTAAAAAAATCTGTAGAAATCAAGAGTAAAAAAGTGCTACAGGAAGAACAGGTGTTTTTTTTTTTTGTTGTTGTGGATTTTATTTTCCTTCAAATAAAGTTATTTCCCTTGACCTCTCTTGATAGAGACGGATTTGCGGTGTTCAATTATGATAAATATCTCTAGGCCTTTTTGAAACTGCATTTGCCGGGCTTATCTAAAGTGATGTAACAGGGATCTAAAACCACTTTGTGACTGAATTTTTTCCTTTCCAAAAGGAGTTAATTTTAAACTGCTAAATGCTACTGCCTACCTTTATTTCTTCCTTTCTATAAAGACAAATTATGCTCTAAGTGTGAACACTAGATAGTGACAAAATGTGCTACTTAAACAGAACATGGGGAGTTACAACCGGCTTGAAATTTCAATGAGAGGTTAAATGTTGAGTCATTGGCAATGCCTTCAGAATACTCTGTAGTATCTTACTACTTCTGCTATATTATGAGATTCCATAGTGATATGTAGGCTGGCTTCAAACACTGTGCATTGCAGCAACAGCCATATGGTTGAGGAAGGAAGACTGGCACTGGTCATGTCAAAACAGGTGTCCAAAAAATTACACCCTATATTTCACATATTTCTGTCACTAACTGTAACAAATGCAAATGCAATATTGTTTTCCTGTACATCTCAGTTCACATGCACTAACTAAGCTGCCAGTGACACGGCTCATTCTCTGCATGCCAAGGAGAGCTCACTTCTGCCTGCATGGGGTTGCCATGAATGTATCAGCAGTCACTGATAGTTTGAGTTTTTCTGTTTTTTTTGTTTTTTTGGTTTTTTTTTTTTAGGGTTTTTTTTTTTTTTTTGCTGCACTGTATTGTCAGAAGCAGCAGAAAACTTTGCTGAGGATTATTTATTGTGCTGCAGTCCATGAGGATAAGCAAAGATGATGGGTGAAGCCATGTGCTCATTCCCTCATTCTGAAAACCTCAGGAATTGCTTCATAGATATTTGCAATAGAATTCCTCTTGCCCTCTAAGAGTCACAGCTTCTTACCTTCGTTCTTCCTCAGCAGTCCCTGGGTCTCCTAATGTGAAATGATACCTCAGAAGGTGAGTTGCCATAAGCCAGCCCACTTTGTGACACCCTAGAGATGTCATGCTTGAGATCTGGTGGCTCAAACTAGGATACTAATAGGAACAATGAGGTGTCAAGGGAAGGGAAGGGAAAACAATGGGGCTGTGTCCTGAGGCAATTGGCTGCACAATCTCACATCTAGTAATCATCTGTTGTGTGTCTGGATGGACTGTGGAAAGCTGAAATGGAAGAGACTGTAATAGCTGTGGAGCCTGCTGTGACCTGAGGTGGACTGCTTTGTCTCAGTTTTTCATCTGGCATCCAGAAGTAGTCTGTTCAGGGAAAAACAAGGGGAGGATGCATTTTCACTGGAGCTCTCTTTTCCAACCCTACCTTGTGTCCACTGGAATGAAGCTGCTAATTTCTGCAACCCAGAAGAGACAATCTCATCAGTCATGCCTCAGTCTCATCAGTTCATTCCATTTAAGGATGTGAGCCTGAGGGATTCTGCCCATGCTGCATTTACAAGATGAACTAACTGCATTTTCCTCACAGTGTTTCCTCATGTGCATAATTAAGTATTTGAAACAGAAGACAATGTATGAACCTCCCCTTTAACTGTAGCTTTCTGGATTTAGCACTTGCCATGACATCTGCTACAGTACCAGCTATCAGATGAAGGCAACTGAGGCAACAATTTTTTCCAGTAGCACAGTATAATTCTAAGATAGGGCTGGGATCAAGACACAAACTGTGCTAAAATGCTAGAAATTTGAAGCAAGATTACTCCTGGGTGTAGTTCTTCATTCGGGGTTGGAAAAGCAGACATTACTTTGCACATCTGATGTTAAAGGGAAGAAGCTTTTAAACAGTGAGAAATGACAAGGTCAAGTTTCCACAAGAATTCAAAAACAAAGCTTCAGCTGGCATGGAATACAGCACAGATTTGGTGATATTAGGACCAGCTCTTGGGAAAAGCTTGTGAAAGTCATTGTCTAAATTAACTCCAGTATCTCATCTGAAAAGCAATGTGCCACATAGTCACAAAAATAGTCAAAGTTAATTTCAGAAACAGAACAAAAAAGGAATTGACCTATTTTTCCACCTTTTTTTTTTTTTTCCCCACAGGTGTTTCACACCTCCACTGTTTTAGCATTCCCACTCCCCATTAGTGATGTGATTACGATATACGTGTACACTCTGATGTTCAGTGAGAGATGCCATGGGATGTGCATTCTTGCTCTGCTGTACATAGGCTGGATAGAGACTGTAGATGATATACCCTGCTGTCAGTGCCTTTGTGTTGGCACAGAAGAGGATCTCATGGTGTCGTAGGCAATGTCTTTGAAATTCACCTGGATCAGGCTTTACCTTTCATTTGATACACACTTTTCTGTTTCCTGTTTGGGGTGGTTTTTTTGCTTGTTGTTAGTTTGTTTCCTAAGGCCCTAGTCCAGAACAGACCTTATTGCTTTCTAGGATATTACAAGATTTAGGTGAAATAGCTTGGTTACTTTAAATTCATTTCTGAGCAGCCAAAGCCTCCCTATGCCAGCTTAGGCTTTGCAGTTTATCCGTAACACGGCCATTGTGGTGCAGCAGTAAAAGAAAAACCTTTATGTGATGCACAAGGTGTTTCATTCCCTTTCCCCTTATAAGCACCAGAGCATCACTTCTCAGATGCTGCCTTGGATCAGTGCTGCTGGGGTCCCTGCAGGTGCAGTGGAACAGAGAGCTTTAGGCAGGGGTAAGCTGCCATCTTGCAGGGCTCTGGGACCATGAAGAGCTGCTGTCTCATGCCCTGGCAATTGACAGCACTGGCCTGTAGGTGCAGCAGCTGCCCCTGGCTCCTGCTGAGCTCGGTCTGTGCAAGCAGATCTTCTGCAATTGTGATCATGCTGGTCCCAAGTGCCCTAACCTGCCCATGTTCTCACTCTGTGCTGTGTGGAGGCATGGGAAAAATGAACAGTTTGCTCTTTTACCACCTTAGAATAGAGATCTAGACTGATGATAACAGTGATGAAACTCTTAAGTAATATGACAGTGTCTAAAATATGCCCTTATGCTCCCTTTACTGGTATTAAGCTGTCGCTATTAGACTGTTGCTAGACTTACAAGAATTATTTTAGTAGTGTCATTCTCTGTGAATGGAAACAGGAAGTGGAATATGTTTCTTATAACTCAAATTCACACTTCCCTTCATCTTAGGGGCTCTGAAGTTACAACTGTTAGAGACTCAAAAAAAAGGAAAAGGCTAGGCAAGAGTCTCTGTCAGCCTACAACCATGTGAGTCATGACCCCATTGACATTAAAAAAGCAAAGCTGATACGTAGTTGCATCAGAAAAGAATAATGATATGCATCATGATGGCACTGATGCAGGTTGTGGCTAAGATTCTGGGAAAAACATATTAAATGAAGTCTGAAATTCCACCTGCTAGATCATCACTGTTCACTGAAAAACTCCCAACTTACAAGCTAAGCTATAGCTCTGCTGCATTTTTGGCAGATGGATTCTGCTTTAAGGGAATTATTGACATATAAATTCACCTCTCCTTTATTATGCTGACAAAACCATTTGGCACTGATATTTCATATGCTGTGGATATTAACTAAATCACCATCACAGCCCTTTTAATTATCCATATTCTTATTGTACAGATCAGGAATTGAGATAGGAAATACAGTGACTCACCGAGGGCATACATACATTAATGCTTTTAGGCATTGTCTGTGAGAAAAGTGGAATTTAAATGCATGCATTTCTTCTTGCCAATAAAGAAATATTTGGATTTTATAAACTTGTTTCTGTAAGGAATGTCCTTGCTTTGGGAAGTGTTCCTTTGGACTTGCACCTGTTTTTTTTCCCTGCAGAGCCATGAGGAATTCTAAGTGTAATATTCAAAAACAATAATACACATTGTGGACTGGAGCCTGGATGAAGCCATTTCTGCATAGTGAAAAGTGCCTGTCTGGTAACCTGAAAAGTTAAAAAGAATACAGATATTTTTTTTAACATGGCAGGATGTTTTGGTCCAGCTGGAACAAACAAATTCGGAGAGGGACTGAAAAAAGAAAAAGTGTACATTATTAGGTATGTAAGAATGATGAGGTAAACACACAAATGATTGTACTATAGGACACTGTAGTGTTTGCATCTAAATTTCCTCTTTTCTCCAGAGGACTATGACTTGAACACTTCAGTAAATCTCAGAACAATTTAAGCGATCAGGTACCTACATTTTGTTCTCATAAAGTGATAGGACCCTGAACTTACCTGAGGTTTCTCAGGAAGCCCAGCCTATAGGCCTTCATTGTCATAATCTTCCTTTACCTTGATGCGAATTTCCAGCAATGCAGGGAGGTACTAAAGGAAATGATGCTATGAAAAATATCCAAACAGACTGAAGTAAGCTGGTCCAAGCTATGGCTTTCACAAGCATGCGTGGAATATTAAAAAGTATAAATTTTGTGGAAATGAAGCTCTTTTCACAGGGTCAGGGCCCTGTGTTTACCAGAGTCTGTGGTCTCTTCTCCTGCCTCTTTCGGGTTTAGCTGCCTGTGCAGATATCAGGGCTCACATGGTACAGACAAGACCAGCCTTGCACTTTGCTGATCCTGACCATGCCTTCCTGCCATGGCCTCCCAGCTTGACCTCAGGTGTGCCTTGTTATTACAGATTTGTCTGGTGATCACAGAGCTGTTGCCCAATGCTGGTTACCATGGATGGATCTGCTCTGTGTGCTGTGGGACTCTGTGGCTCCTCAGGATGTTGCCCAGCCTGCCTGGCTCCCTGTCCCTTGCAGAGCAAACAAAATTTGGCTCAGTTTTGTTACTTCGTTTTAGTTTGCATTATTCTTTATTCAAAATAAATGAAAAGCCTCAATAGAATTAGCTTTCCAAACTTTCTGGCTTCTGGAAGGTCAAGAAATGAACCACTGAGTTATTTTTTCCATGAAGTTACAGTGAAGCTTGGTTCTGCTTTTATTTTTTTTTTTTTCCAGTGCTGCAGTGAAATTTCACACTCTGTTGCAAAATACATAGACAATACATAAGCACAGGAAATCTGTGGTGAAATAACTTGCACTGCTGCTTGCATACTTTTTCCTTCATAACATATAAGAAAGTATTACAGAAAAAAAACCCCTCACATCAAAACAAAAAAGAGCAGTTGATGTCATCTACCTGGATTTGTGTAAAGTGTTCGACACTGTCCCACACGACATCCTTGTCTCTAAATTGGAGAGACAACAATTTGATGAATGGTCCACTCGGTGGATAAAGAACTGTCTGGATGGCCGCACACAAAAAGTTGTG
Organism: Neopsephotus bourkii; assembly: GCF_033783945.1. Taxonomy (NCBI): domain Eukaryota; kingdom Metazoa; phylum Chordata; class Aves; order Psittaciformes; family Psittacidae; genus Neopsephotus; species Neopsephotus bourkii. The sequence continues at coordinate 3,581,646 of NW_026901490.1, forward strand.
GTCAGTGGCTCAATGTCCGGCTGGAGACCAGTTACGAGTGGTGTCCCTCGGGGATCGGTGTTGGGACCGGTCTTGTTTAACATCTTCGTCGCTGACATGGACAGTGGGATTGAGTGCGCCTTCAGCAAGTTTGCCAATGACACCAAGCTGTGTGGTTCGGTTGATACACTGGAGGGAAGGAATGCCATCCAGAGGGACCTTGACATGCTTGTGAGGTGGGCTGATGTCAACCTCATGAAGTTTAACCATGCCAAGTGCAAGGTCCTGCAGCTGGGTTGGAGCAATCCCAGGCACAGCTACAGGCTGAGCAGAGAAGAGATTCAGAGCAGCCCTGCGGAGAAGGACTTGGGGGTGCTGGTCGATGAGAAAATGAACATGAGCCAGCTTCAGTGTGCGCTTGCAGCCCAGAAAGCCAACCGTACCCTGGGCTGCATCAAAAGCAGTGTGACCAGCAGGCCGAAGGAGGTGATGCTGCCCCTCTACTCTGCTCTCATGAGACCTCACCTGGAGTATTGTGTGTAGTTCTGGTGTCCTCAACATAAAAAGGACATGGAACTGTTGGAACAAGTCCAGAGGAGGGCCACAAGAATGATCAGGGGACTGGAGCACCTCCCATATGAAGATAGGCTGAGAAAGTTGGGGCTGTTCAGCCTGGAGAAGAGAAGGCTGCGTGGAGACCTCATAGCAGCCTTCCAGTATCTGAAGGGGACCTATAGGGATGCTGGGGAGGAACTCTTCATTAGGGACTGTAGTGATAGGAGAAGGGGTAATGGGTTAAAACTTAAATGGGGGAAGTTTAGATTGGATATAAGGAGGAAATTCTTTACTGTGAGGGTGGTGAGGCACTGGAATAGGTTGCCCAGGGAGGTTGTGAATGCTCCATCCCTGCCAGTGCTCAAGGCCAGGTTGGACGTGGCCTTGGGTGATATAGTTTAGAGCGAGGTGTCCCTGCCCATGGCATGGGGGTTGGAACTTGATGATCTTAAAGTCCTTTCCAACCCTAACTATTCTATGATTCTATGAAAATCCAGCAAATGGAAACAAAGAAAAGAATGGAACATAGTTTTTTAGAGAGGAAGCAACAGCCAGAATACTGACATACACAGTCTATAGGACCGATGACAATTCAGGTTGGAAGGCACTTCAGGAAGTCTCTAGTCCAACCTTGTGCGCAAAGAAGGTCAGCTATGAGGCCAGACCATGTTGCTCAGGGCTTTGTTCAGCTCAGTCTGGAAAACCTGTCAGGATGGAGCATGTAGAACATCATAGTGCAACCTGCTCCACTGCTTGTCAGTCATTGTAGTTCAAAAGTTTTTCCTTACATCAACTCTGACCCTTCTTGCCTCAAGTTATGCACATGACTTATTGTCCTCCTGCTATGCACTCTTCTGAAAAGATTGGTTCCTTCTTCTCAATACCCTCCCTGCAGGTATTGCAAGGCTGCCACTAGGTCCACAAAGTCTTCTCCAGGATGAACAAGCCCATCCTCCTCAGCCTCTCAAGGTTTCTTTGCAGAATGTGAAATTAATCAAAAGTATAAACAGACACAAACATGAATTCATGAAAACAATGAAAGTGGCTCTTTGTAATAGAGAAATTTATGATTTACAGGCAGAAGGATCTTCTCATAAGAATTTCCATATTGCTTGTGACCACCTTATGCTTAACCTCCAAGTACAATGTCAGACCTAGAAGTGTACTGAAAAAGTGCTTGCCAAAATCCTCATACTCTTTCAGCTACATGGACTTGCAACAGGAGGACTTTTTCAAGAAAAAAAAATTTCCCTATGAAAATGGGCAACCGCCATAACCAAACATTCTTCCTGGCAGCTGAACAAAAGTGAAAAGGTTGAGAGAAGAGAGAAAGCAGACTTTCCATGGTATTTTAACTCTTTTCAGAGGGTTCAGTGCCTGCTGCTACCAGGGAACCCCACAGCAGTTGCAGGGGCCTGTGCAACTAACAGGCCCCTGAACTGACAGCTGTACTTTTATTTGTGCCAACTTCAAACTTTTAAAAATGTGGGTACTTTAGCCACCATTCTTAATGTTTGTTGGTACATTCATGTCCTTTGCTGGTTTGTCAGTATTGCTTGCTGGTTTGTGTTTGATTTTTCAGAACTGTCAGACTGAAAGCCCAGGAACATCCAGCCAAAGCTTCCATGTACAGTTATGAAAATGGGTATAAACCTTCTTGATCTACTGACTCTGCAAACACAAACACGCTCTAGATTTCAGTCATAATAAGCAAGATTAAAGGGTGATCCTTTATGTTGTGGAGATGTGAAACCTCACCTTTCAATCCTTCTCTTTCCTTCTTGAATATATTGGCAAAAATTTAATCTGAGTTAAAACACTGATGTCTAAAATTTGGTTTTCTATAGGAACTTGAAGTAATGAATACTCAACTGTCTGAAACTTGGTATTGTAATGAAACTACACAACATATGGTTATACATTAGAACATATATTTTCCAAAGAAAACAAAAGCTGAAAAGCTTAAGAGCAGGTAACTACCTGTCCGCATGAGGTAAGCAATTGTAAGAAATGGCTAATCGCAGGGGTACGCTGAAGGAGAACTCAAGTAATTACTGAAACACAGGAACCACCATAGCAGCATAAATCACAGCATGACATTAGAGAGAACATTTACCATCCTACCTCTGTACGCTCCTTTATCAATCATTTGAATGATTTTCACTTATGTGTGCTTTATTCACTTCTATCACAGTACTGATTAAAAAAAAAATAAATAAATAAAATCCCTTTTGGGGCTCCTTCCCAGCTAAGCTTAGATTTCAACTAAAACTTGAAATCAAATTACTAGGTTAAGAGGATTTCAGCTTCCTCCAGCTCAGTATGTGTATGCCCAGCATGTGGGCTAGCTAGCAAGCTGTGACAGGAAATATTTTTGTGAGAGATCCTAAGTAATTTTATCAGTGTGTCAGGGTCATTTTGACTGTGCGTTTGTTTGTCAACATGGATTTATGTACCAGGTCTGATTTAAAGATATGTGTTGATGCTGCATTTATTTCATTGCTCCTATAATAAGTTCTTATCAGCTCCAGCTACTGGTTTCACTTAGATTAGTATCATTGATTTTTGGAGTATTTCCTAGGTAGAAACTGGGGAAGAATTTTTCTTTCTTTGCTATTTTCATTATGCAAATTTCCTTGTTCAGGATTTTGTGACAGACTCCGTTTCACAGAAAGTTCTGGAGATGATCAGTTCACTGCTCTTTATAGCAGAACTGCACAGGGCATGATCTTTCACTTGGTCTCCCTCATGCTTTTGTAGGCACAAGCAACACCTGAGCAAATTCAGTATGTCTGTTCGTGCAGTTTCACTCACAAAGCAGTAAAGAATGGGATCAGCAATACAATTCAAACTTGTTAAGGCCTGTGTGACTCTGTAAACCTTATACATCAACTGCAAAAGCTGTGGGTCACTGGTGTAAGGTTCTTTGATGCTGCGAATAAACAACATAACATGATAAGGAGTAAAGCAAACAACAAAAGTAACTGTGATATTCAGAATAAGTTTCCTTACTTTTTTCTTCTCTTCATCTATTGTGGCTTGATTAGACCTTACTACTTGGTAGATTTTATGGTAGCAAAACACAATGATTACCAAAGGGAGCAGGTACCCTGAGCATATCCGGAATAAATTTATCTGTGCCTGCCACCATTCCAGGGGGTATTTGTCATAGCATAATGTATGATTAGTGAAATTGCAAGGATCATGGAACACTTCTTTGTATACCAATATGACTGAATTGAAGGTGCTTTCCAGAAGCCAAACAATTATGCTGACAATCAATGAAAATCTTCTTGTGCGCAAGTGCTGGAGCTTCAGGGGGTGAACTAATGCCAGATACCTGTCAACAGAGATGCAAGCAAGGAACGCAGTACCAGTGTAGAAATTCATATACATAAGGAAGGCAGAAATCTGACAAAGCAAGGCAGAGAGTCTCCAGTTATCTCCATTCCAGGCATAATCAATCCACATAGGCAGAATTAGAGAGTACAAAAGGTCAGCCAGGGATAGGCTGAAGATGTAGACTGCTAACTCATTCTTCTTCCTCACCTGAATGCAAGATGCATAGAGGCTTATGCAGTTGATAGGAATACTGATGATCATCACAACGCTGTACACAAGTGGAAATAAATACTTATCCAGGGTGTGATCATCATGGCACTCAGCAGTGTTGTTCATTGTCCACTTTGAGTAGTATCTTTGGGCTAATTCCAGCCTGGATGCAATAAAGACCCCTGTGTAGTCTGACGGGTGGTCATCTGTTTATCAGTTCTTCAGGACCTTGTTGGTAAGATTCCAGCCTTCTGTTACCAAAAAGGAAAAAGATCAGCTATAACAACTTTTTTTTTTTTTTTTTTAATGGGCTTCTTGGAGGGTGTCTTTTTTAGAAGAAAGAAACTGTTGTTTGTATGAGGTTTTTAAATGCTTCTAGTTAGGAGTAAATAGTAAGGGGAACCCAAATATCTAAAGTGATCAAGGTGAGTTAGATTCAAGCTTCTATAGCAGAAGCAGAATGAGTAAAGACACTTCCAGAGGTGTAGGGTCCTGCAATTCCAGGTCTCTCCTGTGTGACAGTTGAAAGAGATCAGAAAGTGCACCACAAATAAAATACTATTCTGACGAGCAGGACAGGGTTTTGGCCATACAAATATGGCAGATTTCTTATCCCAACTAACATCTTCCCCTGTAAGTCAATGCAAAGACAAGGACAGAATGACACACATTTAGGTACCACTAGATGTTGGGATCTGCTCAGAAGAGAACATGTGGCTTTTATGCAAATCCCTCTCCTAACTTGAGCATCCTCATGCTTCCCTGCTTCCCTCTCCTCCTTTGTATGTGATCCCCCAAGAACTTGCCATCAACTGTGCTATTCTAGCAAAGCTTGCTCCATGTTTCAGAAACCCTCAAGTGAAGCCTCTCAGGCTACTGGGTTCCTGCATGCACAGGAGAATCTCTTGGTGTGTCACTCAGACTCATACGAGGCGGAGACTTTCTGAGAGCAATTTTTCATTTACGCTTCTTTCCTGTAAAAATTGCAGTTGCCACATATGGTTACCAAACCATCAGCGATTAAGGTTATCTTAGGCACTGCTAGGGCTGTGGTGTTGAGAGTTTCAGCATGTAAATATCAGTCAAATGGCAGCCCTGACTAAAGCAGTGGGGCTGGAGGAATTGTGTGCATTACCCCTAGAAGCAGTTAACAAAGCTGACCTTTTAAAAAGAAAAGGTGTACAACCATAACTATGAGACAGCTGGTACCCACTGATTGTATCACAGCTCTGACGCTCAGTGATTCTGTTCTCCAAAGATCTGTTAAGGGAATTCGAGAATGGGGAACATTTGTTGTAGTTCAGTTCTACTGACAAAAATAATGCTTCGGAGACTGCCTGCAATAACTTACCTGTGGTTTGAACCTAGACTGCCAGCAGAGTAAGTGAACAGGTGGTAGAGCAAGTAGGTTGCAAGACAGCACTACCTACAAGTGTTCCCACATAGGAAACAGCACAGACTGGAGACAACTTAGGTGCAGGGATCTTCCCATGTAGCAGGCATATTAATTCTACCTATTATTGGTTTGATGCATGTGTGTAGGTCTGTGTGTTTATCAGAGAAACCCAAATAGGTTTATTGCCTCTGTTGAAAGGTTATTACATGGATCCCTTTTCCACAAAAAAAACCAAACTTCAATGTGCATTTAGAAAAAAAGGAGCAATGACAGAACTAGTCAGAAAGCACATATTTAATGTTACCAGCCACTGCTTTATTTGACCAAGTTGGCTAACTTTTCGCAGTTACAGCTAAAATACATTCACATGCTTGAAAGACAAGGAAAATTCTTGAGAAGGACTTGCCAATCTGGTCCATTGAGCAGCTTTACTTACATGGTAACTAGTTAAAACTGCAGATGTCTGCTTTTCAGTGTGGTTTAGTAAAACCACACAGTAAATAGGGCATTGTAAGCTTACCAGTATAGATAAGTATCATGAATAAAAAATCTAGCTCTACAAATTGGATCTCAGGGTTTTGCTGACCCACTTCTCACCAAAAGCAAAGCAAACATATGCAGACTGACCAGATGAGTAAAAGATAGAATACCTACCTCTTCTTCTAATCACATTTTAGCATCTCTTTTCCTAAGACAGGTCTCTTCGTGTCTAACAGGGAAACATGCCCTTTCAGAAGCATGTGTGTAATGTAGCAAATGTATGAGGCAGTGTCTACTAGTCATGTGATTGAGAAACTGGAATTCCTTCTCCCTCCCCCACAACCTCTTTCTCCATTGTTAGTCAAGTTGTTACATTACAGACTTACCATCCTTACAAGATCCCAACTTGTCTCATTACAATTGGTTCTCTCAAAGTTAGCTTTATCAGCTCTCTCCTATGTACTCACAGACCAACATGCCAATTTCTTGATACCACCCGTATTTTTCCTTCAGCTTTCTCTTTTTACCTCATTGCTTCTAGAAGTTGTGTCTGTTGTTCTCACTGATCGTAAGATGGAACACTTGTCCTCATACTGCACTTGTCTGAACAAACCCCTTTTTTGGGGGGGGGGAGGGGGGACAAGACTTTGCTTTGGTCTGTTGCCATCTGCATTAAGGAACCAGTATCTTAAGATATAATTGGCTAATGGCAGGCCAGGATGCTGAAGATGGGATTCAGAGTTGAGATCACTTGAAATTTGCCACATTGGCAATTTTTTTCTGTCCATTTTTCACAGGTCACTGTAGCCAGTAGCTTTAATTTTATCTTTAACCAGTATCACCAATAGTGTCTAGGAATGAAGCCCTGGAGGCTATTTGAAATACCCCAGGTAATGTCCCAGCTTTGATGACACATGGATGCTACTTATATGACGACATGCTTTCAATGATAATAGTAACAAGTGTGTCATACTGGCATGTCTCAGTGACCTATACTGAAGTGTGTTAAAGAACCAGCAAATGAATTATACCACAGAGCATGCAGCAGTTTCTTGCACAGAAATATCAAAGCAGAAAGCATTGTTTTGCCCCAATTACGACACATTTCATCACAGTTACCAGGGGAAAGTGGTCTGTATCATATCTCTTTCCTTAGGTTTTCTCTGATAATTACAACTGCAATATGATGACTGCAATGCAAAATGATTTGCCTTATCTGAATGCAACATCTGAAGCATTACCAGGTTTTCTCTCAGCTGCTGAGTGTACTTGCTGGTTTTGCCCAGGAGGATGTTACTGGCTTACAGCCTTCCTAAAACACAACATTTGATACTTTTTCCCACTGATTTTTAAATGGATTTTTTTTTTTTACTGATTTATTTTTAATGGATTTTTCTAAAAAACTATTGAGGAATTTCTGTTTATTGATATGTAATTTAATGATTTGACTTTCATGTACCAAACTCACTATGACTAATTCTGCAGACTTGTTACTTATTTTATAGGCTTTAGTATCAGATGTGTTTCAAATGAAACAAAACACCAACAAACCCAACCAAACAAAACCCCGCTCAACAGTAATATTTTCTTTTAGCCACGTTATTCAATGATTATCATTGTCCCTGTCTGTCATTTTGCCACAGAACACCTGCTGTACAAGAACTCTGACAAAAGTCAGTCAGACAGAAGATTCAGAGAAATGGCCTAGCAAATGCCATGCTTTGAGTAATGTATGCAAACAAGCCTGTAAAGGAACCTTGGGAAAGTTTTTGGAGGCAAGTACTCATTACATACTGTATTTGTATTGATGCATTCCTACAGTATCTTTTTCAGATTCAAAGAGAGCTTCATGTGGTCTTTCCATTTATGACATTTTGAAAGTAACAATGTAAGCATAAAGTTATACTTTCAGAAACACAAATACAAAATGATATTCCATATTCTTATCTCTAAAAAACTTTCTAAGGGAAGAATGGAGGAGTCTTTATTTTTCAGGTAATTCTGAATACAGAATTCTACTATAGCTTGGGGAATTGGGACAGACAGAAGACTGTAAGGATTTTGTGTTATTAACAGAAAAGATTAGATAAAAATCTTTCCTAAGCTAATAAACACCAGTTTAATTTTGGAAACATCTGCAACATTTCACCCTTTATTTCAAATTCATTAAAGGGCAAATTGCTGTAAGCAGTACTCATTATAATGTGCTAAGTTTTTGTAGGTACTTCGCTTTTTAGGTAAGCTTCAGGGGAAGAAAAAAATGGTGTGTGAACTAGTGCAGTAGCTGTTGTACTGGTGCTATTGTATATCAGCCATGAGATGGAAGGACATAGGGTTTTCTTAATTTCTTTTTCCTCTCAAAGCAATCTCAACAAAGTAGATAATGCTTTGTGCTCTCAAAAAAGTTATAGTGCCAAGCTGATTTCCTCAAGCACAAGGACCTTTCACAGCTGGATCTTTTTTATTCATGAGCAGATCTCAAAACTCAGTTCTGAAAAGCTTCACAGTTTAGGAGATCTGAAACATGCCTTTCTGTAACATGGACGATTTGCTTAAAATGCAACACTAAATGCATTTGCTTTCTCATGAAACACTAAATTTCACTCAAATGTCTCCATAAGATTCTGTAGAGACTTCAACAGGTCTAAAAGAGCTCTCAGTCTAGCTTTGATAAGACCTTATGGACCCCATGGCAGGGGGGTTGGAATTAGATTATCTTAAGGTCCTTTCCAACCCTAACTATTCTATGATTCTATGGTTCTATGACTGTTTCATACAGCATAAAAATTCTGTTGAAATAAGCAAACAGAAAAATAAAAGCTATGTTTTCTTAGGATGTAGGCCATGTAGGCAAATAATATTTTGCTATATGCTTATGTGCATCATGTTTTCAGATCTGCATACAGAAAGATGCTGTACAAAATATTTTCATGACACTTGGTATTCTAAGAAGCTACTTTTTTAGCATAGCTTATATTTCTGCTAAGTTTTAAGCATTGAGTATATTCATATAAATAGTGCTGAGTATCTTATTAGTGCCATAAAATATGAAAGAACAATAACAGAATGGCTACTGGAACCACCTGTGGGGCTTGAGGCATTTTTTTGCAGTGAAGACAGGACAATTCAGAATCCTGAAAACTCACCCCCAAATACTGTCTTTCTCCATCCTTTCCCTTCTCCTAAGCAACAAGTATTCTGATCATGCAATACCATTACAACCATAAATCAAGCTGGCATGTTATTTCCTAATTCAGTCGTTTGATGTCATTTGCCGTTTGTCTCATGTTTCACTTGTGCTGGGAGTGAAATACTCCTTCTCCCAAAGCAATCTGTTCAGTCCCTTTTGTGTCCCTTCTTCTTGTTGCAGTATGCCAAAATCACACTAACAGAGAGCCAGGCCAAAATCTGTACCAGGAAATAACATCTTTATCTGACTTCTTGGGTTTTGAAGACTTACCTAGGCAGACGTTTCACCACGGAGCAGAATCACTATGATGCCATCGGTAGTGTAACCCATGTCTGCTTCTGAAAAGAGAACTGCTTCATCAGATAAAGCAACAGGAAGCTGTTCTTGAATACACCAATGAGGCAACAACTCACATGTCTCTTAATTTTTTTTTTCCTTTTTTTTTTTCATTTTCAAATATCTTGTTAATCTTAACTTATCCACTGGAAAAAAGTATGCACAAAAGATGTAGCAACCTTGGTAAATCTAGGAATACTTTCAGTAAGTCGATAAAAGTTTTATTGAAAATATTGCCTAATTATGTAAGTGGAGTATATTACAAACCTCTTCTTAATGTTCAAAACATAGGGTCCTTTTTTTTTAGACTGGAGGGCTTGTCACTTGCCTTTCCCAACAAATTTATCACAGAAAGGTCTAAGAATCCACCAAAGAAGAGCCCGCAAAAATACATCACAGTGACTTTAGGAGGTCACACAAAAAGAATTAATTATTTTCAGAATTTGTATTACTTTTTTTGTTTGTTTGCCTATGGAGGGGAGGAAGTTTGTGAACAGTCCTAGGTAACAAATTTATACAGTGCAGTAAGTTGCGTATTTATATATTTTTATACAAACTGAATCTGAGGTTGGATGCAGCTTGCACAGGAGTGATTCTTTTAACAGATAATTCTATTCAATTAAACAGGTGGGAAGTTTTTACATAAGCACACTTTCTCTTTTCACTATGTGACAGTAATTTATTGTACGCTCTGACTTTTTTTATTTTTATTTTAAATTCTGTTTGGAACAATTCAATTCAAAAATGGGCATTACATCGATGGGATAATATAAAAACTGGCCTGTTTGATGATTAAGATGCAGAGGAGAAATGAAACAGATGAGGAAATTTAAAAGCTCTAAAATAGGACAGCCCTCACATTCTTGAGAACAATACCAGTCAGCTCTATAATATTTACCACTGGATGCAGAGATTTGGTTCCTCTTTTCCAACCAGAGCATGACTTTCTCATCCAGTTTTTCTACTAATTTGCTTTAATATGAAGCCTTAATTATCAAAACATTCTATACTTGTGGTCACTCCTGAACTGATATCATAGCCCTTTCCAGTTTGGTAAGAGGGAGACTTCCAAGCCACTTGGTTAGATCAATCTCTAAATTAATTTTTTGTCAAACCTCTATTTTCACTGAAAGAAAGGCCATTATATAAAGACCTGATTTATCACTTTTCACCAGCCTTTTCGTAACATGGTACCTACTGAGAACAGTGTTTGGTTGAGCTGGTTCTGCTGTTCAGTTGTGGGTTCCTATACTTCACTGAAGAAAAGGCATTTAATTTCTGATGCAAGCAGACCAGTTTTCCAAGTTTTTTGTTGTTGTTGTTTTTTTTTTTTTTTTGTGTGTGTGTGTGATCCAGACATTCACAGTATCTCAAATCAGTCATCTTGGAACAAAAGGTGTTCTTCAGGTTGGCTGAGATTAACACACTATCAAGAAAGAACAACTGAAATAGAAAAATAATAACAGTGCAAAATTATTTTACCTACAAAAGAAGCAATGAGTAAGGCCTCAATAATTTTGTTGGCTATACTGGGGCTTACATATGGTCCAGATCATATTATCTTTGGATCATAGACAAAGGTAAAACAGGTAAAAACCAAGGTAACAGTAAGTTCGGGATTCTTAATACAGAATAAAAGTCCTCAGAGTCCCACCAAAATATTCTCTTCTTTCCACCAAATCTGATACTAAGAATGTTTTTCTACACCTTTTCTTTCTGAAAAGGGGAGGCACTCAGCGCATCATAGGATGCAAATACGAGTTTTGAAAGATGACACTTTAAGGCACCTATGAGTGAATAAAAGACTGAATTCCACAGCTGAAGCCTTCTACCTGGAATAAATTTATGCATTAAGATATTATCAAAATTAGCCCATAATTCCTTATGATTTTGCAAACCTTCCAGGTGTGCAAAGCTGTATGGTCTGCTGGAATGAATGTGAATTAGGACCATGAACATAATTCTACCTTTGTCACTGACTCACTGTAGCCTTGAGGAAGTCACTCTGTCCTTCTTGCATGCAATAATGACATTGTATAGCTCATTTGGGTGTGAGCAGATTCATTAGTTTGCTATTGATATGGCTGTAAAGTGCAAAATGCTTTGTGTTTAGTATTGTTATTAAAAATGAAACAAACAGGAAACGTCAGTGAGGTAATGTCATCACTGAGACATTAGATCCCTCAATGACATGGACAAGAGAGGCAGTGGCTCGAGTAACAGCACTCTTGATGGGCAGAAATGTGCAAAACCTGGGCTTTTGCATGGCTCTGACACACTGAACACAGGATTGCGTCTCCTCACTCCTCAAGCACACAGAACATCGCCTTTGTAGAACACTTAGGTCAGCAGACAGACACTTCCCCTTTAAAGGGTATTTTTATAGCATAATCAAGCCGATCACCAATCTCCTTTTTACTCTTCTCTGACTCAAATGCTTTCATGAGCTGGAGTCTGAGCGAACACCCTGGTTATTCTCACGGAAGCTTTTAGCATGTGGCACTGCACTATCTCAGCTGGCCGCACTTCCTTGCGGCTGCCCTGCCTTGTGCCTCGTGAAGGCTGTAAACAGAACCCACGCCCAGGATTCCCCCCCCTGAGGACACAGTTGCGGATCCAACTGGGACTCCTCGGGAAGCCCACGGGCTGCCAGCTCCCCTCTCCCGGGCTGGCCCTCTCCACGCCTGGGCCTGTGCCCCGGGGCCACTCCCTGCCTGTTCCCGTGCAAGCAGTCAAAGGTCTTCCTCGCAACGCGCTGCAGCTTTCAAAGTGTCCAGTTTTGCCTACTTTACAAGGGATTTAGTGGCAGCAGGAGAGTGTGGCAAAACCAGTTACCTAGGTGCTGGCGAGGGCTTGGAAATGAGGCTCACTGGAAATCACCGTTCCTCTCCCTGGAAAACTGACATGACTTGCTAAAGGCCCCCCCAGTAAAGGTCACTCTGGTGTTACCCTAACATCGCGGCTCAAGCTCCACTAAACCCAATTTCACTGTGTACCCGCAGAGAAGCCCTGTCTAGCCGTGACGCGTACCACCCTCCCCACCGCCAGCCAGCTTTCCCACATCCAAGATGTCTCCACAATAGCTTCACTCGCCATTCAGTGCCCAATTCCAGCATGGCGGTAAGCTTCCCACTAGCCCGAAATTGCTTGCCCTTTCTCAAAATGGCAGCCGCTAACTTCAACCCGGGCGTTCGTGTGTGCCGTAAGGGCGGACAGCCTTCCCCTCCCTGAGCCTTTCCCTTTACCAAAATGGCGGGGAAGAGCTCTCGCGCCCCGCCCCTCAGGTGATTGCCAGGTTGTGCTGTCACGTGACACGCGGAGTTGGGCAGTGGCGAGTTGCTGGAGGGGCGCGCAGTACGCGCGATGGAGCAGTGTGTTGCTCTGCTGTGGGGTTGGATCCTGCTTGGCTGCAGCTGGGGCCCGGGCCCCCCCGGGGTCGGTGCTGCTGCGCTCTCGACGGCCACCTACGAGCTGGACGATGCCTACGGGCTGGGGAGAGAGTTCGACGGGATCGGCGCTGTCAGCGGCGGCGGGGTGAGCGGCAGCGGCGGGCTGGGCGCAGAGGTCTTGCGGAGCTGCTGCCTGTGGCGCTGCTGTGCTGCTCCTCGAGGCCGCGGTTTTCACGAGCTCTTAGGCGAGGAATTCCGTCAGTGCGAATATTCGGTGGCTTCGGTGCATCCGTTTGATGTGTCTGTGAGGAAGCCGTGTTGGTTGGTGGGGGGTTCTCAGGGAGCCGTGAGGAAGCCGTAAGGAAGCCGTGAGGAAGTGGGGATGTGTGAAAGGGAAGGTGGTGGAGATGGGAGGACGTGAGTGGAGCTCTGAAGGGGAGCTCTGCCCTGAAAGCCCCGGTGCGAGCCGTGCGGGCAGTGGTAGTGGCAGCGGGGGCAGTTGGCTGGAGCCGGGCCCTGCTTTGTGCCTGTCTTGCTGGTAGATGTACAGTGGCTCTTTCTCACCAGGCTGCTTGGGTAGCCGAGGGCCATCCACTTCCTCAGTGCTGTTGGAGGAGAGCTAACTAGGGCGGGTTTTTTTATCTGTAGAGGCTCTTCCTCACTACTTGTCTGTGTGAGCTTTAAAGTGTTGGATGGAACAATAGCTAGTCGTATGCTTTCCTGTGGTCCAGCAAACAGAGCCGGGGGCTCTTGCAAGTTCTTATTTGCTCTTGGACATGCTGAATTGCATTCCTTCACCTCCTGCCTATATGCCCAGTGAACTCCCATTGCCTTTGGTATAAAGTGCACCAAAGCAGGGAGATACGAGTAGAAGAGCATAAAAGGTGCTGGGAGGGGACTGCATTTTGCTTGCGCTAATTCTGCTCTTTGGATTCTCATTGCATTAAATTGCAAGTAGCTGAACTAGAGGGCAGTTGTAATCTACGAAACCAGAAATGCACTATTGAAGGATTAAAAAAGACTTCTTGTAGGGGCTTAGCTGAGTTCCTGGTGCTAGAATTACTTTTGTTGTTTTGTTAAGTATGTGAAAGTCCTCAACTGACAGACTGGAAGGTACTTACATGTTTGAAAGTTAAGTTTTCATATTTTTGTTTTGTTTCCATTTTAGGCCACATCTAGACTCCTGGTGAACTACCAAGAACCTTATCGCTCCCAGATTTTGGATTATTTGTTCAAGGTAAAGTTGGTTTCACTAATACAATAATGTCTAATTCCATACAGAATTTCTTATTGCATAATGTTATACTCCTATAGCATATTCAGTACTACTTGAAATTGGACAAAGTTCCATCTTATAAAGCATCTCCTTTAATATTAGCTTTTGTTTTTGACCACCAGCATATGGTTCAGGAGCCTGTTTGTTCTGATTATTACGAAAATTCCTTTTATGTTTTCACAGTATGTTTTAGAAAACATGTTTTCAACATATTTTGATCATTCATTTGGGCTTAACGAGGATGAAATTATTTTTGTGGCTAAAATGAAGGGTTTAGCTGTTCATAGCAATTGCAGGGTGTGCAATCATTGAGGCAGTTTTGTTTATTTCTTTGGAGTATAGATTCACATAATGTGAAAACAGCTGTGCGGCCTGCAACATTTCAGGACCATATCTATTCCAAACTAGTTTCCAGTATACGTGCAGTTAGTTACTCTAGAAGGTGTGTGAATGTTACGGGTTTGTAAGAGCTTTAAGTAACCTTTTAAAGCTTTGTAACCTTGGAGTTACCCAACTTATATGGTAAAATTATTGCACTGGGCAATAATAACTTGCTTTGCTTTTGGCACTGTAAATTACTGTGCTGGAAGAGGATGCCATGTCATTTTCAAGTAGTGTAATTCAGATGGCTGGAGGGGAATAGTTTACTGTGTAGTTTAAAGAATTGGTTTTAAAGGGTAAGGTTAGGCATAATGTGTGACTGGGGCATCAAACCTATGTGTTATAAATATGGGCTTACTGAAGAAATCAATATACATGTGGTATAATAAAAATCTACCTGAGGTCATGATTTTCAAAGACTTTTTGACATGTTCTTTCACCAAAACTTCTTAAGCTGTCATGAGATACTTGGGAGGAGTATACCTTGCCTCATTCTCCCTTGTCTTTTAATGTCAGTCAACTTTTGTGATGGGGATAGGAGACCAAATACGTTAGAAGTTTAAAATCAGAAATGTCAGGAAGATAAATGGTAAATTGGGAGTATTTGCTTCTTATTTACAAACAAATAAAGAAATCCAAAACTTGTAAGTCAAGCAAAATATTGTCTATGCAGCATATTTTTTTAAATCAAACTGCATTCTGACCTCTTAAAACGTTTTTTTAGGTGCCAAAATTACACTTGGGCAATTCTATTGAGGAGGCCAGCTCATTAGTGGTTATTAAAATAACGATTAACTGCAATTCTGGCTTGAGCAACTCTTAAGCCACTAATGGCTGGAAGAACATACTAGGAGTAGGATCACCTGTATGAGCTTGAATTTTGTGTACTGCTCCACTGGTCAGGTGCCAGCGAAAGACAACAGTGGACTAGGTAGCCATTTGTTTCCCAGTGTGGTGGGTTTTTCTCTCTTGCCTTTCTGCCTGTAGCTAGTAGATATTTTTGACCCATATGTATGCTGTTTCACATAAGCTGTGCAACCCTTTCATCAGAGAATTAGAGAAATATTAACTTCAATTATTTCTTTTTTTTTTTTTGAGAGAACAAACTCGACTATAATGACATTAAAAATACTGTTGTGTTCC
This sequence comes from Neopsephotus bourkii, assembly GCF_033783945.1. Lineage (NCBI taxonomy): Eukaryota > Metazoa > Chordata > Aves > Psittaciformes > Psittacidae > Neopsephotus > Neopsephotus bourkii. The sequence continues at coordinate 3,597,323 of NW_026901490.1, forward strand.
TCATACAGCCCTTGTTCTGTTTAAAGAGTGCTTCTGTATTTTCTTGAGCATAATCAATTTAAAATCTGCAGAGTTGGGGAGAAGCCTTGTTAATGATGCATGAGTCAGTGAAACTGACTAAAGATGAGTGTATTATTTATCTTGCTAAATTTCCTTGTGAAGCAGAATTTTGTGTTCTCATTGCATTCGTGATGGGTGGGGTTTTTAGTAATAAAAATTATTGCCTTTTTGGCATCCTCAACATACTGTTATTTATTGCATTTTTCTTATTAACAGCAGGATTCTGTTTGCTTTCTGTCTCTCTTTTTTAGCCAAATTTTGGTGCTTCTTTACATATCCTCAAAGTAGAGATTGGAGGTGATGGACAATCAACAGGTATGGATTTAGCATGATCAGGGTTTAATTTTTGGTTGCAGCGATGCAGTAAGTAACTGTCTTGCATGTGTCACTGCAGCTGAAGCAAGGAGGTGCATTCTGTAGAGTTAGTGAAGTTGCAGAAAAACTTAAGCAATGTTTGCTAACTTGTAGAAGGGAACAGTTCTCTCTATCCCATGATTTCAAGGTTGCATTCTAGAGCAAGCAAGTTTTTTTTCCTCCCTAAGATAAGGAAGGTTTAGTAATTTTCTGAATTTCAGGGCATTTCTCAAACTCCAGTTTTGCAATACAAATTGTAACACTTGTGTAGGACTAGGTGGTTTATATCTTAAAAGCATGAAAATGCAAAGACAGCTTGTCAGAAGCAGTTATTTTTCTTTCATTTAATGAGCTGCTACATTTCATTGGAGTTGCATTTTCTGACAGTAAAACCACTATTGTTTGGTTGGCTTTTTTTTTGCCTGGCCACAATTGCAGATGAAAATGTCTTGGCGTAATTTGCCTAGCCTACTACATTTACATATAAGAGAAACTGTATAGTAACTGCTTGTGATCAGATGCTTGGATGCAGTAACTAGACTTCATTATTTTTTTTTTCCTCTCCCCCTCCCCTGCCCACCCAAATTAAATTTAGAATTAAAGCAGGCTCAGTTAATAAATAGAAAGCATAGCATCTGTCTTTGTAGCATTTTATTTGTATTTTTTTAATGCTTGCGTCATTAGATATTCTTTTTCATTCTTTGATTTACTTTCCTTAAGAAAAATTAACATGGAGAAGAGTATTATATTGGGTTTAAGATCTCTGTATTTGGACAATAAATTGCTGGTTAGAGGAGGATGGAGTTGTCTCTCTGCACGCACAGACCTTCTCTTCAAATACTTTTGCTGTTGGCTAAGGAGAATGTTACATACTTCTGTGATGACTTTCTAGATTTTAGGAGATCAGCAAGAATCATATATATATTAACACACTATACTGCAGCTCTTATTCTGACCTCAGAGGTGTGATCAGGAATTTAAATTTGAAATCTAATTGCTTTTCTGCGACTGTGACAAATAGAACTTCTAAATAGTAAAGTGTCGGGTTAAAAAAAGTCAATCCTGTTTTGTGTAATGAAATGTACTGTTCTAGAGGGAGGGGGAGGAAGTATCATTGGAAGAAATCTGTAACAATTAGGCATATAGTGCATGGCATTGCAACTGTAACTTACCTAAACGAGTTATCGACTTCTGTGTGTGATGACTGCCCATGCAACACTGATTTTTTTTGCAGCTTTCTAGTTTGCTTCTGAACCTTTTGCCTGAGGGATTTCAGTGCATTCCGGAAGCTTTTCCTGTAGTCAGAGAACACCATTGAAATTATAAACTGGATCTCTACTATAAGTATAGAAAAATATCTTTCTTGTCACTGGAAAACTTCACGACATTTCTTTTCTCTCCCTGGACTTGCCTTGCACAGAAGCAGCAAGTTGCAGCCTTATTTAGTTTGCCTTTTGGTTTAGATATAACGTGCTTCTGTATCTGATGTTTTTTTTCATTCCTGATCTCAGTGCCGTAACTTCCCTAATGGTTGTTAAAACCAAGGTAATCATGAATGGTTTAGTATTATCATAGCTAGGGATAGAAAATGCCCAATAGTTAATAACATTCTGACTTTGAAAGCAGTCCCTTAAGAATAAAAAAATATTATTTTTTTTCTAATTTAATATGCTAAGAAGGGCGGCAAGTTTCTTGTGTTTCCTCCCACTATTCCTTTTGCTTTGAAATACATACCAAAGAATATGTGAACCATGTTGGAGATATGTGCTTGCATACCATGGCAGTGAGCAATACAGAAAGCTTTATAATGTGTAACTGCCTATGACACAGAAGATAATTGTGAACTACCTGTCTCTTTCCTTCCTAGATGGTACTGAACCCTCCCATATGCACTATGAAAATGATGAGAACTACTTCCGGGGCTATGAATGGTGGCTAATGAAAGAAGCTAAAAAGAGGAACCCCAAAATTAAACTTATTGGTAAATTGCTTCAAGTTTCAGATATTATTGCCTTTTTCCTGCAAAGTAAATTACATATCAGACACTTAATTAGGATATTTATTTTAATGGACAGATGTTTTGATGTTGTAGTAGATAAAGTAGGATCTCTGGTTTTGATAAGCTTGCCTTGATGCTTCACTTAAACTTACTGTGTTTGTTAGAGAAGCACAATGTTCTTACTCTGTGCTGCTGTAACAAGTAGCATAGGGTAAGAAATGTCTTATCATTTGCTTGTATCAAGTAGCATTAATACTTAGACTAGCACAGGAATGAGCATAAGTGATATATCATGAGAGCTGAATTTCTGAATAGAGAAAAAAAAAGGAGGGATAAAATAAATTTACAGGAAGTATAAATCTGTAATTCCTATACACACTAAATTACATGTTCTCAAAACAAACCCATCACACCATCTCCACTACAGTGGTTCTCGTCTTCTGATTTGTCTTATGTACGTAGTTGAGTTGTAAGAGGACTTTCCTGTCTCCCTGTTTTGATCATGGGTTGTGTATGTGCTGTGGTGTTACAAATGTGGAACCCTAGATTTTAACTGAAATGCTTTACAAAATGTATTTCATGTGCAACATGGTAAGAAATCTATCAAATAAAAAGTATCTAATCCCCCCCCTGTTTCAGGGATCCAGGATTTGTGAAGTCCTGCATGACTTGGTGTAGGATTTGCTAGTCAGGTTTTGTTAGACAGGCACTACGACAAGCAGTAAGCTCACCATCTAGGACTAATTGCTGTTATTAGCCTCTTTCTTCCCTCATATCAAGCTCTCATAAAAGAAAGAGAGTTGGCCTTTCAATTAGCTTATGATGTCTTATACGAAGTCAGCTGAGAACTTAGCAGGATTTGCTTAGCTTAATTTGATGTTCCTATTTACTACAAGATCCAGTAACAGCTGAGACTTGGCAGTGCTTTTTTCATGATCCTCTTCTTTCTTCCTCTATTATGATCAGACCATCACTTCTGAAATTCAGATTAACAATTTTTGGTGTTCAGTATTAATTCTTTGTCTATAACTTCGTAATTTTTTTTTCCTGAAGTTGGACTTTTAAGTGTTGTCCTCTAGTAATGAAGGTTTTCTAGCTAAAAAAAAAAAGGCAGCTATAAATATTTGATCACAATTTATATTAGAGCATACTCTCCACTTAAGTTATGTTTCATTGTTTTCACTGGAGCTATGTGAATTTGGAGTGCATATCCACTCCTTCTTTTTAGGTAGAGAAATATACAGATTGCTACTGAAGCATACTGAGTAATGTAGACCAATGACTTACTAATTTGTTTTTCTTCTCTTTCCAGGATTACCTTGGACATTTCCAGCATGGATAGGGAAGGGTGAAAACTGGCCCTATGACTATCCAGATGTCACTGCTTACTATATTGTTTCTTGGATATTAGGAGCTAAACACTACCATGATTTGGACATTGATTATGTTGGGGTTAGTAAAGCAAAATCTCCTGTATATATCTTCATTCCTAAGATCTTGGTCTTGTCTCTGTTGATTACTGGGGGAGGGAGATGGGGAGAGAAATTGTTTTGTAATTGCAGTTTTGGCTTTTTCTGTTGCAGGGTGAAAGGCAGAAGTTATGTTACAGTCTTTCTGCAGTAATGGCTATTAAGGCAGAAACAGTGTAACATGGCTAGTCACCTGCCTTTCCAATTGTAGAACAGTTATCAAAGAACTTGAGAATTCTGAAATCTCTGAGTCTTGGGCTTGTATTTTTCTGGCTTGTTTGTTCTGCTTGGGTTTTGGTGGTTACTGGCTAACAAAACAGTTCAGTCAGAGATTGTGGAAGTCAGCTAACATTGCTTCTTGGCATAAAATATGATTGCTGTTTTTCCACAGGGCAATCCTTTACAACTTCTTCCATTTTTACCTGCATTATGTATAGTAGATAAAGGTGCATATGTTACAGTCCTGTAACTACTGTACTGTGTTATAGTGCAATATATGGAAGTAGGGAATAAATGTCTGAAAAAAATCTCATAATTTGGAGATGAGACAGAGCCAGACCAGGGAAAAACACTTTTCAAGGTCATTATTTGACTGAGATTCAACTTTTTATTTTTTCTTCTGATTAAGAAAATATGTGGCTAGAATTCTTCAAAAATCAGCCCTATACTTACTGAAACACTATTTTAGGCTTATAAGTGTTTTGATATGAGGCAGTTGTTTAAGTGCAGAAAAGCTGGAAATCATTTCAACAGTCCAGAGCAAAGCTTCTGAAACTGTAATTCTCATCGCTCAAAGGAAGTCTGACCTTTCTGCTGTAATGTGGGAAGGTATATCTGATGTGTATCTCCTCTGGAATGCATCTCCCTTGGTGTTGATGATTCATTTCAGCTGAGTTAGTCTTGCACTTCGGCTAACACAGTGGCACTGCAGCAATTCAGCTTGAGGGGGGACAGGGAGAGCTACTGCTGTTGTTTGTTCTCTTTACTGTGCTCTTAGAGTAGACAGGAAGTTCTGTACTTTACGTATTTCAGTAATGTCTGGTTTCTGTGTTACTACTTCACGGTGATTGGCCTTCTGAATTCTGTACTTCTAAGAAGAGGGAATTTCTGCTTCTACAGGCAGTGTGCTGGCATTGCATATTGTCTGATTTCTTTGTGGGTATAATCTGAAATACGGGAAAGCAGTGAGGCCTATGGAAGCTCGGAAACTGTCAAAACAATTTTAATGCTGTTCTGGTTCTACATTGTTAGTCTTTACTGCTCTTTTGCTTTATAGTATATGTTATATCATTATTTGCTTTATGATGAAATAAGCCTTTTAGTAAGTAACTTTATGATTGGTTCATTTCTGAAGTAATGTGTTAGCGCCCATGCATTGAAAAATCTAGAAATATCAAAATCAAATGGACATGTGTCATCTGTAAGAAACTGCTTGTACATGATTGGATAATCTACACCTATGGGGGTGATACTTTCACCTTTACAGGTGAATGTGAGTTGCAGTATTCATGTTGTGGTTAGAAAAAATAAAGGTTTCTGATTATGCGTTTTATTGCTCAAGGTATTTGGTAGAAAGGAAGACCACCATTTCTCCTTTTGAATTTTGAGCTGTGTTTAGCTTAAACACTCTTTCTATAAAAGATGGAAAATCCAGAGCAACAGAAATTAGATCATTTTGTGTCTGTTTACTTAAACTACACTGGATCTGTCTTGTGTTCAAGTATCGGTATAGTCCTGTGTAAATTAGAAAGAGCTGTGCCATCGAATAACGCCACTGAGGCGGTAGCCAGCTGCTCAGTATGTAACTTATTCTAGCTCTGTCAGTGTGTGGCAGCAGGGCCCATTCATAGGACCACACCTTGAAGCCACAATATGTTTTTCAAAGACTTATAAAACTGTAGATGCATCGGTAAGAAATGTAACTCTGCTCCCACTGTTGAGCTCAAGTAGGTCTGAAGTTCTTTTCAGCAAGAAGACAATCAGTAGACCTCAGAGACAGATAAATAAGCAGCCATTTTGAGCTTTCATACAGAATTTTCCCCTGAAGAGCTGATAATAAAACCAACAAGAGTGCTTTCCTCTAGCAAATGGAAATCACAGAGTTCATTAATAGATTGTGTAATCTTACGTGTACATAAATATTTCATTAATCATGACATATCCTGATTGTTTTCTAAATGGCTTTTTACTTTTCCATTTTAGATATGGAACGAAAGGGCATTTAATAGCAAATATATTAAGGTATGTATTTTTTCTTATTTCTCTAAAGTGAAATGTTTGTTATCATATGTAAAGAAATCGCTTTTCTTTCATTTTCCCTTTTACTTAGAAAAGGGATTAATGCTACAACTACTTCATTTACTGGACTCTGTTTCTTGTAGTTGCAGGCATGGAATGCTAACAGGATCAGATCTCTAGATTTTATTTTGTGTGTGTGTGTGTCTGAAACTGTTATTTGGAACTTGAAGTGTTTCAATGTATGCTAATGTTTAGGACCTCTACATTTTGATGAAAGCTGCAGATGATGCTACTGAAATCATACAAATTCATCATCTTTATACTGGCTTGGATATAGTTATAAGTCCAAGATCTAGAATTATTCAAAATTCTGTAGCAATGTACCAGTCAATATAATGCCCTTAAATTATTGCTACAGAACTCCAGGTTCTTATTTTATGAAAAACATAATAAAGGCTCTATGTTTTTAGCTGTGCAAAATTAAGTACACCCTGTTCTCGAAGCATTGGAAGAACATGGTATTTCACGTAAACAACCTTGACCTATCTCTTAATGCTGCTACCTCCTGCCTCCCTGCATTTCTTCAAAAACTGACTTCTGTTTGTTGTGTTATCCTACATTATGTTGAAGTGGAATCTTAAGTACGAGCTTCCTTGTCGCTGCTTTGAGGCTAAGAAGCAATAGCTTTACTCTTAAAATTAAATAAGAGTTAAATTGAATGTGCAGAAAAACTGTTGATTTTCTTTTTTCCAGAATTTGGCAGGGATTGAATCTGATCTACTTAAAATTAGTCAATTAGTGGCTTTTAGAAAAGTTTCAGTTCTTACGGCTTGTGTACACTGGATGAGGTTAGTCACATTTGTCCTGGCAACTTCTGTAGTTATTTTGTTGAAGATTAGTTTTAGGAGGATGATAGGGAAAATGGTGTGCAACTGTTAAATTTGACATTACAATATGAGCAAAAAAAAGTATCTTTGAGTATCTTTCATGAGGCTGGCATGTATAAAATTCCACCTACTCTTGAAAACTAAGAATGATCTATAAAATTTTTATTTTTAAAATTATATTTCATAGAATGCAGAATTAGATGATTATTCTTATAGCTGTTTCCTATTATTTTTGCAGTGCTTTGACTGAAGGAGGGTAGGAAGCACTGGCAGAAAGCTCTGTGTTGGTTGTATACCTTGTGCAAAGAAAGAGGAATACCTTATATCCAGCTTCATGGGTTTTTTGTTAACAAATATATTAATCAACATGTTTTCAAAACTGGTTTTCTAGGTCCACTGCCACTAGAGTAACTTAGTTTCCAAGTCTTACCACCTTTTAGATCCCCACTACTCTGCTCTTGTGAGACCTCACTTGGAGTACTGCTTACAATTCTGGTGTCCTCGATGTAAAAAGGACATGGAACTGTTGGAACAAATCCAGAGGAGGGCCACGAGGATGATCAGGGGACTGGAGCACCTCCCGTGTGAAGACAGGCTGAGAAAGCTGGGGCTGTTCAGTATCTGAAGGGGCCTGTGAAGATGCTGTGGAGGGACTCTTCATTAGGAACTGTAGTTATAGGACAAGGGGTAACAGGTTAAAACTTAAAAAGGGAAGTTTAGATTGGACATAAAGAAGGTCTTTACTGTAAGGGTGGTGAGGCACTGGAATGTGTTGCCCAGGGAAGCTGTGAATGCTCCATCCCTGGCAGTGTTCAAGGCCAGGTTGGACATAGCCTTGGGTGGCATGGTTTAGAGTGAGGTGTCCCTTCCCATGGCAGGGAGGTTGGAACTTGATGATCTTAAGGTCCTTTCCAACCCTAACTGTTCTATGATTCTATGAAATCCTATTACATATACTTCACTGATTTCATTAAAAGTATATTCTAGGTTCTCACTTTTGTAGGCTTAGCTCGTTAGTTCCTTTCGGATAGAAAGATTTGGCACTAGAGTTTTCTAGTGACTAACAAAATCCGTTCCAGAAATAAGACCAATGCACTGAAGTGTGACACAGCAGGATATCTTGGCCTCTATATCAAGTTGTCTTGTTTCTTTGGGTATGTCAAATAGTGATACTTTGATGGTTGTGTAGATGCTTCAGATTTTGCCAGTGAAGCTACCTAAATCCCTGTCTAAACTTGTTCAGTGGGTGTGCTTAGAATCTTCCTAAAATATCCAATCCCAGTGTGTTTTCAGCACAAACCATAGCCTACCTTTTTTTTAAAGCTAGGAAATGAGTTCATAGGGTGATGTCTTTATGACAGAAACCCCTCAGGAAATAGAAGTTTTTTTTTGTAATAGATAGCCTCAGAAAATGTGGGTTACAGGCTTTTCTTTTTCAAAAAGAAAAATGTTTGACTAATCAGGTATAGACTAGTGGAGGAATAACTAAGAATACCTGTAGTCTCCTAAAGGATAATCCTAATCATAGGTAAATTATGCTAGTAGGGAAGAAGGGGGAAATAGTGTATGTGTACTTCAAGTAGAAATCTCTAGCTCTTAAGTATGTATGTTACAGAAGCAAACACAATAGAAGTGAAAATACTTATTTGCAGGCTGGAATAAAACAGTGCAAGTAAGAGGGGACATAAATAGTGAGATTTTATTTGTTTATTTATTTATTTATTTATTTTCACTGACAAGATGTTATATTGCTTGGAATTCCTATGAGACTGAACCCTTTGTAAAAAGAATCATCACGGAGAGAAGGCAGATTGTATAATTCAAATACTCATTCCACTATATCAGTGATTGGCTCTTTTTTAAAGACTGTTTTTCTGACTTCCTGTATTTCTTGTAAGAAGTAGAAATGTTCAGTTCTACTCAGCCTTGTGTCACCTGAAGGCTTTCACATCTGTTTGTCTTGGCTTCCTAATATGGGGAGAGTGAACATGGAGAACAGACTTTCCAGTGTTAGGTGTGGCTTTCTAGTTGTTAGCTTTTTAAATGCTGTTGAATTGGGGCTAAGCTTTTGGCTTCTACAGCTCAATATTAAGTTTAAAATTTGATCTTAAAATCACCCAAATATTTGCTGAAAAGTGGTAGCCTTCCCCCCACTGTATGTTAATTGATACAAGGCTTTTTAAGTAGCAACTGTTTTACCATTCATTCTCTTACAGTCTGCAGTGTTGCGTGACATGTCTCTAATCAACACAATAGTTCTATTTGCAGTCTGCCATTTTAAAAAATGTCTATTTATTGTAATGTACTGTTACACACCAGGCATTTTCTTTAATGTCTGACAAATACGTGACATAGATAAGCACTTATTTATCTTGCTGAACTTGTTAGAAGGTATTTTAATTACTTCATCCACTAAGACGTTGATTGTTTCTTATTAAGTAGATACTGTTTATAAATTCTTATTCAAGAAGATCCCATTCTTTCAATTGTATTCTTAATTACTGTTATCTTTAACCTTGAAATTTAAGGTGTATCTGTATATAAACATGAATACTAGATGTGGGAGAGCCATCTGCATATGTTGCTAAGGGGTGCATTTTGAGTGCCTACAGTTCTGTCCTTGGTACTTAGCTTTAAACATGGAAGTTCTGCAGCCTTTCTAGTTGTTTTGTTCTTCTGAACTATCTCTATGGTTTGGCAGTTTTTCAGAATGTCTAGCTAGCTAGAAAGCTTTAAATTGCAAGGACCATACTGTAAGTATTTCTACCAGTATGAATTTTTCTTCTGGTAAACTTTATACTTCAAGGGCTTCAAGGAACTGAACAAAACCTCATTGCTACTTTTCTTCTTTTTAATAAGTTTATGTCCTTCAGATCTAGGCTTTCATTGTCTCCAGTACTTGGACTTGGCTTTGTATTCTTATTTGATTACATGTCAAAACAGATATGCTCCCTATTCTCTTTCACATTGCTGGAGGGCTCTTACAGGGAATTACTTAAGGTTTCATGCCTACTGATCTTGAAATGGTTGAAAAAAGCTTTCTTATAGATACATACAGCATGTAGGACACCATTCCTTTATATCCAAGATTGAAAACAAAGGGCTTTAGACCGTGGACTAATGCCCTTTTTCAGGTGCAGCTGTATGTGAAAGCTGCTGAGCATACTTTCTGAAACTTTATTTTTTATTGAGTGTTCAGATAAAACATGCTTGTATAATACCACCCCTCTGTAAGCCTGGTTCATTCTTAACTGTTAGAGATGAGTGTATTTTGTCTATGAAGTTCCATAGTCAGATGTGAGAGGTTTATCGTCTTTGACAATAAAATAGGAGAATCTAGGAATATGGAATAAGAATTCTCTTCTGTTGGCATGATTGAATTCAAAGTTGATTGCCTTCAGTTTTGTTGTCAATATGCAGTTCCAGTTTTATGCATTGCATTACTGAAAATTAGTGAGACATATGAGAGCCAAATAGTGGCTAAAATTAAGTGTCTGACATTTGCGACTTCAAGGATTTGTTGTTGCTGTTCAGGAAAAAAACCTTTGGAAAAAATGTTTAGGTGCTCTTCACTTGAAAAGGACGGATGTTTGGCGAGGTTTCTGTTCTTGTAGATAACAGCATAGTTACAAGGTCTTTTCTATTTGAAAACATTAGTCCCTGTTTTCTCAATATATTATTTTTGGAATCAGGTTAACTTTCACTTATGATTGTTGTGGAGATATGTCCATTTCCACATTTCTAGCCAGTCATCATTTTTGGGTGAACTTAAGGTGACTGACTTTATAATAAATGCATTACTCGTATGTAATGAATTACATGCAAGCAATGGCTAGAATCAGTATGCTGAGATTGTCCAAGTGGAGTACACATACATATGTATGCTGGGTGCCAAAAGTAATCCAAGTGATAAGCCCGTTTTTGTTTAACAGCTATCTGAATGTCATAGATTACCCTTCAGTGTTAAAAATAATTATCATTAACTTTGTCATAGTTGTCATTATGGTTCTGCTTTGAGGAGTGAGAGCTGTTCTTGCCTGTCTTAGTCTGGAGACAAATGCTTCTACCAACTCCTCCTAGAGTTCTTAAATTGTTTTCAGTCTTAAATTTTCATGTTGCCTGATTGATGAAGGCTGTACTTTAAGTGGTGTTGTCTGTTACTAAGGTACTTCGACAGTCTTTGGACAGACTGGGTCTAAGGAACATTGGCATCATCGCTGCGGATGGAGATTGGAACGTTTCAAAGGAGATGATAGTTGATCCGTATCTTAATGATGCTGTTGAGGTAGTCGGGTAAGTGTGGGAGAAGGGAGGAATTTTAAACATTACTTATTACTTCACTTTAATAAGCTTTCATCTCCCTTTTGAGAAGTCATATATTCTTATTTCATACTTCCCAGTCATTCACTATTTTCACCATCATGTACAGTGGTGAGTGATTGCTCTTTCTTGTCCTCATCTCTTCTTTCAGTTTGGTACCTGTGTAGGGTAACCTTACCACTCTTCCATCATTTCTTTCAAGTGTTCAGTTAGGAGCTGTGTCTTAGTCTTCTTATCTTAGCACTAGCAAATGACAGGACATTTCTAGCTCTTCTATATGTGCATCTTTAAAATCAGAAAACTCTTAGGACTGAACTCTTGATCTGCAATCAGTTTTAATTTCAGGTGGACTTGAACTTTCACACTGGAACTTGTCACCCTGGGATTTGCTGCTTGCACCATTTCCTGTCACCTCCTAAAGCTAGGAGTTTGTTGCTTATCTGATAACAGATGGTGTTAAAAGCGCACAGACAGACAGTGAAGTAGAAGTAAAACTAAGCATCCAAAGTTTGTCTTTAAACTAATATAGCCTATCAATTTTAGCAGGCAGGAATGCCCACTATTGCTGTTGTAGCAAATGACAGATTGTTTGCCAGCACTCTGGCTCTGTAATACACTTTCTTACTATATTGCTTCTGTCAACTGGCTTGATGCTTATTTTGCTGCTCATACTTTTTTGGTAATCTCTGATTTCTCAAACCTATAAGAAGGCTTTAAAAAATTGTAGCATGTTCACAGTGGAAATTACCTGTATGTGTATAAATTGTTCACTTGTGTTACATTTGTTAACTTGCTTACCTCTGTTAACCTTACTGTGATAAGGATGTGTGTGGTTACTAGTGTACCAGTTATCCTCATCTATATGTAAAGGTGTGTGATATGCTCCTAATTGATTAAACTAATGCATGGTTCAAAGGTTATAGCAAGTCAATTAAGCAGGGATTTTATAACAAAACTGCTTTCATATGTGTTGAGCTTGTAAACACTGATCATCTGGAAGTGGCTGCCTAAGAAATACCAATTATAGTGCCAGTATTGAGTAACTCATTTGATTTTAAAACATAACTTTCTTAGCTTAGGCAGGACTTGCATCTCACCAAGTTATAGGGCATTAAGAAATATTTCAGTTATGATTTTCATGACAATGACACTTGCAGAATAAATGCACTGAGTGTGTATGGTGCTTAATTCTTTAAGGGCTTGACAGAATCAATCTAGGAGTCCTGGTTTTGTTTATAGCCTTTAGGACAGCGCACGTTTTAGTTGTTCTTTAAGATGAAAGGTCTTTTTGTCATAGGTTTTTCTTGAATGTCATTTGGATTTTTCCCCAACTGCCCCTACCCTGCTGCTTACAAAAAATGAAGGGTTAGGAGAATATTTACTGTGTAACAGTGGTGTTGTCTGTCAAGAAATGAAGGTTAGTTGCAAAATGAGAACACAGTGTTTCTCAGCCAATGCTGACTTTAAGGCACCAGCTACCAAACAGACTTCTTGCTGACCTAGAAAAAGATAATTGTATTTAGCTGTCTGTCCTTCAAATGCTCGGGTTCAGAAAGTTGCTTAAAGTATGCAGTATCTGTATGTCTTAGATAACTGTGTGTAGTTGTTTGCGAAATTTGCTAGTCTTTTCCTAAAGAGCCTTAAATTCTTTTCTCAGAAATCCTGTCCTGTACATTGTTCTGTAATCTTTTCAAGTATAACCCTCTCTGTGACTTTTTCTTGGTTTTTCCATTTTGAATGAAAACCTTCCTGCATATATTGTTTGCCGTCATTTCATACCAATGACTTGCAGCAATTGCCATTAAAAACAGGAGTAGTGTTAGAAGAAAAAAGCCTTTATCTGCTACTAAATGAAATTATTTACCCAGTATTCATAATGTGCTTGAAAGTGGAAAAAAACACATTGTAATAGTTAGCTCAATTTTTAAACTGTGTTACATTATGCTTCCTTATTTTGTTTGCAAGACCATCTTCACTAATGTCTTCCTGTGCTATTTTGATGGATGCTGTTTCTGTGTTTGTATAGTATTTACATATTATATATTACTTTTCTCCCAGGGTATATAGCGGCTCACTACTACATCACCTGTGTTAGACATGGATTTTATTTTTTTTCTGCTGTGTTTAACAAAGTCTGTAGAGCCCATAGCTCTATTTGGAAGGTCCTTTCTTAAAGACCTATGTCATTCCACAATTAGCCTTGAAGATAGTTGTCGTTGACTTTTAAATCATTATTAGCGGGCAGTCATTTTTATGTTGGTTGGTGGAAAAAAAAAAAAATCCGCCTTCATCAGATTATTTACCAGACAGGACAAATCATATTTTATTTTTGCTTGGTATTGCAGGAGTCTTTTCTAATACAACCATCAAATAGCTGCTGTTTCAATTTGTATTTTTTTTTCCTGTCTCTTAGTGGTATTAAAAAGAACCCAAGCCAAAACAAAACCAGCAAAACCTAAAAGATGTAATAAATCTTAATAGATGTATTTAAAAGCTATTTATCAATGACTGTGGCTTTTACGTAAAGGATTCTTGTACTGTTAATTTTCATAGTTAATACAGTGTCAACTTTAGAGGAATCATTAGTCTTAACATCCAGGAACAATTTCTCAGTTCAGTATGAAGAACAATCTCGGTTCATTGTTGTTTGTTCTTTCTGGGGTAAAAAATATTTGCTCTAATAAAGCGAGATGAATTGACTTGTGTGGAGTTATACTAAGCTGGTGGACTAATTCTAGAAAATCCTGGCTTCTGGATTTATTTTATGATTTTGACCATGCTGCTTTTGCCATAATTTTAAAAGGGATTTTTTGTATTACAAAGTTCAAATCACAAGCTAGGCATTTAATTTTGGATTTCTGTAACTGATCTCAAGACAATATGTTTGTCTCAATTTAAAACAATAGATTTGACTGGTAGAACAGCCTTCTTTGGGTTGGTTGGGGAATTTTTTTAGGCCTATTTCAGGGGATGTTACCTGTAATTAGGTAGAATTATTGACTAAGTTGGTTTACACAGGACCTCTGGAGGTCATCTGGTTGAACACTTCTTCATCAAGCAGGTACAATTAGATCATATTGCTGGATCTTGTTCAACTTTAGTGTTGTCACGACCCCTTTAGGCAACTTATTACAAGTGTTTAACCATACTCATGCTCTTTTTTTTTTTTCTTCCTTTAAGTTTTTACTTCTGACTGAATTTTTAATCAGTCCACAGCCTGTACTGTTGCAAAGGATTAGTCTGTCTCAGGTGTGTAGGACTTTGTGTTTGCGTTTCTTGATCTTGACAAGGTTCCTGTCAGCTTGTTTTTTTCCAGTCTGTTCATTTCCTCTAAACATCAGCCCTCCTTTTCAACATATAAGCATTGTTGTGGGTTAACCCTGGTAGGCAGCTCAGCCCCACATAGCCATTTGCTCACTCTTCCCCGATGGGATGGGGGGACAGAATCAGAAGGGTGGAAGTGAAAAAACTCTTGGTTTGAGATAGACACCTTACTAAAGAAAGCAAAAGCTGTGTGTGCAAGCAAAACAAAATGTAAACTTCCTGAGTTTTATTAAAGACATCAAACAGCATCATCCCTAATATCAGGCTATGATGACATTGCTAGCCATCTGCACCCTGGTTGGACTTGTCTATCAACCATCGTTGGAGACTGCTAAAGTCAAGGTCTAGGACATCCACTGATTTTACCTTGCCCTCACAGGTAGTCAGCTTGTTGTAGAAAGCAGTCCTGTTTGTCAGGCATAATTTTCCCCGGGTAAATTCATGTTGACATTCCCAGTCATCCTTCTGTCATTTTTGTGCTTGCAAGTGGCTTCCAGGAAGACTTGCTCCCTAACCTTCCTGAGGAATGAGGATAGATTGATGTGGCTGTAGTTTCTCAGATCCTCTTTTTGGAAGGCAGGCATTAAAACTCTTTTTCTCTAATCATCAGGAACCTCTCCTAATCACTGAATACTTTAGCCTTTGTACACATGTTAAGTCTGCAAATCAAATACTGCATTATTCTAATGCAAGATGTAACAGTGTCCTGGGTTCAGCAGTAGCAGCCATTTTTCTCCCTCTCAGTAGCTGGTGCAGTGCTGTGGTTTTGACTTTCAGCCTGGGAACAGCGCTGATAACACTGATGGTTTTAGTTGTTGCTCAGTAATGTTTAGTCTGACCAAGGACTTTGTGAGCATCATGCTCTGCCAGGGAGGAGGGGAAGCTGGGAGGAAGTGGAGACAGGACACTTGACCCAGACTAGCCTACAAACTACATATTTTCTATGTAATAAATACAATGCTGTGTTCAGCCAAGGTTAACGCTTTGGGGCTGGAAATCTTGCTGTTTCAGGCTACTGTCGGACGGCATATAAACTAGTTCAGATTCTGATCTGTGGAAAAAAAATAATTGTGCAGCACTGTTTCCTGCAGGTAGTGTTCCCTGTTAGAGAACATGTATGGTAGATATCTACAGAATGACTTGGAAGTTGTTAGGTGTTTGATGTTATCTGGGTTAACAAGTACAGCAACTGCTGTTTAGGGGACCTCTCCGCTTTAAAAAACTACATCCTTAGACTCGATCTTACATGATGTTTCAGATTTGTTTCATTGATTTTTCAAGCCCTTAAAATGTCTCTGAGGAAGTGCAAAGTGGTTGCAATTTGAAAACTTGAAATAAAACACAGTTGAGTAGGAAGGTTTATATGTGTCTGGGTTTTTTCTCATTGGTTTTGTTTAAGAAGAGCTGCTCTTGTTTGTGTTGCTTCACTGTTAAACTGAAATAGTTGATTAGCAGGGAGAATATGGGGAATCAAATCCTTCTCTTAATTAAATGTTTACTGTGCTTTCACAAGGTTTATAACTTATAATTCAGTTGTCCTGTATAATACAGGACCCTATATTGTAGTCCTTGTAGCCTAATCCTCAGCACTGTAACACTGTAACACTGATCTGCAAATAGAGTGTCTTGCATGAAATGTGATATGCTTTGTCTTAACTTCATCTGCAGTTTTTGTGTGTCAGAAAATGAGTCAAGTGGTTTTAATTTTTCTCTTCATCAAGTGCTGTGAGGTTTGGCATAGTAGAGGAAGATGTTCTTTGAAGGCATGTTGTGCTTGAAAATCTATTACATTTTGTTTGATGTAGCAGTTGTTGTCCAAGTTGTAAAAATCAGAATTGAAACATTTTTTTTAAAATATGTTCAAGTGGTGCTGAAGAAGATGCTGCCTTTTCCAACAGAAAGTTTTGATATGAAAAATATTTATTTGTCTCTTCTCTCTATTCTTTGCTCTCTTTTTTCTTTTTCTTTTTTTTTTCCCCAAGCTCTTGAGATACACATTGGATAAGTATGGTCTGCAGCAGGTGAGGATCATAGCCAGCGATAGACTGTGGGAGCCCATTTCCTTTGTCTTGCTGCTTGACTCTGAGCTCCATGGAGTGGTCGATGCAATTGGGTAGGGGGTTCTCTCTTTTTTTCTTGGTAGCTTGTTCATAGTTTGTCTTCATCGTGCTTATTTATAACTAGCACAGCCAAAGATTTACCTCTCTATACTCTCACCTGCAATGAAAGGATTGATACTTTTATCTTTCTTACTAACCCACATCAAATCACATGGAATGTTGTCCTGGTAACAGCCTTAACCCTTTAATTGCGTCATGAGCCTTCTCCAGTGTGGAAGATTCTTGTTGTCTGTGTCAAATGTTTGATAACTTGAAGTTTTTTTGGACAGCCCTGTTTATTCTGAGGGTTGTTTTGGTTCCTTTCTTTGGTAAGCAAAAGGTTCTTCAGCTGTACAGCTTTTTACACAGCTTTGTATTACTGTCTTCCTGGTCTGTCACAGAAATGGGTGTGAGCCAGAAGTGAACTTCTGAATGATTTTTCAGTTACAGTAATGTCTTGATTTTTAATTCCCATTTTCCTTGATGGGAAGGTTGTGTTTGGAAAGCATGTAGCCAGCTGACTTGTTTTGACGGTTCTGGGTTTCACTATATGATGCTAATATTTTGTGAAAGTAGTAGACTAAATTTGAGTTTGATTACTGACTTGTCGGCTGAATGGCAATGTGTGTAAGACTTGCTTATTAACTTTTCTTTTTATACTAGCTCTAAATTTTAATTATGTTCCATAAACTTGCCTGACCCAATCACATACATGAAATATGTATTTTCCTTGCTTCATCTTGAGTCTTTTTCATTCATCTTTATATACCTGGCCCATAGGACTTGTAGATATGAAGGCTTTAACTCCAAATACAGATAGGCAGTTTGTGCCCCCTCAAATGAATTCCCTACCTCCACTTTCAAACAACAAAAAGTGTCCTGGCAGTATTTTGGCAATGGAGTCTTGGATCATGTGTGGATCAACAAGTAAAAGGAATTGTGAACTCCCTTTAAGTGGATGCAAATCTGCTGTAATTGCTGTGGTCCCAGTGTAGTAGTTACGCTTCCTTTCTGGTTTTTGGCAGCTACAAGTATGCAGTCAGAGTCAGTTCCTGAAGCTCAACTATTTTTAATCTGTCTCAGTAAACTGTAGTTGCTTAACTCTTTGGAAGTGTTTTACATCCCTACTCTGATTCAGTTTTAGCAGGGAGATTAAATACTCTCTTGTGTAGTAGATAATCAGTTGGCTGCTGGACATTTAGTGGTGCACATCATGGTATCTTGAAAAAAACAGACCCAAACAAAAAAAAATCCCAAACAACAAAACAGCCAAACCCAAAACCCAGAAAAAACCTGGTGGTTGGCTTTCTTTTTTTACTTGGAACTATAAAAAGTATTTCAGATAACCAGGATTTTAAATGAATGTACATAAAATCAATTTTGGACTAGCAGTGTGATCTGTGATCTGCGAGGTGTCTCAGACAATCTGGATGGGAGATTACTTTAGCTATTACTTTCATTGCCTTTTCTCCACCAAGATCCAGTATTTTTCCCTTTTTCATGATGTAAATCAATTTTTCCTCTCTCTTTTCTTGTTTTATTCTCTTTTGTGTCTTGAATCTCTGCTCTTTTGAGCAGAGAATCTAAAATCCTGCTACTTCTGATGAAGCATCACATCTGTAAGAATGATGCATAAAGTCCCATCTTTTCAGGCATTAAGAAGGGTAGGTGTTTAGGGGTCTGTGGTTTTTCTGAAACATTAATGTGGATACTCAAGTCTCCACATGGTAGATGTCCTTGAGTGGACCAATTACTGCCTGAGAGTAATTGGAATATACTTTCCGTTTTGTAAGAGTTTTCATTTCCAGTGAAGTAAAAAGATTATTTGCGCTACTGAAGGAACAGAGCACGCTGTTCTGGAAACAGCTAATCTGCTGTCCTTTGCTGTTCACCTTGTGTTAGTTGTTGAGGCTGTAGAGTGACACAGAATGTCTAAAAGAGGACTGCAGCATGATCTAGCATTTTCTTGAAATATAAATCACAAAGTTCAACATATCCAATCTGATTGCAAGTGTTCATTTTGTGCGTTTGAGTGGGTCTTTTTAAAGGATACACTTCCAGTGCTGTTAAAAGTTAAAAATAATAAATTGGTGCACTTATTAAAAAAAAATATACTAGCTTTCATACGGTGTAAATTACACACTCCTTAGTCTTGTCCTATACTTTTTGAGGACTAGTTTAGATATTAATGAAAGAAAAAAAACCCACCGCCTTTTGGGTTAACATCAGTGTAAATGAAAAGCAGTACAGTAAAATTTTATTCATTAACAGTAACAGAAATTGCATCTAAGAATAGAGAAAAATTATTCATTTCTTAACTGGTGATGGAGCTGCCTTACCTGATTGTGTATCAGTGGTACAAAATAAGAATGTTGTGTGTGGATTTTAAGTGGAGCAAAGCTGCCAATAAAGATACGCTGAAGGAGTCTGCCTCTAGAACCTCTTTATTTTCCCTGTAACTTTGACACTGCTTACCAGTTTATTTCCGTGGCTTTAGTGTCTTTACATTGATTTATTTTTCTTCTCTCGTCTCAGTGTTCCTGTGTGATCTTATTTATGTAAAGCGCTCTATACCCTGCTTTTGTTTTGTTTTCTTTTTGTAAAGTACAGCTTGTATTCACAGAAATGTTGACTCTTCATATTTAAGAAATAGCTCTTTAAGATACGGAGTGTAGAAAGACAAATTATTCTTTCTTTGCCTTGTCTTTGCAAGCTGCATATTTATGCCATTGCAAAGAGCTTTGCTTGGTATTTAAGTAATACTTACGTTTCCAAGCCAAAGGGGAAATACAATAATCTGTACAACAGAGAAGAATGTAGATAAAATCTCTACTATCTGCTGCATTATCATCATTGAAGCTGTGTATGAAGGGCAGTGGGTGAAAATAATGGAAAAAAGCCCCAACAGTCAGTCTAGAAAAAATGGTGTTTTTCATGTCCCTGTCACAGATGTATCAATTTGTCAAATTTCTGGCTAATAGTAAAGGAAATATTTATCCCTTCCTTCTCAGTGCTGATAGTTTCATTTTAGTGTATATAGGTAATGTGTTCAATGAGTGTGCCTAGTGAGAGGAAAATAAGAATCCTGTTTTCTGCCAGTGATTTTAAAGATTTTGTTTCAGTCAGGCTAATCTGGCACACTGGATCAATGTTGTTATTGAGTTTAACTGGTTTAACCAGTAGTCTTCATTTGGGAGAAAGCATCTCTCCTCATACTAAGAAGTACTTTGGAAAGAGCATTAGCTTTCATTATATGCTTCAACTATTTTCAGTTTATACCTCTGTAACCTTCATAGTCTAATGAGCATCCCTTTTTAAGCCTGAGTTTATTAAAAAGGTGTGTAGAACTAGCCAGGTTCATGCTTAGCTCCCTAGACATTCATACACTTAAGTTCTTACTACTGTATCCTACTGTTGATTTTATAATCATTTATGGTTTTGTTTAAGGTAGTACAAGGTAGCATGTATTTTGTCTACTTAGCACAGAACAGTTATGAAAATCTTCAAGCTCCATTTCAGGATAAAGCTTTGCTTTAGCAAGTTGCAGAAATTGCATGATGTATTTAAAACAAGGTTTTCTTACATGCTGACATATGTCAGAAGAGATAATAATCTACTGATGTAAATACAATAAGGTACTGAATATTACAGTTCTCTCTCAATCCATTTCCTTTTATTCCATTTGTATTATTCCAAAGAAAATTTGTTCCTTTGTTTCAGTTTGGAGTAGGTGTGTATCATTGCTGCTGAGCACACTTCCAGACTTTCATTTTCCGGTTTTTGCTAAGTGCTTTTTCTTCTTAAAATATTGTGTAGTGCTCACTATCCTGGAACAAAAACAGTGCCAAATGCCTTGTTAACTAAGAAGAAACTGTGGTCTTCAGAAGATTACAGTACTTTCAATGATGAAGTTGGTGCAGGCTGCTGGGCTCGGATCCTGAACCAAAACTATGTGAATGGAAACATGACCTCGTAAGTGTTCACTGTTGCTTGCTTTCTCAACTTCATATGTAAGGATTGTTTAAAGTACTGTATGAGTCTGCTATGGTAAGATAGTAGGTAAACTGAAACTCTCCACTCTCAGTCTGAATTCTGATATAGTAAGGTATGAAATCTACAGTCCTTACCTCTTTCTGGGGTAGAAGTCACACAAGTTTTAATGTGTTCTTGAGTTACTATTTCACAGTATCCAATAGTGTATGCAGGCGAGTTCAGATGCCTTTGAGACTGATAATATTTGTTTAAAAAGAGCATGTTCTTAAGAAGCAACAACTTAAAAAACTTAGATGAAATTAATGCTGAAGCTAATTTATCTGTATTTTTCTTAAGGTCTTTATCAGGTTGTTTGTCTTCAGTTAAAAGTAGTAGGTACAGATATAATTATCTAGTTTTTCCATGCAAATTCTTTCTCAGAATTCATTCTAAAACAGGCTGTAGTCTTTTGTTATGTTCACAGTTTCCCAGATGTTTTCTTTCACAAACTGAAATCTAGAAGAAAGCTGTTCTGTTTAGTAGGAAAATTCACAACTTGAAGTTATAGAAAACATAGTTTGATGTTTCCCATGCAACAACTACTAATCTGGGGAAAAAAAAAAGAAAAAGAAAAAAAAGAGGCCAAAAGAAAATGTAGGCATCAAGATCTAAGCAGAGTTATTCAAAGCTTTTATTTTTTTTTGTAACTTTGTTTTGGAACAATGAAGAGAAGTCTTTACGTCTGAAATGCTTGAAATACAACACAGCAGAAAGCACTAAGGTTGGAAAGGTTGTTTTTTTTTTTTTTTTTCCCTTAAGCTTCTTTTCATTGTATGCTGGAGGAAAAAATAAAAGAAGGTTAAATTCTTGTATTAAATTCATCAAATATTATCCATATGAATGGAGCAAACAAACTCGTGTTTATTCTAGAACCATTGCATGGAACTTGGTTGCTAGCTATTATGAAGAGCTGCCCTTTGGTCGATGTGGATTAATGACAGCGCAAGAGCCATGGAGTGGCCACTACAAAGTAGAAGCTCCTATCTGGATTACAGGTAAAAAGTTTGCAGTCAAAAAGTTTGCTAACACAGGGCATAATGGTATTTTCCATTTCAATTTATTTATTTAGTGGTTTTAATTTGGTACAAAAAATTATACTCGTAAAAGTAGATTTGTGGAAAGCCTTGTGAATGCTTTAAAAAAGAAGAAGAGAAAATCTCATTTTAATAGAAAGCAGAAAAGTTTAATAGCAAGGGAAATCTTAATATGTGACCACTAGATACATTAGAAATAAATTCACTACTGCCTTTTATAGCTGTTAAAATATTTTGATCTGAAGTGCCCATAAAGGTAGTGTGCTCTCCTAGTTCCTTTTCTCCTTTTTTTTTTTTTTACTCCTTAAATAGACATTTGTTGCCATAAAGGAGAAACAAGACAAAAGCCTTCATTTTCAGTCTTCAGCTACTTACCTGCATATGTAAAAGCATTTTAAAATATAAGAGAGATTTGGGAAAATCTGTAAGTTTTGATAAATATTCATATTGCATGTACATGATTGACTTACACAGTGGCATAGTGTTTTCTTTCTGTCTAAATAATTGGTATAATTTTTACTGTTTTGTCTGACAGAGTTTATTTTGTTTTTAATTGTGCTTGACTATATATTCATTAATCTTTGTTCTTCTGTAGGTAAAAGTTGTTTTGCAATTTCCATTACTTTCTTCCCAAGATCAAGTTTTTGTTCTGGAAGCATGTATGAAATTTTAATTCAGATCACAAATGGTATTATTTTTTCTTAAGACTTAATTATTTTCTTCTGATTTTTGTTCTGATTTGTCTCAGCACACACAACACAGTTTACTCAGCCGGGCTGGTCATACTTGCAAGTGGACGGACACTTAGAAGGAGGCGGCAGTTTTGTAGCCCTGACAGATGGCCTAGGAAACCTTACCATCATAATTGAAACTATGGTATGTGTATCATCAGTTCTGGTGAACTAGAAAAGACAAAGGAAATGTCTTCTTATTAAGAACCTGTCCTGATTTATGTAGTTCATTATCTGTGAAATATCTTCTCTAATGCTTGTAGCTTCATCAGTGAGAACGCTAAAGGTCATTTTTTCTATCTAAACTTGGATATAAGCTAGAAAAGCTAGTTGAGTCTTCCTGAAGACTGATGTGTATGCCATCTTTTTAACACAAATTAGCTTTAATTCGATGACACACCCTGGGAGGAAATTAAATCATGCTTTTTTTAAAGCAGTGCTCAAAGTTATTACAGTGGTATAGTTGTAGTTATGAAGATAATAATGAAATAAATGGCTGCAAATTGGTCCTATTTTGCTGTTTTAATTTCAGTTGATGCTGTATGTTTTTCATGAACATTGCCAAGTGATGCATTCCACTAATGTATGTTACTTTGTTGCATTATTTTTTTTGTTCAGACTCACAATCACTCACAATGTATCAGGCCTCCACTGCCTCATTTCACTGTGATGCCTCAGAGAGCAACTTTCTACCTCAAAGGGTCATTTGTAAGTAGATCTTTAATACATTTGATCAGTCTTGTAGAATTAATTGCTATCCATAATCAAATAAATGCAAAACAATATTTCAGGTTAGCAAGAAACTGGAGTTCTTTACCTCCAGTACCAGAGGCTGTTGCACACCTGGAAAAGTGTTAAGTATTCTGGTTCTGCTTTTTACCATGAGATGTAACATCATAACTGAATTTGTAGAATTACTGCCTCCCTGCCTAATCATCTATGTATTGAAGAAGAAATTCCCCAGAACAGAAATGCAATTGGATTTTTCTTCAGCATTTATTCCAAGGGTGGGTGCTCTGTTGTGCTGATTTGCTTGTTGGGTTTTTTTAATTTGTTTATTGTTTTTTTCTTTTTTTTTTTTATATTGTGTTTCATTATAGTACATGGTAAAAACCCTTCAAGTGTGGCATTCTAGGCTTGATTTTGAATCTGGAAGCTCTAGTCTTTTCCAACAACTCCATCCTGTGAAGGTAAGTCTCTCAGTTTTAATTACAGTCTCTGCAATTTCAGATGTTTCTTCCCCCTTTGCTGGAAATCCTTGACTTTCAAGCCTAAACTGCATTATTAGGGCATGTTTTATTAGCTCTTTTGATGACAATTTTTACTAGCTATATGTAAGCTTACCTGGAGTTAGTAAAGAATTTGGGGGGAAAGGGATTTTCAAAATAGCTCAGAGATATTAAATGCTGAGGCAAGAATAAAGGATTTTTACCTTAAATCAGGCTTTAAAGGATCTCCTTTAATTCGGGAACTTGGGTATTTGTTATTTAGTTGATTTTTTTTTTTTGCAGCTTGAGCTTTCTTTAATTACAGGTGTGGAAGGGAAGTTTTTCTTTAGATTTAAATGTGGATGAAGTTTATACATTAACCACACTCAAAACTGGGCAGAAATGTGGTTACCCAGAGCCTCCACCACCTCAGCCCTTCCCTTCAAATTACAAAGATGATTTCAATATTCGTAAGTCAGAATTCTCTTATCCAAAAGCTTAATTCACACACAGATATGTCTTAATGTAGAAAGGCAATAATAATTACGTTGAGTCTCCTAATAAAATAGTCTGAATGTGTGTTTTGTTTTTGTTTATATCTGTTTCTATAACAAGCTTACACCTGTATTCTTCACTTGCAATGAGGTATATTTAATTCTGTGTCTTAACTGGGAGGTCACTAATAGGTTTAAAATTCTTGATGCAAATCATATAGCTCATCACAGTAGTGAACTAGCTTTTGGCAGGAAGATAGAGAACATGATAATTTACTTTGTTCATGTATTTGAAAAACTGGGGTCTGCTTTAAAACAAAACCAAAACTAAAATCCCCTCCAAACTCCCAAAACTTCAGTTTTGGAGCCTGTGCTTTGGTAAAGTCAGTCAAAATTCTGGAGAATATTTTCGGAAAAGAAGAGTGCAGAGAAGAAAAATGTTTTGGTGTTAATGTGTATTTTATTTTCTGACTAGGTAATCCACCTTTCAGTGAAGCCCCAAATTTTGCAGATCAGACAGGTGTATTTGAATACTTCATAAATGCTTCTGACCCAGGAGATCATGTGTTCACACTCCGCCAGGTGGTGGTTCAGCGACCCATCACCTGGGCTTCTGATGCAGATCAGACCATCAGCCTCATAGGAAATTTTAAGTGGTACGTAAATATACTATGTTCTTGTGACATCTGGGGAAATGTCCTTCTTACCAATGTGAATTATGATCAGTTAGTGTGTCACAAGCCTCATTTCTTTTGGATAGCAGGCTTTTGCATTCAGACTTTCTGCAGACCTGTAGAAATGATGACTTAAAGGGACTTTAGAAAGTCATTGAGCCCTAATCAGGGCTATTGCTAACTCTAAGAGATCAACTGAGTCTTTGTCTAAATGGTTCTTAAAAACACCCAAAGAAGGGGAGTCCACCTTATCTCTTGATAGCTTGGCCCACTGCTGCACTGTCTTGGAATTTTTTTTTTTAACTAATGTCCTGCTGGGCATATTTCGTCAAGCTGATTTTTTGGAATAATGGGTCTAGGTTGGCATACTAAAAAGACCAAATCAAAATCCTGATTCAAAGTGTGCTCTGAGTTTCAGTATGTTTTTAAATGGACAAAAATTTGATTCAGTTTAAACTAGTTAATTTTGAGTTTTCTTGATTGATTGTGATTTGATCAATCTCATATCAATGAAATAGCTTTGGTATTCATTTGGTTACTTGTTGCAGGCTGCCATCTTCTGAGCAGTTCCTAGAATTGTGTGGATTTGATTCAACTGTTGTTTAAAAGAGTTTTAGTTATGGGTAAACATGAATGAGATTTACTGGCTTGATCAGAGTATGATTATGATTGATGGAATCAAGCAGCATCATATTTTAGAATAATGTTTATTTAAAATTAAAAAGCCTTTGGGAAAGAGCCTGTTAACTAATTGGTTTACTAATACTAAATTTTATGCTTAAGACTTTTTCTTTCTATTTGGAATTCTTTTTATATGTTTCTTTAAAAGGCCGTTCTGTCTGGTTTTTTTTATTTCCTTTGATTCAGTCATTTATCCCTCAAATGCCTGAAGTGTCACCTCAGGAAAACCAAATAATCTCAACATATTTGAACCTTCTATTTAAAAAGGTTTGTCACAGTTAGGATTACTAAATCTTTCCTCGAACAGTTTGCTGTACAATGTAGGGAATGGTCTTCTAATTGCTGCCTACTTTAAAAAAAAAACAACCATCAATTTATTGCTTCTTAAAACACTAAACTTGTCTTCCAGGGTAAATATGACAGTCACTTGTGACATCTACATAGAAAAACAACGTGATGGGGGCGTATTTGTTGCAGGAAGAGTTGATAATGGTGGGATATACGTTCGACGTACCAAAGGAGTTTTCTTCTGGGTTTTTGCAGATGGCACCTACCGAGTCACTGGTGACCTAGGTAAGCAGCTCTTTGCTAAGGTGGATGCTTTTGTATGGACATGTCGTTTTGATAGCCTTGATAAAAATTACAAATACTCAGATTTCATTCAGTTGTCATCACTGAAGAATTTAACCTATTGTGCTCTAATAATGGCTGCAATTTGTATGTGTAGAGAGCATCTACTGGCTGGTCCACATCTCAGCCTCAGCTTTCTGGGTTTTTTAAATTTTTTTTTTTTTGCTAACAAACCTTATTTTACCCTAGCAATTGTAACTTATTTTGCTTATCATAAATAATTTTATGATAAAATTATAAATGCATACAAAATACAGGTATATACTGATAAAATAGTAAATACAGAAAGGTTTGATCTGTATTCTTACACTACACCTAAGCAGAAAATCCTGCTTGAAATGCCTGTTTTGTAGAGCAGTGCAAGACAATGTGCATTCATCTGGCTTAGGTGATGGTGGGTGCCTTACTGTTTCCACAAATTATACATTCTACCGTTATTCTAGCTCAGTGGAGTGAGAGTATATTCTACCTGTGTTCATCTGTAGAGCACTTGATGGGCATATGAAAGACTGTATGTCATAATATTTCATCAGTAACCAAAAGTTCTTTTTAATTTGCTTTGAAATAGTGGCAGGCTTTGCTGTTTAAATGCATTTCCCATCACTTCATGAGTGTAAATTAAAATTTCAATAGTTTCTCATAAGTCAACAGGAACTTCTAGATCTACAGTTTATCTGCTATAAAGACAGCCTATAATGACATGTTACTAGACCTTAAAAATAGTTTCATCTCCTATTTGGTAGCTGTAGTTTCTCATTTCTCCTCTTTTTATTATTTTTCTTTTTAATGTTTTTGTTTTGATGGTGGGTTCTTTTGTTGTTGTTGGATGGGTGGGTTTTTTTTTGTTCTCTTTTTTTGCCATGGATGGGTAGCATAAAAGAAGCTAATGTAAAGCCTTCTTTAATATACCAGTGCTCCTAGGAAACCTGCAATGTCTGACTCCATAGCAACTTAAGCTTTGGCTGTATGTGGAAAAACTAGACATGTTTAGAATCGACTCTAGGATTTATTTGTAATAAGACATAACATTACCCAATTACGTTCTCTGGCCATCAAAAATCATTTTTCCTAGATGAAATGAGAGGAATTTGATTAACCGTCTCATTATTTCAAACTCAGACACTTGTTACACAATGTGGTAATTTTTTCCTGTGTGGCTATTTTCAGTGATCTTTATATATTTTGAGAAGGGAGGCTGGATGTTAAATTGCAGCTGAAACTATCCAGTGAATAATTGAAGATTCTGCTTGTAGCACTTAATTTTTTTTCAGGTCTTCCCTCAAGGTATTAGTCACACCTAATGTTTGTTTAGCTTAAATTTTTGCTAGAACTAAGTAACATCATGTGGCAACTGAAACTCTCCAAGTTAAAAAAGTTCCAACACATAAACAAGGAGATCTATAGAACAAGCAAAGCAGTAGCTACTGTCACACTTCATGAACCCATACCCTCAGCAAAGGAAATCCTTGTCTCAGGCTGAATTCCCAAGAACTTTGGAGATTTAAGTGGAAAAAAGGTCCTGTCAAAACAGTAGAATGCACTGATAATGCAGAGTCCACATTTGCATGTAAAACCTTCCATGCTGCAGGTGAAATTGTTAAGATGTTAGGTCTGAACGCTTCTGAAAAATATATATTTTGCTTTTGCTTGCTTGTTTTTTGTCAATCTTGGCAAAGGGGTGAAAGATCACTTTGCTGACCTTAAGTGTGTTTTGCAGCCGGAAAAGAAATATTAATGAAAGGACTTTCTGGTGTCCGGGATAATGCGTGGCATACACTTACTCTCAACATTCAGGTAAGGACAAAGGCAAAAAGCTAGAAAAACAGTTATGAAACTTGCAGTCCTATATGGTTTAGACATAGCTGCTGTACTGTTGACTGTGTATTAGGTGGCCTTTGAAGTTCACTTCCAACCCAAATTCTTCTATGAATCTATGAATAGTTTGCCATATCTAAAACACAGTATCTCTGTTATTTTGGCAGTCAAGTTCTGTTGCCAATATTTTTAGAGATCTTGAGAAAATGGAGAGGGTATAGAAAATAACTGGAAAGATGAGTTCAAAGCTGGAGATAGGAGGGCTAGAGAGACCAACCTTTTGTTTAATGAAAAGATCATGATCTGGCTTTGTTCTGAAGCCTCATCATTAAGCTACTAAACTAGTCCATTTTACAATCTAGTTCCCACCAAATGCTTTTTCATGAATTTAAAAACAGAATGATAAGGCGTTGATTGTGGAGCTAGCTAACCACTTGCAAACTCAGTTGATCTGCCATCATTCTTTCCTGTACTGAAAAAGCAGGGGCTGTAAAATGGGCCACTATTAATGAGAAGCCTGTCCACAGTTTATCCCTTCCCCTCACTCCACCCTTTTTGGCCATAGTCACTTGGTGAGGAAAGCAGTCCCAGGCTCTCGTTTCCATATACCTGTGTGCTTAGCTGGGTGTGGCATTGGTGCAAGAATATAAAAGGCTTTAAGGTCCTTCTGCTGAATGCCTCATCCATTTGCCCAGTGTAACCTTTGCAACTGCAGTGTGGCCTGAAACATGGGGAATCTTAAATCCTAGGTGGGGAGATTGTCTACTGAAGCAAACTCTCTTTTAAAATCATGCGTTGAGTCTTCCATTCATTCTAAAATGTCAGTAAGCGCTAGAAGCTGTTTTTCATCTTTGATGCTTTCACACTGGGAGACATAAACACTGTTGTACCTGAGGCATTTACTGGAATTACTCTCGTTTAGTTTGGGGTTTTGTACACCCACACTTATGACAGCGATTGCCATCTGTAAAACAGGGTATTTGCTAACCTGAATGGAGGACGGAAGATGAACATAAATCATTTAAAACACAAAACAGTGATGATAATTTTAAAATGATGATGCTGCAAATTTCTATGTGTGTATTTTTTACCAAATAAATCTTTCGTGTAATGACAGAAGTGTGGGATCCACTTTAAAGAATTGTTATGCTGACTCCCTGAAATGCTTCTTTGCTTTTACCTGTGTCTGTAATTGTCTTTTAGGTTAAGAAATACAAGTAAACTGAAGTTGTTTTTTTTTGGTTTTTTTTTTTTTCCTAAATACTGTTCAGTGGAACCCTGGCAAGATAAATTGTACCTTTTCCTGAAACTGTTTTCAATTATAATGGCTCCATATGGCTTGGATAATACCTGAAAGTTCTACTGCCTCTCTGCTTCTCAGCTTAATGACTACAGTGTATTTGTCTTTCCTTTTGACTTTTGGGTAATTCTGCAGAATTGGTGCCAGGTATATCATATGTGCTTAAGGCAGTTGGGCTGTCTGGGGGAGCCTGACAAATATGGAAGTGGAAAACCAGTTTACCTTTCAGATTGCACAGTGAGTTTACAAAGCTGAGAGCTAGGGGAAGACGAGCCTTTATATATTCATTCTAAAGACATTAGATCTGTTTCACAAAGCTGATAGGCACTGGAGGATTCCATGTAATAGTCAGAAGCAACTCTGCATGGAAAATGTGTGAAATGTTGAAAGTTGACATCTTTCTGCCTCGTCTCTTCTCCCATGTGAGTAGGCTCAGTGTCAACACATTGGATTTTACAAAGCTAACTTTTTCTTTTTCTTGACAGGGCACTTCTGCCTCCGGACTGCTAAATGGTTATCCTCTTTGGGAGAATGTCACCATTTCTCAACCAAGTAACGGCTGGGCTGCTATTGGAACTCGCTCCTTTGAGTTTGCACAGTTTGACAACTTTCATGTTGAAGCTAGCTGAAGTGGCTTTTGCATTTAGGGAACCCAGTTCTTGTATTACTTTGGATAAGAGCCAGATCAAACTTTGAGGACAACTTAATGCTATGCTGAGATTGAACTGTTGGCAAGGAATCTGAATTCTGTCCTTACTATTTGCTAAAGGTTTACTTGAGTAGATATCAACATGACTGTAACTTTATCCCCTGGTTGCTGTGGGGGTTTTGCCCTTTGATTTTTGGGGGTAAATTTTAGTTCATGGTAATGATGAAAACAAAATGATAGATTTAAATCTTTCTCAATAACCACATCCTAACTTCCTAGCTCACTTTTAAGATAACTTTAGAAGTTAATAGAAGAGGCATTCAAGCTACATTTTTAACTTACTTGATTGTGTCCATTCCTTTCACTCTGAAAGAAATAGTTAAATGCCAGTAAGCCTTATGAGCCATTCACCCTATACTTTTGTAGGTCTGTCATTCTCAAATTTGGATGAAGTATCTATTTTTTCTATAGTAAAAAACAAAAAGATGTTTTGCCTGTTTTTCTGCTGCTGTCTGAGGCTAGACAGTACAGTACTCCAAGTGCATTTGATTAGTTTTTCCTGATTACTTCTTCTAACTTTCATTGCCAGCAATAAAATACATCATATTTTTAGTGGAATGGAAATGTGCCGTATGGCTGATCAGGGAGTGCAGGATGTGCCTTACTTCTAAACTACCTCCTCTTTCCAGTGAAATGGCTGAAATGGATAGAAAGAAACCATAACATGCAGTTTGTTAATGATAGCCTTGCGGGGTTTTTTGCATCATGCAAAGAATCATAAGTTTGCATCATGGATGCTGGCAAGCAGAGTGCTTACTTTCATGTTCGATCGTGTGTGGAAAAAATGGCCTTTTTTTCCTGGTAATTTGGGCAACCATCTCTCACTTTTGATGGATCTGAAGGTTAAAACAGAAAGTAAAGGCATAATAATTTTATTTAGCTTAAGATAAATTACTGTAACACAGAGAAGATATGGATGCTATCACATCCTGGTATAAAAGAAAACTAAAACCCCAGGCTTTGCCTATAAAATCTTGCAATTTATCAATAAGGTAAGTGACAGCAGGTGAATGTAGACAGAATTGTTTAGTGTGGCAGGCAGTCAGATCAACACAATAGTGTCTGGATTTAAACTTTTCCTGGGCATCATGAAGTTCAGAGGGAATTTCAGATCCTTGGGAAAGAAGGGATTCTGTTTTGCTGTTGCTTCAGCGGTTGTGGGTTTTGGTTTTGGTTTTGGGGGGTTTGTTGTTTGTGTGGTGTTTCGTTTTTTTTTTCCCCAAGTTTCTGTGCTACAACAGAAGGGAAAAAAAAAAGGATTGAGACTATTGAGAACACAGTGAGGTACTGAACGAGGTTTTCATCACACACTTGAAATTCAGTTGGCTTCTGAATTTTTTCTGTTTGCTGTTGGTCAGTTTGTATGAAATATGCCACCTGTGTCCCTCTACTTTTCACATTCACATCCTGTGTAATCAACAAGCAAGTAGTTCCACATGCTTGATAGGACGTTAATAGCTGTATGAGGCTGTCCTTAGCAGGCAATATCTTGATAAACAGGTTTGCAATATACTTTGACTGAAGGCTGATTCCAGTGTTAACTTTAGTCTTCAAAGTTGTCATCTAGTTCAGAATTAATCATAGTATCAATCATAATCAAAATAGAAATCATTACTAAAAAACTTTTATAGGGGCTATTTTCCAAATTAACCTTTGGAGAAGAGTTCTTAAAATTCCATCTCTAATAAGCAAAATTTTTTTAGCTGTTACACTGCTATTGATTGGTTACAAATCATTCATACATGCAACTTTCATACATGCTAGTAACCTTGAAAAATGGTTCAAACCACTAAACTTAAACTCTGTAGGTGGCTTCCAATTATTAAGTAACTTAACTGGGTGAAAAATGAAAGCCATTTTTCCACTTCAGTTTCATTTTATGGTTGAAATTTGGATGCAAATCTGTTCATTACTTGCTTGATTTCAGAAGGGATGTCACTGGTAACTCCGGAAGTGAAGGAATCTAATTTTATGGCCTCATATTCAAGTAATATGAGTAGAGGAGAAGTAGTTCCTGATAAACTTTTTATCTGTGATGGATTTTCCTAGTGGGATACTTCTTGGAGACTTCCTGGTAGCTTGTGTGGCTGCAAGCAGTGTTTGTGCAGAAAAGAGATCAGCAATGATGCAGTTACTCCAAAGCAGATGTCCTGTTCTTTTACTTTTTAATGCACTAGTGTAATAAACTGTACTGTTACATTGTGTACTAAACAGAATGTATTTTATCACTGGAAGTGTTGATTTTTTTTTTCTAATCTTAATTTATACTGTTTGATGATTAAACTGTTATGAACAGAGTAAATGATTTAATGGTGATATAATGTTATTCATCTTTTTATGTCTGTAATTCTTCACCCTTCAGCAGGCTGTAATATGTTTGGCAATAACAAGCTGTTGGGTCTTTCACTAAGGGATAGATTTATGTTGTTGGTTATAAATACTAATCATTCCAGATGGACAAATAAAATACTTAAAATGCCTTTATTTGTGCAGAATGCTTCTGTAAATGGGTCTTGGTTTTTCCCCAGTATGAAAGCTGACAGTTTTTCCATTGTGATTCTTGATAAAGATGCCTGGCATTAATTGGTTTGGAAGAGTTTTTCTGACACTAAATAGGCAGACAGTGCTCATTAACAAATATCTCAAAATCCATATGCATTAGGACTTGTGCTGTTGATAAAATGTTATTTTTTAGCATTCAATATACATTTTACTTCTTTATATTTTTTAATTTAGTTGAGGGAATTAAATTGTATTTGAGGGCCAGCCACAGAAAGCTGCATAGTACTATGGTCTTGTGAGATTTAGCTGAAAGTCTGTTTCTGTGTATGGAAACAAACAGTGCTGTACGGGTGTACTTTTAAAGTTTAAATGAGGGTTCTTTACTCTGAGTATCTTTTTGAATCTATCTTCAAATGTGGTGTTTTGTTTGTTTTTTTCTGGAGGGGAGGTTGTTTCTTTTTTTTTTAATTACCCTAAACTTAAGGTTTAACTTTAAAAGGGGAGGAAGAAATTCCATAGGGCTAGCCATGTTTTCAAGGCTCTCATGCCAGTAGATTTGAATTACCCTGGAAATACTGTCTTCCAGTAGCTGGGTATGTGCTACCACCTATACAAGCACTACATCAAAATCAATTCTGTCCCTTCTCTGCCACTCTGCCTTTGAGGTTGGACATGATGAGCAGTTCTTGGGAATTTCAAATTCCTGCAAAATACCAGGAGTCCTTTGCTTTAAAACTATGGGATACTGTTTAGGCAACTGATGATGGTTCCTTTTGCAGCTGATTCCTGATTTCACTGTATCAAAAGTAAATTTCTAGTTCAGCACTTGATTAGGAGTGGTATTGGCTTGCTCTTTCCATATCGAATCAGTTTTATTGGGTGGTATCAGCACGTTGGTTGTTTTCACTCATTTTTTCATTGGTTTAGCTAAAGTTCTTATCCAGAGTCCATTTTTCTGTGTGTATATTATGAAAATAGCACCATAATTATTGCTGGTTTTGACTATTTTAGCAACATGGCAAAAGAGGGAGAGCACTCAGAGACCTTATTATCCTCACTTTGAGGTTCTGAGGTTTTTTTGGGTGTTGGATTTTTAAACCACTTTGTAAGTACATATGAGTCTGGCACATGCTGGGAGTAGGGGGGAGGTTGTCAAAAAAACCAAACCCTAATTTTTAAAGACTTGCTAGGCTTGTAGCAGAATCATCAGGAAGCCTGGAGCGTATTGTACTTTGATACTTTATGAGAAGAAATATCATGTGCCAATTAGTGTCAGGGCTTGCTGAAACAGAGAAATAAAATGCAAATATCCATTTTCTTAACAAAGATATCTTGGGTAAAGGTTAAATGCTTTTTGAGTGTGGCTGGAAGCTTAGCAATCATCCTGCCCATATTAGTAGTGCATAAATATTTAGTGTAAGTTCCTTGCCACTAGATAGGCTCCTTCACAGTAGAGGTGTTGTTTCTACAACTTGTGCTTTAAAAAAAACCCCAATTGCCTACCAGCAATTGAGCAGAGGAAAATGTGTGCTGCATCTGTGTTGCCAGGCTTTCACTGTGTGCCAAGATACTTCTGTGTGGTTTTCATAGTGATTTAGACAAACAATTGTGAAACAGTATTTTTTTCCCTCAAGGAATTATATTTTGATAAGGTTAGAAACAGACACAGAACCCAAACATCAGTTTTGCCAGGGGGCTTGAAGCAGCTTTGCAACTAGTGTGTTAACCCTGTCCTTTACTTGGGTACACCCCAGGCAAGCCTGGACGTATCTCTGGGAAGTGAAGACAAAATGCAGAGCTGTAGTAGATGATGGCTCAGTGTGGTACTAACTCAAGGGTTTGCAAAAGAAAATGGAACCTAGTGCGCTAGGCTACTCGTGTGGTTATGGTCCGAGAACCCTTGATGGTCTAAGAGAAGGTAATATCAACATGATTATTCTTTAACAAAAGAAAGGCAAACCACAAAATTAACGGAACTCCCAAAACAAGCTCTGTGCACATGTACCCAAAAAAATATGGAGAAAGTCAAAGAACAGTCCAGGTTTAACTTGACCCGTTGTTCAGTTTCTGCTGGGAAATGCAGTTGTCTTCCATGCTGTTTTCCAAGAACAGTAACTTAATTAAAGTGCATATAGAGAATACAAGACTTTATTGTTGCTAAAAAGCAAATGTTGCTCAGCTAATTATAGACACTGACACTTTCCAACGACATTAGGATTAGGAAAGGTTAGAAAACATATCAGCAGGTTATGTGGCTGACAGGCATGCCTGTGATGTGGGAATCAGCCCTGTTCCTGGTTTCAGAAGGTTTCTTCTCTAATAGCATAACAGCAGAGCTGTAAGAAAAGGGGAGATGTTTCTCTGTTACTGACACAGTCCTTCCACGATTTTGGGAAGTTCCACTTACATCAGTCAATGTGAGATTTCACAGGAGCAGCTCCGTAACCTCTTAGCTTGATTACAGAGACTTAACCAAGTGATTTGAAAGAGCATGTGGCATTGATGAACATCAAATCCTATTAAGGATGTCTGTATTCCCTTCTGATGTGATTGCTCTTGTAGTGAGAGCAATAAATGGTAGTGTTCGCTGGCAAGAGTTCAGACAGGTTTTGTGTTGAGCTGAG